>NC_141396.1:66826592-67417366 GCF_034619465.1 Leptosomus discolor
TCTGATGATTTACGAGCAGAAGGTGTCGGTCGTCATCATGTTGGTGTCGGAGCAGGAGCTGGACAAGGTGAACCCTTCCCTGGGCGCCTGGGGGGAGCGGGGAGGGACACGGGGCTGCGGCATCTCCCTGCTCCTCGTGGGCCAGGGTCACCACGGGGCAGGGCCAGGAGGGTCCCACGACAGCCCCGCGGGGAGGTGGGGTGCCCTGGGTGGTGGTGGGGCTGGCTGTACCCCAGCCTGACACCGCCCCCCCCCCCCCCAAATTCCCTCCCCGCAGCAGAAGGTGCTGCGGTACTTCCCCGCCGAGCGGGGCCAGCCCATGGTGCAGGGGCCCATCACCCTCCTCCTCACCAGCCTGAAGGTCGCCCCCACCCACGTGGAGAGGATGATCACGCTGCAGTACCGGGACCAGAGCCTCAAGCGCACCGTCATCCACCTCCAGTTCACCTCCTGGCCCGAGCTGTACGGCACTGGCGGGGACTGGGGGGATGGGGGTGGGGGTGGTGGTGGGGGGGTTCCTACTGGAGTCCCCTGGGACCCCTGAACTGCTCCTTCCCTGCCGGGGTTGGGGGACACAACCCGCCCCCACCCCCCCCCCCCCCCGCCTCAGGGCTCCAGCCCCGGTGTGGGGAGGGTGTTTGGGGCAACCCCTCGGGGGGGGTGTGGAGAGCGGGACCCCCACCCCGCTGGCTGTGTGTGACCCCCACCCCCCTGGCTGTGTGTCCCCACCCCCTCCCCAGGGGCCTGCCCGACAGCAAGGGGAGCCTCCTCCGCTTCATCCAGGAGGTGCACGGCCACTACCTGCACCAGCGCCCGCTCCACACCCCCGTCGTCGTGCACTGCAGGTGAGCGGGGCCGGGGGGGGACGCCCCCACGGGGAGGGGGGTGGTGGGGGTCGTCCCGTGGGCCTGTCACAGCCGTGGGGGGGGGGGGGGCTGTGTGTCTCTCCGCAGCTCCGGGGTGGGCCGCACCGGGGCCTTCTGCCTGCTGTACGCGGCCACGCAGGAGCTGGAGGCCGGCAACGGCATCCCCGACCTGGCGCAGCTGGTGAAGCGGCTGCGGCAGCAGCGCAAGCACATGCTGCAGGAGAAGGTAGCGGGGCTGGGGAGGGGGCTGCAGCCCCCCCCTTGGGGCCCGGGGGAGGGGGCCGCTGTCCCGGGAGGGTGGCTCATGCCCTTCTCCTCCTCCTCCTCCTCCTCCTCCTCCTCCTCCTCCTCCTCCTCTTCCCTTGCAGCTGCACCTCAAGTTCTGCTACGAGGCCGTCCTGCTGCACGCCGAGCAGGTGCTGCACCGCCACGGCGTGGGGGCCCCCGCTGTCCCCAAGGCCACCAACAGTGCCTCCCCCAAGGTGGGTGCAGGGCCCGGGGGGGGTTTGGGTGGGCTTCGCCGCCCCCCCAGGGCTGACGGGCCCCTCTCTCTCTCTCTCTCTCTCCTGCAGCTTTACTTCCACCAGGACCCCCAGGACCTGGTCCTGGGTGGGGACGTGCCCATCAGCTCCCTCCAGGCCACCATCGCCAAGCTGAGCATCAAGCCCGGGGGGGGCAGCGGGGAGCCCGGGGGGGGCTGGGGGCCGGACCCTGCCCCCGCGCCGGACCCCGGGGACACCGAGGTGCCGCCGGTGCTGCCGCCGGTGCTGCCCGACGGGGCCGTGGATGGTGTTGGGGCCCCCGAGCCCTCCCCGCCGGGGCCACCCCTCCCTGAGCCGCCTGGGGACACCCAGAGCAGCAACCACGTGGCGGAGAGCCCCGAGCCCCCCGGGGGGGAGCTGGCAGCCCCCCCGGCCGCCCCCTCCTCCTCCTCGCTGGAGCTGCTGGCCTCCCTCACGCCCGAGGCCTTCACCCTGGACGCCTCCCTCAAGGGCAAGCAGCGGATGAACAAGCAGAACTTCCTGCAGGCGCAGTCGGGCGAGGGGCTGCGGGGACCCCGGCCCAGCGACGACCCCCTCAGCATGCTCGACCCCCTCTGGACCCTCAACAAAACGTGAGGGGGGGTGGGGGCGCTGGGGTGTCATCTCCGTCCGTGTCTGTGTCCCCCCCCCCCCCGCCCGACCCAGCACTTAGATGCCTGAGGCGCTGCCCTTCCCAGTCACCCCAGTTTGGGAACGGGAGCACCCCAGGCACCTGTGGGCTGAGGGAGGGGGGAGGGGGCATTTTGGGGGCGTGGGGGGGGGGTGTCTGCATTCCCCTGTGCCCCCTCCCCGCTCCCTCTGCTTTGTACAGGTGTAACGTTGGCCGGCGCCAGGACTCGGGTTAGAACTGACTTTTTCAGCTCTTTGCTACTAAAATAAAAGAGAGTTTGATCTGCAGCGGTGTGGGGCCCTGGGGGGGGGGGTCCCGGGGGGGCGGGGGGGGGGGGGGGGGGGGGGGTGAGGCAGGCGCACTACCTGACTCGGGTTAGTTCCGTTTAATGGCGGTGTCCTCGTACACGTTATAAAACACGATCCGGTACAAAAAAAGCGTCCCCTGTACAGCGCGGAGCGTACAGCTGGGCTAAGGCCACCCGAGGCGGAGGCGGGGGGGGAGCCGGGTGGGGGGGGGACAGGGGCCGTGGGCCCCCCCGCCCCGGGGAGCACCCAGGGGCCGGCACGGCGCAGCCTCTACAATCACCAGGATTCGATTAACGGACGTCGGCGGCGTTTTACCGGAGGGGGGGAGAGCTTTGGGGAAGGGGCTCAGACCCCCGCCCCCTGCCAGGGGCTGGCACAGGGCCTTGTAGTGCAATGGGGGGGGAGCGGAGCTGAGCCCCCCCCCCCCCCAGCCCTGGCCTGCGATGGAGGAGCAGCCCCGTGCCCGGGGGGTGCTGCCAGCCCCTGGTGGGGTGCTTTGGTCCCACTGCTCCCCGCCCCCCCCCCCCGCCAGCCCTCCCTGCTCCCCACCCCCCCCCCACACCCCAAGGGGGTTTTCTCCCCAGTTCCTGCAGGGAGGATGGGGGCGAGGGCTGCCCGCCCGCTCCCAACCTGAGAAAAGCCTCCTCTGGCCCCGCAGCGGGAAGAGGAAGAGGAGGAAGAGGAGGAGGAAGGTGCTATTGCTGCAAACTGGGGCGAAGGACAAGGCCGGGAAGGGCGGCTGCGGGCGGGAGCGGGTCCCGGGCCGGGACCGTGCGTCTCGGTGGAGGGCGGGCGGGCGCGGGCGCTGCTCCCGCCAGAATAAATAACTATTTACAGCATATAAATAAATAGGGCAGGGCCTGCCGCCGCGCGGAGCCCGGAGCCAGGCAGGGTGGGGGCCCTGCTAAGGCACGTGGAGGCCAAGCCAAGTGCCCAGGTGGGGTCAGCCCCGTCCTCTCCCCCCCCCGCCGTGGTGACACCGCGCTCGGTGCCAGGGCTGGCAGCCCCCGGCTGCTCCTCTGCGGGCGCTGGGCTGGGACGGGCGGTGTGGGGGCTCCTGCAGGCGGGTCAGGCAGCGCTGCCCGCTCCCCCCACCCCGCCGCCGAGGGCTGGGAACCAGCTGGGACCTGCTGGGACGGAGCTGGGCCCAGTTTAACCCAAGGCGAGAGGCACCAAGGTCACCCCGTGCCGCCGCTCCAGCACCGCAGACGGCCGGTCAGCTCGGGGGAGCCACCGCCACCGCACCCCGGCCCCACCTCGCCCCAGCGGAGCTCAGCGCCCCGGCGCTCCGTCCCTGCAGCCCCCCCCGCTCCCCGCCGTGTCCAGAGGGTCCCCCGGGACCAGATGCGCCTCTGGGAGCCCCAGCGCCCGCACGGGAGGTGCGGGAGACCGGGGGGGGGTGGGGTGACAAGGAGGGATCGGGCCCCGCCAGCTGTTGGGCGACAAGAGTCCGGCTGACGAGGAGGGAGGCACAGACAGAGGCGGTGGCGCTGGTGGCCCCGTCCCCTCGCCGCGGGCAGCAGCCCAGAGCCCACCCGTCTGCCTTCAACTCCAGAAGGGGCCCGGGCGCCCCGTCCCACCTGCCTTCCTCCACCCCAGCTCCAGCGCCTGCCCCTCCTCCTCCTCCTCCTCCTCTTCCTCCTCAGTCCAATTTCTCCAGCACCGAGGGCACGTAGACCAGGCTGAGCTCGCTCCCGAAGTTGCAGACGATGGCGGCGTTCTCCAGCACGAGGATCTGCCGCGCCGGCTGCGACTCGTTGCTCTTCCCCAGGTAGACGGTCTGGAGCAGGTCGCCGTAGCCGATGTCCCAGAAGGAGACGCAGCCCTGGCCTCCCGTCACCAGGAGGTTGTCGGAGATGACGCCCAGGCTGGCGCCGCAGCCCATCTCCTGCGCCGAAGGGGAGAGCGTCAGCGAGCCGAGCCCGTGGCCCGGCAGGATCCCCTCCGCGAGGGAGGGCGGCAGCCTGCCCCACCGGCCCTCGCCGCGGCTGGGAAGAGGCCGTTGGGCCGCAGCCCCGCCGCCAGCCCGGCCCCGTGGGTCAGCGCCGTCTGGCCAAGCCCCAGATTCGGCCTTTTCTGAGCTCTTGCACGTTACAGGGAGGTTTCCCAAAGCACGTGGGGTTTAAAAGAGAGAGCTCGTCCGCCTACAGCCCGGCAGAGGTTTGGTGGGGTCCAGAAAAGCACAGGAACCCCCTTAACCTTTCCCTGGCTGCTCCCCGGCCACCAACCTGCTGGATCGAGTAGAGCTTGATCCCCGAGCTGCGGTCCCAGATGCTGATCACGTCGTCCAAGCCGCTGCTGATGACGCAGGAGGTGGTGCAGGTGAGGGAGGTGACGTCCCCGCGGTGGGCGTACATGTGGCTGACCTTGCTCCCCGTCAGCACGTCCCAGAGGCAGATGGCGCCGTCCTGGCCTCCGCTCGCCAGCACCATCGTCTGCGAGGACACGGGCAGAGGCGGGTCAGGAGCCCCGGAGGACGGTGCCCTTCCCAGGGGCTTCGCGGGGCCACGGACACGGGGAGCTGCCGCCCGGCTCCGCGGAGCGGCACTCGCAGTGCTCCGGGCACGCTCCCGGGCGGCGGGAGGGCGCAGGAGCCGGGGGTGGGAAGCTGAACCGCCCGCTCGGTGGCTTCCCCGCCCCGGTACCTGTGTGCCAGCAGGCCGGGGGGGAACACAGCCCCGAGGCCAGCAGGTCTGAGGCGCAGAGAACCCCAAACGCACGCCAGGAGCGCCGCAGGGCACGGCTCTCCTGCTCCCTTCCCGGGGGGCTGGCACGCAGAGCCTCCCCGGGGGCTGGCGGCAGAGCAGGCCACGCTCTGCTGGGCCCGGGCGTTGGCTCACGTCCCGGCCCTGGCAGGGCAGGCCGGGCACCAGGGACGCCTCGCTCAGGGGACAGCGGGTCCCCAGGAGGGCGCACGTTCCCAGGGCAGGGAGCATCTCCCTCTCCTCCCGGCTCGGCCGTCAGAGGCTTCCCAGTTTCCCGAAGGGCTGAGACAGTGACACGGGTACAGCGGGAACGGGGCTTTGCTGCTCCAGCCAGGGCAGGGAGAGCAACCCCTGGAGGGAAACCCCTGGGTCGGCTTGGTCAGCACACGGTCACAGCGGGCAGCAACCCCCTGCGAGCCCGCAGCGGCCACACCAACTCCTCCGGGCGCAAACCAGACGGTTCCCCCAGCTGGGTCCCTCTGGCTGAAGCAGGGGCTCAGCAGCCGCCTACACAGGACGCCCTTCCCGGCGCAGCCCTGACCTGGTCGATGTACACGGCGGTGATCGCTCCCGAGTGGCCCTGCAGCGTGAACAGGCAGCACGAGTCCTCCAGCCGGAACACCTGCCGGGCAGAGGAGGCCGACGTGAGCGGCCGCGGGGCGGCCGTGCCGCGGGGCGACACCCCCTGAGCCTGGCGAGCGACAGGACGAGAGGGGACGGCCTCAGGTTTGCGCCAGGGGAGGCTCAGGTGGGACATCAGGAAGAGTTTCTTCACCACGAGGGTTGTCTGGAACAGGCTGCCCAGGGACGGGGTCGAGTCACCACCCCCGGAGGTGTTAGAGGCGGCGCTGAGGGACGGGGTTTAGCGGTGGATCGGGCAGTGCTGGGTTAACGGCCGGGCTCGCCGTCTGCAGGGTCTTTTCCAACCCAAATGATTCCACGACTAGGATGGGGGCTGTCAAGAAGAACGGCTAACGAGCCTTCAGCTAACGAGCCCTCAGCAAAGCGCTGCCGCCCGGCCTGCAGAGCCAGGGAGGAGGCCAGTTCGCACCAGCCCGTGTGCACAGGTCCCTTGTGACTGACCCACGCTGTAAGGGTGAGAGCGAAGCAGAGCCCGCCAGGAGGGTTGGTGAGGGACACCCGGTGAGGGACACCCGGTGAGGGACACCCGGTGGGATCCTCCCGTCCGACCGTGGGGCTCAAGGAACACCAAGGCCTGAGCAGGAGAGACAGGGAGGGCAGCAGGAGCTGGTTCTGTGAGCTAGGAAAGGCCCAGGACGGTGCAGGGCAGGCGCCACGGGACAAGTTCAAGAGCTCAGCCATGAGGAAGACTCGGACCTTCATCCCCAACGACCACCAGGGACCCCCGATGGGGGCGTAACTTGGGTGGACCGAGGGGGGACTATGGGAGGAACTTATGTTAATGAATTCCTGGAGGTAATTAGCATAACCCGGCCTTTTCTCAGAAATGTAACGAATAAAGATGGAAGCTGGAAACATCAGGCCAGAACCCGAACGCTTGGGCGCGCGGGGACGGAAGGAGCCACCCCCGGTGCTGCCAGCGCTGCGATAAGGAATCCCTGCTGGATAACACCGAGGTGCCACGGAGTTTTCTGGGATTCAGGACACCCCAGCGCCCAGCCTCTGCTGCTCGTGTCGTCCCCCACCCCTCAGGCAAGAGGCCCTCGCCCTGGTTAAGACAGACGCCTCCCACAGGCTCTGCCCCAACTCCGGCGAGGAGCCCCGGGCAGGCAGGTGACGTAACCCGGGGGGCTTCAGGGACGCCCTGGCCTGGACGCGCCCAGCCCACCCCCAACGCTCGCGCCCCAGCAGCCCCCGCCGCCCGGGAAGCCCCTTACCCTCAGCGTGTGGTCCTGGCTGCCCGTGACCAGCCGGCCGGCCGCGGCCTTCAGCGCCGTGATGGGCTTCTGGTGGGCGCAGGACACGGTGTGGGTGAGCTGGCAGACGACGACGTCGCTGCTGCTGAACACGGGGGAGGACGGGATGCTGCTCCTGCTGGGGGCCCCTGCGGCGAGACACGCAGCTGAGGCCTGGAGGCGGCAGCAGGCACGGCCTCAACGCTCCGAAGCTGCCGCCGCCTGGAAACGGCGTGGTTTTGGGTCTGGATTTGAAGCTGGTCCGGCCAGGAGCCGCACGCTCGGCGCTCTGGCTGGCACCCACAGAAGGTACCAGCAAGCGGAGCGAGGGTCTCTCCCTCAGGGGCAGCAGAAGGCCCTCGGTGGCCCTTGCCAGAGGCAGGACAGACAGGGGGGCACCAAGTCTCTCCGCACTCTACGCGGGAAAAGCCATCTCCAGAGCCAGGCCCGTCCTGCAGAGGCTGCTCCACACCCAGACCTGCAGCTCGCAGAGCTCAGGGCGTCCCTCCGGGAACACAACCACTCTCCCAGAGGAAGGCCAGGGGTTCTCTCCCCTCCAGGCCACTCCAGAACCAAACTACCCCCCCCCCGGCCTGGTTTTGCGTGGCGTGCGGTCGTGCCGAGGCGCCGAGCTGCGCCGTGACGCGCGGGGGCTGCGCGGCGGGCGGAGGAGCGAGGACAGACCTCGCTGCCGGAGAAGAGGAGCGGGGAGTGGGAGAGGGAAGAGGCAGAGGGCAGAGCGGGCCCTGGAACGCTGGAGAACGGCAGCACTCAAGAGGCTCCCCCCGCGCAGGGAACTCCCGGAGCATCCCTCGCCTCCCCGCAGCGCAGGGCATCCCCGGGAAAGCTTGCGGAGCGGGTGCGAGGAAGGGGCAGGCGCAAGGAGGCTCGCTCACCTCGGAACTGCAGGTGGTTCAGGGAGGTGTGTGTCTCCAGCGAAAAGAAATCCAAAGAGCCGTTCAAGCGGGCAGCGACGATCCTGCGGGAGAACGGCGGGGGCGTGAGGAGAGGCCCGGCGCCGCTCTCCAGCGGGCACCTCCCGAGGCAGGGCACAAACTGCTCCCGCTGCGAGGAGGCACTCCCGACCGCAGGGAGGAAGGCTCAGGAATGAGGTGAGGCTCAGGCCGTGCCTCCTGAGGAGCAGCACCCAGTGACCCACAGGTCCCACCTCCCAGCCCTGGCACGTCCTGGGCGCGCAGCTACCGGACCGACTGAGCACCAGGATGACGGAGGGGCTGCTGGAGCAGCTCGCTCCACCTCGCCCAGCGTTGAGAGGGCGGACGCGGGGGAAGGAAGGGGCTTCCCAGCCGAGCCTGGGCCGTCTGGAGCCGCTCGGCAGCAGGGGGGTCCCGGCTCACGCCCCCCCACTCTCCTCCCCTCGCAGGCGACGCAATTACCTGTTGTTCACGAAGACGAGCGCCGTGATGCCGGACTGGCCCTCGTCGTTACTGCTACGGAGGGTCCCCTCGATGGCATCCCAAACCTGGAAGGAGAAGGGGTTCCTGCCGTGGTCCTGCCCACGAGGAGCTGGTGATCCACCTCACAGCTGCGCCCCACGGATCCCCCGGCCCCCCCCGCAAGCCAAGGAGCCCGGAGGCAGCTCCCGCTGGGCACTAGTGGCTACAGCCACCGGCGCCCTTCTGCCTATCTCAGCGTGCAGCAGCAGGTTCTCAAGCAAACACCCTCGTGTCCGAGGGCAGAAACAACAAATGGGATTATTTTCTTCGAGGAAAACCCCCGAAGAGCTCCAAGGACCACGGCGCCGGCTGGCCGCGCCACGGACACGAGCCGCGCCGTGCGCTGGGCCGGGGCCGGAGGTCCGGCCAACGCCCCCCAACACGGGGCTCCCGCAGCGGGAGGGACCCACCATCACCCTCTCGTCCTCCTCCTGCCAACAAACGGCACTTCAACCGCCGCCTGGAAACCCGCGTGCCGTTCTTACCGGCCAACGGCAGCCCCGGTGCACCCCGGCTCAGCCCCACACCCGCCCTGCTCCCGATGGCGAAGCGACATCGTGACGGGGACTGGGGACAGCAGCGAGGTTCAGTCAGCGCCCGGAGGCAGGAGCTCAGAAGGATGTGTCTGAGCTCAAAACCGTGTTTCAAGGGCAAGGAAAACCAGCGGAGCGGCCTGTGTCGCTGCTGGGAAGAGCGAGAGCTGCCCACACGCAGCACAGACCCCAAATTTTATTTCAGAACGTGTTGGTTTAAAAAAAAAAAACCACCAACAAAACACAAACCCCACAACAAACCATTTGTTTTTGAAGGAAAAATTCCGACTTAATTTCCGAAAAACGAAACTAAAAATTAAACCAACGCTGAAAGTTTCTCACGGGAGGGGATTTCAATTTCCAATTAAAATCTGCTTCCAAACCCGTGTCGCTCCTACGGAATTCCTGTTAATTGCACCTCACGTCACGACTGCCCAGCAAGACGACCCGAGGACATGGCAACCTTTAACGCTTCTTCAGCCCCAGAGAGCTGCCGGGCGCCTGGGCTGGCAGCGAGCCCCGCTCCTCACCTCCAGCTTCCCGTTACTCCGGCCAGCCACGATCAGGTTCCCCCGCAGGTCCAGGCTCCAGACAGAGCTCTCCAAGTCCCCTCCCCACGAAGGCAGCGGCGAGGATTTGTCAAACCCCGCCAAAGGCTCGTCCCCCAGGCTCCTCCGGCGGCCGCCGCAGCCTCCCTCCTCGGCCCCGCAGCCCCGGGAGCGGGGGCTGCCGCCCCCCGCGCAGAAGCCGGCGGGGCCGTGGGGGGCCGAGGGGCCGCCGAAGCTGAGGCAGTTGGAGGCGCCGTGCTCTTCGTACGCCTTCCCCACCAGGCTGCTGAAGTCGTAGCCGGCCTCCTTCTGGCGGCCGCCCACGGTCCGCAGCCGCGGCTCGGCCTCGGCCGCCTTCACCCGCTCGGAGAAGTTGGTGTCGATGAGGGACGTGAGGTCCGGCTGGTCGCAGAAAAGGGGGGGCTGGGGCGGGCCGAGCAGCCTTTTGAGCTGGTGACCGTTCTCCAGCGAGTCGTCCAGCCCGTTCTTGCCGTCGGGGCTGTGCTCCCAGCTCTCCTGGTAATCGAAAACGCCGCTGCTGTCTCTTCGCAACCTGCAAGACAGCAGGAAGAGCTCAGGGCCCCGCACCTCTGCTGCCGGCGGGTTTCTCCGAGCGGCGGCGGCGGAGGGACCCGCCCGCCGCCCCACGACCCGCTGCGGGCGCCCGCTCACCTCGGTTTGGGGATGACGGTGAGGCAGTCGCCGGTCTGAGCGTCCCACACGCGGATCTGCCCCACCAGGCAGCAGCTGACGAGCAGCATCCCATCGCTCGCCAGGCACTCGATGTCCTGGGAGGGAAGAGCAAGCGCAGCTGAGCCCCACCGAGGCCGCTGGCGCCCGACACCCGCCCTGCGCGCGGCTGAGGGACTGCACGGACGGTCATTTTTATGCCAAAACGGCGTGGCTGCCTTAGCGACCTCGGGGTGCTCTGCCAACACGAGCGCGTCTTTGCTCAGTCCGACACGGGCACCAGACTGCCCCCGCTCCAAGGGACTGCCTGCCCTTTCCCTGGCAAAGGGCGGCCCAAAGGGATGGCGGGATCAGGCACAGAGGCGCAGCTTCTGCGGGAGACACGGCACCGCGTTTCAAGCTCCACCTGATGGGATGCCCGAGTGCTTTGTTTCATCTCAGAACGGGAAAAAAAACATCCTTCCCCTCAAGAAAAACGAGTGAACTGAGCAGCAGCTCGCTCCTGGGCAAACCCACGGCTGCTTTCAGCCCTAGAAACAACATTTAACAGCTCAAGCCTATGCACTAACTTTCGGGAAGCAGGAAAACAGGATCCAGTAGGCTTTAAATACCAGGAATCTAGAGCTACCCCAGCAAAGGAGGCTGGATAAAATAAAATAAAATTATTTTTATACGTAAGCCGACAGCTGGCTGCACACTGAAGGTAGCACAGCAGTTGCAGAAAGCTCAGAGCAGAGGAAGAAACGGAGCAGTGCTGCAGGGAACGTGGTGCTCCAGTATCCCACAGGATACAAACACACACACAGCCTTTGTCCGGGCCGTGGGCCTCCCCGGCTGCGCCGCGCCGAGGCCGCGTAGCTGGTCTGGCCCTCGTGAGGGCATTTAAATGAACCAGGGGAACGGGAGACGTGTGCGTGGCACCAGTCAGGAAAGGGCCTGTCTTGTAAGGACCGCACCGTCCGACCCACCATGAGGCGGGACCCACCGTGAGCTGGGACCTGCCGTGAGGCGGGACCCGCCGTGAGGCGGGACCCGCCGTGAGGCGGGACCCGCCGTGAGCTGAGACCTACCATGAGGTGGGACCTACCATAAGGCGGGACCCACCGTGAGCTGGGACCCACCACGAGGCGGGACCCACCACGAGGCGGGACCCACCACGAGGCGGGACCCACCACGAGGCGGGACCCACCACGAGGCGGGACCCACCACGAGGCGGGACCCACCACGAGGCGGGACCCACCACGAGGCGGGACCCACCACGAGGCGGGACCCGCCGTGAGCTGGGACCCACCACGAGGCGGGACCTACCATGAGGTGGGACCCATCATGAGCTGAGACCTACCATGAGGTGGCCTCTAAGCACCAAGGGGACGATCTCAGTCTCCGGCGGGGAGTAGCCGTAATCGTCGCAGGGCAGGTCCCCCCTCTTCCTCCTGCTGTGCGAGAGCCCGTTCTGCCCGTAGTTCTTGGGGCAGAACACCCGGTACAGGCAGAAGAGCAGGAGGACCAGGATAATGCCCGAGGCCAGACCCAGAGCAGCCACTCTGGTGGGAGAGACAGACAGACACAAAGACAAAAGGCAGGTGAGATACAGCACCCAACTCCTAGTCCACGGCTGGAGTTCGAGTAATACCATGAAAGCCTTGCCCAGGCGGCTGGTCTCAATTTTTTAGCTGAGAAAAAATTCCAAGAAGCTACAGTGACTCCTGGAAAATTAAAGGTGGTTTTTTTTTTTTAAATGAGAAAAAATTCCAAGAAGCTACAGTGACTCCTGGAAAATGAAAGGTGGTTTTTTTTTTTTAAATGAGAAAAAATTCCAAGAAGCTACAGTGACTCCTGGAAAATTAAAGGGTTGTTTTTTTTTAAATGAAAAAAAATTCCAAGAAGCTACAGTGACTCCTGGAAAATTAAAGGGTTTTTTTTTTTTTTAATGGGAAATGGCAATTTCAACAAGATTTTCAGATTTTTCAAGAAGAAAAGCACCCAGTAACTAAGACAGTAAGAAAAACCCCAGATGGGGATGGTATAAAGGGCGTTCAGCACAGCCAGAGGAGAAGGGGGGATTCGGTCGGCAAGCTGCGAGCCCGCCCTCGCGGTAGGAAAGCAAGGTTTGAGCCAACCCCCAAGGAAGCATCGCTGAATCCCGGCGTTTCTTCCCAAAGACGAACTCCCGCCCCCGTCACCCAGTGCCAAACCCCGTAAGGCACCGCGTGCGCTGACGGCCCGGGCTGCTCCCGCCATCCCCTGCTGAGGAAAACAGGGCCGGGAGAGACCGATGCAACGCTGCCCCGGCTGGGCCAGGGCGCCCTGAGCCCTGCAGGAGTTCGCTCCGCAGCTTTATGACTATTTTTTGGTCTCCCACCAGGAGAGAGGCCAAAGAGCTGCCCGTGTCTCCCAGGGAGTTAAGGCGCGGACGAAAGGAGTCTCTTACTTGTAAAGGGTGACGTCCTGGTGCCCTTGCAGCCTGGGGGAGGCTCGCTCAGGCTGAGCTTCGGCATCCAGCTTCCCACCGCTTGCCGGTAAGAAGGGGTGGTAGCGGTTGGCCTCCTGGGGATGCCGCACTTCTAAGGCCTCTTGTGGGTTCAGGTACAGCGTGACGGGGATGGCTGGGAGGATGCTGATGTACCTGAAGGAAAGCGAAGATGCGAATAGCTGAGGGTCAGCCGACACAGGAGGACACCAACACCCTAGTCGGTCACCTGGCTCATCTCCTCACGCGCAGCCTTGGCTGCAGGTCTCAGAACCTGCTTCCAGCCCCGCAGTTTCAGGTATTCCCAACTAAAGATTTCCTTTGAAACGCTCTTCTCTAAAGGTATTTCCCAGGTCTGGACCCTTAACTCTGCGGGAGAGGTGAAGAGCCAACAGTGGCACGAACTACCGATGAGATCAGCTGGATCACACACATTCAGGTGAGGATATAACCAACTGGTCCAGTTTCCTGTACCCTGCAGGCCAGAAGGTCTCACCAAGAGGTTTCTTCAGCTCAGACATCCCTACTCCTCACGTGTACCGTCCCCATCGCTTACAGACGATCAAATATTGTTTTACAAAATTCCGAACGTCGCCTCCAGGGTGAAGGAAGACCACAGGCGAGTAAAACACCCGAGAGCACAGGGTGAAACACAACCCTCGTCCTCAGACAAGCAGCCCCGCAGAGTTTGGGCCCTCCCCACCACACGGGAGGGCCTGTTTAATGCTCTCCTGAAGACACCCTCGGAGTAAGCCAGGCGGGACACGAAGTTCCTAACTGAGGAGGACGAAGGGCAGAGGAAGGAGAAACGCCCGGGGTCAATTGCACAAGGCAACGCGCCCGCGGCACCCGACGCCAGCCCACTTGCCTTTTGGCCAGGGTGATGTTGTAGTAGCTGAAGAGGGACGGCCAGTGTCTGAAGGAAAGCTTCCTCCAAATCTCCTCATCCTCTGCCCCCCAGGTAACCTCTGCTTCAGCTCCAAGCTCCGCCTGGCCGTTCCCTTTGCCCTCGGGTCCCTGGGCCCAAGCGTGCTGGTTCGGCTCCAGCCTGCTCAGGGACTCCAGCCCCGGCTTCTGCTCCCGCTGCTGCGTCTGGTTTTCCGACAGCTGCAGAGGGTCCGACGGGAAGACTGAGAGATCAATCTTGGGGTCCCCAGCAGGTAGGACCCCTCCAGGAACAGGCATCGGAGGCAGACCTGCTTCACCCAAAGGGCTTTGTTCGGTGACCTGCGACGTGAGGTAGGTGCGGAGACCGGCAGGATCCGTGTAAACCAGGATTCCGATCCAGATCACCGTCCCGGCCTACACCCGATGAGCAGAGAGACAAACCCCTTCAGCGCGTGGCCTCCCCGCTCCGCCCCCAGCGCCTCGCCCGCTGCCTGAGCCGACCAACACCGTCCCAACCCCGGGTTCGCCCTGCCCTCGCTGACTCCCGGCAGGCACTTAGCCCCTGAGGGGATGGGGAGAGTTCGCCCAGCACGCACGAGAACCGAACCCTACTTTTCCGTGAGCCCCCCAGCTCCGCCTGGCGGGGGGAACCCCACTGCTCCCACCCAAGGGCACGGGAGGGAAGAGACTCCTTGCTGGCGGCTGGGCCCAGCGCGTCTGCCACCCTCTGATGGGGCTGGAAAGGGCTTCGCTCGGGGTTCTGGTTCATGAACTCCGCCAGAGCGACCGCAGCAGCCACAGTTCACAGGCTGACGTCTCGATTTAACCGCCAGCAACGCCGGTCAACAGCGACAGGCTGGGCTGCGGTCTGCGGAGCCGAGGAACACACACACCCCTCCGCTTCCACGGCAGGCATCCACAACCGGGATGGGAGGACAACCTCGGGGCAGCGACTGGTGTAACCACTGCCGTTACACCTGCACAAGGAAAAGCCTTTGTCTTCCCTGTAGCAAAATATCTCCAGGCCTTTAGTCTGCATAATCTGCAGCAGGAAAACAGGATTTCTGCTCTGTAAAAATCTCCCCTCTCCCCTCACACGGTCCTCGACAATCAAAGCAGATTTTTGTCTCAAAGCAAATATCAGAAAATCACCCGCTGCCACCCAAACATCACGCAAACAGCGGAGCCCCGGAGCCAAGGCGTGCAGAGCGACGCTCAGGGAGGTACTTCTCCAACTGTGTCTACCACGGGGCAGCGTAAATCTTGCAGGGGAACAAGGGTGCGTGGGAATGTTGGGCTCTTCCCCGCCCTGGAAGCCTGTTTGGGTGGGTTAGGGTCCAGCGGGAGAAGGGGCACCAGAGAACACGGGACATACCATGATGAGTCTCTGGGCCAGCCGCGTCCTGGCGAAGAAGTAAATGACCCGCAGCCTCTTGGGCAGGCGCAGGTTCCTGAAGGACGACGGCTGCAGGGTGATGGTGTGGGGGGTGGCGGGCCGCATGGCCGGCTGGCGCTCGTAGCGCTGCGAGCGGCTGGCGGGCTTCGCCGGGGGCAGGCAGGCTTCCGCCGGCAGCCGTCGGTTCAGGTCGGCGAGCTGCCGAGAGAGAGGGGCGAACGCGCGAGAGCCGCGGCGGTGAGGCCCCCCGAGAGGAAGGTGCGCAGAGACGGCGCACTCTGCGGCGTGCCCACGTCCCAGCTCCCGCCTTCACCCTCGCATCAGTCTGTCCCAGCTTCTCTCCAGCGCACGCTCCCTGCTTCACCCAGCCACGGTCACCTCTTTGTGACCGTGTCTGCTTCCAGCCCGTTTACCCCAAATCTGCGTGTTTACAGGGTGCCTTGGGGATGTCTTGCTGTCCCCAAGCCCTGCGTACGTGTAACCGAGCAAGCACTGCCCCGGAACTTCTACAGCTCCGTCTTTTTTGTTTAGAGAGTGAAAACCAGAGGCTGGGCTTCCTCTCATCCTTCCACAACAGCAGAGAAGGAAAACCCAAGGCAAACCGCCGTGTCCTCGGCCCTCCCTTACCTCCATACGGCGAATGTCAATGGACAGCACGGTAGTGAAGAAAAACATCTGCAGAAAGAAGTCAGACACGAGGCCAACCACGGCGAAGAGGCAGAACTCCTGCAGACAGGACACACGGATTAGGGACGGCAGCTGGCGGACCCGGCGGTAAAATATTTCAACTTCAGAAGAAGGGAAACTCGGCAAACTCCTGCCCCGAGCACAGGCCTGTTTTACCGACAAATCCTGTCGCTGGTATTTCGTGACAGCTGAGAGGTTACACAAGTCCACGTGAGAACTCAAGAGTGTATTGGTGCAGATTCACATTCTGTGTTCTCCTGAGCCACAAAACAGCAAAGCCCCGTAGGAAACACCGGCAGAGGATGTTTTCCCAGGTCACAGAGCCACGGCAGGGCTGCAGCCAGAGCTCCCGGCCTCCTGCCCGTTCCCGCTGAACCCCAGCCCTGACCTAAACTCCCCCAGGAACCCAGGGTGCTCAGGAACCGCCTCGCTCACTCTCCAACCAGAGACAGACCACTGAAGCCACGGCGCGTCCGTGTGCTTGTTTGCAGCCCTTCTCCAGGGCCCCAGCTAAACCCTTTCCGCTCCAATCCCACTCTTGGAAGAGAAGCCCCGTGCCCGCTCTCAGAGGTCTCTAAGGAACAAACACAGGGGAACCGGCGGCTGCAGAAGTTCCCCGAACTCCCTGCAACGCTCCGCCTTCCCCAGCCGGTGCCACTGCAGAAATAAGGCCGAGGAGATTCTGCCCGGCGGCAGAAACGCAGCCCACCCCCAAACCAGCCCTCCAGAACAAACGCGCGCCCTTACCCCGACCCCCATCGGCGCTCAGCGCCATCCCCTCTCCCCCACCGCATTCAAAACTCGCACCGCAACAGAGAATTGAAATATTTTTGAGAGGCCTCTTGTCTCCCTTGGAGGTACAAATTTCTGTCGGGGCCCAAAGAAGGATCTAGCAAACACGGAGAGATCAAGAAAGCCGAACGCAAGCAGGAGTAAAAACCTCGGGCTAAACAACAGATTAAAGGCTCTGGCCCTCGCCTGCAGATCGGAGCTGGCAACCACCCCCTGCCTGCCGGCGCCCCAGGCACGGCGTGCTCGCTACCTGCGGACCACGCCAGGACACATCCACCTAAGGGGAAGCAGAGAGGCCGCAGAGATTCATTTATTTTGGCCCCCTCCTTCCTCCCTCTGCCCCAGCTTCTTGCACAAGGCCGGAGGCCAACGTCAGCACGGTGAAACGAGAGGAGAGAGCGCAAAGGCTGCCTGGAACCTCTAAACAAACCTTGAAGCCCCCCCCCTCTCCTGTCCAAACTGTTCTCGAAACGTCAGCAAGCGACTGCTTGTTATTTAAAAACCAGCGTGGTACGAAACCAGATAACCCACCGGCTCAGCTGCCCCTCCCCAAACCTCCCAGCGGCGGCAGCACCACAAGGAAGCAGGTTCTGATCCGGTTTTTCTCTTTAGCCCCTTCCCCAACACGTGACGGGAGGTTTTGGGAGCAGAGGGGTGAAAACTCAAGGAGAAAACCAGAAGGAAAGCGACATCCACCCGGATTTCACCTCAGCAAACACAGGCTCTGCAAACAGCGGGCTCTGCACAGAGAGACACTCATTCTGTTAATCACCTCCACGGCCTCCGCTTGGGATTAGAGGCATCGGAAGCTGCCAGCCCTGGAAATCCAAAATGGTCTGACACTTGGGACCCTGCCCATCCTACAGGAAAACCCACAGGGATTTCTGGGAGTGCGGGACTGGGCTATCGGTGTGTGAACTTCAGCACAAGGCAGCGGCTGAGGGGTGAAGACCACAGGCTGAGCGCTCGGCGCGCGGCCCCGCAGCACCTCAGGACCGTCCACAGCGACACCGTGCCGGGAGAACCGGGGTCTCCACCCACCGGCGAGGCCAGGCGAGAGGATTCCATTGGCGCTCACAGCTACGGGGGATTTAGAGTGGAGGCACCATTCTCATCCTGGAGGCAAACTCTATTTTAGGCCAAGAGCAGCCACGGAAAACACAGAAAATTCCCTTTCGCTAAGTGAGCTGCACTGGCAAGGAGTGACCGAGAAAAGGACACGACCCATCACAGCCCCTGGGGCAGGTGAGAGCCTTCAGGGAAGAAAAGCCTCCCTCTTCCAGCACCTTCGGGGAAGAAAAGCCTCCCCCTTCCGGCACCTTTGGGGAAGAAAAGCCTCCCCCTTCCGGCACCTTCGGGGAAGAAAAGCCTCCCTCTTCCGGCACCTTCGGGGAAGAAAAGCCTCCCCCTTCCATCACCTTCGGGGAAGAAAAGCCTCCCCCTTCCGGCACCTTCGGGGAAGAAAAGCCTCCCCCTTCCGGCACCTTCGGGGAAGAAAAGCCTCCCCCTTCCGGCACCTTCGGGGAAGAAAAGCCTCCCCCTTCCATCACCTTCGGGGAAGAAAAGCCTCCCCCTTCCGGCACCTTCGGGGAAGAAAAGCCTCCCCCTTCCGGCACCTTCGGGGAAGAAAAGCCTCCCCCTTCCGGCACCTTCGGGGAAGAAAAGCCTCCCCCTTCCGGCACCTTCGGGGAAGAAAAGCCTCCCCCTTCCGGCACCTTCGGGGAAGAAAAGCCTCCCCCTTCCGGCACCTTCGGGGAAGAAAAGCCTCCCCCTTCCGGCACCTTCGGGGAAGAAAAGCCTCCCCCTTCCATCACCTTCAGGGAAGAAAAGCCTCCCCCTTCCATCACCTTCAGGGAAGAAAAGCCCCCCCCTTCCCACACCCCCCCCCAGTGGCACCTCAGCGACGCCTGCACTGCACCGCTGCCTCCACAGCCTGGAGCGACGGGCCCTGCCGCACGGAGGAGCCCGGCTCTCCTCCTGCCGGATTCCTCGGCCCCTGCAGCGTGAGCGAACTCCAACCGACCGGCCGCGCTCACCTGGATGGCGGGGACCAGGGTGAAGTACCCGATCAGGATGATCCCGAGCTCTGTTGCCATATTCTTCATGATGGACCAGCTCTCGTTGCTCAGGCCTGCAGAGAGAACAGGCGGAGGCAGGTACAAGGAGACCGTTCACTCCTGGACAGACACGAGCGTAGCACGAGGGAACTGGATTTCCCTTCTTTGAAGTCAGGCGTCCACGGGCACTTTCAGACTGGAATTCACCTGACCTATTTTGAGTATTTCAGTCAAAGAATCGGACTGCAGCCTCCCAACGGCTGCATTCACGGCACCGTCCCCAGCTGCAAAGGGGGCGCAGGATGACGCTGGCCGCTCACAGCTGCCCTGTGTGAGCCGCCGGAGGGTGCTGCCCAGGGCAAGGCGGGGATTCAGCCGTGTGAGGGACCACTGAGGTTTTGAGTCCTGTTTTCGATCCAGGACACAAACCACTTGTATTTGTAAAACTAGGTAGATTTTTCTAGGCACCACTCTCGATTTCTCTCTTCTCTGATGTTTAGAAACACCTTTTAAGTTTGCAAACTCCGTTTATCCGTGGTTTAAGCACACTCAAATCTTTATGCAGGTACAGAGCGCATCTACAATAAAGAAGATCATTTTGCCACAGACTCAGCAGAACTTCCTATGACCTGTGGACTGCACTTCGGCTGTTCCTGACACGAGAGGACAAGGTGTTAATTATCTGCACCGCGAGACACAGCTCGCCCTCACTCACACTTTTTTAAACTTGTTTAGCCCATGCTTCAGTCACCAACCTCAAAAAGCAGCGCCCACAACTACAGGGTGCTATTAGCTCTCGGAATTAACAAAGACAGCACAAAGAGGCGAACGTACACAGTTCACACCCAACGTGCGGAGCCCTTGTTTCCTTCACAGACCAGAAGGAGGATCAGCCCCCACCTGCCAGTCCTTGGGCCACCCTCCTTTCCTCTCCCTGCACAGCTCTGCACAGCGGGCTCCCTACCTTGGGCGATGCGCAGCTTCACTTCCAGGTCAACGGGCGTGGAGACGACCGACTTGGTGAGAACCAACACGTTCTCCAGGCCAATCACCACAACCAAGTATGGAAATATCTCTCTAGAGGAAACAGAACCAGAACTGAGAATGAGACCCTTGGTGAAAAAAGCAGGGAAGAACACCAGTCAAGCAGCGAAGACACCTCCTAGCGTCAAGGCGAGGAAACACCATCCTGCCCAAATCCCTTCTCATCCAACACCGCTCTGTGATGATGTAAGGGTCCTGCATTTCATCTGCTTTGGACGGACAGCAACGTTTTTGCAAAGCCGCGCGATTTTCTGGAGAATGGCCATCGTTAGGCCGCCACTAAATTAGTCTTAACGCTTCCCGAGGTTGGGACAGGGCCCCTCAAAGCCTGTCCAGCACCTAGAGGTGCAGATCAAAAAGATGGACTTCGAACACCACTGCAAGAGGCTCAGCAAGAGAGCGTCGGAGCCAGAGGGCAGGGAGCACGTCCCACCATCCGCAGGGAAAACCCTCATACATCACAGCTGAGCATTACACTAAACAAAACCTTCCAAAGCAATTCCTCAACGGAAGAGCACGGGCAGAGCCTGGTTCAGACTCCCAGCGGGCAAAAGCTCCCACGCCTTGCAGCTGCAGGCAGCGGCCCAGGCTCGGGCAGCGAAGGACACACGCGAAGGGATTTCTCCGGCGGGAGGAGACAAGCTGACGTGCGTGGGGCTCTGTTCTCCAGGTAGCTCAGAAGCCACAACGCAGAGAACGCCGTGAAAGGTGCACACGCTTCGTACACAAACGAACCAAATCCTGCCAGGGAGAGCTTCTACCCGAGAGTCAAGAAGGCACACCGACACGGATTCGCCCCTCAGAAACACGCACGCAGCAAAGTAAGACTACTCAAGGTCACCACCGTGAATTTATTCAACTCTTCTTCTCACCCCTGAATTATTTTCTCTCTTTCAAGCAGTCCGGATCAGAGGGAAAAAGCTGTTCCATGCCGGAACACCGCAGACAGTAAATCTCTTCATCTCCCTCCAGCTAAACTTAGGCAAAAATCCCGACGCTTTCGCTGCGGAGGGCAAGGGATTTGTGCTGGGCTGGTGAGGACGATCCAGAAGGGGAACGTGCGTGCGCGCACACGCGCCCCTTGGCACATCACTAACGGCCAAGGCAGGCGAACACCAGGGCTTCAGAAGAACACCTCCCGCCTTCTGGCGGCACCCGCCGTAGCCCCCAAGGAGCACCTTCCCAAACGCTGTTTTCCGTCGCCTACGGCCACCTGACCCGGGCTCCAACAACATCTGCAAACGCAGAGCTGTCAGCAGCCTGTACCATACAGGCTCGGCTGCGGAAAAACGTCTGTCTGGAGCCTCTGCTAACTCAGCTACTTCATTCCAACTGATTCCTTGAACAAACGGCAAGCTGAAACAGCAAGAGCTCCACTGAAAGCAAGGTCACAAAAAAAAACCCCCAAACCCCCAAAACCCAAACTCGACACACCCTTCTCCAGGTACCCTAACCCAATTTTAGCTCCAACAATCGTGCAACACGTCGGTCCCTTCACCTCCCGTCCAAAAGCTGCGCAGGCAGTGAATTTCCACAGTGAGTGAAAAAAATATATGTTAAGATTCTCATGGGCAACTTCTTGTTAATGTCAAAGAATGCAAAATCCAGCACCTACAACTCAGTCCTGCCTTCATCTAAAGCGTTTTCAGTCCGTAACCTGCGCCACTCCTCCAAGCAGTGCTTTAGGACAGGAGCCAGTTGTGAGAAAAGCTCTTTGTAATCCTTAGGGAGGGAGATCTCTCAATAAAGAGAATGCAACAAGCAGGAGGGAGAGCTCAGCGGCCCGGCACAGCGCAGCGCCGTCCTGCCGAGCACGGTATCTGCGCGGGTGGGCTCCTGCCAGCCCTGCCCCTGCGCAGCCCTGCGAGAGACGCAGGGGGTTCGTTTCCAGAGAAGCTGCAGCAAGCCTTCAGAAGGCAGCCCCAAGAGGGACGAGAAACCTCGTCATTCTCTCGTCCACTACGTCCTACTTAACCCGCAGCTTTTACTGCGGAAGATCGTTAAGTGCCAGTCCCGGGTGAGGAGTTTCAGTAGCCCGTGGAGTCAGCAGTTTTCGTGTTAAACGCCCAGCCGTTTAAAAGCAACGAGACATCGGCTTTTCTCGGAGAGCGCCGCGACTCTGCAGGACAAGCACGGGACGCTGTTCACACCCCGCAGCTCCCAAACCCCCCCGTCGCTGGTCCCCACTCCGAGGGCGGCCGACGGCAAGAGAGCCTCGGCACATCTTCTGCCACGCGGGGCCGAGCCCTGAGGAGGAGCGTACCGGAGGCAGAGCAAGGGGAGGTGCCGGATCGCGTCCGTCCGCTGGAACACCTGCCCTTCCCTTGCCGCGTCGACGCCAGCAGGCGCCGCACCACAGCATCGTCCAGCGCCCCAGCAGAAACGCTACTGTTCGCTCCTAGAGAAAACACATCTCCTCTGACTCCACACAGACTCGCGAACAGAGGCAACCTCCGGTTCATCCAAAACGTCTGGAGGACCGAAGAATTTACGACATCAGCCTCTCCTACCTAAAACGCAGACGTTCACACTTGAGCTCATCGCTTTAAGCCTTTTTTTTTGTTAATAGGCAACAAGAAGTAGCTCACCATTGCGACTGTGATTCCTCTAACCTGGCTGAGACATCACTTGTGGGTTGGTGGCTTGTGCTCTGGCCTCAGCTAGAGACTCTCCCAGTCCACCAGCACACAGGAATCCCACTTCCAGTGAACTCAGGCATTCCACACTGTCTATGCCTTCTTAAATCCTGCACAGATCGTGTCACCTATTTCTACTTCAGTTTTCCTTCCTGTAAAGTAAGCCTAATGCCTACCTCACCTATAACTGTTTTACTTCATTATAAAAGTTGATTGATAAAGGTCCAGTTTCTATACCGTATCTGTAGCACGCAAACACTGATCCCTACGCCACAAGCTTTGCTTTAACACCTTACGAAAACCAGCGAGGGAAAAAGGCTTATCGTAGACACAGGTACCACTAGAAACAACCAGACCCACACCTGGGAGGCTCTGCTGCAAACAGGACGGATAAAACAGGCTGGAAGTCAGACCAAAGTTGAAGCAGACTCTGCACCCCAAGCCAGCACATCGCCACCGGTACCTGACACACGTCCCCAGCGGGGAACGGGGCATCTAGCGGAGAAGTGCTCTGGCAGACACCGGGGGAGCAGGGAGAGGTCACTCCCCAAAAGTAAAAAACCCCTCAATGTCCTCAGACACCCCCCCCCCGAATCCAAGGGTCTTCCATCTAATTAGACATCACTTATAAAGCACTGCAAAGATTAAGTTTGGAGCCCAAAGGAAACTGTCTGCGCAATCATTCTGAGGCAAAGAAATTTTGCTGGAAAGCTACTTTTAGAAATGAGGTCAGTTCTGCCACCTTTACAGATTTTTCTGAGTAAAAACGTAACGAACCTCCGTCAGCCAGAGAAAAGGTACCGAGCCCTTCTGGATGCTACGACAAGGCACTGCAGGAGGAAGGAACGCCAGAGCCTACTTCACTGCCAGACAATCAAGTCCTGAATAAGACGCTGTTCCAACAATTCCTTCTGCTTCAGGCAGAAAGCGCCAACTGCCAGGCAGCGAGGCATCTCCAGGACGAGTGGGAGCCAGGCAGGCCTGTCTGCTGGCCAGCACAAACACGTGGCCCTTCAGCCCAGGAGAGCACCTGCCCGTAACTTTGCACAGCAGTGTGGATAACAACATCACAGAAGCTTATTTGGAAAATACCACATCTTATAGATGAAGCATTTAACAGCTGTTTTCAAACGGTTTCACCTCCAGCCACCCTTCTTGAGGAAGAGGCTCGGTGCCGGACACGTACCCTCCGTTAAGAGTAGGGGTCAAACCAAACAGGGTGCACAGCCCCACGGACATGAGCAGGGAGCTGAGCACCGTCACCACCGCCGCCAGCGCCAGGCCCCATTTCGACTTCACCATGTCGATCTTCCCTGGAAAACAGAATGCAAAAGCCTCGGTCCCCCCGCAAAAGGAAATGGCATCTTAATAAAAACAAACCAAGAAGGGCTCCTCATCCTCATCCTGACTGCTTGCAGCAGGCAGCTTAACACCCGGCGACCCAGAAGTAACGGTCGGTCAGTCCCAACGTCTGAACTGCAGCTCCCAGACCCTCCCAGTACGTAAGAGGTACCGTGACAAGGGTGGGGACAGGGGATAACGCAGGGCTTGCAGCTCAGACCAGTTCCAGTACAGCACCGTTGAGGCACGAAGAAAGGAACTTAAACGTGGCTCGTAAGGTCTAAAAACCACCAGCTCAGTATTTGATCTGCCTGACAACGAATCAGTCTCTCTAAACTGGGAAAAAAGTCATTATTCTGGCATTTAGAGCTGCCCAAGACAGAAAACCCCTCAGAAGGTATCACAAGGAATAACACCACGCTGGCTAAGAGGGACAAATCAGCAGAAATCAGATAAACAGCACGACTAATTCTCTGCCTGACAGTTCAGGGTAAAACTTCAACACCACCTTTCCTGCTGAAACAGGAGGGACCTGCAGCGCTACGGACAGGAGTGTCTCTCATGGGCAGCCAGGGGAAGGGCGCTGCACCACTGCTCCCTTCAGCTGGCAGGTGTACAGGTGACTTCATAGCCTGCTCTCCCCCCCCCCCCCCCCAAACCTACGTGTGGAGAAGTAGATGTAAGCGAAGAGTATAATGTAGGTGGTGACGAGGGGTATCAGCTCAGCAATGCCAATCTCTTCCTTGAAGTGGACGTGAACGATGTTCTCCTCTCGCAGCGTGCAGTTAGGGCTGGGGTGCAGCAGCTTGAGGCGAGAGCGGAGGCTGCTGAGGAACCTGAGGTGAAAAGCAAGCAGGAGGAGGTCACTGACACCGCGCCCAGCGCCGCCAAGGAGGAGCTCAGCGCGGACAGAGCAAGCAGGAAGAAGCTCCACAGGCTGACACAGCCTGACAAAGCACGGCTCTCTCTCGGCCTGACTCCTAAATTTGTTCCGCTGTGGCCCAAACTACATTTGTCCCACCTGTACCCTGGCAATCTCACGGGCCTTGATTTCTATGAAGATTCGAAGATAACCGCAAAGACTCGGCGGAATTATGTATAGCAAGGGCTCATCCTCCAAAATCTTGGCCCTGGGGAACAGAACATGCTGTAGCTTCAAACATCCCCTGAATTCCACCTAAGTTTGGCTGATGAAAGGTGCTACAGGACAGTCCTTGAGGCTGAAGGGCTCTTGGACGGGCAGCAGCAGAGCAAGTTTCGACTACCGTGCTGCCAGCCCTGTCCCAGGCACTCCCTGGGGAATTCTGTGCAGCAGAAGGTTCAGTCCTCAGGTGCACTCAGCCCAAGCCCGCTCTGCCAAAGGGTTGGTACCAGCTCAATCAGCGCTTACTGGAAAGCAAACCACGCCGTGCACCAGGAACTGGGTCAAAACTGACCTACTGGGCCTTGGCTGCAACACTGACAGCTCTGTGTGCCATGAAGCCATCACCAGAGGAACTCCCAGGGGCAGCTTTGGGTACTACGTTATCGCTTTTTTTAAAGAGAAACTGAGCTGATAGTGTTGTATTTCCTTAAAACGCAGCAAGTTTTCTCCCCAAAACATCACCCCGTTTTTCTACAGCACATTCAGAAGATCCTAAAACACTCCAAACCACAAGAAAACGGAGATTGAAGAAAAATAGAATAATCAGAGTCGAAAAAACCCAGCAACGTTGCCAAGAAACGACTACGGGCACCCCAAGGTAAAACCAGCGCAGCTCAAACTCCTTACCTGGAATCGTAGCGCTGCAGCCCCAGCGTGACGGTGTACGACACCACCCGCTTCCTGTTGTAGAGGTTCACCCCGCTGTACCTCCCCGGGAGCCCGAACAACAGGTCTGCAAAACCACAGCGGGACCAACACGTCAGGGTAACAACGAAGGAAACCGAAAGCCGGGCCCCCCGAGGCGCTCCCTGCGGCGAGCGCCGGCGAGAGCTGCTGCTCCCGCTGGAAGGACTTGCTCCGGGCTCTGCTGAGGTCACCGCGGAGAAACACCCGAGGAGCGGAGCAGAGAAGGAGCATCTCTTCTCAGCGGTGCCCAGCGATGGGACAAGAGGCACCGGGCACAAATTCAACCGAGGGAAATTCCCTTGAAAGCCAAGAAGAAGGTTCCCTCCTGCGGGGAGGTTGTCTGTCCTCATCGTCTCCCTCCCTGACCGGGCAGCCTGCAGCACAGAAGGTCTGCCCTCTAACCCTAGCCCACAAGCTCTCAACTAGCTCATCGCTCCTCCCTGAGCCGAGCTCCACGTGTCCCTGCTCACCCGAAGGACAACTCCTCGCCCTCCCAGCCCGCCCTCCGGAAGAGCCCGCGGCCGCCCCCAGCAGCACCCCAGTACCGCGAGCTGCCCCACGGCAGCTGGAGGAGCTTGGAGCCCCCGCAGCTCTAATTCCTCCGGTCTGGTCCCCGTGCTCTGCGTGTCAGGGGGCAGGCACGGCACGTGGGCACCCAACGTGTTCTTCCCCAGAGGAGACGGGCGTTATCTTGAAGGGCGCAGCCAAACAAAACCTTGGAGGCCTGTTTTTGCGCGCGTCACTGTGTGATTTGAAGCAGAGGCTGCAGGAAGCCTTTGCATTTCCAAGGACTATGTACTGTCTCCTCTGTTAATCTTGTGTGCTAAAATGCAGCCTTCGAAGAAAAAAGCAGAGTGATGAACGCTGCCACCGTTCTCAGGAATTCCCAGGATGCTGTGGACCTCTACCTCATTCGCCAAGGAGCTCTCAAAGAGAGGCCCCATGTCCAGGTGCTCCAAACCACAGTGGGCGCACACTCCTGACCCTCAAAAAATAACCTTCTAAACAAACTTACTTCAGGGGTGTCCTGGGTTACAGTGTAAAATGTGCCAAAAGGAAAAAAAAAGTATTCTATGACCATCTTCAGGAGCTGTTGAGGCCAGGTGGGGCGGTGCTCCCTGCCTCCCCCCTCTGGACTATCTCCTGTTCATGGCCCATCAAGGAACTGCCTACGACTCCCCATCCCATGGTGAGATGCTCCGCCCGGGGGGAAGGAGCCAAGCAGTCCATGCCAAATAAAAACTGAGATCTCCAACACCCTAGCCGCCTTTCTTCCACTGGATTCCCAGAGGAGTTTTTCCCCCCCACTGGAGTTCCAGAGGACAGGAGCTACCTACCTACCACTGGACCTTCGGAGGAAGACCAGACTCTTTTACTTGATTGCTGCTTCCACAGCACTACACCCATCGCTTCAGGAGGACTGCAGCCAGCATCTTATCGGACTGCTACTGCCCCCCTAACAGGGGGTCAGGTTGTATTCCTGACTCTGTCAGTGTAAACCAGGGAGTCCTGGTCCAAAGAGGGCTCTTCCCTCAGCGCGCCACGGGCACCTGGTGGGATTTTCCCTGCCTTGTGTTTTATATATATATATATATATATATATTAGTAAAGAACTGTTATTCCTATTCCCCATATCTTTGCCTGAACGCCCGTTAATTTCAAAATTATAATAGTTTGGAGGGAAGGGGGTTGCATTTTCCATTTCAAGGGAGGCTCCTGCCTTCCTCCGCAGACACCTGTCTTCCAAACCAAGACAAGGGTTAAAAAACCCTTTTTCAGACCTGTCATGTTATAGGGCCTCCTGACATCCAAAGGGTTCCTTTAAAACCAAAGGAACAGCAATTCCTCCGGCCTTAGGGAACCACTGAACAGTACAATCCCAGACACGGCCAGAGGTTGGGTTTTTTTGGATTAAGAGAGAAAAGTAGTTTTATGAGGCCCAGTGTCAGGTCAGGCTGTATGCAAGCAGCTGTCAGTGAAGGCCCAAGAGGGAGCAGGAGGAACGTTGATCTCCCTGCGGCAACGGGGCAGTCTCTGGGCCAGACAGACAACAGCGTGAGGGAAAAAGGCTGGAGCACAGGTAGAGTAAGAGGAACGAAAAGACTTGGACCGAGCATACGTAGAGTAAGAGACTTGGACCAGCTACCTGCTATTTCTACACCGACAGAAAGGAGTCTGACTGAGTGGAATTATTCACCTTCCGCAAATACAGCGCTGAGTTCAAATACAGATATAAAGTGACACATATTTGGTGGCTCCATTTCAAACGCTTTGAGTAACAAAACGCCACCGGGTTTGGTAATACCCGGCAATCCAGACGTTGGAGACACCGAGGACAAAACACTGATGCAAGCTGTCGGCGTTCCTCACAGCTTCTCCGGCACCTCGGCGTCTTACCTTTGAGTGTAGCTGATGTTTGTAACGTCTTTGGTTCATGCTGGTGGATGGTTTTGATGATGTCGGGGTCAGCGTTAAACCGCTCTCGGTCGTTCTGCCAGAAGTTCCCTGGAGACAGCAACAGGCAGCCGTGTTCGGGGAGCAGATTCCGCAGCTTCCTCAGGCCAGGCAGAAGATCCGTGACCTGAAGGCAAACTTCCTCCAAGCTCCTGACGCCAGAACTGAAAACACAGGCAAAGGTGAGACGCCACCGCGGACGCCGCACCTCTCGCCCGCCAACGGCAAGGCCGCCGAGAGGAACGCGCCAGGGAGCCGCGCCGCCGCGTGGCTGCTCTTGCTCTTCGCAAGCCTCGGGCCACGGACGGGCTGCAGGAGGCGCAGAGACCCCAGAACCCCGTTACCACTTCTCTGCACGCTGCCTGCCCACACAGCTCTCCCTCCTCGCCCATCCTAGGCGCCACAGTTTCCAGTTCCACCTTTAAGACACCTCCAGTCTACAGAGAAACGGGAATTCTTCGAAGACCTTCAACGCCCCTGCATGCTTCTTTCCACACAGGCAATGGGATATTTTACAGAAATCTTTACCAGCCTTCCTGAGGTGGATTATTTAAGGTGTACAGTGTGCTCTAAAATGTACAAAGGATTCAGTATCCGCAACTGTGCAGAATGTTTTCAGAATTCCTCTGCACTGTACGGAAAAGAAAACGCCTTACAGGCTAACAGGGGTGCAACTGGTACGAAACGGAACCCGTGCTTGCTCCCAAACTTCGTTTTAACACAATTACAGAACCTTATCAACTCGTAATTCAAAGCAAGACTCAACCTGGGCTCACGATTGGACCTGACCGCGACGGTTCGGTGACAAAAGCTGTCAGCACGCTGTTTGGCGAGACAAGGAAGAGCCGCTGGTCCAAAGAGGGCTCTTCCCTCAGCGCGCCACGGGCACCTGGTGGGATTTGCCCGGGAAGGGCACGTTTAACAGGGCTCAGCTAAGATACAAAGGACCAGCCCCGCAGACAGCAGAGAAGGCGGCTGCAGAAGGCAAAGCAGCGAGGCCCCTAGGGCACAAGGCCTTCTCGAGAGGAGCTCTTTTCTGAAATGACTACAAAGAGGCAACGAGGAAACCAGCCAACGATGACGGGAGGTAGGGCTCTGTGAAAACGCCCTCCAGAACCTGTATCCTGTCACCACACGGCAAAGACACCTCCAAGTCACAGCTATCAAAGGAAAATACTAGAAAATATGCTCGGAAAGACGTGTTTACAGGAACAGCAGCTTTCTGAAAGGGAACTGAAGGGGAGGGATGCGGCGATGCCTCCGACAACAGCTCCAGGAAGGGTAAGATGGCGCTTGCTCTGTGTTTCAGCTCCAGCTGACTGCAACCCAACAGCGAGGACGGGCCACGCTGCAGCCAAGCCCCTGTCCAGCCGTACTAGCGAAGCCAGCGCGCAGCTCGCGGCCCTACCAGTACGGGGCGGACGCAGAGCGATACCGAAAAAACACGAACCGGAGCAAACCGCACATTTCAGGTCACTCCCGACTTCTCACAAACGATGACTGCTCATGGCTCCCGCAAGCTCACAGCTGACGAAAACACAACCAGCGTGTGTTCCCCACGCAGGTGTCCTGTACAGCTCCTCCTGTGCTCTGGTACAAACCCACGCCTTTCCTCACGTCAGGAAAACCAGCCGCACTGAACTGTGACGCTGACAAAAGCAACTACAACAAGGAACTTCATAATGACTCCTGAGGTCGTTTCAGGATTTACCTCAAAGTTAGACGTTTCCTGAAATACCTGAGTCCAACACCAAAACGGGAGCTCTGATTCCAAGGTTTAGGTCTAAGTGCTTAAGCCTTTTTCCTCTGGTGGCTGGGTCAGTTTGATGTTGCTTCCCTGCTGCACCACCGTTCACGAAGGGCAACACCAAGGGCAGATACCGAGAAGACAACGCACGTCCTGGGAGCAAGTTGTTTGTAACTAGTTGGCAAGGATCTAGAGGTTGCTACCTGGAGGTACACGTGTGAGAGAGGAGGAGAGGAACTGAAAACACAGAAAGAAGGTCAGCGCCAAGGCTTTGCGAGCGGGTAGGAAAGAGCTCCGCATTTAACAGCACAAATGGCATTTCCGAAAAACCACGGCAGAGAAAGCAGGCAGCTAGCTTGTGAGGAGCGGCTTAAAAAGAAAAGAGGACAAATCATCAGGTGGAGCGGTGAAGTGGACCCTCTCAAAAACGAAGCAATGAAGGATGCTGTCAAGGAAGTAAGAACAAGCAGTAAATCATCCCTACCCGTGTGAGTTAGAGGACAAAGAATGAGGAAAGCTCCTGGCTGAAAAGCTGGGAGATGATCAAAGACTCCAGTCTCACCATTTTTCACCACGCTTGGCCTGTTCTCAGCATCATTATTCTCCCTGAACACAGGGGGACAAGTAGGGAAGCATTCCTGTCCTTAGCAAGTAAATCCAGCCACGAGCTTGACCTCAGATAAAAACTCAGAACTCGAAGGAAAACTTATTTAAAAGAAAAAACAAACCCACAGAGGCAAGTTAAGGTGTATAAAACGCATTCCTGGCTTTCAGAGAGAGAAGATGCCAAACTAACCTGAGCGGTCTTTTCCTTAAAATGCCTGCATGGGGGAAGCGCAGCAGACCTCACCTACCCGGGCCCCAGTGCAGCTCCACACAGCAAATGCTCTGGTCCACAGGGAAGACCCAAACCTTGTGACGCAGAAAAGGTTAACGGGAAAACGGCCACAGAGCTGCTGAAAGGGGAACCAGGACTGAGGAAAACAAAGCGGGATTTCTCCAAGACAGTTCAGAGGAATATTATATGTTTTTATTAATAACTTTGGAATAAGATAAAGGGACATCTGCCAAGGACACAAAGAAACACTGTTAATACAGAAAAGGAACAGAATATCTGAAATGGAGTAAATTTAATCCCCTTTCTATTCATGGTACGAAGTGCAAGGCCCTGCACTCGGGGACTAAAGACCTCCCTGCTCTAAGGCGGGAGCTCATCAGCTGGAAGCGACAGAGGGACACGGAGACGTTAATCAGTCGCTTCACCACGTGTAAAACTGACGTGACGGGCCGCGGGGAAGGGACCTGCCATCTCACTGTATTTCAGGAAAGGCGTTTCCATGGAAAACAAGGCACAAAGGAGATTTCTCCGAGAATACCGTGTCCAGTCCCAACCTCCCATGGTCAGGAAGGACCCGCTAGTGACAGCGCCAAGAGGAGCAACCAGGATGACAAACTGAATACAGTCTGACCAGAGTTAAGCCAAGAGCTTCGTGAGTTGAGCTTAACAAGGAAGGATTTGGGGTGGGGAGGAGGAGCTCCCTCTGTAAATACCTGGAAGCAGAGGAAAGCTGGTTTTGCACAAAGAGTGCGTCAGGACAGAACCGAGCAGGTATACGCTGGTCCTAAATACAGCCGGAGCAGAGAGTCGGGAGAAGGTTCCTGACCCCGTGAAATTCTAGAAGAGCTTCACAATAGGCACGGGGGGGGTCAAATGAACTTGCTTGAACAGGAACCTCGCGTGCTTACGGAGGGATTATATGACACTGCTGGCTGGTTACCCACGGAGGCCCCTTCCGCACTTCTCCACCCAGGACTCTGACTGGAAGGTTCCTGACAGCGAGGAGAGGACAGGCCAGGTCTCTAGGACAAAAGCCAGACTGCTACATGCAGGACGGGGATGATGTCACTCGTTAACGGGGATGTCTCGTTGTCTTTTCAGTCCGAGAATCGTACGGATTCCAAGCTCACCATCAGACTCAGGAGGCAGGGATTTAGCAGGTGGGCGTGCACAACAGCGGGTCAGTCTGCCTTCCACACCAACTTTAACGAGCAGCAATTACCTGTCTCTCAGGGCATGGTTTCTAATCTCCTCCACTAGCTGGAAGACGCGGGAGAGGGGCGAGCGGAACACATCAACGGCAAGGAAGTTCTTCTGCCATGGGGAGACGGTTGCTTTCACAAAGATCTGCTGAATGTAGGCCACCGGAGCACCGACATACTGCGGGGAAAACCAGAGGGAGAATGAAAACACACGGTGAGTGGGAAGCTGCTCGGCGGAATTAGACCCCAGCTTGGCAACCCTTCAGGAAGGGGTTTGCCAGACTGTATTTTCCTTTCCCAAATTGGAGGTGAAACATGACAGTGCTAACCCAGCAAGAACAAAAAGAGTCTGTTTCTCAAAGAGGCAAAATGCCACTGACCATTTTGGCATCAGTCTGTTGCGCTGCTTTGTGAGGCAGAGGCTCCCAGCTCCTGCTGAATTTGGTACTGGCAGGAAAGGCAGGAGCAGGGATTCGCTGCCTCTCACAGATGCCTCTCGCAGCGCTGCGGTTCCCCCCCAGCCTGTGCTGATTCTGCTGCGTGCCATTTAAATCCTCCTGGTCCCGGTGCCCAGGCTGCTGACCCTGCTCTGGGGACGGCAGCGCCGACGGGCTGCGGCAGCCACAACTTTTGTGCACGATTAGCTGAGCCAGGCAACAAAGCCGAGGGAAGATTTAATCAGCCGGCAGCAGCCCGAGCTAACAGCGCGGTGCAAAAACGCTCTCAGTGGCACCAGGGAGTGCAGAAGGCAGCGAATCTTTTCAATCACAGTGAGCAGAGCCCACGTGGAGAGAGCAGAGAGCCGGAGGCATCAAAAGCATTAAGCCGACAGGTAACTCCTACTTAAAAGAGACCCTGGAATGAAAAAGAACAGCGCAGGTTACAAAGGAGGATTTTAGAATTGTTTCCTAATTTGCTGGACCAGGTTCTCAGCCTTCTTGGAAAGCATCGGGGTTCCAGTTTGCTCGTGCAAAAGGAAAGTCAGTTCCTTACCCTTAACATGAGGTTGCAAATCTAGTTTACCTGCGTGATACATACCAGCCAATTAAAAACCAAACCAAACCAAACACCAACCCCACCTTTAGATCACACTCGGTTCCCCATGTTCCTCAAGCACCCCTGCACTCCCTAGACCCCACTGTAGCAGCTAGCTCCACGGACAGAGTCTTTGGCTGCTGCCTACACTCAAACTCAAATGAAAAACTCCTGATTGTGACCTTAAGAAGAAAAGCCTGTGACTTGGAGGTGATGCCTGGACCACCTACCCCATCCGCAAAAGCAGCCTGCTAGATGCAATATTTTTAAAGCCAAAGGAGAGAAAACTGCAAGAGCTGAGGAGCTGGACAGCCTGTCTTCCACCTCCAGGGCAGGCAGACATTCCCGTTCTCACAGCCAGTCAGTGATCCTCGAAGGATAAGCTGGTTGACAGCCAGAACCCAGATCCCTTCAGAGAGAGGCTGACAACACCAAAGCCACCATCCTAACTACTGGGAGCATCTCCACAGGCTCCTCCAGGAGCAGGGAAGGCTGACTAAATCCTACCCTCAGCCTTCAGAGGAGGCCCAGGGCAGGTACGTGAAGCGGTGTCAGCAGGAATGGGCCCTGCTGCTCGAGGGAAGCCACGTGTCTTTGTACGGCGTGAGGAAATTGGGGCCTGTTATCCCAGAACCCACCATTGAACTTATTTAAAACCTAATAATGCCTTAAAAAGCGTACTGCTTGCCTTACAGAAAGCTATGCTGGAAAAATGGGCACGTGTCACAATATAATCCAAGACAAGCAGAGCCCGAACTTAGCAGACAGGCACAGCAACGCGTCACCAGACGTATTTTCCATCGACGACAGCGAAGCGCAGGCAACACCACGGGGATGTTTCGCCACCTCACCTCCCCAGCTCCCCCAGGGCAGGACTCACCCAGTCGGGACGCTCGCCGAGATCCCCCTGCTGCTGACCCGCGCCTGGAGAGGGCGGAGAGTAATCCTTCACAGGGGTGCTGTACTCCACAGGGCCTGTGCCGGGCAGCGGCAGCTTCAGCAGCGGGTAACTGTAGTTAAGACATAAGCAAGAGACGTTGTGCTTTTGTTTACTTTTTTTTTTAAAAAACTAGGCTTTTAGGCAGAAGAGGTCACAAAACGAACGAGCCCGCTCCAGCCTGAGCCAGCCTCCGCAGGCCAGGAGACGCGGCTGCAGTACGAGAGGGCTCCAGGTTTCAGCTGTTTGATGTGTTTCCCCAACAGGAGACAGAAGTGGTCTTTCTCCCCTGGAAAAGGACAACTAAAGTCCTGGGAGAAAAAGAAGGGAAGCTCTTGCAGGACCTCACCCGAATTACTCTCCGTCACCGGAAAGTCAGCCGTGCTGACAACATCCAGTACAGCCCCGTCTCAGCTCTCCTGCAGCCCACACGCACACAGAAAAGGGACATTCGCTGCATTCCGCTGCCTGCTTTCCTGACCCCCACCCCTCACTAATCACCTAGTTTTCCTCATTAAGATTTAAACTATTTCCATTATTTGTCACTACCTTCATTGGTTCCCAAAGCACTTGTAACAGAAGCAATGAGACACCAAAACAGCTATGAAATATTTATCTTCGACGCTAGACCTTCCCACGACCGCAGCAGCTAGCCCGCAACAAAGACTTCAAATCATTCGAAAGCTGAGGCGCTGAGGTTTCAGAGCGTTTAAAACAAGTGGTTTTAGCTCCAGAGGTTCTCAGAAGCGATTAAAACCGTATCAGCGTTGAACTGGTGGAGAAAGCGAGGCGGCTGTCACAGAGCTATCGACCAACACGCTGGAACCGTCAGCACCAAAATGAACCAGACAACACAACCTCTGTCTCTGCGTCCTCTGATGCACAACAATCTACCAGGCCTTCCATTTCTGACGCATTTTCCCCTTTCTAGCTGAATTTTTCTTGCAATATTGCCAGAATAAATGTAAAGGCCTCGGAATTGTTTTCAGGCAGCAGTCCACCCTCTTTGTTAGGGATCAGCCTGACTCATCAAAGACCACGGAGGGGACAAGCAACAGCCAAAGACGAGGCCGCAGACTGAACCACAAAAGGCGGAGAAAGAACAACGGAATCAGAAGCAGAGCTTGTCGGATTTGCTGCTTTATTAGCCTGACAAAAATACAACATCTAACTATTATCATTTCAGCGTGCAACGGGAGGGAAAAGGGAAGGAATAATAAAATCATGTCGTAATACACCAGAGGTGAAAATGCCCAACGAAAGGCACAATCTGGAGAGGCAGCGGAGCCTCTTTCCTCCCACAAGCAGCATTCAGCTTTAGGCCTCCTCAACGACCCGCGGCACCTGCTCGTCACACGGGATCTGCTGAAAACAAAGGCCTGGGGGAGACACACGCAGCCATCGCCCCGCGTCTGCCCGGGACCGAGATACGCCTGGAATAAAATGCTGAAACCAGCGTCCGTGACAAACAGGGCAGAACAAGCTGCACAGGTGATGGAGGGAGAACGACTTTTTCACGAAATGATTCTGCTGGGGATGACTCAGAGTGACCAGAAACCTAAGGAAATCGATTTAGATTCATACCACGTGCTCCCCCCGAGGTGGATTTCCCTGTCAGTTCTAAGAAGTCAGAACAACAACCTTTTACAGACCTCAACTCACGTCAAAGCGGAGGCACCGAGTCTAAACACCCAGCGCGCCGCGAGAGGCACAACGGGCCAGGCTGGTTTTGCCTCACCAGCACTGCTGGGGCAGCCCAGGCTTCAGAAGTGACCTTCTCTGGTTGAAGCTTCGTGGAATCATTTCGGTTGGAAAAGGCCTTTAAGACCATCGAGTCCAACCACCCCTAGGACCAGGCTACTGTCAGGCCCGTGGAACAAGCAGCGCCCGGTGCTGCACCCCGCCAGGGAGCCTCGACACCCAGAAGCTGCAGGGAAGGCTGAGAGCCACGCAGCTGATGGTCACATCTCCACAGCCTGCGGTGAGGACCTGCCAGGGGTCACCGCTACGGCACCCGGCCAAGGGTGGTGGCAACGCCGAACGCGTCTGAACACCGAACGCTTCACAGGTTCTCCTTCCCAGCCCAGCGAGATTCAGCTAGCCCTGCCCGCAACCCTGCCTCGAAAACTCTTCCAACTCTCGCTGCCTTTCAAAGCAAAAACGCCCCAAATCCTGGCAGAGGTGTCAGGGATTTTTTTCCACCTCCTTGCTGGGATGCGAGGATTTTGCCTTCTTACCAGCTGCTAGGTAGGGAAAGCTATTCTCTGTAGCCAGAGATGAAAGTCATTTCAGCGGGTGCAACGAGCTCAGCCTAGAGAAGCAATGCATCGCCACCTCCCAGGAAGGTGACTGCATCCCTCCCTTCGTCCCACTCACCCACATCTAGCCTGGGGAACAAGCGGCCACCGTTCCTCGTCCTGCTCATTCCGTGCAGCATCCCTAAAGCCAGCGTGAGCAGGGGGGTTGGAGCAGATCCCCTCCAGAGGCGCCTGCCAGCCTCACCAGCTACCCCAGCCAGTCCAGCGGAGGCCACCAAAATGGTGATGTTGGCAGCAGAGCACGGTGCAAAAGGAGACGCTGGGTTAACTGGACTCATCCAGCCTTGAGGAGACTGAGGAGGGAATTAAAAATGCAGTTTTCAGCTGATTAATTAGTGGTTATGGTGAAGATGACCCCAGACTTGTCTCAGGGGAGCACAGGGAAAGGACACGAGCTGCAGCAAGGGAAATTCCAACTAGACATAAGGAAAAAACCTTTCACAGGAGCTGGGACGGGGACCAGAGTAACCGCCGTCTCTCCATCACCAGGGAGATCCAAAAGCCAACCGGACCGGGCTCCGAGCCTCACTCTGGGGTCAGCCCTGCTTCGAGCAAAGACCTCCACCGCCACAGACCCCTGCGCAGATGGGATCCCTGGAGGGTCCCAGTGCAACCCCCTGCTCAAACCAGGTTGCTCAGAGCCACGTCCAGTCTGGGGTTGCCTGTCCCCGAGGACTGAGGTCCCACAGCCCCTCTGAGCACTTAGCTGTGTGTATATACACATACATACATGCATACTTACGTATATACACACATATATACATTCCTCATACTGCAGAGTCCCAGACTGGAGGCAGGACCGCGGTTTCCCAAAGGCCAAACCGAGGAAGACTCCCTTCCCCTCAGCCCTGCCGGCCACCCTCGCTGGGGCAGCCCAGCCGCCCTTGGACACGCTGCCTGACTCACGTCCAACTCGTCCTTCGCCCCAAAGCCGCGTTCCAGCCCTTCCTGCTCCAGGGCCTCACTCCATCCCGGGCGCAGGACTCTGCCTTTGTTGAGCTTCCCGAGGTTCCCGCAGCCCATCTTCCCGACCCGCCGAAGCGCCTCGGAAGGGCAGCCGCGCGCTCCGCCAGGCTGACCGCTCTCCCCCCGTCGGCACGACGGGCAAACCCGGCGAGCGCAGGCTCTGCTCCCCCACGCAGGCCACGGGCAGCGGCGTCACGCAGACCCCACCTCTGCTCGTGGGCCGGGGGTTAACGGGAGCTGCGGGAGCAGCCGCTGGCACTGGAGGGACAGGAGAAGCGCTGGGAAAGGCCAGCGACCTCAGCTTCCACAGCTGCCCGCAAAATATCAACCTGGCCAGAACCACGGATGTTCTGGCAGCGGGGAGCGTGTCACACCAAGGATTATGGAGTCTGTCCTGCCCTTTCTGTGCTTGAGGCCACGTGGGAAGGCCTTAACACGCCAGCTTACGCACCACAGGACCTCGGGAATAAAAGTATTTCTACGTTTTAAAAAAACTCGTCTCGAGATGGTCGCCAGTGGCTCCACCACGTTGGTTCTCGGGCACTAGTATATCTACATCTGAATAAAACCACTTCGTTGCCAAGAATCACGCCCGTTGCCAGAGCGGGGCCGTGCGTCAGCCCCTCTGCTACCGAAGGATTGCCTCCTACACGGGGACCTGCTGGTCCCAGGAGCCTTGGCTTTGCCTGCGGAAGCTACCCGAGAAGCTGGGAAGGAGGAAAGCTCACCGAAACACTGGCAATCTGTACCCAGCTTCCAGCTGGCTCGGGGTTACACGAGGCCTCGGAGGAAGACCCAAGACAGGACAGGCTGGCTGATGGCAGCTGAGAGGGAGGTTAGCCGAGAATTCAGCGTTTGGGTTTTTTCCTGTTGTTAAAACAAAGTTTAATTTTCTGTAGAGGGGAAGAAGCGAACCACTCCCATCCTGCAGGGCAAGCCACCTCCCAAAACACAGGGCACAGCACCTCACAGCTCCCGAACGGATATTTTTGAATGACCAAGGGTTTTTCTTTTTGTTTCGTTGGGTTTTATTTTTTCACGTTAGGATTTTCAAACTGGTTCAAAAAACCTGAAAGCACATGCACCTGCAGCGGAGGGAAGAGCAAATGGCTTTTCTTGGAAGACTCAAGGGCAACAAAATGAGGGGAAGAACAAAAGGGACATTTCTGATGGAAGGGAAAGAATATAAAATAGAGATGTCTGTGCACGGCTGAGGACTGTATCCCACCGCAGCCGTCGGCAAACCAAGGCACCCGAGACTCCCGTATTCCACTGTCCTCTTCAGGCCCGTGACCAGGGGAGATTGTTGATACCTAAACCAGCTTCAGCATGAACCTGCCATTTGATTAAACCACGACTATGGACCAGGACTGACGCTGCAGGAAAAGACCTATAATGCTCCCTCCGATCCGTGGTTTTCATCCCTCCCTGCAGCAGGCAAGGACGAGGAAAGCGGCGTCTAACGCTGCAGTTCCTCAAACTGCTCGCGTCTTGCTCGTGCCACACAAAACAGCGTTAGATTTGCTCTATCCAGTCTAAAGTCTTCTGCAGGTCACACTGATGGGCTCCTTCAGCTTCCTCTACACCTCCAGGCTGCTCAGTCCACAAAAGCCACGTTGCCAAGTAACAACACATCATTCCTTTCATTTCCCTATAAGCTAATGAGCCCGAATTCTAATACTCATCTCTGCTAACGACAGCAAGGCGTAACACCTTTCAGTCACGGCTCTGCTCTCAGAGGTTATTGCCTTCATCAGGAGCAAGAGCTTCTGTCTTTGGTGACATGGTCTTCCTGTTTTGAAAGAGGGGTGATTGAGATTAGATGTAGGGGAAGAAATCCTTCCCCGTGAGGGCGGTGAGGCGCTGGCCCAGGCTGCCCAGAGCAGCCGTGGCTGCCCCCTCCCCAGCAGGGCTCAAGGCCAGGCTGGATGGGGCTGGGAGCGACCTGCTCTGGTGGGAGGTGTCCCTGCCCAGGGCAGGGGGTTGGGACTGGATGAGCTTGAAGGTCCCTTCCAGCCCAACCCATCCCGTGGTTCTATTCTCTACAGTACTGAGACTAGAAGCGCTGGGGCAGCTCTGGTACTAGACGACAGTGATGTGCACCCATCAGGAACAGGACTTCCTGGCAGACTGTCTGACACACACACACACACAACAAAAAAACCCCTAGAACTATGTTTTATTATAATCCCCATTTTCAGCAACTATCTTCAGAGGAAAGGTCCCACAGGAAAACCACGTTTAAAAGATCTAAATACAAGGTTAAAACAGACCCTGTTGTCTGTACACACCCATGTTTAGCTCCTACTGTCCCTCCTACAACACGAGCCAGATAGTGCAGATTGCTCGTGGCACGGTCTTGCATTGCTCATGGCATGGTCTTGCAGCAGAGCTCAGGAACAAGACCTGCTCTTGGGACTCTTTTCAAAAGCTCCCTCGTCTTGAGCCAACTATGACATAAATATACAGCCCCATCAGGGAAGCAGGGACATACATTTGCTTATATCCCAGTGATATTCGAGGATTCATGTTTATGAAAGGTTTTGAGAATGTCTGATGGAAGAACACACAAAGTACACGTTCTAGATTACACTTATTCTAGGTTATTTCAGTAAGATGCTCAAACATTAGCTCCCGAATTCAGCCTTATACAGGCACGTGATACCAGCTGATCCTGTCAGCGATGCCCGAGACAGCCTGACGGCAGAGATAAAAAAGGACAGAGAAAGAACCACGCAGCGATACAGAGCAATTCACCAGACCTGCGACTTCAGACTTCAATCTCAGCGCATCTTTTCAGTGAAGAGATACTTCAGCCAACCCAAGCACTGCTGCTGCGCTGTCAGAAGCATCCTGGCTTCCCACGGACACTAACCACTGCAAGCACTGCGAGATGTGACAGGCCTCGGTCATTTCCACGTGCACCTCACCAGAGGGGAGAGCTGCCCCAAGTGAGTCACAGGGAAGTGATTTGTAGCCCTCGGGTTTGACTCTCCTCACACTGCTCATTCTTCGAGATGTTTTTGACCGTCAGGGAAAGCGGTGGCCACCAGAAATAAAAGGATAGAGAAAGGAGGGAAGAAAAAGTAGGATCTAAACAGATGACAGGAAAGCTCAAAAAGAAGTTTTGGTTTTGAGAAGGGTTCTTTTTAGATGCTCATGTGACACTGCACTCTGACACCCTTCTGCAAATCCAAAATCCAGAAAAAAAACAGATCACCTACACGGTGGCATGGCTGACTTCAAGCGAGAGCACATTTCAGTTACCAAGCATGAGGCAGGTTCAAGCAAAAATGTTCATCCAACTACTTTACATATTTTCAAGACAGCTTAGAGGGCCAAGCCGGAGAGCTGCCAGGTCAGCCTGCGGCAGCTGGCAGCTCCACAGAACTGCAAGCCCCACAATTGCATATTCCTCCTTCTCAGCATCAAAGCAGCGACCTCCACCATCCCAGAATAGTCTTCTGCCGGTGGATACGAAGGAAAGTAGAGAGCTGCCAGGTCTTAGGCAACAGGGAAGGTGGTGATATATTGCCTTAAAATAGCTACCACCTCCATTTTGCACACTGCTGAACAAGCTTTAGCCTGTTTCCAGCCCCAGCTATCGCAAAGATCGAACAGCCTGAAATCCCACTGCTAATGAGACGGGAAATTTGATAACGAGGATCCTGCCGGCGGCAGAGAAGGCCAGGTATCGCGCAAGTTCCCTCCTTAGCCTCGGTAAGCGCACAAACAACGCCCCTTTCTGAATAAACGATGTTTGCTGCGCCCCGTTTCCCACTGCCAGGCCCTCAACCGCGCGCCCCGCAAAGGCACAGACCCCCCCCCCCGCCCCGCGCTCTGCGCTGCCCGCTCCCTCGTTTCTACGGAGCACAACCGAGGCCTCGTTCCGCAGAACGTGCTTCTGGTTTCACAGGAGCCTGTTCCCCGTGGATCTGGAGCACTGAGAGTCCGACAGCAACTCGGCCCCTCTGGTTATCACACAAGAGAGCACAAACCTGTAGGACGGCGAAATGTTCCGTCACGAGGAAAGGCACGTCGGCGCGCAGGCGAAGGGCGCTGGCTCCAGGCAGCTGTAGGGCCCTTCAGCAGCGGAACCCAGTGCTTCCCTCGAACACCCAACACCAGCAGAGACTCGCCCTGTTTAATTCCCCTAAACCTGCTTCACAGAGTTCAACTGTTTGATTTTTTAACGTCTTAGTTTACCAAAACCCTTTTCTTCAGCACTACACAGGGATGTCACGTGTACCCTGGTCACCAGGCTTACGGGCATCGTCTGCTCGTCCCCGAGCTGGGGAGGAGGAACTCCCCTTGTGCCAGCCAGGCTGCAGCAGCACTCTCGTTCTACTGGGGAAAAAAAGTGACGTGACACACCCAGGTTAAGTCTGTCCCTGGAAAGAACAGGAATGGTCCGTAATGCAGATCCATTTAAGGAGGATGATGAAAATCAGCGTCACCTACAAAGGCGCGTGTAGCAAAAGCAGCTAACTGCCCAGCCCCGCGCCCGCCAACCGTTGGCTCAGCAGAAAACCTTCGCTCTGCAGTCGAGGCTAGCTTGGATGTCCAGACTTTGACTAAGACTACAGAGTAAGAATGAGCTAAAGGCATTTTTGCTTTGAATATTAATTTATTAACAAAACCAGATACGCCACCCCCTGTCTATAGGCGACGCTAAAAACAGCGCCTGCACTAATGACTTCCAAGGTTAAGGACAGAATACGTCCAAACCACCTGTAACGGACACTCTGTGGTGACTGTGCTACCTGAGCCGTGCCACCACGCCGGCTGAGAGCCAGAGCTGATGCTGGGGAAGCTGTGGACCACGTGGTTTATTTCACCATTAAAAAAAGTTACCTGAACACAAAGATGGTCACGTTTTACTGAGGTGTGGGGGGGAAAATGAGAACAACTGAGTTCATTTCTTCTGTAGTAGAGTTTTAAAAATTCTCCTTGATTCTGGGTGCATATAGGTGCAGAAGAAAAGACTGTTTAACTTCTCTGCCTTTCAGGAATTCAGGATATAGGATCCACCCTCGCTTGCTTGAACGCTACAATGTCTTTATTAACCATGTTTAAGGCTGAAGAATACAGAGCCCTTCCTTTTTTGCTCTACCACCTTCTCCTTTTCTCCACCCGCTTCTTCAGGGACAGGGACTAACCTTCTCAGCAGCACCAGGGATGATTTAGCTCCTTCCCTGTTGCTAAAAGTCCATATGAAACCACCAGCCCACTCGTGTACCTCCTCCCCTCATCAGAAAGGCCTGTAGTTCCTACTACTTAACTGGCCCGTGCTTGTTTCAGACCCTAAGCTGCATTCCTACACCAACAGTCTCTTACCAACCACGCTGGACATAAACACTACCTAAATGAGCTTCAACCTTGAAGCTGGGCCTTGATTTTTTTCCCCCACCAGCTTCTTTCTCCCAATTTCAGCACATCTCTCATTTTTGCAGCGAGGCAGATGAGATGAATCAGCGAGATCTGTCCAAAGAGAACGGAACGCTTGTGAAGAGCACGAACAAATTAAATTCCAGCAGTAAGTCGGTGCCAAAGACCGTTACTCAGCGTCCCAACGACAGCACTGCAGGAAAAACCCGCAGATGGGACAGTCTGTGGCCATCAGCGAGCTCCTCCCCGCAGCCAGCAGAACGCTTCCGCGGGAGGTGGCCGCCTGACGGCTCCTGTAGGCAACGGTGGGCAGCGGGTCTCGCAGACAGCACCCGACCCACCCCGTGTGGGACCAGCTTTGCCTTCTGGAAGGTTCTTCAGAGGGACGTGGGCTCTAACAGCCGCGCTGGGGCCGACCGAGGGGCAGCCCACCTCCCCAGCAGCCTTCTCCTTCCAGCAGCCCACGGCAGGCGCCTCGGAACGGGCCGAAGAACAGGGCGAGCAGGTCACGCCCGCAACGCCCACCACGGCACGTAGCTCCAGGACTCAGCTCCGACCTAAAGCGAGCTAGTACATTAGCTGAAAATTCATTTCCCCACACAATTACCCCAAGACTTTTGAAGTTTCCTGCCCCAACCCTTCGATAGCCAGCAGCCGTCGAGATGACTGCTGATCGCTTCTGTTTGCCTGTTATTTCACAGATACGTTCAGGCATCCTGATTAAAAAAAGACATAGTCCTTTGGTTGGCCTTGGCCCCTTGCCTCCCCCCCCAAAAAATCTAAATTTGTACTATATCCAAGGAAAAGAGCGGTTTAGAAGGATCCTAGCACAGCACAGTCCGAAAAGCTACCGAACACGGTGCTCCAGGTTTCCACGGTCGCCCTCCCTACCCATTCGTTAAGGGATCAGCGTTCAAGAGCTGTAGCTGCACCAGCCACAGAGCCAGCAACTGCGCGCAGCCACACACCACAACCACCAGATGATTCCGCACAGAGCAAACAAGGAGGAGGCACCTCAGACTTCTACGGGGATTTATCAAGTGCTTCCTGTAGAGAGCAGCCCCTGAATTTGAGCTCTGTCCAGAAAATACCCACATCATAGCACAAGCCACGGAACCTGGAATACAACATACCTGGTAACGTAGCTGCGCTGTAAGCGGATACAGTCGGTTTTATTTCTCGTTTCAAATGAATGAACAATACGTGGTCTGCAACTGCAAGGCTACCTAAGCCCCAAGAAAACAGGAGTGACTCTCAAATCCCCGGATAGCAAGGTGTGTTCCCTTCCTTTTTCAGCCTGGGAAAAGCCAGAAGGAAGGAAGCACGGGGGGAAGGGGACACTCCTAACACCCTGACAGATCAGCACGACTCTTACATCGGAGAAACTGAAAAGGGAGCTTAAACCAAACCGGTGTGCACCGCAGAGCTCCTCTACAAAGCTCCCAGGCAGGGCAGGAGCAGACAGACAGCGTGCCAGGCCGCCGAGGCGGGGGGCAGCTCTGGAGGTCGGTGAGGCTAAACCCGCCGGGAGCAGGGTTGCCCACAGCAGCCAGCTCAGGGCGGCTCCAGGCGGCTTCCGAGTATCCCCGAGGATGGAGCCCCCGCCACCTCTCTGGGATACCCGCTCCGGGGTTTTAACAACCTTAAAGTCAAAAAGCATTTCCTGACGCATCAGCAGAATCTCCTGTTTCAGCCTGTGCCGGGTCACTGGGCCCTCACCGCGGGGCGAGCCGGGCTCCCTTCTCCTCCTCCCTCTCTTCAGATATTTATACACGGCAGTAAGACCCCCTGAGCCTTCTCTAGGCCGAACGGTCCCAGTTCTCTCAGCCTTTCCTCACAGGAGAGATGCTCCTGTCCTGTCCCTTCATCATCTTCACGGCCCTCAACTAATTCCAAGTCCTTCTGTTAATGGGAAGCCCAGTGCTCCAGGTGTGGCCTCACCAGTGCCCAGCAGAAGGGAAGGATCCCCTCCCTCAACGCTCTCCCTAACGCAGCCCACCCAGGACACTGTGGGCCACCTCTGCCATGGGGGCACCCAGGTGGCTCCTGCTCAATCCGGCATCCACCAGGACCTCCGGGGCTTGTTCTGCAAAGCAGCTTTCCAGAGAGCTGACCCCCAGTCTGTACGGGTGTCCGGGGTTAGTCTTCCTTTCGCATCTCCTTGGGCTGAACTTCATGAGGTTCCTCTCTGTCCACGCAGCCATCTGGCATATCAGCCGCTTCGCCCAGCTTTCACCCAGCCGCTTCGCCCAGCTTTCACCCAGCCGCTTCGCCCAGCTTTCACCCAGCCGCTTCGCCCAGCTTTCACCCAGCCGCTTCGCCCAGCTTTCACCCAGCCGCTTCGCCCAGCTTTCACCCAGCCGCTTCGCCCAGCTTTCACCCAGCCGCTTCGCCCAGCTTTCACCCAGCCGCTTCGCCCAGCTTTCCACTTTCCAATCCACAACATACGAAGTTTGTATCATCTGCAAACTTGCTGTGTCCACCCCACCATCCAGGTCAACAATGAAGAAGTCAGATCTCACGCTCAAACTAAGAGGAAGACTTGAAGACCTCGACGCAAAACTTCCAATAAACGTTTCCGTGTCCTGTGCAGGGACACCCTGTCGGAGTTCAGCCGTACCCCACCGAGGCGCTCAAGGCTGGAAGGGCTGCACGCTGCAATAGTTTTGATGGGGTTAGTAACGCCACCTCTCAAGCCAGGACGCACCGCTAGTTAACAGCGGTTAACGCGGAGCAGCTCGGAACAGGAACTGAAACAGCCCTAAAAATTGCTTCTAAGAAGGCCGCCCTTTACCCACGCTGCACTCCCGTGTTGTGCCAAGGGACACTTGCTCTCAAAGGGTGTCACAGTATTTCCAAACCCCTGTCTCTCTTCGAGCCATCACATGCTGTTCTAATGAGTTACTGAAACTCGTTATGTTTGACGGTGCCTTGGACAAGTTTCTGCAACCAATAACTGCAGAATCTCAAATACCAGCAGCAAGTAATGCCGAAACTTCCACAAATGCCCAATCACAAGCAACTAATCTGCCAGACAACCTGGTCTGAAGCTCCAAAGGCTCAGTGTGAGACACCGTAACTCACACTGCTCCAGACTACAAAGACAGGACGGGTACAAGTTCTGACCCAGTGGGCACCAGGTCCCCAGAAGAATGAGGACAGCTGCCAGTAATCCTAGATCAGGTTTCCTCCTGTCCGGGGAATCCTAAATTTAGGGAAGGGAGTAAGCCTGTAGTTTTTATTTTAATCCCTCCCAAACAGCAGTATTTGTATGGATAAATATTTTATATGGAGGCAGTTGTCTTGCATTCCTGCATTCACCCCAGCAACAGCACCTGAAAATAGGAGCCTAACACCACTGGAAGCTCTGACGAAGCAGTTCGCAAGCGTGCTGCGGCGTGGCGATTCGGGACTCGGGGCAGAACTCTGTTTTGGCTAACAGGCCTGACACGTGAGAGCAGCATCCAGCAAACCTAAAGTCAAAAGGTAGAGCTGCTACTTGCAACCACATCACCACAGACAACCAGAATGGAGAATCCACTTGCTTGGACCTTGTAGAAGCTTCATGTTTCTACAGAACAAGAGATCCAAAAATAAAACTATCGTCATTGACAGTTACAAGAATTCACATGGAGCAGTGAAAAATCAGGAAAGCAACGCCCTGATCGCCGCTCACACCCTTGAGGAGTCACAGGCATGAGAAGCACTCTCACAGGCTTCCAACGCACGAAAATAATCACTCTGATGCTCTTGAGTGTAGATGTGAAAGAAGTCTGTCTTACCCTCAGCGATGCTGAAAGAAAAATCTACCTCTGTATCTGTGTCGCCACAGATGGAGCTTTTCTAAAAGAGCAGACCATCACACAGGGTTTATTTTGACCAAGAGACAAAACACTTAGAAAAACTCGAAGACAGAATCTGTCGGTGCACACGCACGTGCCTGAGCACAAACCTGAGCACAGAAGTGCTCTCCACTCCAGCCGTTAACAACGCCTCGCTGGAAATCGTTAAGAGGCCTGTGTGACACTTGTGAGTGAAATGACGCTCAGCTGCAACTCGTACCCAAACCAGGCTATATAGACAGACAGACAGACAGACAGATAAGGGGGGCAGAGGATTTACAAGAACACACACCTCACAGGTGCCAAGGCAAGGGCTGCAAAAGACGAGTATAAGCTTAAGGGAGAACAGAACCGGCAAGTATGGAGAGAAAGATCCACCGCCCTTCCCATTTTTAACTCGTGGTTTTGGAGTCCGCCACCAGGCGTTTGGGGATTACTTCTGTTTACTGCTTTGCTTCACTTCTTCCATTAGTTTTCACTACCCACTTATTAAACCACAGGAAGATACTTCAGCCCTGTCTTCTTTGGCCCCACCAAGAGAGATGACAAAAATCTATTGATCTTCTGGGACAGCTCACCAGACAGGGAAACCTGAGCACGGCCAGGGCATCGCCACGAAAACCCCACAAAGCCGCAGCATCCTGCGACAAGAAGCACTTCGCTGACTTACCAGCAGGCCAGAATACAGAGACCAGTGAAGAGGATGATGGGGATGGGGTAGGAAGCGCACAGCAGCCCGTGGTTGTAGAACGCCCGCGATATCCTCTCGCGCAGTTTTTCAGTCAGGGTCATCCTCAACGGTCGTCACCTAGCTGCCATCCCGGAACACAGCAGCGGGGCGGGCACTTCCAGCATGTGCAACGCTTCAGCAAAGGCACTGTATCCAGCTAGAAACCGGAAAGAAAGCAAGCTCGTGAGACAAGCAAATAAATAACAGGAAAATTAACATTACCAACTTGTTTTAGAAGGACTGCCAGCATTGTACCTCCTCAGAAGAAAAGGGAGAAACAGCACCAAGGGCTTGTCAGGAGGCTGCAGGCGATTTGAGCAAATCCTTGGGTCTTGCCCAGGGGAAGGGCGGGCAGAAAACACACGCTGAGAGCGAACACGGGCCGAGCAGCCGCTGGGCACCGCTGCCGGTCAGAGAGAGCCCGCAGGAGCGGAGCTGAAAGGAAGGCAGAAAAGGAGCTCAGCAGGGAGAGAACGCAGCAGCACCCTGAGGAGACGGCAAAGCGCCGATCAGAAAGGAAGGATGGAGGCTCGCTGTCAGCAGCCTCTCGAGGGGAGCGCTCTTGGCCACGGGCTGAAGCACTTTGGGTGCTTTACCCACCAGCAGCACACCAGTAAGGGGAGAAGAGGCAGAACTGGCTCTGCAGCTCAGCTGCTTCGGCGGGGGGAACGAGGGAGGGAAGCCTCCGTAGCCACAGCACGCTACAGTAAAATAAGCCAGTGCAGATAGTTCTTGTCAGAACACCTTTTGACTTGGCTGTAAGGGCTACGACCGGGCTGTGCACCGAGCACAAATGTCAGAAATGGGCAACTTAAACTTGCAATTTCATTTATAGAGTACGAGAAAATGCAATATAAAAAGCCCTAAGAAAAAGTTAAGATTATACACTACAATAAAGCACAAACTAAACTTCCAGGAAAGACGGAGCAGAAGAATCCTACCCTCTAACTTCCCCCCCCAACCCCAATCTCAGACTAAATGCAAAGCATGTGGTTCTCAACAATGTTCTGAGAAGTGAAAGGCTTGAATGCAAGACAGATTTTTCTTTGTACAGTTCAAAGCTATGATTATCCAAGATTGGTATATTTTTATCTGAAAGGAAATAAATACATTTTTCCTGACTTCTCCAGAAGAATGCTGGGACAATAAGAGACCCAAAGCATACGAAATAAGTCATTTTGTCCACAGGGAAATGCCATTAATGATCGCCCCAGAGAATTCAATACAAGACCTAAACCCAGGCCTCCCATGAAAACCAGCTGGTCATCTGACATTTAAGAACTCACCTTCACCACCCTGCCTGTGAAGAGCACTAGAGGAGAAGGTCTGGCAGGTTCACACAGGCAAGAAATCCACGCGGGGGTTTCACACGTATCTGGCTGAGGAGCTCTGTAACCCTCAGACCCTGGGGGGAGGTCCCGCAGGTGCTGTTTTGCTCTCTATTCTTTCCCAAGCACCCACTTCCAGCGACCCGGGAGAGAGCATACAAGGGAAGACAAACCCTAAGTGCAGCCATTACGCTTCCCATTTCAGATTAAATTCTATTTAATGCCCGCAGGACTATTTTACAACAATCTACCTATTCCCCCCCCCTCCCCTCCAGTAATGCAACTATAAACAATCAGATTTTTAGCACCCATACGTTGGTCTAACGACGAATCAGAAAACCTGGATAAAGATTTTTGCCCACGCCCTTTAGCGAGGCACTACACCTTTCCTTAAGGGCCAGTATCACTCTTCTTAAGTCATAGGCAGTCTCAGTTTGCCTGCAGTCCACTCCAGGCCTCGGGGGGGGGGATGAGAAGGGAGCTCTTGCTGCCTGGAGACCCTGCAGGGCGAGGGGCGAGGCTGACGAGGCAGCCAAGGCGCCACGCGTCGCATTCATGCGGAAGAGAAAGGTTTTGTCTTGCTGTCACCCAGAGAACCTAAACCGCGGTACCCCGCCAAGGAACGGCACACGGCGCGCAGGAAGGCGTTCAGAAGTTGTAGGGATTACATCAGAAAAAGGTCAGGATTTAACCTTTAGCTTGGTTTGGTCCAGTGGCAAGTGTGACCTGTTCAAATCAAGTCCAACGCAGATGTAAAAGAAAAAAAAAAAAAGTTAAAATAATTTTAAAATTGTTTTTAAAGGTGCACTGAAATAACCAAAACCATGGTCTTTCTACTCTAGGTCAACTCAGAAGTGAGCAGAAAACTAAATACATTTTAATTTAAAATTTCAGTGACAAAGCCCCCTTCCAGAGCTGTTCAGAGAGTGGGAAGTAACGCAGAAAATCCCTGCGCACAAGCCTGCTCCTCCGAACAGACCACCGAAAATCATAACCAAAAAATGCCTTTTCAATCTATGGCAGTGACTGAACTGGAACTCCACAGTCCGGGTTACCAGAGCTGGAAAGGAAGCTGCAAACAAGCACGTTGGAGCTGAAAAATTCAGGGCTTCACCTCCCTGGTGACCCTCCTCAGCTTGAGCCTTGCTCGAGCACGTGACGCTGGGGCTCACACAGACAGATCGTACCCTCGTCGCAGGGCAGAGGGCAAAAAGCAAACACAACGCCATCCTTACAGCAAAGCCGCACCGAGCACGCGACAACTCGGCCCGTTTTCAGCGCCCAGGCTCCGCGGGTGCCCGTCGCAAGGGATCTGCTCCCCCGTGACAGGGCAAAACGAACCCGATTGCCCGGCCTAAGCAAGCAGCGGGGGGAAATCAAGGAGCACGCTTCGCATCAGCCTCATTTAGTAATAAAGTTTCTGAACGCTGCAAGCGCAAGAATTGGGATGACGAGAAAGGCTTTTAACCAGCCACAGGAGGAGGAGCGGGGAGCAAACCCCCCACGTTCAGCTCACTCGACAATTCAAGCGGAATAACACGCACAGGACAAACACGAAGCAAAACTCCCGTCCTCACGAGGCAGCAGCGCGGCGGCAGCGCTCAGGGCGAGGACGGCTGAGCAGGACGCTGCCCTGGGCACGCGGGGCCGCCGCTGCGGGCAGCTGGCCCTGCCCTGGGACAGGCCGCGAGAAGCGGTTTCCCCGCAAAGGCCACCCTGGCTGCACCCCTGCACGTGGCACGCGATTCTCCGCTTTTACCTTAAAAATGGGAATCCACGGCCATTTCCGACGCAGGCAGGCCTCCGGGGCGTACGCCGTGCCTGGCTCTTGGAGCAGCCTCACCTTCCAACAGCCATTTCCACAGCACGGTTTGGGTCGGAAGGGACCTTAGAGATCATCTGGTGCCAACCCAGTTTGGTTGTTAGCGTCCCACTGGGAACTGCTTCTGCTCATCGCAAAGAGGAAAGCTTTGAACTTACTTGCTTCACCTGATGTGAAACATCAGCATTCATTAAGAAGAAAACATGAAGCGCTCCAAAGCTAATATTTGCTTATTAGTCTTTCTGGGGTTCCATATTAAGTTCTGAAATCTTTATTAGCTTTTCGCTACAAGGGCGCTCGTAAAAGCTAGAAGCAGGAACTGTTCCTATTCAAAGTCACTTTTGCAAACAAAGATTAGCTAACTCAAAATAAACCCTCGGATTTTGGGACAAATGTGAAAGGAGAATCCACTCACAGTACTTCTTTCCTTCTGCATGACTGCAAAGCCCAGACAAACTTTGGCTGCAAACAAGAGGACATCAAGACGTTTCCTTAACCTTGCCACGCAGTACGTTGCATTTCTGGTTCACTTCAGGTACAAGAGACGGGTACACAACGAAGTTCAGCGGCAGAGCACAGGAAAAAGCAAACAGCGGCCTTGAGAGAGCCAGGGTTGGCCTTTACAGGCTCCTGATTTCCACACCGAGCAACTGCTTAGGCTCCCTAGTCCTTCCTTCCACTCACAGAGGCATAAAACATAATCATTGCCACAGTCACACAAACTGAGCTGTACGGGAGTGCGATCCCTGTTAAGGTGCTTCACACGCACCTAGTTCCAGCGTCTCGTGTAGCCGCAGCTCTTCCCATGGGAACTATCCCCCAGGGCACGGCTGGGGCAGGGAGGGGACAGGGCAGCGCCGCTGTGGGAAGGACCCCCTGCCCTGGGAAGGACTCCTGGCCCCGAGGTTACTCATCCGCGCCTTGAGAAACAGACTCTCCAGTGCAGCCTTGCAAACGTGCCCTACGAGATGCAACACAACGGCCACAAACCTGCCCCAAACTGGAAACTGGGCCCTGCAGGCAGAAAACAGAGTTCAGACGGGAGCACATCCGCAGCAGAGCGGGGGGGATTCAGCTGCCTTGTCAGGATCTTCCCCCCCCCGTTTTTGTGTTACACAGAGGAGAAACGCAACCGCGGAACCTCCCGACTGCCACAGGCCGGTGGGTCACTCGCTGCAGAGCGGGGCAGGTCACGGTGCCCCAGGGACTACGTCCCCTTCGCAACCAGGGGGCTGCAGCCACGCCGCGTACCACAGCTCCGGCGTGCACGCACCGCAGCCCAGCCGGTACGGAGGGCCTGGACCAAATCCTGGAAATCTCGGTAGCCCGTGACTAGTGAGTGTGGCAGCAGGAGCCAGGTGAAGACGAGACACCAGAGCGAACGTCCTCCTTGCTGCCCAGTGTCCCTCGCTCTCCTGCCCCCAGGAGCTGTTCTCCTGACTCCTCCAGGGAGAGTTTTCGGACAGCCCGGCTGTTACGCCACGCAGCTCAGAAAACCGCGGGGCTTCTCCGCTGGAATGCTCTTTCCCCCTGAAGCCCCTTCCCTCGCCCACAGGCAGGAAGGGAAACGTGACCGAAAACCGAAACTTTTTCTGACACCATGTTACACCCCACATCTTTGTACTTCTCTGGGTGTACTACCCCCTCTGACACACACACACACTTGCAGAGGAGTTTCTCAAGTAGCCGAAAAACTCTTCTCACACATAATGCTGCAACTCCCGAAGAAGGGCTTCTACCACCTCGTCAAGAAAAAGCACAACCGTTTATTTGCTACTCATTCACCACACAAGACAGGCAGAGAGAATATCCAACGCATACTTTTTAGAGCCCCAAGGCCATCTTCTGTCAAGCCGAACCTCATCCCGAGTAGGAAGCGTGTTACGTTACGTACCACCTAACTCACAACACGCACCACGCTGACGGCCGGCGTAAGACAAAGCAACTCTTCAACCGGAATGAAGCCCGGCATCACGCCACGGCTCCCAGCCTCACCGGCCTTCCCTGCCGGCCCCTCGGCGCACGCCAGCACGGCAGCCCCAAACCCCCAAACGCCACTTCTGGCTGGCCGTAACTTCTAGCTCGCTCTTCTACTTCCCGCCGGTCTGGGAGCTCAGCAGACCGCTCACTTTCTGCTTCCAAAGCGCCTCCGTAACGAGCAGCTTGTGGCGGCCAACTCCGCCGCAGGTAACGAAGCTGCACCGAAGCTGAACCCAGGCACCTTCACGGACGTGGCAGCACGGCGGCGGTTGGCAGGACCTCTGGAGATCACCCAGGGTGGCCTGGGGCAGGTTGGTCAGGGCCGTGCCCAGTCAGGTTCTGAGTGTCTCCACCGACGGAGGCCCCACAGCCTCTCTGCAACCGGTTCCAGTGCGCGACCGCAGGAGAGGAGCAGATGCCAAGGCGCTCTCCCGAGGTTAGCTCCCTCTACGCGGAAAGCCTGGCACTGCCGCTGCGCCCACACAGCGGTGCTCATCAAGGACACATCTAACCAGTCCCCATACGGCCCTTTTGGTAGCCCTGTATGGTCCCACAAGCTCCACTAAGCACAAGTTCTCCACGTGCGGCCAGCAGCCCCCTCACCCCTACCTGTAGCTGCCCACGAGGTTTGCCACACTCGCGCGCAGAACCAGCCCAGGCTCTTACGCCTCCTTACCGAGTGAGTACATGACCAAAAGAGTCCAAACTCAGGGAATACTAAACTGGGCCTCAAATGCAAGAAGAAAGAGGCGGCTCTCCACAGGATTACGGATGCTGGAACAGTTACACCTTCTCAGAAAACCCTCACTGCTGCTCTAGTTTGCTGGTTCTGCTGCAAATTCTTACAAAAAACCAAGACCGATCAGCTAAGGAAGAAATGTAGAATTTCTTCTTGCAGGAAGAATAAACTCAAACTTACAGATGCTGAATGACACTACTCTTCCCAAGACAAAAGCTTTTATCTCACTTAACAATACTTACATGTTCCAAATTCTTTACATTTCTGCCTGAAAGCGTTTTACAGCCCTCACAGAAAGCCTCCCTTTACCGCTGAAGTGCAGGAAAATGCAGTTCAGCTGCATTTAGCAGCAGCTCAGAAAACACGAGCCCACTGTAAGCTCAGAGGCAAAATTATCAGAGGTACAAAAACTTTTCCTTTATAATAAACAGCAACCTGGTGTTTTAAAGAATATTCAACATCTCAGTTTTCCCCAAAACATTCTTGAATCAGGCCTTAGCATCAGGTGTCATAAAGCATACGGCTGAGCTGGTGTAGAGGGGCAAAAAAGAACAAAACAAAACAAATCACTGTTCTGTAGCAATTTTCCTTGCACCTCAATACATAAATAACTTGCTCCATCTTGTTGCCTACAGCGAAGTCATAGACCTAAATTTTCAGCGTGAATTTTAACCCAGCATTTTCCATCTAGAACACCAAGCCTGGTAAAGCAGGAACGGATCCAACGTGGTCCTTCTGTCCCCCAAGCCCCTACCACCAGCCACAGCATCCCCCTGGGACCAAACATCCCCAACGCGTGACCTGTCCGTCTGTCGTAGCTGTGCTTTAGGAGGGGAACGGCCCCTCGCCCAGCTGTACCAACCCCACACCAGCCGCAGAATTTCAGCTTTCCTGAGGAACGAACGTGAAAGAAGGAAGAGTTTAGCAAAAATTAGGATTTATAAAGGTCGCTCAGTCGCTCTCTGCTGTCGCCAACAGAGCGGATCAGTTCGACTGCTGTTCTCTGGGCACCCGAGGGCAAGGCGGGCCCGTGGGCCATTCGCAGCGGCTCACCCTCCCGGTGCTGCAAGCATTGCCACGTATCCACCAACCCCACTCAGGACAGCAGCAGCAGGGCAGCAACCTTCTGCTCTTCGAAGTTATCACAAAACACGTGGAAACAGCAAGGTCGATGCTGCGAGAGACAAAATTAGCCAGACTGCTTCCCGTTTGCGCTGTCAAGTAAGGCATTTTTGTTAGGTGGGCTCCAGCTCAGATCTGGAGCCACAGAACAGAGGGTCCATAGGGGACAACGGCTCTTTCGAATCCACGTGCCCCCTCCCCGACACGGCAGCACTTCCACAGCCTGCGGGGACACATTCACACCCCCCCGCCTATGGCCACAGGTATTTCACCCACAGCAGGACAGCAAGAGTGCTCACCCGCAGCCAGTCTGCTGGCTGGTTTACAGCCCCCCCTCCACCTGCAAGTGTCTCCCCAACCTCTCTTCAGTCCTCACCACAGCTACGATTTCACGACAACGCCAGAAACTCAGCACCACAAACACACGTACCCCCCCGCCCAAAACCAAGCGCTCCCCTGCCGATGCAGAAAACAGCCAGACGTTGGATCGCTCACGCACCAGCGAAGACCCCCCAGACTTTCTCGCCCTTTGCTGGGCCGCAGAGGTGCTCTGTAGCCTCGAGATGCCAGAAGCTGTCACCGCTGCGATCCCCTCAGTACAATGACTGGCGTCAGCTGCTGCAGGAGCTCTCACGTCCCAGCATCAGCAAGAGGGAGAAGGAAGAGAGGAACAGCCCTCGGGAACCCAACTCTCCCGCTCTTCGAGTCTGACTGACCAAGTGTAGACTCTCCTCCAACGAGGGCCAGGGATGAAGCATTCTTCTGAAGACTTCAGAGGTGGGAAAACAAGAAACACGCTCGAGACACCAGCCTCCCTTCATAGAACTGCTACACAATCAGCTCGAACACCAAGCTCCTATTCTCCCCTGGCATTCCCATGGGAAGAATAACGGGCTTTGTGCTGCGAAAGGACACGGAGGTCACGGGGGAATAGAACACTTGGTATGGGAAAATCATGACCAGCGCACTAACCTCCCGGAGGCTGGTGCCTGGAACGGGTTAATCCTGGCGCTGCCCCTTCACCCACAAGCCTGTATGTTCTCCGTTGAGTGTTTTCCACAGAGGGGCACTTTTCCTAGTCAAGAAGCAGAAACTCTTCAAGACGTTAAATTCCAGGCTGCACTCCCTCCATTCCTGCCGTATGGCAAAACCGGTACTCAAAGGCAGAGTTTTTGAAGCAGGTTTCAACCCACAAAAGGCGCATCCAGCCCAGGATAACCAGGGACACGTGTCCTCAAGGCAAGTCCCACTGTCCTCCGGTCACAAGGTGGTCACCAACAAGCTAGTTTGGACGGGAGCCAAACCTCCGAGGTCTCAGTAGCACAACATCGCGCTGGGAGGACCGAACATCTCCAACGTACCCGTCCCTTCTCGTTTGTCCGTCTCTGGAGACACCTCAAAGCTCTTCCCACTGGTCTAACGCTTGGACTGAGCACTCCAAACTTGCCTGGCCACTCATTTCCCCCAGTCAACCAAAAAAAAAAAAAAAAACCCCAAACAAACCACCAAACCCAACCAAAAGCATGCTGGCCAGGAACTGGAGAGGTTTAAAGATCAAGGAGTCACACACATCTCGATACAAAATTCTACACAAACTAACAGTAGTCCCACACTTCACTCTCACCTTTTTGCCTGATTTCCTCCCCCTACAACATTCATTTATGTTTTGAGAGTTTAAACATCCAGAAGTTATCTGAAATAGACCCCGCTTTACAAGTGGTGTTTCACTCATTTCACAAATTTTTAATCGTATCTTGAAATGCTGAAGGAGCCAACAAGGACAGAGAAACACTGCCACCAAGATTCAAAAAGAAAGCCCCTAAATAATCTTAACATCCCACATTAGATGTCATCTGCTACCAAAGAAGGGACCAACATCCAAAAGAAGTTCCCAAACCTATTTTCGGGACATCTTTTGGACTTTTCGTGCCACAAGAGGAGAACCTCAGCTAAACTCCTGCTTAAGAATAGTAATTCATTGAACGTACGTTCTATCAAATGTCCTTTCGCGCTTCCTAAAATACTTCCAACGGCATTAGACAACTTACTGGGGTGGATGAAGCGACAGGATGTCCCACATGGAGAACCACAGAACACAGAAGTTTGGGATATGTGACAAAAATAGAAAGTATCCAAATTTAGAACAACTTCGAAGTTTACTCTTCTTTTTGCAACCGGCCAAAGGAAGCTCCCTCGCTTCCAAACACAAGAGAACGTTGCCCAATCTCTTCTTCCTGACCACAGAGCTCTTGCCCCACCAAGTTCCTGCTCACAATGATCTGCTCTCCCCTGTCAATTTACTACACAGAGAGAAACATGGTCTTACAAGACAGCTTCGCCCTTAAAATATGGGTTTAGCCTGTTTTAGCATCATTTATTACGATTTCAGAAATATCAGTGGCAGGGCAAGTGATGGAGATACAGGACAGAAAACCTGCAAAATTACTTAGGACAAAGTTTAATCTAGAGAAGAAAATACGAAGGATACACACCACAGAGAGAACCCCCCAACTCACGTTCCCGTTTTGGCACTAAGCTGCGGAGCAGGTTTTGGACAAAAGGCTTGTCCTCTCCAGATTCATTTCTCCCTACTCTGCAAAAGGCAAGTAAATTGCACTGACTCCATTAAAAACACCGTGAAATATAAAGCTAAGAACCCACAGCTCAAAACCTCTCCTGCAAATACTGGGAAGATACGCCTCCAACTCTTACTTTCCTCCCAGTTTCACCAGAAGGTGCTCCTGTAACGGGCACGCCAAGCCACGTCACTTCTCAGCCAGACAGTGGGTAAGGCCTCCAGAAAGCAGGCGCTTTGTCTGTCACCAAACTATCTGGAGGATTTCTAGCTAAGGTGGGTTTTTTCCATAATACCAACGTACCAGCTGCCACTGAATTTTAAAAGTGCAACCGCAGCGTTATATTTTTCCAGGCCGTAGGCAACAGAGCACTAACCTCTTAGTCTAATGAGATAAGAAGGCAAAAGAGACAAATCTGACTGAGTGTTTGGCTTTTCATTTAATTCTTGAATTCTTTACTGTAGAAAACAGACATTTACTGAGATAAACAGAAGTCCACAGTTACAAGGCTGTAATTAAAAACTACCAGGAGTTTTGGAAGGGATCTAAACTCAAGTGCCATGCAGCACACCAACATTAAACACCGGCAGGTACCACCTCTTTCGGAAAAAGACTTTTTCAAACGCCTCATCAACCTCCTCCACCATCTGTTAGCAACAACCGTACCGAGCTGCAAAGAGGCAATCCCAAACTCGATCCATAAAGTCCCTGAACTCAGAACTTGCTGTTCAGTCCACCAAAGGCTCTGCCAACGCTGGTTTGGCCGCGTGGCCGGTTCTGCAGCTGGCACCTTCTCAGCCAGGCCGGAGGCAGGAGGCACAGCTCCGGGACGCTTCTCCGTCGGCATCGCCACGGCGGGGCACGCGGCACAGGCTGCGGTGCAATTCCTCAGAAGGTTCCACCAACAGAAGTCAAAAAGAACAACGATTCGAGCCACCCCCCGGTCCGCCAGCACGCGCTCCGCTTTCCCTCACCTGCGGCACCGCCTCCACAGCATCAGACCCAGGCGGCACTTGAATTCACTCGGTGTCTAAAACCGCCAACGAGCAAAGCCCAGAGCAGCAGGTTTGGACAGTGGCTCTTCTTTTACCGGAAAAATCTCATTTGACAACTAAAGTTGTATCTTTCCAGGAATAAGAGAGTCCCAAATAAAACCCCACCACTCTGCATAAGAGCCAAGGGGGGAAAAAAAGCGGAGGGGCAGACTATATCAAAACTGGAGTGTTTAAAAAACCTTAAGGGCAATGAGAAGAGCAGAATGTTTGGAGGTGACAGAGGCTCCTTTGAGATCAGAAGCTCGGAAGAAATGCCCACCACGTATCAAAAAATTCAGTGAAGCGTTGAAGACACGTCCCAGCGAGGAAAATGCGGAGAGAGAACATAAAATACGTATGAGAACATCACACAGCAAGTGGAAAAGGAGCCTGAGGAATTGCTGGGAGAAGGCACAAGAGCTGACCGTAAATGCTAACTCAGAGCTGCCGCGAGCAGCACGTCCTCCAGAGTCCGCAGGGCCAGCGGATGATCGGGATGTAGAGGGAGAACACGGAGAGAAGAGAAAACCGCAGAAGAAAAACTAAATAAAATCTGAACTTAGCTTCACGTTATGGGGGGAGGAGGCTCCCACGCTGACCTCCTCTTGGGAGGGACATCGGGCTCTACCACAGACCAGCGCGTCAGTGAAGGGGTCACAGGGCGAGACGTTACACCAGGGTCCCAGACCAGAGGGTGTTACTGCAGGAGACCCAGAGGAACTCCAACACCAAACAGCTACAGTAACCTGTAAGCTTGTGTCCCAGTACGGTTGCTGAAAGGCGGGAAGGATTCCTCCTACGTTTACTAGGGACTATCTGGGAAACTACCGATCGCTAAGGCAGATGTTCTAAAGGAATCAGTAGAAAACAGCAAACAGGATTGTGTGATGGAAGGAGACTTAACACACACTGAGGAAGAGTCAGCTTCACTAATCCGTTAGCCTGCCTTCTCCAGAGGGACAGACAAGCACGTGGCCCAGAGCTCCAGCTCAGAAAGTCCACCTAGACTGCTAAAAATGCATTCAAGAAAACCCCGGACGGGAGACTTCTGAAAAACCAAGCTGTCTGCTTGGGGGAGAGCCTTCCTATGGACAGAAGTTGACTATAAGAGAGGTTAGAAAAGGGTCATAACAAATGTCTGATTCTTTTAAGGGAGGGAGGCAATCAGGCAGCCCCCCCCCGGAACCAGGCTGTCCGACATATTCGCCACCTCCCTGGAAAAAAGGTGCAGTGCTGACACAAACAACACTTTCACTTGTCTGCTATTCACGGTGGCAAAGATCAGGCCGACTGGAGAGCTGGCAGAAAGAACTCCGCACCAAGTGACCGGGTAGTGAAACGAGCGATTCCGTTCAAGGCCAACGAAAGGCACACGGGGAAAACAACGTTCCACCCACGGGAGCGTGTTCAACGCTGGCTATTGCCACTCAGCAACGCGCTCCTGGGGTCCTAATCTGAAAATGGGAACTTGATGCAGCCAAAAAAAGCAAATTGTGTATTAGGAATTGTTAAGAATGGAATGGAGAACTAACAGAAATCGTCACATCTGCGCTAGGCACACACCAAGTGCTAGACATGGTTCTGGTCAGTCTTCCCCTTCACCGCAGGAAGGACACGCAGGAGAATCAGAAGAGGTCAGAGAAGTTCAACAAGGACGATCAAAGATACGGAGCAGCTTCCACAAAACAAAAAAGCATGGGAAGACTTGTCAATCTGGAAAAGATTTTGTCAGCACACGGGATCAGCGGACTTCTCCTACAGAGACGGCCCGCGGAAGCTGAAGCGGGGCGGGCGGCCTCTTCCAGCACGGGAATAATTCGGCATCAAACGGAACTACAAAGGGGCTGCTCAAAACAAACACACAGTTAAGCTGGGGAAATCTTTACCCCGGGACATTGTCTGTGTCACACGGGTTAAAGCAGCAAGCAGACCAATTTTTGGACGAGCGAGCCGTGAAGCGCCGTTCAGCGCAACGCCAAGGCATTCCTCTGGCTCAGGAAGCCCCTCGGCCACAAGCCACTTCTCCCCAGCGCCCCGCCGGCTGCCAGTACCCGACGTGTTTGTCTCGTTCATACGCTCTTCCCCAGTACTAAATACTGTCCCCACTCAGAAACCAGTCACTATCCTAAGGAGGGCACCAGCCTGACCCAGCAGCCGTCCTGCAACGCACCTCATGGGGTCGCTTTTGGAATAACCCGCTGCTTTTTGTTGACCGATGCAGCTGCTTTACGACAAAGGGCGAGGGAATCGCGCGCTCCTAAAAATACCAGAAGTCTGATGCAACACCCCCGTGCAGTTACGCAGCAGAGCTTCACCGTTAAACCCACCTCTCACTTCAACAAGAGGGTGCTGGCCTGCTGCGGGATGTCCCAACCCTGCCGCCAGGCACAAACGTGGAGGAATTTCATCAACTCTTCACTCTCTGGCTGCTCAGGAAGTTCCTGCCTCCAGAAATTAATTCCAGGATGCAAACAATAACCAACAAAGAGCACCTTTGATCTTTTTTTAGGCTGTATCTTGCCTATACGAATGCTCTGATCGGGCCGTCCCACCACGGGATGCCAATACGACCACAGCCCTGTGGGCACGCACACGTCTCCAGCTCCCCACTCCCCTCGTCTCCAGCTCCCCGCTCCTCTGGTTTATCCCCAGTGTGTTTGCACAGAGGCATTCCAGTCGGGCCCCCCTGAAGCCGACTTACTGGCTGGAAATCCTCGGTGCTGCCCTGCAGGCACTCTCCTGCTGACCTCAAGGCCCAGGGAAGCTTTTGTTTCCGCCATCGTCTCCTAGAAAGGAGCAAACTCCAAGGAAGCAGCTGTGGCAAACCAGCACGTGCTCCCCATAATCTTTCAGGGCTTACAAATCATTTGACTGCTTGCTGCAGGACCTTAACATGACTACTACTCCCCATTCTTTCTTCCCACTCCTGCACCTACACAACCTGCTCGCTCTTCTCTAGTCTTTCAAAATATCACCTATTTTCCAATTCTCCAAAGACGCCTACTAAAGCTTTTAAGGGTTTTTTTTTAGTCTGTACTTTAAGCACACAGACAAAAATATCTCACTTAAATGGCTGCTTGAAAACCTGCTCTTTCTTTTTTTTCTAGTCTGTCACCAGCATTAGCTGCTCGCCAGCTGACTTTGGTCTTCAGAAAGAGTCAAAAGATACCAAACATTTCCGTTTCTGTGACACTGGACACTAAGTTTTCCTCCACATTCTTTCCTCCACCATCTTCTTACTATTAAGACATCACAGAATAATTTTTGTATCCCTTGATGGCCTCTGATAGTCAGGTTTGATTTCCATCTGAATCCTTCCTACATGGTCTTGCTGCTCTTCAAACGAAAACCAGAAACACCTCTGGGTTGGAATAACCCACCCATCGCAGGGGTGACGAAAGCAACGTTTGCCATTAGTACTTTAATCCCGTGATTTCTAACTGCTTTTTTTGAGACAAAGCTCACGCAACCGAGAGGCACCTACAGCAGTCATTTATCATCACAACACACCCACTGGAGATTCACTCTTTTCTCAACAGTTCTGCAGCTGCAATTACTCATTTACCTCATCCCCGAGTATCTGAAACGAGCACTTCTCTCCTGTTTGCCTACAGCTGGGGCTCCTTTCCCTGCAAAGGACACACTTGTGGTTCAAAGCTCACCTTCAGGACAGAAATCAGAATTCATGGTTAATGACCTCTATCTTAAAACAAACCAACCCAACCCAACCCAACCCATCCAACACCCCATCAACCACCACAGTTCAATTTAGGTGCTGACCACATGGGTTTGGGGTTTATTTCTCAAGCGGATGGTCTTGTCTGTACATCTGAGCGCCACCTTCGACTGCAACTCTCTCCTAAGAGATGGTGCCACGACAAATGTTTAACACCCAGACGTCACTCAGCTGTTCTGCAGGGCAGGGAAGGTCAAACGGGGCAATAACCTATTTTAAAAGTGCCCGTATCAGAAGGAAAGGCAGCTCATTCAGCAGCCCACCGCGCCACGGCTTACGTTCAGGCCGCTATTTCGGTCCTGGGTGCCACAGACGCAGCAGGTTTGCAAAACCCTTCCCAGACAAACCACATCTACGTCAACACTTCTGCATTTTCCACGCACTGCTCCGCTCCCCCACGCAAAGGTGCAGTCCCTCCCCCACGCAGAGACCGGGCCCGGCTCCGATTTTAGCAGGAGGAGGGCGGAAGAGCTTTTTTAGGTCCCTTCCTTCTCCTGACACGTGCGTTGCCACCACAGAGGTTTCCAGCACCTTCTGCATCACCACCATTTTCCTGGCTGCTCCTGCAGCCCTTTGGATTGAACGCAGCAGCAGCAGCTAGCTTTGGTGACCTCTGGTGAAGCAGCAGTAGTATTCTTCTGGTTTACCGAGATCACAGCTTATACTAGAAGAAAATTCTCCTAGAAAATCCCCCCCAAAACTACTCAGAAACAGCTTTTGAGCAAGCCACCCCATCACATTGAAACACACCCTGTAACAGTGTCCAGGTATCACTAGAAGTTTCCTGACTTCTAGAGGATCCAACAAGAGTTGGATCAAACTAAGTGCATGCGTCAAGCACGACCGTTTTCCTGAGAAACACCTTGTGGAAACACATAAAACAAGAGTCTTCCCGTGTCAGGAGGGGGATCCGGGTTTCTGCGGCACCAGCTGGGTACCTCCGTGTACCTTGGGTACCTTCTGACAGCTGCCCACAGAAGAGCTTCTCAGACTTCTGGGTTTGGCAGAAAAACAGAGGTCTACCTTTGGCGCTCTGGGGAAAGGCGGTTCCTGTTCCACGCAGACCCTCTCTACAGCTCCCACACCTTGGGGCTTCAGTGGTATTCCCACTCTGAGCTCCCGAATACTGGAAGTTTTGGCCTGCTGTGTCATCTCCGTAGCAGGGATCCTCGCAGAGGGAGGATGCTAACGGCGACAGAACAAGGGAAACATCACCACGACTCCGACCACTTAGCCCATGAAAGCAGGAATTAAGACATAAACTTCAGCACCTATTTCCCTGCATTCTTGCCTCAAAAAAGACCCCGCCAAACCTTTAACCAAAACAGGTCTCATCACAAAAAAGTCAGTCTGCGAGGCCCTTCAGGCTCGAGAAGTGCCCCACGAAGGCACAAGGGAACACAAGCACCTGTACGGTGACTCGCTCGCACGGGACCGATTTTCAGCAGGTTCTGCGTCACAGAAGCCACGTTTGTCAAGGCCGAATAAGCAAAGCAGCAGGACTCGCAGCTTCGAGGGGGCAGCTTTTGTCATCTCTAGCATCACACAGAACTAAATATTTTTCTTCCTAATAACCACCAGTTAGAAACCCAGGGTCAGCAAATCTCTAAGCTCTCTCTTCCCAACAGCGAAACCATCGCAAAACTACCCTGTGGGACAACAGGTCTGACAGTCTGACTCGGACATTGTCTTTGGAAAACAAACCCGCTATTATTCCCACGGCATCTTTACCACAATGGTCCATACAAGATTAATCCAGTTTTTACCAAAGAAAGGCAGCCCTCCTCCCCTCCTCATTCACCGCCGCGCTCCCGCTGCAGCTGAAACTCGCTCTTTCACTGACAGGAGCCTGGGAATTTTATTTCCTTCCCAAGGGAACCCAGAAAAGGAAGGCAGAAAGGACATCGCCTGTTCTGAAACGCCAGGACAGTGTCTTCACCTGAGGACACAAATGAAAAGATTCACTTGAAGACGAACACCTTCAAGTCCCCCTTCCTCCCCCTTCTTTTCGGTGTTTTGGTGGTGAGAAGGAACGGCTCACCGGCGCTGGAACAGCAGGCTGCACGGCCGCAGCACTGCCTCGTGCTCCTCAGGACCAGCCTTTCTCACCCCGAGATGCACCACAGAAGTTTCGGAGGAATGCTAACCCGAGCTGTCCCGGCTAAGGAACGCTTCTAAAGCCCAGCCTGCAGCTACCTCCGAGCTCGTTTCACACTCAAGGCCGAGTTCCTCGGGCCAAGCGCCACCGGTTCCTCCCGGCTCGCCCAGCACTCCGCGGAGAGGGGGCGTGCTCCCCACCACGGGGGCTCCGCGCCGCCACAGCTCACCGGGGAGAGCCTCGTGCCAAGCGGGAGAACGCAGCTCCGCGGCCAGGCAGCCAAGGGAGGTCTGCTGGCTCCACCAGCGCGGCACAAAGTCAGCCGCGGCGCGAGCGGAAAGGAGGATTCCCAGGTCACAAGATCGGCTGAAACCGCTGGGCTGCCGCGGCTCCCCTTCCACCCATGACCTGCTGCTGCTCCGCTACCGACGGGCAAAACTATTTTTTTTTGTCAAGCTGTACTTATTCTATTCTTTAAACTCTTTGTTCATCAGAGAGGGAAAAAAAAAAAGAAAAAAAAAGACTTTTCTCTGCATAATTATACATACTCTGACAACAGACAGGCCTGGCAACCCACTGAATGAAAATAACGTTGAATAACTCAAGAGCTGTCTTCAGAGAGAGCTTGACAAATTCATTCATCGCTGAGATTTTGACACTTAAAACACTATTTTAATGCTCCTGAGACAAAACCTGATTCTTCTTTTGCTCTTTTGTGATGCTGTATTTGAATCACGTTTGGAAAAATAAACAGCATCGTACCAAGTTAAGCTCCGTAACTGAAAATACCGAGGAGGATTGTTTCAGTGGAAGGACTTGGGGACTAACAGCGCAGCTCCCGACGTGCCGTACATCCAATGAAAATCCCAGGGTGTTCTCCTTTCTTCCGAACCCAAGTCAGCTAATCTCCTTTCTGCATTACACAACAGCTCATGTAATCCTACATTTATCGCACTAGCACAGTTCTAGGTTTCACAAAGAGTGAGATCATGCCTCATCTTTGCCCCTTTCACGAAAGGAAACTTAATTTGTCTTTCAACAACCCTGACAAATAAGCAGACGTTGCAGTCAGGACGTTCTGGCGTTAAGGCAATAGTCTTTTCCTCAGTATTCTCCCAAATACAAAACCACAACCACACCGCTTCAGGACTCCAACAGTTCCTTGCTCATTGTATTAGAAAATCATCTAAATGTTCACTCTCACGTAAGTCAGTCAATTCCTAAATATTAACCAAACTCCAGGTGATCAGCTGGAGTGAAAGCCACTCGCAGCACCGCGCCGCCACCACGAGCAAAGTCCCCATGAAACCAAAGCACCAAACCAGTTCTGGTTCTGAAGCAGCCGGTAATTACAGAGCGGAGGAGCTTACTCCTCATTCCAGCCGTTCCCTTTACATCCTCGGGTCATTCTTCTTCTTTTCTACCCAGCACCTTCTCCAGATTCTGCAGCAGAGGTGATTAACTCTTTCCTTGACCCACCAAAACTTTCCCCATCCCTCTTTCAGACCATCTCCTCACCTTTCCTTCCCTTCCTCCCCGCTCCCCTCCAGCGCAGCACCGTCTCAGGGGGACGCCCCACGCCTCCTAAGCAGCCAACGCTCCATGTTTCGACCCCAAACCCTCCTGCGGGCAGCGCGGGCGCCACTCCAGGCCCTCAGCAGACCCTCGGCACCTCCAACCTCAACCTTCCTCCCCACCACCAGCTGCTTCGCCCTCAGCTGCCCAGCGGGGAGGGCAGCCCCTTCTCCCGCCCACCTCGGGGACCCGCAACGCCTCGCTCTTGGCAAACGAGACAATTAACCTTCGTTCTCTTTCCCCTCTCGCTAATTAAACACCTCCGACACAACCCGCACCTCCCCCAGACAAGAAACCCACCACCCTCCGCAGCCAAACCCCCAAACCAGGCCCCTGAAGCACCCCAGGTTGGGGAGCGGGGAAGGGGGAAGGATCCAGCGGGCCCCTCCGCACCCCTCGGCCTCCTCCGGGCACCCCCTGAGGGACCGGGCACCATCCCCCGCCCCCGGCGGAGGGGCCTCCCCTCAGGCTTCCCGCCGGCGAGAGGCCTAAAGGCCGCGGGTCCCTCAGAAACGAGGGGTGGCGGGGGGGGTGGGGGGGGGGGGGTGCGAGCGACCGTTAAAGGGGACGGGGGAGCGCGCGCCCTCCCTCCCCTCACGCGGGCGCGCGCGTGCGTATGTGAGGGGCAGCCGCGCGCCCAGGCCCGGCGGGAAGCGGGAGGTGGCGGGAGGATGAGGAGGGAGATGGGGGGGAGGGGGGGAATATTTCGGTGTCCGTCTGGGACCGATCGCGCTGGCCGGTGCCTCTCACCTCACCGACGAGGAAGAGGCTCCTCCTCACCTCCGACCTTTGACCCCGCCGCGGCCGCGAGCCCGTTTCGTTGGTAATATTTTTTTTTTTTTTTTTTTCTAATTTATCTTGGTTTTCGGTTTGTTTTAACCTCTTCCTGACCCTACACCCTTCCGTTCGGCCCGTCCTTCCCGGTCCGGTTCACCCACCCCCTCCCGCCCTCCCCCCGTTGCCGCCGCCGCCGCCGCCGGGCCCCGCGCGCGCGCGCAGCGCCGAACGCCGGCCACGCCTCCTGCCGCCGCCACCGTGGTCACGCCCCCCGCCAACCCCCCCCCCCCCCAGAACCACGCCTCTGTCTCCCATTACCACGCCCTTTACGGTAGAACCACGCCCCTTGAATGCCAGTCCACGCCCCTTGAATGCCAGTCCCAGCCCCTACCGCTTTGGATACGCCCCTTTCGGAACGCCAGGCCACGCCCCCCGGCGGGGCGGGCGCGCCACCGCTCACGTGGGAGGGCAGAAGCGGCCCGGTGGCGGCGGGAGCACGTGGAGCGCGGATGGGGGGCGGGGGTCTGACCGGGAGCCGGCGGGGGCGGCAAGGCCGGGGCAGCGGCGTCCCGGGGCACAGAGGGAGAGGGGCCAGAGCGGGCACCGGCTGCCCCGGGGTTCAGCGGGGGGGGGGGGGGGGGGGGGGGGGGGCGGGGGCGAGCGGCCCCGGACCGTGCACCGGGGAATGGCGGGGCTGAGGGAGGCAGGCGCTGGGGGGCCCTGCGGCAGAGCAGGGGGAGGACTGGGCACCAGTAGCCCTGGGGTACTGGGGGGAGAGGGGACCTGGCGGGAGGGCCGGGGATCCGTTCAGAGGTGCCTCAGCTACCTGGAGCTGCGGGGAACGGGATCGGGCCAGGCACCGGGAGCCCCGGGGACAGCGGGATACAGCTTGGGCTGGGGCGGGAGGGCTGCTCCCTCCGGCACGGCACGGCCTCACTCCTGAAACCCCTCTCCCAGGGGACCCGCACCCCTGTCCCACCACCCCCAGCCTTGGTGGGCCTTTCCCCGATTGCTGCCTGGCCAAGGCCCCACATGGCTCCCACCAAGGCCGAGGGACCAAAGACCAGAGACCCCGGCCCAAGTCCCGCCTGCTTTACCGGTCCAGATCTGGCTCACAAACCACGAGCCGCACGTCACGGCGTCCCCCACCCGCAGCTGCGGGTTGACCCTGTGCAAGGCCACCCTGTTCCACCACTGGCCGTGTCCCTCCTCATCTCCGCCGGCTTCCCGCAGCAGCGTCAGCTCCAGAGCAAGGTCTCAGTTCAGTCATGGCCATGCCGGGTGGCCTTGGCTCGGCAGAGCTGCCAGATCAGCCTCCGGCGTTCGTGTCCCGCTGGCAAATGCCACATCTGGACGTCGGGCAGGGATGGAGGAAACGCTGGGCTGGGTCCTCCCCAGGAGCCAGCAGAGGTTTCACCTCCCTTGCTCCAGCTGCCACCCCCAGGTGCTGCCCGTCCCAGCCCTCAGCAGTGCAAAGAGCGGCTCGTTCGGAACGGCCTTGGATCCTGGGGGAACGTACCCCTGCTTGGGGACATCGGGGTGCAGCTCCCCCGCGCGGTGCCCAGCCCAGGGCAGCCCCTGGTTTCTTGCTCGGATGCGGGCATCGGCCAAGTGTGGAAAGAACTGGGCAAATGCCGGCGGCGATGTCACACGGTTACCCCGCCGGTGTCAGAGGAAGGAGGCAGAGCCCTAGAGCAGTTTTGGGATCTCTCCAAAGGGCATCTAATCCCACAGGAATTTCTTCCATTACCACTACAGTCCGTTACAGGTGCATTTCGAGCAGCCGCCGTGCCCGCAGCGCCGGGTGCCAGCAGCTCCCTTCCCCAAGACCTACTGGTCGTCTCGTCCCCCGAGCACTGCCACCACGCTGGGCTCTGCCGCTTCCACGGATGGGAACCGACACATTTTTACCCCAACAAAGCACAAGCAGGCACCAGCCTAAGGGTTTGTGTGACATAGGAGGAGAGCGAGCCACCAGCCTGCCTCTGCCAGGACACGGTGCTCTACACCCACCAGCAGCAGCACCACGGCCAGACGAAGCACCACCAGCTACCAGGAACCTTCCCCAAGAGCCCCGGGCTCTGGGCGCAGCTCGGGAGCCCAAGCCACGGTGGCATCCCCGGCTCTGCCTTGACACCGAGGACACGTGTCCGGACACAGTAAGCTCTGGAGCCGGCTGGGCAGCCCAGGCACGGCCGGCACGCTGCGCTCGGGATCCAGCTGCCTGCCTGGGCCCCGCACACGACTCAGAGCTCCACAGGGTACCGACACTGCAGGGACGGGTGATCCTAAACCTCATTCCCCCTCGTGACTTCCCTGGCCCTCCCCAGAGCCTGCCCAGTCTCCCCAGGCTGCTATTGGGAAGCTGCCACAGCATCCACGTGGGCCAGGGCTCCCCCAACCCAAGCAGGAGGGGACCGTTCCCAAACCAGCAGCAGGACGGGTCACTGGGCCGTGCAGCATTCCTGCATGGAAAAACCAGGAACACGTCCCGCTGCCGGAGCTGTTCCCCCAGCTACTGGAGCTGCAGAGGGCCTGGCAGGTCACCCTCGTCCCTCACAAGTGCGCGGGATGTTATTTATCCCCCGCTGCAGCTGGAGCATCGACCAGATCTCCAGGGCTGAGCGCCGCTCCCAGGACTGCGCTCGCCTCCGTGGCAGGGAGGGGGACCCAAAGCCATCTCCTCACCCAGGCTCGGGAGATGCTCGTTCCTCTCCCCTGCCAAGGAGCCCGTGGGGAGCGGTTCCCGTACAGAAATCCATGGTTACTTAATGACTGTACCCTTATCTAATTAAAATTAGCAATTATTAGTCCCCAATAACGCCTCGATGCACACAGGTCACGTAACTGCCGGTAACGATCTGTGAGCAGGACGCAGCGGCTGAGACAGAGGCTCACGTACGAGCGGCCGCCCGTCACCCAAAGCCAAGGCCGAGCTGAACGGACTCGACGGGCATTTCGCGCGAAAAGAGGGAAAGTAACAGAACAAAGCGAGGGATCAAGCGAGCGAGGCAGCCTCTGGGCCTCACCGCAGCAAGACGAAGGGCTACACGTGTAGCTATAGAACTTTTAATTGTGTGAACGCCGGGAGTTGAGCAAATCTCTCCTGTGCCGGGGCTGGGAGAAAGGTAAAAATTGCAACACGCTCCCAGACCCTCCCTGCCTCCACCCGCTCTGTGTCATCTCGTTCCACGCCAGCGGGAGGGTGGAGTGACACCGGAAAAGGTGCAGCACACCCCGCCTGCGGGGCATCCCCCTGCGAGTTCTGACACGCTCCAAGGGCCATTCTTGCAAGTTTTTTGCTCTTTTTCTCTTGGCCTGCGTACGTTGGGAACGGGGTGGGAGGACAAGGGGAAGCAGCAAGCGCTGGGCAGGCTCACCCCCTCGTTGGCGTGCGGTTCAGCGCACGTTTAAGCTTCCCTCCCGGGTCAATTCGCCCCACGGCTCCTGGAAGGCGCTGGTGACGCAGCCGGGCTGGTTTGGTGACACCACCAGCGTCCCGGGCCTCGCTCCGCGTTGCTCTCACGGCGCCGCACCGTATCGCAGCATCACAGGACCGCAGCTGACAGCCCTCTAGCAAAAAAGGTGACGTTCCTGTCCTGGATCTTATACTGGTAGATCTGGACGCGATCCTGCTCCGCCGTCAGCTCCAAGGACACTCTCCTAATTATTTTAATCTGCAAAGGGAGAGGAACAGGAATGTCATCCCTTCGGCTGCCCCAGTCACAGCATCTTCACACCCCTCACGCCTCCTGCGGGCCTGCAGGGAAGGGGGATGGTAGAAAACCCATCCCCCAGCCCCCGTGGGGGTAGCCCCCAATGAGGGACCACGCAGTAGCCAGCCCCCAGCGACCCAGCTGGCCTCCCAGCCTAGAAGGGATCACTACAAGCCAGGCCAGGATCCACCGACAGGGTAGTTTGGGGAAGCTCCCCAGGAAACAGGTATTTTTCTTTGCCACCATCTTGGGGCAGGAGAGAGCCCGTCTCGCCTCCCCTCGGGCAGCGCCGTGTGCGACACCCACCCGTGCCACCTCTCCGTGCTCTCCCGTGCGTTACCTGCCCGTGAACGTCCTTGCAGAAGCCGGTCGCCAGCCCCTCGACCCACAGGATCAGGTCACTGTGATGACACAGGGAGTTCACGACCAGCTCGTTCTCCTCATCTTCGGAATCTTCGCCGCTGTGAACCAGCACCACGATGTTTCCCTGGAAGGAGAGCAGCAGCAGGCAGCGATAAGCCCCTGGCTGATTCCTAATCTGCTCAGGGTAAGGAGGGGGAGATAGGAGCGGGAGCTGGCACAAGCGCCCTGCTAACTAAGCTACTTAGGCATCCCCCAGCACGGCAGCTGGTTCTGAGCTGAAGCCCACTGGGAACACAAGCAGCAGACACCCAGATAAAACCGTGAAGCAGCTTGCTGTACGCACGTTGTGTACGCGTACACACACCTCTATGGGACAGGCAGCCTAAAAATACCCCAGGCCTTTGTTACGAGACAGCTGTCCAGTGAAACCAGTCTGTCAGGCCCCGCAAACGGCACCTCTGAGTGGATTCAGAACAGCCAAAGAAAGACGGGGCTGAACGGAGGCAGCCAGAGCCGCGCTGCTCGAACCTTCACAGCTCTCACGAGAAGCAAAGAGCTCCCCAGCGCAACACCGACTCCTAAAAACACATCCCAAGAGTCTCTGCCTCAGCCCACGCAGGTCACCAAGGACTTAAAATAACACGGAATTCTCAATCCATTAAAAGGTACTTTAAAGCTTCAGAACATCTTAGACAGAAACAGAAGTGCGTTAGCATGACTTAGTCATCTTTCTGAGCTGGGCTGGAGGCAGGTACTCTCAGCAAGCAGAACATCCCTTGCCAGCGTTCACAGCACAAGCACCCCGGCACCGTACGGAGGGCGGGATAACAAACCCCGACACCGTCTCCTTTGTTTCTCACTCAAGCAGAGAGAGAAGCGGCCAGGGTGGGGGACGCCGCAACGTAAAAAGCAAAGGCTGGATGTGGCCGTCACGATTTCTGGCTTAGCACATCACCGGGGAGATCTCTGTAGAAGCGCTGCATCGTCACACACCTTCAGAAACCAGCCGGCGCAACACACCGCAACGCCGACGGGCGGTGGAAGCGGAGACCCGCGTGCCCGCCAAGCGAACCTTCATCTCCGTCCCCTGCGCGACTCACCAGCCCCTCGCTACCTCCACAACCCGCTTCCCTCCCTGCCCTCCCGCGCGCACACGAACAGGGGTGTGAGAGGAGCTCTCAGAAACAGCGTTTTACCCCTCAAATCCCTGCTCACACGCCGGGGACACAGAGAGCCCTTCCCTGGGCAGCACCTCCTGGGAAACCAGTTGCCAAGGGACTAACGCAGCTCCCTGAGAGCAGCCCTAGAGCAATGATTTGAATTTCTTGGACAGCCAAAGCCTTCCCAACCCTCATCGTGCCGGGGTGGAAAAGCCAAGCAAGCCAGGCTTTGCTGCGGAGGCTCTTTGGTACCCGCAGTGTGCGTGCGGAGGGAGCAGTACCTTCAGCTGGCAGCACACGGCCACTCTGCAGTAGTGGATGAAGTCCAGCACGGCCACCGGCGTGGCACCCAGGCTGAGCAGGACACCGAGGTCGTCCACCAGCAGCACGGGGCCCTTCCAGGAGTCGCCGCCGACGGGAGTCAGGGACGTCCGGACAAAGTCGAACAAGGCTTTGAGGTCGGAAGCGCACTCCCTGGAAGAGAAGAAGGGTCTCAAGGGGCTTGGCCCACGCACGTTGCGCGTCCCCCTCCTCACCCACCGACCCAACACGGGGAACACCAGCCTGCACCCTCCCTCCCTGCTGTCCCCACTGCTGTGACAGGCACCAGGTCCTACACGTCCCTACAGTCGCTGCTCCTTTACAGGAGCTTGGATGGAGTTTTATTTCACACAAACCTGTCGAGTGCCGAAATAAATTTTCTCTAGGCCTGTAACATGCTTGGCAATGAGGACGGGGGCAGAAATTGCCCAAAAATGCTGGAGAAGGGGGACAAAAATCCCTCTCTGAGCAGCCGGGAGAGACAGGGCAGGACAAGCACAGCAATGTGCACGGCACCAGCATTTCCCTTCTCTCGAGTGCCCAGGGACCGAGTCCTCAGGCCCCGGAGGGAAGACCAACGGGAACCGGCTCTCAGCTGTGGACCTTGCTGATGCTCTCGGTGTTGGCCGCAGCGGCAGGAGACACGAAGGGGGGAAACGCTCTGTGGTGGGGGCCCTGCTGAGCCCCAGCAGAACCCCCAACCGCTCAGGTTTACCTTATAAACTGGAGAGGACTGGGCTGCCCTGACTGCTGCTCCTCCTCCTCTCCAAACACGAGGTCAAGGCAGGACTTGAGGCCTTCCAAGAAGACAAGCTGTCCCCGTTCTCTGGCAGCTGTCAGACTGACTCCCTCGAGAGAGGAAAACACGACGTTGCAGAGTGAACCGAACCGAGCAGACTGACAGCTGATTTTTACCAAATCTCACCGAAATGTGCTAATAACGCCAGTACTTCACTGAGTCCTGCACAGGGGATGAAACGGGCGGTTCTGTCACACACACTGGTGGACACATTCGCTCTCCTGTATTTTGCCAGGAGATAAAAAAACAACACCACTGTGGTTTGGGGGCTCAAACATCCTGGAATTGCTCCCGGGAAGACGGCCTTGTCGCATGGGAGCGGGGAGAGGATGGGTACAGGCTTCTCCACGCTGCCCCAAGGACCCTGCTGGGAGCAATTTCTTCGCCCTCCCTTCTTGGGTGGCAAAAGCCTTTGCTTTTCACTATCTCCACGTCATCGCTGTGCCAACAACAACTCCCCAGCAGAACCCACGCGCCCGAGCGAGGCCCAGCCCAGATCTGGGGAACACCACGGGCTGGGCACCCCGACGCTTGCACAACACCAGGCAGAGAGCGGCGCGGCTGGGGCTCCCACGGGAAGCAGCTTCAGCCCTGACTCCCCTTCGGAGAAGAAGGAGGGACCATGACAAACTGCCTTGGGGCCGCGACTCAAACTCGAGCCAAAATTTCCTGCTCTCAGCTGCTTCACGAGGAGGCCGACCTTGAGCCACGTGCTGGGCACATCCAGCCCCACGGAGAAAGCCCCGGCCGAGTTGCAGCAGCCATGCAGAAGACTGAGTTCATGAACTCCTGTCTCATCCTCCTTTCTTCCATCAGCAAGGGCTACTTTCACCAACCACCCTACAGCTCCTCAGCTGACCGCTAACCGCACCAGTCCACCTTTCAGGAGGAAACACAGCGCCTGTTACTGACACGATCACACCGAGATCTCTCACGCGCACGATCTTCAAACCTCGGCCACACCGTGCATTTCCCGGCAGGCAGGCAGAAGTGCAAATTGGCTCGGCCTTCCAGCGTGGGTCGCTTCCCACATTTCACAACAGGACTGGGATTTCTTAAAATGGAGCCAAGGAGCGTTAATGCCAGGAGTCGCAGCGTCTCAGCAGCCTGGAAGTAGGGCTGCGGGGCAAGGCAGCAGGTAGGTGGGCAAGATGGCGAGACCGACGGCTTACAGAGAGTTCAGGAAGGTTTAGCTCGATGCAGAGCTGGTGAGCCAGAGGCAGGGAACCAGAAACAAGGATCCTGAGAAAGCAGTTCCCATATTCCCACAGCAAAGACATCCCTTTGGGACACTGAGAGATTTTGAATCCTCCAAAGAGTGTGGCTGAGCAGGACGGGTCCTAGGGCAGGAGCCCTTACCTCAAGCCAGGACTGTAACACTGGAAGAGGCACACGCCAGCCACGCTGGTGCTTTTGACAAGGAAACTTTTTAAGCATCACAGAAAATACAGATTTTTGCTTATTTCCTAAGCAAATGTGCTGGGAGCTGCAGGACACTCGAGCACAGAGCCCAAGTCGCCCAGCAAGGGGAAGGCTCATAGCAGCTCTTCCCCCAGGACCTCGAGCACTGAGCAGAGCGCTGTGCTTGGCACTGTCCCAGCACCTTCTTTGGAAGAGACCTTGGAGGTTTTCCAAGCATTTCCCAGTCCTCACGACACCCCTGAGAGCCACCGCGCGCACACACGAGAGGGAGATGCAGCAAAGTGATGCGGCCACTTCTGCCTCCCGCTTTCTGCCCCTGGGTTTCATCCGCTCGACCTTCCTGTTATTCTGACATGAAAATGCAAATGCCAACATTTTAAACCCCCTTTTCCCCTCTTTTTTTTTTTTTTATTTAAGAAAAAAAAAAATTTAAAGATTGTAAAGCTGCATCTTCAGCATCTGATCAATGAGACCATCCCTACCAGGGGCTGGGCCTGACTGCTTTACGAGTGGCATTTCCACAGGAGGCCTTCCAGAGAGAAGGGCTGGGTAGATAAGGAAGAGGTCCCTTCCAGGAAGATTAACCCCGAGCTCCTGCAAGGCTTATCAGCTGCCACACGTTCAGTGCTAATGAGAGGAAGGACAGATTTCCACTGCTTTCCCTCCCAGCTGAGAGATCCGCTCATCAGGGCTGCTGCCAGCGAACGCTGTCTCCGGCAATCAGGAAACAACAGATTGGACGCAGCGTCTTCCGTCACGGCCAGGGGACACTTTGACAAGTGGAGGCTGCTCAAGGCGAAGGCTGACATGTCCCCACCTCAGGCCCAGTTTTTAAATCAGCCCTGAGCTCGCCCCTCTTGGTCTTCCACACAGGCTTCTGGGAGGAAACTGGTCCCACCCGCCAAATCCAGGAAAGGGAGCCCCAGGCAAGGCGCCAGCCCGCACTTCTGGACATACCCCTTTTGTTTTCAAGCAGTTCTCAACGAACAGCACTAACCAGCATGCTCCTGCCTCATCTAATCCACATTGTCTCCTCTCTTTCCCCTTCTCCCAGGCAAGCCAGGAGCAGTAATTCCCATGAATAAGACCCTGGCAGAGCGCAGGGCCCTCCGTTCTCCCGGCCAAAACCAGCACACTGCCACACCTCCCGCCGGCCCCGAGCCTGGCAGAGGCTGAGGCGGGCTGCAGGCGGAGGGATTCGGCTTTTGCAGGTGATATTTGCTCCCTAAAACCGTGCCAGAAAACAGGGCGGGAAGGAAGAGCTGAGGGAAGCCTCTTGGGCAACTGCAAGCACACATGATGGAAAAATTTCTAGCCAAGGACAGAAGAACCTTTATGTGGCCAGCCAGGAGCAGGGAACAGCCAGCAAACACCTGATGTGCCACAGCGCAGGGCTGGGTTGCACGGCAGTCTCACGAGCCTCACAAATCCCCTCACGTATTTTTGGAGTCCACAGGATTCGACACTCACCAAAATACTTGGCTACAGCAGTGGCTGAATTCACTATTGTTGTCAGTAATTCAGAAACTGATTTTAAGGTTGCTTCAGCCCTCTCCTCCTGCACACACAAACTCTCTGTACTTCAGCTGAGCAAGAAAACAGTGGCCCCTCCTCAAACCACCCAGCAGGTTACACCAGGGCCTGCCTGGGTGAGGGGGAGAAGGGCCACAGCACGAGAGGAAGGCAGGCAGGGACAGCTGTCCTTGTGGGGCAGACCAGGAATTCGATCCCCTCAGTGCCACGATGTTCCTGGCTGGATCCAGCAAGTCCAGTCTCATTTTCCAACTGGGGAACCAGGCCCCAGGGAGACAGCATTGGATGGAGAGCTGGACTCACCCCACTGCAGTCATCTGCCACCTCTGCAGAGAAGCAAAGCCCTGCTTGTCTCCCAGCTAGCAGCCTGCCCGATGGAACCTCTGGAAGCAGCACAGGAAGCATCAGGACAGCTCAGAGATGGTGGAAAAAGTGCTCAAAACGGCCAGCAGCACCTTCCTGACTGCCACAGACACTCCACAGGTCCCTGCCGCAGAGCCCCAGCGCCGCAGAGCACCCCAACAGCGCGCAGGACCAGCCTGAAAGCGTTCATTATCTCACAGCACCACGCTCCACTGTCGCCGGGAGCGCGCAGACACTATCTCTGGCAATCTGTCATTTATCGATCAAGCCCAGAAATGCTTCTGCAACAGCAGCTCAGCGTGATGGGAGCCGCGAGCTCTGCACCGGAGCCGCCAGCCGGGCAAGCGTGGCAGCCCGCCGGCCCGCCAGCAGCGACATCCCTTCCAGCCAGCACCGCTGCTGGCCGGTGCATCAGGGAAAGCAAAATACCTGCAGGAGGGCACCAGCAACGCGGCGTGGGAGGCAGCGGTCATCAGCCCCAACAGCAAACACAGCCGTGGTACAAAGGGTGACCATCTGCGATCAGGCAACTGGCCAAGGTCCCTTCTCTAGCCCAGCCACCTGCGGGGCAAAGCAGGGGTGACCGGGCGATGTCCTCTGGTCTGGGATCTCAGCGCTGCGGCAGGGGACAGGGGAGCAGGCCAGAGGGAGACCAAATGGGGACAAATATGTTTTCCCTTTAAAACAAACCAAACGTTGTACAAGCGAGGTTGGAACACCAAGCTGGCAAGCTGCCCCGGTCCAGCATGTTCTCTACAAGGTCACAACAAATAACATCAACCGTCCCTTAAAATTAAGTGCAGACCCTCATCAAAAGAGCGGGGTTTGCAGAAAAAGGAAAAGTGTGAAGCCAGCATTGCAGAGCCAGCACAAGCACAAAAATCCAGGGTGTGAAGTGAAAAACACATCACTGCATTTAGCTAACAGGTAAGGAAGAGGTCGTGGAGCGGTGAGACCTGGCAACGCTGCGGGGAAGCAAAGAAGGATTAAAGCAAAACCAAGATCTTACGGAACGTCAGACAGATATAAATAGCTGATGTGAGACCTCCAGCTCCTCAGAGCGAAGGAAGAATTGGCAACAGCCGGCCACCCAGGCACCTGTGAAGTCAGAACACAAGATTGTCTCAGGGAACAGGGACAGCTCAGCGCTGCAGGCAGATGCAATCGCTTCCCTGAACTCCCCGGGGCAAACTCTTCTTCTTATCACCTCCCTTCGTGTCAGTAACCTGTAGCTGAAGCAGCAGACAGCAAACCATTTCCATCTGCACCGCACGCGTGCTCCAGCTCATCCTCCTGTTCTCTCCCTGCTCAGACTCTCCCACGAGGGAGATGACCACAGCCCCTATGAAAAGCGCACGCCCAAGCTGCGCGCCGGGAGATCTCACCGCGTTAGGAAACACACCAACAAACACGACGCTGCTTTCGGAGCAGGCAAGGTTCCCGTATTTATCAGCTCCATCTCCTACCTACACCAGTCACTACGCCCCGTCTCCTGGCCCACTGAGCAAGTCCCCCCCCGAGATTTCCTCCTCTCTGCAACACGGAAGCCAGGACTACTCAGCGCTCACCGAGGCCGGTTTGCTGAGCAGCGGGGAGTCTGCTCTGCAGGGGAATCGCGTGGTGAGCGTCTGCCTGCGAGTTACAGCTACACACGGGAGAGCTCTGTTTGCTCAGTCCATTTCATTAACTTAGGTCTGAGCTCTCAGACCCTCGATCTCCTTTTAAAAGGTAAAAACTGAGTAGTAAATAAAATACGGCCGTTTAGTGAGCACTGAAACTCAGCCCGCATTTCCAGTGGGGAACACGCCGTTATTGCAACACCTGGTTCTTCAGCACCTGAAAGTCTTTCTAAGCAGCAGCACTGCTGGGGTTTCCAGCAGAGCCAGAGGAGGGAGGACAAGTGCAAGCCTTCGGCGCTGGAAGGTCACCTGGACTTCCCAACTGCAGCATTTTACAAAAAGCTGAGAGATGCAGTTTAAAGCCAGAGCTCAGACCGATTCGCTGACGCTGGGAATGACCCTGCCTGCTTTGTTTCTCCGTTTTCCTCATTTCAGGGTACACACACTCCTTCCCTGACCCACCACGGCAAGGAAATCCCAAGGACGTACTCAGCACTTGTGGCTCCTCAGACAGACGGCCCGGCCCAGAGGGGCATACAGGCGTCCTCCTGAATCCACAGTGACTCAGCCCAAAGCACTTCACCCCAAGGTAACCCCAGGACAGAGGCTCACGTCACCTCGGGAGCTCCTGTGCCGTACGGCCAGTGCATCCTGCAGGCGTACAGAGAGGCCCCAGGACGACACCATCGCGGTGTTTTTCTCCCCAGAGCACTAATGAAACCACCTCTACCAGTCCGGGCCTGTCTGGGGAGCACTGATCTCCAGAAAACACTTCTAAGCAAAGCAAGCGGGCAGCCATTCAGCTCTCTGCAGGGCAGAGCCCGGCGGGGCCCTTGGAGTGAGCCTCATAGCCGGGTTTTTGCCCTGTATCACACCCCTTCTCCCGTGAGGAACGCCAATCCTGACTGTCTCTGTCAAGATCTGGAAACATTTGCTCACGTGCAATTCCTGTTCCCTGTTCTCTTTCCTTTCCACCCAACAGAAACTACCTGGACCTGTAATTATTAACCGACACCAAGAGACTTACTAGCTTCTGGGCTACGATGTTGTAGTGACTGAAGGACTGGAGCAGGGCCACGAAGCAAACCTTACAGCCAGCTGGGGGAGAAGACAAAAAGACACGTTATCATTTCAATTTTGCAAGCTGCCGTTACCAAAGCACACGAAGCACAGCAGCCAGGCTACAAATCTGTCTGGAAAGGCCTTGAAGGGAGACGAGCCTAGGCAGCCCCTCGCTGGCTCATGGCTGGGCTTTCAATTTTCACCTTTCTATAGGACTTCCACATTAGGGAAAATGTTAGTCTGTTTAAAAAGAAAGAGAAATCACACGAAAAAGATGACATAAAAAAAGGAGGAGGCCCCTTTTCTGTCTCATGCCATCCTGCCCTGGTATCTCCCACCACTGTTTGCTGGTATTACTGCAAGGAGGCCAACGGCCAACCTTGACACGAGCTACTGAAACCACTGACATGCCACAAAGTCCCCACTTTGGCTCTCGTAGGGCAAGTGACCTTGACTGGAAAAACACAGGGAACAAGCAATCTTGACAAAGGCACCTCACTAAAATGTGGTTTGGAAAACCCGGCACGTGACAACCTGGCCTCATGGTTTGGGTACAAACAAAACCGGGGATTGTTCCTCCCTGCCGGAGAGCAGGACATGGATTTCAAGCGCAACAAGTCAGCAGCCCCAGCTGAGCCTTCACCGAGCCCTCGGGAGCTCCCAAAGGTTTCACTCTGTTCTGTTAAGTAAAACAATTTTTTTTAAAACCAGGGTAAAGCCACAGCTGAGGAAGTGGCAGTCACGGGGGGCAGGATGCCCTCAGCCCCGCCACCTGCGCAGCACTCCGAGCCAAGTCTCAAGTCTGAGAGGCGCCAGATTTGCTGGGCCGGCTGCTTGGCCAGCAGAAAGCCGGAGGAGCCCACGGGTTCAGTGCCCGCTGCAGGGCCTGGGAGGTTACTCACAGGTGAAACTGTTAGCAGAAAAGCTATTAGGCAACTTGCCAGGCTCTTTGTTTCTCCACTCACTGCCAGTCAGTTGTTCCTGGTACTTTTAATTACACTATAAAGCATGTAGCTAGTGAAGGAATTACAGTCAATACCTCACTGTCAGCTGCTCCTGGGATTTACAACCTTCACTGCACTAACAATGAAACAAGGTGCACTGACGTGTACCGAAGGAGACAGAGCAAGTCAGGACTGGGATCCATAAATCTGGATCCCAAAGCTTCGTGCTAATCCGAGGATGCCTCAGGCATCAACCAGCCTCTGCTCCCAGAGCACCACTTTGCGCTGAAGGAACCTCCAAGGAGGAGGCAAAGGCAGACCCTCGCCTCGGAGAGTCCTGCTGCTGCCATACCTCTGAGGTAGAAGGAGAGGAAATGGTGCACCAGGAAGCTGCCGTCGGTTCCGGTGTCTCGCAGCAGCGTGAATTTACCCTGAAAAAGAAGCAGCAAAATGACTTAACAGAGGAAGGCGAAGGCACAAACTGCTCCTTCTTCCATCTTGGTAGGTGTCTGGCCAGGCCAGGGGAAACTCTGCAGGTGTCAGTCAGAGACAGGAGCGGACAAGCAGTGCTCCAGCCACCCGCCCGTCTGCAAAGGGAAGCCGGCGCCTCCTCTGGACACAGCCCAGGGGAGACATCAGAAGGTGCTGAGCTCAGCTCTTTCTGAAAGAGGTGCCCCCTCCAGATAGAAGCCCTCACGCTAGACTGACACCCCACGTTCTGTGCCCCCCAAGAGCCACCTCCTCACGTGGCACCACCCGCCTGCTGCAGAGGACACCAACGAGCAGTGCCGCTCTCCGGCACCTCCAAGGCACACGCGTCCTCGTGGTGCTGGACACCATCCACCATGGGTGACTGTGAGCTATTTCCACCTCCCAGCGTTGTCCCCCTCTCCTCCGGTTCACCGTCACCTTCCTTCTGCTCCAGGTGGCACAGGTGGCAGGGGGACAACAGCCACCCACTTGGTTCCCAGTCCATTCTCCCACTGCCACGGCCAGCGTTGCCTGTGCGCTTAGAATGGCAGCCCTGCTCCAGCTGCTGCTTCTCCTGTCCCCAAATGGCCCTCTCTGTCCCCAAATGGCCCTCCCTGTCCCCTGTTCTAGGCTCACCTCGAACACTCTACGTTCAGAAAACCTTATCATCAAAACAAGTGCACTGGAGGGGAGCTCTCTGTACCAAGTGTAGCTATACCTGTGTGGATCACGCAGGAAATTAATTCCGTTTATCAGTGCATGCCTGTCACCAGCACCAGGCTCATCAAGGCATTTGTTTCTATCAAAACCTTAGTCAAGATTTTTTTTTTAACCAACACAAATCACAGAAGGGCTGCTTTTAATCACAAAGAACTTACAAATGCTGCCTTTTTTTTTTTTTTTTTCCCAATCTATTAGAAGAAAAGAAAGAGCCTTTTGGAGCAACCAGCCATCTACCCATGGGCAGCTCACAGGCCATCCATCAGCGTGAACTCCCCAGCGCCTCAAACGTGTTACGAAGCGGTGCTAATGGAACGGCAAATATTGAACACGGCTGCAGGGAATGCAAAGCAGAAGCCAGGGTGGAGAAGTGCTGCTCTGCCTCAGCCAGGGACAGAGCTCTTCCCCCCCAAAAAAAAAGCGTTATGCCTCCGCGGCCATTTCAACAACAGGAGGCACCACCCCGGTGAGCATCTCGCCGAGGTGTATCCTCCACGGCTACGCCTGGAGCAGCCTCCGGGTTCAAACAGCACAAGCTCCAACGTTCGGCAGTTCATCTCCTGCACGACTCCATCCCCTTCAACCCCCTTCTTCCCCGCAGTGGTCCCCTGCCACAGCAGGTTGAATACCACCCACAGTCCCCTCCCTCGAAAGGCTCCCCCTTTGCTCCCAGGCACGCTGCACAGAGCACGGCAGGATGTCATCATTCAGACGTTATTGCGCTTTTTCAAACCTTCCAGTTAGCAACCCTTAAATCCTGCCAACCCTCACTTCGCTGTCACGCTGCAGCTGCCTAGAAAGCACTCAAAACCCTGCATTTCTGGTGCTGAGCAGCACAGCCAGCCAGGGCTGGAAACGTCCAAACCATGCACCCTCTCCAGCGGCTGCACCAAAGCACCAAAGCTGGTGGAAGGCAGGAAGGCAACAGCTCCGGGAAACTCCAGTATCCCGCTGGCGGCCACAGAACTGCCCCAAACCCTTTACTGCTTCCAGAGCACAGAACACCAACACAGCAACTGGGGTTCTACCAGTCGTGTCGACATGAGGAGGAAGGACGTGCAAAGCCAGCAGGAGCCTGCGAGGCTTTCCGAGGTCTGCAGCCCCCTGGGGGCACACTGTCTCCGTGCAGGTCCACGCACCCACCTCCACAGACTACGTCTATCCAATTGTTTAGCAGTTGGCCGGGAGAAACCAGGTCCCTGGAGGTCCTGAGGGTGGGCAGCTTCCCCTTGCTGCCAGGCAAGAGGAATTCTCCTGCTGAGGAGCAGGGAAGCCCTGGCCCCACTGTCAGGGCCTTGTTTGCTGGCGTGCAGAGACCCCACAGCCCCCAATTCACCACAGTCTGATCCTCTTCCCGCTTCTGCACGTCCTTCTCAAGCCCAGAAAGACGCTGCTGGGGCTGAAGCCCTTCCAAAGGCAAGGCCTTCTCCATCTGCCTGCCCCAACCCGCTCCCTCCGCATTCTGCTTTCACACTCTTTCCACCTGCAGGCTCCGAGGCAGAAGCTGCAGCTACTTGTCAGAAACCGCCAAAATCCCTTGGCAGGGCAGCAGCGGGTGTCACAAGCACTCAGCGGTGACATGGCAGGTACACCCACGCAGCTTCACCCACCTACCAGCCCTGCAGCGAAGGCTTTTGTCAGCACTTTGAAAGTGGCACCAATCAATGAGGCAGATGCAGAATTTGGGACGGCGGCGATGGGAAGAAGAGATTTGGAAAGGGCTGATGCTTTTTAAGAACAGCCGATTTTCCAGCCAGGTATCTCGGCACACCCCCACGGACCGTGCCTGCCAAGCTCCCAGCTCCAGGCTGCACGGCTCTGCGCAGCCAGCGGTGATACCGAGCGCTGCAGAGGGGGACTGGCGAAGAATACTCATGATTTACCACGGGGTCAGTCCATATTGCAGCATATAACTCCATCTTCCAACTCCGGCAGGAGGGAACACCGCCTGTCCTGCAGCCAGCCACATTCTGGTGCTGCGGTGCCACCAGACCCCGCGACGAAGAGGAATCTGGAGCGTGCAGTGGGAAGTCCAAGTCCCTGCCTGATGGGAGAGGACGAGCCAACTCAAATTCAAGGCAATTCCTCACAGAGAGGAGCCTTTGGGTCAGCTCCTGCCCGGGCTGCCAAGTCAAAACCCTGTTCACATCGAGGTGAGCCCCCTGCCTCCGAAACCGGGCTTGGGGGTGACAGCACCCCATGGCTCCACCACCAAACCCACCTTAGAGCACAGGCTCTGCTCTGCCAACAGTCCAACTCCACCGAGAGCTCCTCACTCAGCATTTCACGTGCAGCAAAACCCCACAGGAACCAGGGGGGCTTGGGAATTCACGCATCCTCAGCGTCAGTCTAGCCTTTACAGAGCAACACAGCTACCACCAAGCCTTACCAACAGCCTCTCCCAGGTTTGCTCCAAGCCTCGAGGGCCTGACCTCTATCCAGCAGCGCTCTCCTGGCTTTTCCCCAGCGTTTCTTCCCCAGCAGCCCAGCCCTGCCTCGCTCCGGACAGGCCAACAAGGAATGACCTCACGGGAGTTTTCCAGCCCAGGGAGAAAGCTGCCCTACTGGTACCGTAAGCTCTGCGAGGAGAGAAGGGGGGAAACTCCGAATGAGAAAATAAACCACCACTCTAGACCTGCTTGTTTTATCTAAGCAGGTATCTGTCAGGAAAAACATGGGAGTCATACAAAACGCACACTTATTTCACCAGCTTTTTACCCAAAGCGCTTCACAGCTCTCACACGGGGCGAGGGTGTTCAGGCACAGCGTGATTCCACTGGCACAAACACCCGAACTGAATTAACGCGGCGGCCTACAGGAAAAGAAACCTCCAGAACACACCACAGGAGCGCTGGGTGGCGGGTTTTACCCCCGTTTTAGCCGCTATTCACGGCACCGACACACCGGCGGCTGCGGCGACAAGGCCCGGCCCTTCGCGTAACGCCGGATACCGGCGCCACGTCGGTGAGGGGCGGCGGGGAGCCAAGGCCCGGCGAAGCGAAGGCCCCGGAGGCCGTTAACCACCTCGGGAGCAGCCGAGGCCGCCGCCATTCCCCGCCGCCGCGCCGGGCCCCGCCCCTCCCGGCGTGCACCGCGCGGGGCTCCCGGCGGGCACCGCCGCCCGCCACTCCCGCTCCCGCCGGGCCCCGCACCACACCGCCGCCGCCGCGGCCTCGTTTAACCCCCCCCCCCCCCCCGCCCCTTCTCACCGTCTCCGGACGCTGCGGGGAGGCGTCCAGCAGCTCGTTCAGCTCCGCGAACATGGCGGGCGGGCGGACGCCGCGGAGGACAACAGGGGGCTTCCGGGCGGGAGTGGGGGGGGGGGGCGACGCGCATGCGCTGAGCGGAGCCGGACAGCGCCCCCTGCTGGAGGGGCGAGGGGGTGGTCGCCCCAGCCCGCCCTTTTCCCGCTGCCCTCCGGGATTTTGGGGGCTGCCCGGGGCCGCCCTGTCCCCCGGGGGTCTCCGGGGACGTCCCCGCCACCTTCCCAGGCACCTTGTGCCGCTGCGGCCTGGGCCCAGCGCCGCCGCCGCTCCCCCCCCCCGCCTCAGGCGGGCCCGGGCTTGGGGGAGCAGCGTCGCCCGTCACCCCCACCCTGGTGCCCACCAGCCCCACCCCACACCCCCCCCCCAAGGGCCTTCTCTGCCAGGGGGCTTCGGCTGGGCAGCCCCCAGCCCCTGCCGGGGCTTTGGGGTCACCCTGCTGCGGGATTCGGCCTTTCCCAGGACTGAGCTTTTGGGGGGGGGGGGGTCCTGTCAGGCCAGCCTGCCCGGGAGGGGCTGCACGACACCACACACACACACACACACACACACCCCCAGCCCCATCGTTAATGAAGGTGCTAAATGGGACTGGATCCCAGTACCGACCACCAGTGACCAGCCTCCAGCTGGTGGCACTGGTCGCCGCCCAGACCCCCGGCCCGGAGGTGCCCCCTGCGCCCCTTTGGCAGCCGGGTTTCTGGGGCAGAGAGGCTATGCTTTGGGACAGCGGGGTCTTCGGCAGGGCTCTGCTGCTCTCTTAATATTTCCTATGACGCTACTGGCACATTGGAGCGCGGCTCCACGTCGATTTGGCACTTTCAGAGAACGAGCCGCAGCGGTTCCCGGGCAGCAGCTGCGCAGAAACAGCAAATTTAGAGCCTGCAAGCACAAAAAATCCACATTAGTTAGTGATACTTTTGCCTGAAATTGCCCTTTTTTTTGGCACTGATCTTCACCTTTCCGTTTCATTGCCACATCTAAGCTTTCGTCACCTTTGATTTTCATCATGTAGCTGAGGGTCGCCCGGCTGAGGGGAGACGTGCCGGAGCTCTGCGTGTGCCAAGGGGCCTGGAGAGAAGATGCACCGGCCTTGCACTGTCTGATCCGCTGTGAGCATTAGGGGGCATCAAACGATGCTAATAAATGGCAAGTGCCGAGCAAGAGAGAGGAAACGCCTGCGTGGTTTAGCGTGGGGCTCTGCAGAACCACAAATTATCGCTAATGAAGGTTTATGGGGGTTGAGGGTGAATCAAGAGGAAAATGGGACAAGTCCGTGGAAGAGAGAGATCTCCTGAGGGCCACCGCCGGCTCGGGAAGCCCCGAGTGTGGGGGAAGAGCTGTGGGAACCCAAGAAGTGCTTGCCTCAGTCTCCCCTCCCCTTCTGGTTAGGATGACTGTGGTACAGAAGAGGGTGGGCTGTATGGTCGAGCCATTGCAGCTGTCCTTGTGTCTGTATTTCCTATGTCTGCATGTGTATTACCTGTAAGATTTATCATCCCGTTCTCCATCCCTTCTTCAGAGTGTCCAGGAATATGCTGGGTAAGCCAGCTCCCAGCCCAGACCCTGAGATATCCCGTCTGGAATCTCTGTTGGTTGCAGAAACCGATCTCGTTTGTGTCAGCCCTTTGCTTCCTGCCTTTTAACCAGTTATTTAGCTGTGAAAGGACTTCCTCTCCTTCCCCTCTTACCCCTCGACGGCTCCATTTCTGTAAAAGCTTTAGCTGAAAGCTTCTTTAAAAGTCCAAATCGCTTCGCTTTTGTTTCCCTGCCCTTTCACAGAGCTGGGAACCTGGGTCTGAGCTCAGGGAGTCCAGTAACCCGCTAAGTCCCTGCTCTGTGTTGGTGCAGCCAGAGCCTTAATTCCTTCGCTGCCCTTTGAAATCGCCTGGCTCCTGGCCTCCTGGTTCACCGGGTTTGTCCGCAGAGCCCCGTTCTGCGGCACAGGCCACAGCAAAGGGAGTTCACGGAAGGAGAAGAGCCTGGAGATGTTCCTACCTGGGAGCTCTCTATGGGGCTGCATTTGTATGCTGGCGAACGTGCCGTTTTCCGACCACCTTTTGTCCGCCCTGTCACATCTCTCTCTCTGTCGCACTTTTCTTCCAGCTCCTTCAGGAGCCGCAGAGCCCTAAATGCCTTGTAAATGAAATGTAAAATCCTCCCTTTTTTCCTCTTTGCAGCGGGAAGGGGACCAAAACCGCATGCAAAGTACAGCTGCATCTCTCAAAACACCTCTTGTCCTCCTTAATATATTCCTGCTCACATTTCAGGACTTGCTACTGCGCGAAGGCAGCGAGGATTTTGCTGTTAGAACTGTTGCCCCTTCCCTCCCATCTGCTCCGTGCCTATTTGCAGTATTTACCATGCAGCCAACCTCCTAAGTGTTGCAGAGCGGAGCCATATGGCATCCATAGGTAACAATGCCGCTTACAATTGAGCTCCTCTGCTGTGTCAGACCGGTGGGTAAAACGCAATTCATGACCAAGAGCCAAATTAAAAACCCTCTGAACAAACCAAAACCATTAATCTTGCGGTGTTGGAGGTAATTCCCAAGGGAAAGTGAACTCAAAAGCCCCGGGCTGCTCGACGCGAGCGCCTGGAAGACAATTTTTAGGGAGGAGGCGCTTTGATTTGCCTCCCCTGATGATCCGTTCCCGGTGACAGAGACGCCTGCGTGGTTTATCGCTGAGCCACCCGGGGTATTCCCGTCCTTTGGGATTTTAACCAAATCACGCCGCAGCGAAAGGAGCCGACGGAAGCGGGAGGGTTTCCTCGCCTCCGCAGGCCTCCGTGGTGGCTGATGGAATGCCGAAGGCCTTAGTGGCGCTTTGGGTCGTAAAAAGATCGTTAGTGCTTTGAGGCCAGAGAAGGTTAATGAGAGCAGATGTGGGGCCGGGTCAACGGGCGGGTGAGAAAAGGAACGGGCACGTTGGCCCTTGAACTCAGCTTGTGTTTGGGGATAAATTCAGCCCGCTCAGTGCTCGGGCCTTGGCGTGGCGAAGAGCAGCTGGAAGGAATAATGGAGGAGCTGAACCAGGTGCCGGATTTCTCAGAAGCAAGAGCCAGAGTTTGAAAAGCACTTCCAAGGCAGCGGGTTCCCTCCCGGTGACAGGCGGTGGGAAGAGGGAGCGCGGCGCGAGAGGCAGGGCTGCTCTTGGGGGGGCGGCGGCTGCCTGCTCCTGCCGTGCTCAGACCCGTCACCCTGCCCTTGCCTCGGTCCGCACCCCCCCAGCGCTCTTTTCTGTAGGAAAACGCAGGGAAAACGGGTTTCTTGTGGTCGCACTAGCAGTCCGGCCACCCAACTGACTTTTTTCCAGCTGGTCCGTGCTTTGGAAATAAGCAGCGAAGACCAGAGCTGGTTGGGGTCAGCTCCTGATCCCAAACCTCGCTGCCTGCCGTTGCGTTTGGCGCCGCTCTTCCCGCTGTTGGCGGCTGGCAGCTCTCCCCTGTCAGGTGTGACCTCCCCGGGGGTTAGCTGTGACAGGGACCTCACCGTCTGCCTCGGGGACTGGCTCAGAAATGCAGCGGGTGAAAGAGCCAAGGAGCAGCCAGGGAGCGTTGGCCTCCACATTCCCGTCTCCTTGAGCTTGGCGGTGGTTGGGAAAAGCGCTGCTGCTGGAAGGGAATCCCACAGGTATTAACAAAGCCTCTCGTGGTCCTCCGAGGCCGCAGATCGCAGGGTAGTTTGGGTTGGGCTGTAGGGACAAAGCGCCAGGGAGGAGACGGGGAAAATAAATATGAATCGAGGTGCCTGAGGGCGCGGAAAAACAGCCGGGACACGTGAGCTGCCTTTAAAAGACACCGGCAAAGGAAAAACGCGGCACAGCGTCGGCGCGTCCGTCCCCCTCCTTCCCCGTCGTACGCCGGCTGCGTGAAGCCGGGGAGCCAGATGGACGCTTCAGGGTGGGGTTAGTCTCACGTCTGGGTATTCCTTGTCCTGGAAGGTTTTGTGGGGGACTGATACGACGGGAACAGAATAAATACAAGGTAAACAGAGAAACTAGACAGGAAGGGCAATGCTTTTTATTCTTTCCCTTTTAAAAATCTTACTTTTTGCCTATTTGTGGTGGTATATACCTATATATCCCTCTGTGGATGTGGCAACTGTTTAAAACGTTGGAGAAAACGATTAAGCATTATTGTTCTGTCAGCCCCCAGTGAAGGTGAAGCTCACGAACCTGTTTTGCAGAGGCAACGACCCTGGCAGAGGGCCGGAGGAGCAGGCCTGACATTTCCGAGGAGAGAAGAAAGCAGGAGCACCGCAAGATCACTGAGCATGAGCCTGGAGGGACCCGGCGAGGCCGTGTAGATAGAGCAGCGCCTGCCGCCAGGCAAAATCAGCTCAGCTTAAACCTTTCTTGGCAGATGTTTGTCCAACCTGTTCTCAGAAACCCTCCGTGACGATGACTCTGCACCCTCTCCTGGCATTTCTTTCCGGCGCCTCATTATCCCCACTTCAGACACTTGCCGCTAATGTCAAACCCGAGGGTCCTTCGCTACGTTTAACTGCGGTGTGCTCGCTGATTGCCGGTGGCTGTGAAGAGTAATTTACTGCATTCATAAAGCAAGGGGAAAAAAACCAAGGTTTGATTCAATTTTCAGGTCACCTTTAAAATTTACTTTACCGTTTCGAAGCCAAATGCCTGCTGGCTCTCCACGAGGGGTCTCCAGGCCTTTTCCAGCAGAAACTGAAGAAAAATCCCTGGGAAACGTGCTGACACCATCGGGGATCCGGCGGCAAAGTTGTCTCAGCGGGGAACGGCCGCGATCCTGAGGATGGCTGCGAGCAAAATGGGCTCAAAGCAGGCAGAGCAAACGCTGCCCTTCTCCTCTCCCAGGCTCTCTAAAGACACCGCTCTCCGCCAGATCCTCTGCCCTTCCCATCCGCCGTCATCCCCTCCTCCTTCACGCTTCTTCCCCTCTTCTGACTCCGTTCCTCATTCTGCCCCGTCCTGCTCGTCTTCTTGCCTCTCCCATCACCCCTTCTGCAGCACGGCCTTCTCTTCCTCCCGACTCTTGCTCACGGAGCTCTCCCACGGCTCCTTTTTTCCTGCCCTCTCCTCTTTCTCACTTGGCAGCCTGAGGATGGTACAGACAACTTCAGAGACCCACTTCTCCGCTCCACAGCTGTATCCCTGGCCCGGGTCACCGGGCAGCAGCTAGAACTCTACAGCTGCAGAAGAATCCCATCTTCCTCCTCCAAAGAGGAAATCTCCTCTTTTCCAGCGTCTGCACAAAACCCCGGCAAGTTTGGCTCGTCTTGTGCGAAAGCCGACTGTCTGCCATGCCAGCCAGTATTGTCTCGCTGTTTCTTTGTGCTCTTCCACCCAACAGACTGTCTCCATCTGCTGTCTCTTGCCTTGCAGTTAAACTCTGAGCCATCTGAAGCAAGAACCGTACTTCCATGCTGCGTTTTCGTAGCACCTACCGAAAGGAGATCGTCACTCAGGACCGAGACTCCTGGGTGCTTCTGTAGAACCACTTCTGATTCATTTGATGCAGGCAAATTGTATGCATAGATCTGAGCAATATGCCTGAATCAAGAAATACTGGGGAGTGAAAGGAGCAAAAAGTCGGGTGTGAAGTGCCTAGCGGGTAGAGAAGCCAGACTCGCTCGCCCTTCAGCCCCACCGCTGTCCGTGGTGTGCTGGAAACCACAGAATTGTAGAAAACAGAGCTGAGAGGGACAGCGGGGATCAGCGATCCCGCAGCCTCGCCGTGTGGGAGAGTCAGCAATTCTTGTCACCCTGAGATGCGTCTAACCTGCTCGTGACGACCTCTACAAGGAGAGCTGCCCGCCCTCCCCAGGCAGGCTGGCCAGGTGGTTCTTCCTCCTTGCGCCCAGGGAGTACTGGCTAATGCCCCCCTGAACTGGCTCTCCTGGCAACTGAAGTTCACCCTTTGAAGCTCACCTTTTCGGAGGTCTTCTGACCTGCCACCACGGGCCCTGGTTGTTCCCAGTGTTTTTGAAGAAGCCCTTGACCCGCTTTCAGGCTGTTCTCGTGTCCCCCTTGGTCTTCAGTTCTCCACACTGCCCACCCCACCCCGCAGAGGTTGTCTATTCCGGATCTCCCGTCTTTCTTGTTGCTTCCCCTGAACCTTCTCCCATGGGCTGCATCCTTCCTGAAGTGGCACGCCTCGAACTGGACCCCGTCTTGTAAAACCTTACCCAGCCCTTGCGCTACCGGATCTGAGGTGGCTTCAACCGGTTTTCTAAGCGCCACAGGACGAAGGTCAGAAAGCGCCTGACCAGTCTGTGTACGCGGGTTGGTCTTGTCATCTACTGCGGTGAACACTCTCTCGGTGGAGAGCACAGTGTCTTATTTATTGGGGTCGGCGTCTGCTCGCGGCTGACACTGTTAAAGACCGGGTTTGGAAAAAAAAAACCCCAACCCACCCCAACAGTGAAACCCTTGGCTTCTCGGCCTCCTTTGTCAGCAGCCTTCCTTCTTCGCTGCGTCTGGAGCGGCGCTCCCGTGCTCCTTCTCCTGCTGATGCAGTCTTTTCTCCTTCCGCATAATGCTGCTCGCTATTTCCATCTCAATTTGTGCCTTGGCCTGTCTGATGTTTCCCCACATGCTTATGCTACTCTTAGGACTGCCCTTAGTAATTGGACCTAGTTCCCGCTTTTTGTAAACTTTTTTTCTCGAGGCTGAGGTCAGTGAGGAGCCTGCGACGTAGCCAAGCTGGTTCCTACTACGTTTCCTATTGGGATGGTTTGTGTGTGTGTTGTTTGCATCGTTTCTTTGAAGAGCTGCCAGTTTCCTTAACTCCTTTCACCTTTAAACGTGCCTCCCATGAGATCTTACTTACAGTCCTCAAAGCATCTCAGGGTCCCTCGTCTTTATTTCCCTTTTCTCCCACATCCCTTCGTGAGGGTCGTGAGCTTGATCACCCCACGCTCGGTCTCGGCCAACTTGCCTCCTGCCTTTACTCTCCGGTGGCTGATGGCCATCGCTGCCTGCGCCCTGCTCTCTTCCTCTCCCGGCAGAACCAGTTCACCCAACCCGTGTGCTGGCCGGCGTGGCGCAAAGCGGTGGCAAACAGGGGCTGCTGCGGTTAAAGCCGTCCCCGGAGCATCACTAGCGTCAGTGAACGCGTGCCCAGCTGTTCGTTCCCACACTGAGCATTTGGCAGGTTATGAAGCTAAGAGGATTTTGCTTTTCTCCTCTCTCTAAAACCAACACGGAGCCAGTTTAATACTGGATTCGCTCCCTGTTATGGTGAGACTGAGAATAACGGAGTAATAGATATTTCCCAACACTAAATACTGAGCTCCTGGTGCTTTCTGGCCATGCAAATACCAGTGAAGGGCTCCTACAAGCCAGGAGGCAGCCCAGCAATGGTGGGAAGACCTGGATGGCAGCGGAGGTGCTCCCACAAGCTCCTCACGCTGACCTACAGAACGTGTCTCCTCCCGAATGTGCCGGGGGATCACCGGGAAGCACCCTGAGCTCCCCATGCGGCGGTCCTGTGCTGGGGGCTGGCAGAGCAGCTCCCAGGGGTGGGCTGGGTGGGTCAGGAAGGTTTGGGAATGGTCCCTCAAGCCTCACCCTCCTTTCCCCGGGTGGTGGGAGGCTGGAGGTGGGACAGCAAGGGTGGGATTCATCTGGCCGTAGGTAGAGGTGGACGACCAGAGCACGTCAGGGCTACGGCTGTAGTCAAAGGCGGACAGACCGCGCCGTGGCGGAGGATGTGGCACAAGCACCGGCCAAGGGGAAAGGAGGCAGCCAGCCTCATCTTCCAGATATGCCTCAAAGGTAAGGGGAGCCGCCGGGGCGACGGGGCCAGCTCTCAGGCAAAGACCCGGCATCGGGGGGGGGTTAAGAATGGCACACGGGAGGGAGGACACGGCGTTGGCACACCGGCACGGTCCGGTGAGGCAGCAGGGTGCGGGTTTGGGGCCAGGTGGGAGCACCCGAGGCTGTGCCTAGGGCGAAGCGGGTGCCTCTGCCAGCGTGGCGGGGTCCAGGACCCCACGACGACGGCCGCGCTCGGCCAAGAGACTGTGCTGGAGAGGATGCGGGCGCCGAGCTCCCGCTCCACCGGTATCGAACAAATCCCCAACCTCCGCTCCCGGGGAGAGCTCCCGGCAGCTCGGCGAGGGACGGCCAAGCCCTGGGGTCCCCAAGCCGCCCCGTCCCGCACCGAGGGCGTCGAGCGCGGCTCGGGGGGCACACGGCCTGCCAGGGACCGCGGAGCCGCCACCGCCACCCCTCCTCCCCGCCGCCGCCGTCCTGGCCAGGGCTCGGCCGGTGAATCGGGACTCGGGCCATTTTGTTTCAGGCAGCCGGAGCCTGTCAGAGGGAAGAAAGGCTCCTTGTCTCGGGGTCGCGGCTCTGATCCTGTTATGTGTCTGCGGGAGAAAAGAGGACGACGGAGCGGGGAGGACAGACCCGGTCCCGGTGCCAATTCCCTTCCCTCCGCACCCCGCGTCCCGTGCCAGCCCTCGCCCGGCCACAAAAGGCCGCCTCCCCTCCCAGCGAACTAACCAAGCATTTAAATTTAATAGCTGTCCCCAGCCTCGCCGTTTCAAAGTGATTAGGCGTTTGATTAAAGCCCGTGTGTTGCTTTGCTGGCTGGGAGGCAAATTCCTCCGCAGGGCCCGTGAAATCGGCTCCAGCGGCTGGCACGGGACGCAGCGGATGCTCCTCGCTGTCCCCCCCTGCTCTCCCCGTGGCAGATGAGGTGCTGATGGGGAGCCCAGCCCCTCGGGTAACCCCCTCCATCCCGATGCACCCACGCGTGCAAACCACCCTCCTTCCTCCTTCGGGGCTGCGGCGAAGCCAGAGCAGGAGGAGAGCCCACGGGCTGGGGACGTGCCGTTGCTCCGGGGGGGGGGGAACCGAGGCACGGTGAGGGACGCTGACTCCAGAGCGAGATGAGGCTCCAGGGCTCGTGGCCGGCTGGAGCGAGATGGGGAACAGAGGTTCTGTCTTCACGTGGAAAACGGGAGCGTGCCGGGTAGGTGAGTAGGGTCCGAAGCAGGGGGCACGGCAAGGAGGGGAATTAGGGGGGTCAGAGCGATACCCCAGAGCGGAGGGAGGGGGGCGGATGCCCGCAGCTGTCTTCTTAACGTCTGTGTTGTGAACAGGAGCATCCTTAGCCCTCCTTAAATCCTGGTGACCCAATTTTGCCCTGGATCCCGGTAAGTCCCTCCAGCCCGTGTGGGTGAGCAGCTGCAGCCGCGAGTGCCGCGCCGAGGGTGACACCCGTGCCCCCCGAGGGTGACACCCGTCCCCTCGGCTCCACCTCGGGTCCGTCGCTCGCTGCTCTTAACCAAGGGCTTAACACCGAGGGGCGACCGCCCCGGCTCTGCGGAGAGGCTGCTGCCCCGCGGCCCACCTTGGCCACGTGCTGGGCTCCTCTGAAAGGACATAAAAACAAAAAAGGGGGTGGCGAAGGACAAGCAACCCCAGTTACCAACGCGGGCACCTCCGTGAGGAGCCAGGGCAGATCCGGGATGGATGGGCTGGGCTGTGCTGGGAGCATGACGGAGGGGCTGTGCCGTGCCAGCCTCGCCCCCAAGGTGGGCACCGTCCGTGACGGAGGGGCTGTGCCGTGCCAGCCTGGCCCCCAAGCAGAAGGAGGAGCACGGCAGGGACGGCTGCTCGCCCAGCTCGCCCGCGGGACGGAGGCTGCCCCATCCCCAGGCACCAGACCTGCCCGCCGCTGGCCGGCAGAACAGGGATGAGGTTTCTCTGTCTGATCCAGGGACCAGCGTTACGACGGCTGCTGCTTCCCCACGAAGGAGATTTTTCTTCTCTCCCCAGGCAGCAGCCGGCCGGACCCGCGGGCACCGCCGGGAGGGATCCCAGCGAGGAGCGGACGGTTCCCAGAGCCCACCAGGCAGCCGCACGTTCGCCGGTTGGACTCGCTCCTCGGCCGCCCCATCCCGCCCCGTGTCTCTCTGCATCCAGCCCCGCCGGCTCCCTCCAAGGGCAGCCGGAGACGTGGGGTGGCCTCCCCCATCCCCGCGGTGCCCCTTCCCTCCTCCTCCTCGCCGATGCTTCGCACCCACAGCCCACGTCATCCCCGAGCCTCTCCGACATCCCCTTCCTCACCCCCGCCCACAACCATGTCTTCTCCCCTTGCTCTTCGTACGCAAGCACGGCTCCTCTCCCTCCTGTCTCAGCGATGCTCATCCCGATCCTCCTCCATCTCCCTTTCCCTCCTGCCCAGTCCCGCAGGAATCTCATGCCCAGCCTCTGCCCCTGCCAGCCTTTCCACGAGGCTTTCTTGAGCACCAGCATCTCCCCTCCCCTCAGCCAGGCTCCTGCTCCCTCCACACGTTGCTCTCCCCACCCTGGGCTTGGCCCCAGCCACCTTTTCCTGCCGTGTCCGTGCTGCCCCGGTGCTTTAGTCCCGGTTTCACCCGTCCTACAGCTCCGTGCTGGAAGGGGAATGGCAAAGCCGAAAGCGCCGGTGAGCTGCTGGCTCTGCTTTGCATCACCCCCGGGATGGTCTGCAGGCTCCCGCTGCCACCCCTCATTTTTTTAATCTCCCCGAGTAAGCTGAGCATTAATTATTTAGCAGCTCACGGAAAGCACCGGGAACAGCTCAAACACGCTGAGCTGCGGCTTTGGCTCCTACCTGCCCCAGGGAGCGAGATTGCCGGCTGCATCCCTAACGGGCGGCACGCTTAATATTGTCTGTTGATTAATTGCTTCATTTCCTCTCTCTCGAGGAGCCCTGAGGTTTGGCTCGTGGATGGATCCGTCTCCGGAAGAAATCGGCTCCTGCGGGAAGCGAGACGGAGCCGTGGCCCGAGGGGAGGGCGGTGGGAGTACTGGAGAGACCCCCTGCTCCCCGCAGAAACCAGGCCACCGTCACGAAAGCTGCCGGGGGTTTTGCCGGTTGGAAACGAGGAGCTGGGGGGGTGTGTGTGTGTGTGTGTGTGTGTGTGTGTGTGACACCAGGGTGTTTTGGCTCCAAATCCCACCAACAGCCCGGGCAGCCCCACCGAAAGGAGGCTGTTTGGGCAGGCGGCGGCCGGGGGCACGGTGTCGGTGACGGCTACACCCCCTGTGCACCCGCGCCATGATGGGGACGGGGCTGGAGCAGCCCCCGCGAGGAAGGTGCAGCCCAGGCTCCTCCGCCAAACATCCCGGGGTGTCCCGTCTGCACCCGAGCGTGGCTGGGACGGCAGCACCCCGCAGGGCCCCCGCTCCGGTGGGACGTGTTGCACCCCTGGCTTGGCAAAGCCGGGGAGGGGCGACCGGGAACCCACCAGCCCCCTGGGTGAGGCTCAGATGGGACCCAGGGGAGCAGGCACCGAACCTGCTGTGTCTGTGTCGGGAGGTCGCAGGCACCGGCAAGAGGCTTAACTTTAAAAAAAAAAAAAAAAAGTTTTATTTCAAGATCTTCCTTTTTTTTGGGGGGGGGGGGGTGGGGTTTTGTTGTTGGTTTTACTTATATTTCAAAAAAAGTGGGGTAAAAGTACAAAAAAAGTCAGTTGCGGAACGGCAAAGGTTTAGAAATCACAGCGCTGAACTAACCCAAGCGACAGACACGGAGCACAAACCAAACACCCCCACGACACGACGCGGCCAAAGACCATTTACAGCCTTTGGCTTTGTATTATTATTAATTAATTTTGTTTTTGTTTTCCTCTGTACAAAACACACCAAAGCATGCCACGGAGCGGGAAAAAGAGATACCGGCCGGGGAGGAGGCAGGAGATTTGTACAGCAGGGGAGGGGAGGGCTGGCTCCCGCTCTCGCCTCCTCCTCCTCCCCTGCTCACGTCAGGTTGTTCTGCAGGCAGTTGAGCTCGCCGCCGTCCTGCTCCCCTTTGCCGCCGTCGTGCTTGGGCGACGTCGAGTTGTGGATGTTGAAGGGCTCCTCGTCCTTCAGGCAGGACTTCAGCGAGTCCTGCAGCTTGTGGGGAGCGCTGGGGTCATCCTGCCAGGAGAGATTTGGGGGGGGGGGGGAGGGGGTGCGGGGGGGGGGGGGGTGTCAGGAGGTGGCTGTGACGTGGGGGACAGCACTGCGATTGGGGGGGTGACGTGGGTGAAGCCGCCAACGTCCCCACCGGCATCCCAACCCCCAATGCCCCAAGGGGAATACAAGTATCTCCCTCCCCAGCACACGGGGGGGAGCGTGGGGCTCACGGCACTGGGGGGAGCAGGTGGGTGAGAGGGTCCGACCCGACTCGCTGCCGTTCCCCACCGCGGCTTCCCCACCTTGGGGTGCCTCCAGCACCCAAAGCCGCTCGCCAACTGCACCCAAGAGCCACGGGAGCCGTCCCACCCACCGCCCCTCCAGCCGCCCCCACCACCGCCCAACTTCTCCTCCCGTTTCCAGCCCGTCTCGGCCCACCGTCCCCGCCACAACCAGCAACTCCCCGAGCGAGCGGCGCTTGGCAGGAGGCCCGGTGGGGTGGATTTATTGCCGTTCGTTAGCGTACAGCCAGCCCCGCCGTGCCGCTGGCCGGAGCCGCCGGTGGCAAAGCCACTTCCCGACATCCCCCCACGGCTGCCGGGAGCATCTTCCCCCCGGGGCTGGGCTGTGCCCCGAGTTTGTCCCACATCCACGGGGAGAGCGGCCGCCCCCGGCACCGGCTCCGAGCTCCGGCTCTGTTGGGTAACGCCTGTGCCCAAACGGTGCCGGTGTCGCCGTCGGCGGGGCAGGATGAGCCCTGGCGTGGGGGGCGGGATGGGCCGTGGCTGCATCGCAGCGGTTATGGTGCTCCCGGCGCCGCACGGCGAGTGGTGGATGGATGGAGACCCCCAAGGGCTGCCTCATATGGGGACGGGAAACCTCCATCTCCTGGGCAGTGGCGCCACGAGCGATTCCCAGCCAGCCCGGGGTCACGCCATCGGCTCCACGGCAAACGCCGTGGGATGGGCACCGCTACCAGGGCACCGAGCTCCATCGCCCGGCAGAGGGGCTGCACCACGTGTCCCCAAAACCCTCTTTCCCAGGGGTGTCGACCCCGCTGTCCCCTCTGCAACCACCACGTGTCCCGGGCACCGCGTGCCGCTGTAGGACCGAGTCCTCCGCACCCCGGAGGGGACGAGGGGGCAGGGCAGACCCCAGCGAGGTGCCGGGGAGCGGCACCGAATTCATCCCAAGGTTCATCCTCTCCGCAGCGGGGAGCGAGCTGGCTCCAGGAGCCTCCTGCCAGGGCGGCCGGGCCGAGCGGCGGCAGACGCTACGGCTGCTAAAGGCGGTCGAAAGACGGGGCAAACCGGCGGTGGGCTAAGGCAAAGGCTAGAGGGACCTACGCTCCTCCTCCGGCTCGCGCTCGGCAAAGCCCTTCGCTTCTCTCTGTTGCGATTCGAAAGACGGGAGGTTGGAAGGGGGGACCCCCGGGAGGGAGGGCGCCTCCCGACCACGCCAGCAGCATCCCGGAGGGTTTCATCCTCCAGCATCGCCCACCGCTGCCGGCCGTTGGCCACCGGTCCTGCCCCAGCGATGCCGCAGCCAGGGAGCATCGTCCGCCGGAGCCACACGGCACCGGCTGTCCCCTCCCTGGAAATGCCGGCTCGGCCGCCCCTGCCACCCACCCACGGATCCGAAGCCACCAGGCAGCTCTGGATGGTGGTTCCCCGGGGAGCCACGTGGACAGGAGGGGACAGGGCAGGGGGACAGTGGGGGGACACCGATGCCCCCCCTGCCTGGTGTGGGTCCGGTTTGGGTAGTCGGGGCAGAATGCGGCACGGCAGGACCCAACAGCGAGGGGACAGAGCGGTGGCCACAGCGGGATGGGGACAGGAGGGTGCGGAGGGACCCGGTGGTGACACCATCCCCCAGGCAGAGCGGGGACTATGGGTGGGGTGGGGGTGGGGGTGGGGGACACACAGACAAGGTGTTACCAGACAGAGAGACACGGGTAGGACAGCCCGCGGGAGCCGGGGACGGTGCCGCGAAGCCTCCTTACGTTTGGGTGGGAGCCCTCGGCGATGGTGGAGAGGGAGAAGTTGTCGTTGTGCAGCTCGGACGGGGTGCGATATCTGCGGGGGGGGGGCAGAGAAGAGCACGGCGGTGAGGCCAGGGACACCACTGAGCATCCCCTGCGCCCCCAGCTGCGTTTTGGGGTGAACCCAGTGTTGGGGGGGGGGGTAAATGCCCCCAGGGACGAAGGGTTGGGACTGAATACCCCCAGATCTGGGGGTTTGGGGGGCTCAATGCTCCCAGCTATGGAGATTGGGGGCCTAAATGTCCCCAGCTCTGGGGTTTGGGGCTACATGTCCCCAGGGATGGAGGTTGGAGGCTAAATGCCCCAGATCTGGGGGGTTTAGGGGATTAAATGCCCCTGGACCAGGGACTTTGGGGCTAAATACCCCCCCGGCTCTGAGAAGGTGCCGGCAGGCGCAGGCAGGGGAGCGGTGAGGGCAGCCCAGGGCAGGCAGCCCCGGAGGGGGGGGCCTGAGAGGGAGACCCATGGGCTGGCACAGGGATCTTCGCTGCTAATTACACTTGGCACTTCCAAACACTAATTAACAGCTCATTAGGGACCCAGGCTGGGAGGGCTTGCTCCTCCGGGGAGGTGGGCAGCAATTGCGGTGGCAGTGGGGGGAGGAACGACACCCCAACCTTCACCCATGTCACCACCCCCCAGCCCTGTCCCCAGGGACACAGTGGGGACCATCTCCAGTGGCCCCTGGGCAGCGTGGTGAGCCCAGCTGGTGGCCCCAGCTCCCAGTGCAGCAGATTAACTGGTGCCAGTCAGGAGCAGCTTTAAAGGATTAACCGCGGAGCAGGAGCCACCTCCCCGCAGGGCACCCGCCTCGGGGACCCTGCCCACCCACCGTCACCTTGTCTGGGGACACTTTTAGGGGGTGCTGGTCCCCCTCCCGGTGCCACTCACTTGGTCTTGCGCAGTTTGCTGTTCTCCGTCTTGAGCAGGTAGAGCTTCTTGGCGAAGAAGACGGTGAGCATGAAGAGCAGCAGCACCACGAGGGCGGCCGAGCCCACGGCCACGCACATCACCTGGAAGTCGGTGACGATGGCCTCGCAGCGCGTGCCCTTGTGCCACGTGTAGTCCTGCGTGTTGCACCTGCAAGGGGACACCGTTAGGGACCCCCACCCCAAAAAAAACGCGCCCCTGTCCCACAGAACATCCTCGGGGGGCGCCGGCATCTGAGATTAATGGGTCCCCAAGGGCCACTCTGAGAGGGGTGAACCCCTAAACGCTGGGGCCAAGCGAGATGGGTGACAGTGGGGGATGGCGGGAGTGGGGTCGGGGTCCCCCCCCCCCGGGGCGATGCTTGCCCCCTGCACCCCACACTCACGGCTCCCAGCCCCGCTCAGCCCCGGGAGGGGACAGCCCCGCCATGCCACTCATCCACGTCCCCCCGTGCAGGCGGGCTCGGTGCCAGCCCCGCGACGCGTGCCGAGCCGTACGGCACAGCCGGCGTCGGCCCTCCCCGGGCGCAATCTGCCGGGGCCGATTAGCGCGGCGGCCCCGGAGCCTCGGCTGCACAGCCCTGACCTAATTCCTGCCCAGCCGCTGCTTGGGGGGCAGGGAAAGCCCCTCTGCGCCCCGGCGGGATGGGGCTGCGGGGGCAAAGGGACCTGGGTGGGGTGCACGGGGGATGGAGAGCCTGGGGATGGGGGGCGTAGAGGTGGAGATCCCAGGGATGGGGTGCACAGGGATGGAGTGGATGGAGATGGAGATCCCAGGGATGGGGTGCACAGGGGATGCAGAGCCTGGGGATGGGGTGCATGGAGGTGGAGATCCCAGGGATGGGGTGCACAGGGGATGGGGTGGATGGAGGTGGAGATCCCAGGGATGGGGTGCATAAGGATGGAGATCTCAGGGGTAGGGTGCATGGAGGTGGAGATCCCAGGGTCGAGGTTCATGGTGATGGAGAGCCTGGGGATGGGGTGCATGGAGGTGGAGATCCCAGGGATGGGGTGCACAGGGATGGAGATCCCAGGGATGGGGTGCACAGGGATGGAGAGCCTGGGGATGAGGTGCATGGAGGTGGAGATCCCAGGGATGGGGTGCACAGGGATGGGGTGCATGGAGGTGGAGATCCCAGGGATGGGGTGCACAGGGATGGAGATCCCAGGGATGGGGTGCACAGGGATGGAGAGCCTGGGGATGGGGTGCACAGGGATGTAGGACCCCCACATGCACCCCCCATCTCCCCACGGGCCCTGGGTCCCCATCCCTTACCGGCAGAAGGCCCCGTGGCTCTCCACCAGGTAGCACTGGCCGCCGTTGTGGCAGTAGCTGGGGACAAGGTCGCAGAGGGAGCGGCAGGAGCTGTTGTGCCGCACGTAACCGCTCCGGCACTCGGTGCCGTTCTCCAGCTGGCCCCGCTCCCCCGGCCGCGGCCGTGGCGTGGGGCTGCCCCCCGCCACGCCGGAGGGCTGCGGCGGGGCCACGTTGCGGCGGCCGGTGGGTCGGGGGTCCCGCGGTGCCGGCTGGGCACCGGGCACGGCCGAGGCAGGCGGCCGGTAGCTGTTCTCATCCTCCAGCCCCCCATCTTCCTCCTCCTCCTCTTCCTCCTCCTCCTCCTCCAGCTCGTCCTCCTCGTCCCCGTCGGCATAGAAGGAGGTGGTGGGGTAGAAATCGGCCTCGTCGAAGGGCGTGAAGTCGTCGTAGAGCTCATGGAGGGCCCACGGCGTGGCCGCCTCCTCCGGCTCCCGCCGCCGCGCCGAGCCGGCCGCTCCCCGGCCGCCCCCGGGGAAGCCCCCCAGTCCCTCGCCCCCCTCAAACAGGTCGTAGTAGTTGACGTCGATGATCTCGGAGGCCGTCCGGTCAGCCGGCGGCTCGGTGGGGCCCGGGGTGACGGTGACGGGCTCCTCCACCTCCAGCCAGGTCAGATCCGTCCGGCCACGAGCCCCCTGCGCCGGGGCCGGGCTGGATGCGGCCACCCAGAGCTCCGGGGGTCGCCCCGAGTCCCCCCCGGTGCTTGGCCCGGGGCTGGGGTCACCCAGCACGGGGGTCCGCGGCACGGCCGAGCCCCCGGCCGCCAGCAGCAGGTCGGATTCGGCCGAGTCGGTGGCGAGCTGTAGGCTGGGGGGGCTCGGCGGGGCAGCCGTGAGCCCCCCAAAACCCCCCGGGCTGGGCAGGGAGGCTCGTGTGGGCCTCTCGCCGCTCCCCGGTTCCTCGGGGCTGCCGAGGGCCACCGCCACCGTCCCCCCGTCACCGGGCCAGGTCACCGCCGCTTGGCCATCCTCCGCCGAGCCGGTTTTGGGGGGCAGAGCGCTGGCGTCGCCCTCCCCGGTGCATCCCGCGCACCCCTCCGGCATCGCCGACGGGTCCGTGGTGGCGGCCGTGGCCCCCCCGGGGGGCTCTAGCTGGGATCCTGCCGGGGGCTCGTCGCCCACCGCAGCCCCCCCGGGGCTGGTACCGTTGCTGGGCCCCCCCGGGGGGTCTCTGCTCGCTGGGTCCCACCGTGGGGGGCTGCTCTCCAGGGAGCCCTCCCAGCCTCTCCCCTCCGCCTCGCTGGTGTTTTGGGGGGGCCACTCGGATGCTGGAGGGGGACAAGGAGAGAAAGATGTGTCAGAGGTGCCCCCCGCACCCCGGGGGGTGGTCCCTGCCTGCAGCCCCCCGAGTCTTTTACAGCCTCTCCTGGGGTCTGATGGCACAAACCCCGCGGCAGCCCCCGGCTCTCCCCCAGCCACAGCCCCATCATCACCCCCCAAATCTGAGACGCCTCCCCCCCACTGGGACACAGCCTCCCCCCCCCCCAAGACAAGCTGCCTGCAGCCCAGATCCCCCAGCTGCCCTACGAGGGGATCCAGTCCCCGCAAGGGGATCCAGCCCCCCCCCCCCCCCGCTGCAAGGGATCCAGCCCTCCTGGTTCCTGCAAGTGCACTCCACACACACGACTGGATCCAGCCTCTGCAAGGGGATCCAGCCCCTTTAGAGGGGATCCAGCCACCCCACCCGACCCCACCCCACCCCGCAATGGAATCCAGCCCCCTTACAGGGGGATCCAGCCCTCTCTGGTTCCTGCAAGTGCACCCCATCATCACAAGAGGATCCAGCCCCTGCAAGAGGATCCAAACCCGCCTGCCCCCCCCCCCCCCCCAAGGGATCCAGCCCCCGGCAAGGGGATCCAACCCTTCTCAGGCTCCTGCAAATGCACCCCATATATAAAGGGGATCCAGCCCACTGCAAGAGGATCGAGCCCCCCCCCCCCCCCCCCCGCCCCCGCAAGGGGATCCAGCCCTCCTCCGGTCCCTGCAGCTGCACCCCATACACATAACGGGATCCAGCCCCTCCCGCCCAAGGGATCCAGCCCCAAGCAAGGGGATCCATCCTCAAGCAAGGGGATCCAGCCCTCCCGCGGCTCCCGCAGCTGCCCCCCGCGCCGAAAGGCGACCCAGCCCGCTGCAACAGGATCAAGCCCACCCCCCACCCTGCAAGGGGATCCAGCTCCTTTACAAGGGGATCCAGCCCCCGGCAAGGGAGATCCAGCCCTCCTCGGGTTCCTGCAGCTGCACCCCATCCACACAAGGGGATCCAGCCCACCCCCCCCCCCCCCACCCCCCCGCAATGGAATCCAACCCCCTTACAAGGGGATGCAGCCCCTGCAAGAGCATCCAAAGCCGCCTACCCCCACCCCCCCACCTCCCCAAGGGATCCAGCCCCCGGCAAGGGGGATCCAGCCCGCCCTGCAAGAGGATGCAGCTCCCCGCAATGGGATCCAGCCCCCGGCGAGGGGGATCCAGTCCCCTCCGAAAGATCCAGTCGTGTGTCCCCCCCCCTCCCCCCCCGGTGGGATCCAGCTCCCGGCGAGGAGGATTCAACACCCCCCCCCCCCACACACACACACACACCCCCGGGGGGGATCCAGCCCCATCCAAGAGATCCAGCCTTCCCCCGAAGGATCCAGCCTCCCCCGCCCCGGAGGGATCCAGCCTGGCGAGGGGGATCCAGCCCCCCCCCCCCGCCCCTTCCCCGGTGCCCGCAGCGGAATGCAGCCCCGGGACCGCCGAGCCGCCCCCCCCCCACGGGGATCCGCCCCCCCCCCCCCCCCGCCCCCGGTGCAGGCTCCGGCCCCATCCCGGGGTGCAGCCCCCCCCCCCGGTACGTACCGAGGGCGCCGATCGCCATCAGCAGGGCCAGGGCGCGGGTGCGGGGCCGGGCGGCCGCGGGGGCCATGGCGGCATGGAGGGACCCGCGGCTCCGCCACCGGGGCCGGCACCGGCAGCGGCTCCGCCCGCGCCCCCCGCGCTCCCGCCGCCGCCGCCGCCGCCGCTCCCGCTCCGCGCCGGGGGGGGGGGGGGGGCCGGGCCGGGCCGGGCCGGGCTGGGGGCGGCGGCAGCCACCGGCTCCGCCCGCGGGACTGGGGACGCCGCCGGCAGCACCGGGACACCCCCACACCCCACACCCCCCCACACACCCCGCTTTGGGATCCGCGGGGGATCCCCCCCCCCCGCCCCGGGCAGCACCGGGGGATACAGACCGGCATCTCCTCCCTGCCCTGCACCGGGACCCCTCGCTGACACACACCCCCTCCCCAAACTGCTCCGGCATTGGGGGGCATCTCTGCACCGGGACCCCCTGCACCGGGACCCCCCTGCACCCCGATCCCTCGCTGACCCCCCTCAAACTGCTCCGGCATTGGGGTGCATCTCTGCACCGGGACCCCCCTGCACCGGGACCCCCCTGCACCTCGATCCCTCGCTGACACCCCCCCCAAACTGCTCCGGCATTGGGGGGCATCTCTGCACCGAGACGCCCCTGCACCCCGATCCCTCACTGACCCCCCTCAAACTGCTCCGGCATTGGGGGGCATCTCTGCACCGAGACGCCCCTGCACCCCGATCCCTCGCTGACACCCCCCCCCCCCAAACTGCTCCTGCACGGTGGGGGCATCTCTGCACCGGGACCCCCTGCACCGGGACTCCCCTGCACCCCGATCCCTCGCTGACCCCCCCCCAAACTGCTCCGGCATTGGGGGGCATCTCTGCACCGGGACCCTCTGCACCGGGACCCACCTGCACCCCGATCCCTCGCTGACACGACCCCCCCACCCCCCCACCCCCCCCACTGGTCCTTCACGGGGGGGCATCCCTACACCAGGACCTCCCACCCCCCAAATGCTCCTGCATGGAGGAGGGGGGGTATCCTTGCACCAGGACACCCCTGCACTGGGACCCCCCTGCACCAGCATCCCTTGCTGACACGCCCCCTCCCCCCCAAAAAAACCCCTGCTCCTGCATGGGGGGGGGGGGGCATCCCTGTACCAGCACCAGGACAGCCCCCTGCACCCCCCCACCCAGCACTGGGACCCCTCACTGAGCCCCCCTAAATCTGCTCGTGCATGGGGGGGGCACCCCTGAACCGGGACACCCCCCCCCCCAGCATCCCCCCCCCAGCACCAGGATTCCTCATTGCCCCCCTCCCGAACTGCTCCCCCTGCACCCCCCCCCAGCATCGGGGTCCCCCCGCTGACCCCCCACCCCCCTAAAACTGCTCCTGCACGGCGGTGGGGTGGGGGTGGATCCCTGTGCCATCACCAGGAACCCCTCCCAGCATCCTCAGCTGGTGCAGGGGGACCCCCACGCTGCACCCCCGAGCCCCCCGCTCATGCACAGCCCTGGGGGGGGAGACTGGGGGCCCCTCCAGCAGCAGCGGGGCGAGGGCAGAGCGCCCCAAACCCTGGGGTGCAGCCATAGCCCTGGGGTCACCGAGGGGCTGTGGCACAGGGCGGGGGGCTGTGGCCACTCAGACCCCACCCCCCCCCCCACCCCCCCCCCCTCCCACCCCCCCCCCCACCCCCCCCCGGGTCAGCAGACCCCCCAGGTAGGCACCCCACAGCCACAGCACTGCTTCCCAGTGCCAAACTGGTCCAGGACACCACCATGGTCTCCATCACCTCAGACCCATCCATGTGGGCACCACGAACAGGGCCTTCTCCAACGGGCAGGGGGTGCGGGCAGGGGGTGCGGGCAGGGGGGTGCGGGCAGGGGGTGCGGGCAGGGGGTGCGGGCAGGGGGTGCGGGCAGGGGGGTGCGGGCAGGGGGGTGCGGGCAGGGGGGTGCGGGCAGGAGCTGCGGGCAGGGGGTGCGGGCAGGGGGTGCGGGCAGGGGGTGCTCCAGGCCGTGGCCCAGTGTGAGACGGGGAGATGGAGCCGAACCAGTGGCTGGATGGAGCAGGGGAAGCGCTGGGAGAGGAGAAGCCACACAGATGTGACCGGCCTGGCAATGGGGCTGCGGGCAGGCAGCGGGCAGGACCCCCACGGCGTGCACGGAGGGACCCCCCCAGGGACACCCCCCGCCCCCCCGGCCTTAGCTCTGCTGGAAGCCGCGCAGCCAGGGCAGCCCCCAAACCCTGCGGGACACCCGGCCCCTCGCCGCCCCCAACCCCACCCCTGCGGGGGGTGTCGTGGGTGTGTTGGGGACACCCGCACGCGTGGGGACACCCAGAGCTGCCTCCTGGGGGGGCTCAGCCCGGGCCCCGTTGCATGGGAGAGGGGGCTGTGCCCCCCGCTCCGCTCGCCCCACGGCCACCTCGTCCTCCCCGGGGCTGGACGAGGCTTCCCAAGGTCACCGTGTGTCCTCTGGGAACGCGATGGCCACGGCCGCTCCCGCATCCCGCACCGGGGAAGGATGCTCGGGGCAGGGCCCTGGGGAGCAGTGGGTGCTCCCAAAGGACCCCATTTCAGCCCCCCAGCCCCTGCGTGGGACCCCCATCGGCTTGGCCATGCCACCCTCCCACCACCCGCCATGCTCCCCTCGCCCACGCCACCCCGTCCTGCCGGGGGTCCCGTCTGCCCGGGGCCGGGGGTGCTGCAGGGGCTGGGGGAGCTGGGCTGCGGGGGGATGGCGAGGCCGGGGGTCCCCTCTGCCACCCCCCCCAGCAGCCGCTGCGCCTGGCCGGGCTCCCCGCGCCGGGAACAAGCCGCGCTCTGTCCCCGCTCAAAGGGGGATTGAAGGGGCTGCACCTGCTTAATATTCCCCGCGCTTCCGCCCCTGGATGCGTTTCCAAGGGGACCGTCCGAGGGGCCGCAGGGATGGACGAGGGGGGGGACACGGCCACGACAGCAGGGGAAAAAGGGTTGGGAAGAGGCACCGGGGTCCCATGCTCTGCCCGGGGCTGGGAGTCCCTCCGCTGGGTCCCCGCCATCGCAGCAAGAGGCTGAAGGAAGACGGGTGGGATCGTGGGGACGGGGATGGTGCTGGGGGAGACACACGGGGCAGGGAGGTGGAGGCCGGGCAGGGTAGCAGCACCCATCCTGCCCCCAAAGCCCTTCCCCAGCACCGGGGCAGGGTGCAGCGACGGCTCAAGGTGTCGATGCTCCAGCGGCTGGTGCTTGCGAATCCCGCGGCAGGAGCTCCTGGGGGGCAAGAAGCCCGTGGGGTTGGCAGGGACCCCTGGAGACCACCCAGGCCAACCCCTGCTGGAGCCTGGAGCAGGTCTGGTCGGGTCTTGGACATCTCCATGGCTGGAGGCTCCACCAGCCCTCGGGGCAGCCGGTGTCCCCTCGGGGTATCGGCACCCTGAGACCTCCGGCTGCAGCCAGCATCACCCCAAGGAGAGGAGGGACCGTGCCCCGGATCCCATGGGATCAATGGGGGGCGAGGGGGTGTCGGCACTCCCCACCCTGGCCGGAGGCTGCTCCCCACCCGGTCCCGGGGGGACGGTGCCCACCGCATCACCCTGCAGACCACCTTCGCGTGGGAAGAGCCCCCACCTCCCCGCACCCATCCCCGCGCCGGTGGCTCCCCATCAGGCCCCCCCCCAGCTGTCAGCCTGGGTGGGCAAGGGGGGACTGAGGGTGTCACCCCCCCTCCGTGGCGTGACACTGTGCAGCAGGCAGGGACATCCAGCTGGGGGGTGAATTGGGGGGCCACCCCCCCATCCCACAGCCCCGGGCAGAGCGTGGCAGAGCCGTAACGCATCGGGCTCCGTCGCGACGCTTGGATTTCGGACCAGGCGAGGCAGCAGAGCCCGACGCGGGTGTCGGAGCCATCTCAGAGCCTGCTCTCGCCAACATTCCCTACGAACCTGCCCCAGGCTTGTCTTCGCAGGAGCAGAGGGTTGGATGAGGGGCAGCAGGACAGACGGACGGACAGACAGCGACGGCTCCTCAGTCTCGCAGAAGAAATCGAGCAGAACCGGCTGTTGCTGCCGGGCATGTGTTTTCCTGGGGGAGTTACTCAAAATATTTAAGGCGAATTAAAAGCCACATCGGCAAACCATTTTCAGCCTTTCCGGAGGAAATCGGTGTGAGCTCTGTCTGTCTGTCTGTGGGTCACACGCAGCTGGGGAGGGCTCTCACCCCAAACCCCTTCTCTGCCCGGTTCAGCGCTGGGAGCTGAGCTTGCTCATGGGTCTTGCTCTGCCTGGGGGTCCCCAAAAACCCACAGGAGGGGCTTTGCTCATCCCCCTCCCCCCCCTCAGCTTCTGCCACGCAGGGGCTGCCCCACATCCCGGCTGGCATCTCCCAGAGCCCCAGCAGCCGTGGGGCAGCCCCACAGCAGCACCTTCCTCCCACCCCATCCCTGAGAGCGGCTGGGGGTCGATCGGCTCTGGCAGCCGCTGGGTGTGGGTGACGGGCTGTATTGCGATCAGGGACCCCATGGGGACGGACAGACAGACGGAGGCTGGAGGGAGGCACAGACTGAGCTCCTTCCCATCAGCTGAGCACGGGGGAATCGCTTGTATGATGGTGTCCCCACCGACCGGGACCCTCACCGGGCTGCATCCAGGCCCCCAGGGTACCGGGGGGGTCGGTGGAGGGTGCGGGATGGGCTGGGGCTGGCGTTTCTCCCCCAGCTTTTGTTTCCCCCCACCGCCTCTCCCTGGGCTGCCTGATGGACACCCTCCCTCCTCGCCTGGGTACCAGAGATGCTCAGACCACCCCCTTGTCCAGTTCTTTAAATTCACAAGTATTGGAACGGTGTAAGAAATCCTGACTCCAGACAAGGCTGAGCTGAACGGACAGGGTGGAGGTCGGTGTTCCCCGCCCCAGCTCGGGCACCGCTGGCCCTGGACACACGAGCTCTTCCCTCTCTCAAAGCGTCCTCCACGGTGAGTCTGAGCCCAGAGCCAGGCTCAGCTCCGGCAGGCAGGGTTCTCCAGGGACAGCTTTGCCCTTGATTGGGGCTGGCACCACACGGGGCACGGCTCCGAGGTGACGAGCCCTGATGCGACACCGATAGCTGGAGGAAGCTGCCGCCTGCTTCAGCTGCGAGACTTAAAAATCAACCTTCGGCCTCCTCCGTGCTCACCCGGGCCCCGCTCCCCCGCTGCCTTCAGCCTCAGACACCCCACAAAAGCATCCACACCGTTGCTGCAGGGAACAAACTCACCCACCACGTATCAGTCACGCGCCAAACGGCTCCCGACACTGAGCTGATCTGAAAATTGCTGTAATTCAAAGCCCTCAAAACAGGAGCTGGGTTTAGGAGTGCTCGAGCAGTGCTGGCACCACCGGGTAAAGATACACGGCTCCGCAACCCCTGCGTGCCCTGCGGTGCTGGAGCCCTCCAGGCCCTCCGGCCAGAGGGATAAGCAAGCTGGTATCTTCCAAAAAACGCCCTCCCTGCCCTGCACAGGGAGCTGGTGCGTTTGGCTCCAGGGTTCGGTGTCGCAGGGGCAGAGCTGGGCTCGGGGAAGGGGCAGAGCCCCCGGCTCGTGCTCTCCCTGCAGTGGCCGTTTTCGAGCCACGCTCCTCTGCGGCTGCAGAGGGAAAAGGTGGGAGAGGTTTAATCCTCGCACGCTACAGCTCCGAGCTGCGAAGACCAAGAAAAAGACCTGAGTAAAATGGGCCTGAGCTGCTCTGGGGACAAGAGCCAGCAGAGAGCCGCGTCCCAAGGACGGAGCACAGCACCCGCCAGCGGTGTTCAACACCTCTCGTGTTCACAGTCTGGAGGAGTGACAAATAAAACTGTCACGGACTGGGGTAAGGCAGCTGCCAGCAGTAGCACCTTCCCCCCCCTCTCCTTCCTAGCTCAAGAAACCGGATAAATACTTGTGATTTTGCAAAGAGGGCACTAAATGTGCTTCAGAAATGCTCTTTATCTTCAAGGTTTTGCTTTTATTGCTGCTGGAAACCAGGAGGAATCAAAGCAGCTATTTCACAGTGAAGGATACGGAGCGAAGACACCACTTCACCCAACAGAAAATGAAGGAAAAAAGCTCGGGAGGGCAGAAGAGCTGAAGCCCGGTGGTGCACGGAGTGCTGGACACACACACCTCATCCCCCTCTCAACACGACACGGGGATTTAATGACCTCCAAGACTCGGGCTCTCTTTCATCCGGAAGAGGGAAACCAAACTCACAGCAGCAGAGAGGACCAGAAGTCAGCGCTGCGCTGAGCATCCTCCGAGGGCAGAGCCTGTCCCCCTTTCAAGGCGTCTTCTACAACATCCCGGTCCCCAGCGCTGGGAGGGAACATGGGATTCCCACGCAGTGATCTGCAGGGATCTGGCGGCTCTTCCAAGAGCGGACAAGCACCCAGGGAGGAGACGGCCCTCAGGGTTCCCAGCAGGACTTGGGCTGAACCTGGGCTGTGGAAGGTGCCGGTCCACGGCTTTGTCCGCCAGATCACCGGGGCACCGCCGCTCCCCACGGCGCTCGGCCAGCTCAGCAAGGTGAGCCCAGGTGGGCAACCCCGGTGCTGGCGCCTGGTGACCACCAGCGTGGCCAAACATCCCGTGCCAGAAACCTGGGAGGGTGCTGGTTTTGGTGGACACCATAGAATCACAGGATGGTTTGGGCTGGAAGGGACCTTAGAGGTCACCCAACCCAACCCCCTGCCCTGGGCAGGGACACCTCCCACCAGAGCAGGTCGCTCCCAGCCCCATCCAGCCTGGCCTTGAGCTCTCCCAGGGAGGGGGCAGCCACGGCTGCTCTTGGCAACCTGTGCCAGCGCCTCACCACCCTGACGGGGAAGGATTTTGTCCTTACATTTCACCTAAATCTAAATCTACCCGGTTGTTTTTATCACGCTTTGACTTGGACAGACAGAAAATGAGGGATTGCGGGGAAAAAACCCCTCCAACTCCTCACCCCGAGGTTTCCCGCTGCAGCCTCCAGGCGACACCCAGCAGCTCCCAGGGCTGCTGAAAAGGGTCCCTGAACCGTGACCCCCGGCAGCGGCAGGAGGTCCCAATGAAAGGGGAAATTCCCACGCGGGCAGCACACGCGGCCGGGCGGGAGCCGGCGCAGACAAAGAGCGACTCTGTTCCTAGAGAGCCGGGCAAGGGAGCGGCTGCGGCACAGCCAAGCCCTTGGCAGGTCACCCAGCCCCGCGCTGCCACCGATTGTCCGGGGCACGTCGTTTCCTACCGGGATTTGGGGGGATGAGTCCACGGGATGGGCGCAGGTGGCTGGCAACACCCCTTGGGTCACCCCGGCTCCGTTGGGCTCGTTGCCGTAAAACCTGCCGAGTTTGAGAAGGCGGTTCCAGCCTTGCCAAGTCTTTCGTTTTAAAGCTTCTGGTGAGAAAGGCCCAGGGAGTGAAGTAACAGTGTCAGGGGACAAGGTGCACTCGTATCCTCGGACACCCCAAACTCTTTTAGTGTCCTAATGCGCATTTTTGGCCTGAAGTCAGCCAGGGAAAAAACAACAAACCCACAAACCTGCAGTTTTTTAGGCACCCCAGGGTGGAGCTGGTACGGCCAGACAGGACAGAGCCACAACAGGGAGGTTTAGGATGTTGTTAAGGCGGAGATGAGCGCGGGCAGGGAGCGGGGAGGGCTGCTCCCGTTCCTGCTCCGCTGCCCCCATCGCTCCTCCTGCCACCAAGGCACCAGGGCTGAGGACAAGCGGCACCGCAGGGCTGCTGGGGCGGGCAGGATGGGACCGGGCGGATGAAGATGCGAAGCCCCCAGCGGCGTGCGGTCGCAGGAGGGACAGCCAGCTCTTGGGACAGGGCAGAAGGGCTCATCGGCACCGAGCGGGGGAGCTTCCACTGGCCCCGACAACATCTCGGTCTCAACCGACCCTCCTGCAGCCCTGGGGCGGACACGGAGCCAGTTTAGAAAAGCTACAGGTTAGAGCCCTGTCCTAAACCTGCCCCCAAGCTTACCTGAATCGTACAGCAAAGCTGTGAGCGGGAGTGAATTTGTTCTGACCCCACACCCCTCCGCGCCCCGGCCCTTTGCTGCTGGCTCCCACCCTCCCTAGGGCCAGCCGAGGGGCACCTGAACCCCCCCAAACACCAGGAGCAGGGTCCCAAACTGCCCCTAGAGCTCCGCTCGCCTTCGCTTCCAGCTGCTCGCAGGACAACGGCCCAGCCTCAGCCACCTTCCGCGACCGCGAAGCTTCCAAGGCCCATCGATAGGAAAACGGTTCAAAACCCGACACGGGGATCTGCCCGATCCTCTGCATTCCTTCGGAAAAAGGTCGAGGAGAAGAGGAAAAAGGGCGAGTGCTGACCGCGCCGCAGGATGGGAAGGCACCAGCGCGAGGGAGAAGCCCCGCTGAAGGCCCCAGGAGCTCCTCACCTCTCCTGCCTGGCCCCAAGCAGGAGCTGCTCTCAGGAGCCCAAGGGAGCCCCCAGCCCTGGGGACATCCCGTGCCAGCGAAGGAGGGATCCCCAGCTGGGGACGGGGCTTTCGTGGGGTGTGCGGGACCTGGGGAGACACCTCCGCCCCTGTGCTTTATCCTTCTTCAGCTTCAGGGAACTGGGGACAGCGGGCAGGACGCTGGGAAGAAGGGCCCTCAGCACCCTCGTTCGGAGGAAAAGGCTCTTCCTTGGCGAGGCAGCAGGAGCGTTCAGGGCAGAACCCAGCGCGGATTCCCCGTTTCACCCTAAAGGCCGACTCTCCTGGCAGCCCCCGGAGCCCCGCGGGAGGGGACGGACAACGGGCATCTCCCCGGAACAATTAACAGCGAGGCCGGCAGGGGAACGAGGAGCGGTGGGACCCCGCCAGGTCAGCGGGCCCAGGCCGCCTCCGTCAAAGTCTGCCACTTCGGAGCCCTCCTTTCCGGGGGGCGACGCGAGGGGGAAGGTGCGCCGGAGCAACCGCCCGTCAGCGCAGCGCGGCAGCGGGAATCAAACAGAGAGAATCCCCTTAGGCCTCCAAGGCCGTTCTACTTCGTCCACATTCATGAAGCTTTTCAAATCAGACAAACCGTTCTCCACAGCGGCGGGTCCCCTCCGCTCACCTGCCTCCCCTCGGCGCCTCCGCCCTGCCGGGTAACGAGCTCGGGCTTTGTATTTACTCCATTGTAGTTAAGACGCGGCCCCAAAAATAGACCCGGATCATATTAACGATTCTCAGCTCATCCACGCCACGCGGGGAGGGAAAGGAGACTCCAGACAAAGTGGGACGAGCTTTGTACAAAAACCGCCTTTTTTTTTTTTTTTTTTTTATTATTTTTATTTCACAAAATCGGGTGGCTGCGTTGCAGGAATAAAACCGGCCCTATACATAGGATCAGATGAAAAAGTCAGCACATGTATTATTTATACAGAAACACGACAGTGTCAAGAATTCAGGTACTCTGCAGGATCATCACTAGTACAGTAAAAAATAAGTCTCCACCTGGATCCTTTGTATTTGAAGTTGATCACGCTAAAAACAACCTGAGGTTATTCTAAACTGGACTACGGTCTGACCCAGAAAATCCCATGCTCACCCCAAAGACCCTGGAGGGAAAGGTAAGAGCGGGGCTGAATTCCCGGTGCGGGAGGGGGAAGGCAGGCCGGCCCCGGCCGCTCTGCTAGGCACTGTGGGTGGGTAGAGCTCGACGGCGGGCGGCACCGTCCCCCCGCGCGGGAAGGGACGGGGCTGCAGACGACGGTGGGGGGTGCGGGCAGCCCCGACGTGGTTACCCCACACTCCTGCGCTCTCAGGACCTGGGAAGTTCAACCGTGAACATCAACGAGTCAATCACCTGAGTGCTCTTCACAGCAAATCCTTTTTTTTGTTTTTTTTCCTCAAGGGTTTAAGTGGTTCTGCAGGTTTCAGGTGATTTGGGAGGTGGCTCTCCGGCCAAGCCACCCTTTAACCCAGCGTCTTCAGCCCCCGGGCAAGGAAACCTGTCGGACCCTCTGGGGCCAGGGGGAGGGCGGAGAACCCGACCCCCCCCCCCATCGGCAAAGGGCAGTAGCAGTCACCACCGAGGAGGGGAGCGGCCGCGGGGGCAGGCCGGGGGTCCGCTCCGCAGCACCGCGCCGGGGGTCCCGCTCCACGAGCGCTGCCGGATTCGCCGCCTGAAGCTGCTCCCTGACCCGCAAGCCCCCGGGCCAGGGCCGCTCGGCGGCGGGAGGCGACGTGCGAGCTGGCCCCAAGCCTCGTACCGCGGGCGCCGGCTCTGCGCGCCTGGGCCGGCGGCAGGAGGTAGTTCTGGCGTTGGCGCCCCAGCCCCCCCAGCCCGCACGCTACCACTTCTTCGCTACCTACTTTTTTTTTTTTTTCTTTTCTGTTTTTGTTCATTTTAAAAAGTAAAAAGTATATGCTCCAAAAAGAGGGACTAAAAATCATGGTTTTATTCCTCAGTTGGCTACTGTACCAAGCTACGCAGAGGGAAGGTTCGACTACCACCTCCAAAGGCAAAAGGTAAGAACCGGAGCAAGGAAACTCCTACCGGTGAGTGGTTTTATTCCAATTGAGTCACTCCTGGCTTCATTCAGCTGGATCAATATTTTCGTTAATAAGTCAGCGAGGCAGCCCCGGGACTCGGCCGCTGCCCTGGACGATCAGAGACCCGTCCTGGGCGCCGCCAGCGTTCCCGCCCTCATTCTCCTCCTCTGCTCCAGCCACGGGTTTGGCGCCCGACCCGGATGCTCTGCGGCGCCCGGAGAACCCGGAACACTGAATCCCAGGGGGAGCGGGCACGTGCTACGTCCTGAAGCTCAGTTAATGCCTCCGCTTTTAAAAGCTCGGTTTTTCTACCTTCCCCAGGAGAACCCAAAGCTCGGAACACCAAGAGGAACGAAACCAGAGGTGAGCACGCTCTGGAAGGCAAGCGGACCAAAGCGTAAAGGACTTCCCCCACCAGCAACACGGAGGCACTACCGGCACCTCGGAGCCAAAGCTTTCCCAGAGGAATGCCGAGTACTGCCGCGGCTGGGAGCGGTGGGGAGGGGACAGACGCTGTGCGCGGGTGCTCGTGGGGGTGCACGGTGAGGCACACACACACAGGAGCGGGGCAGGCCAACGGGAGGCGAGAACCTCCCAGGGAACAGCAGGTAACTGAGGAATTCATTTTTGGTCGCCACTGTGTTGCTGTAGAAGTTCCTTCTTCCTTGGCTGCTTAGGGAGCGGCTGAGGCCGGCGGGGCTCCTGCCGGAGGGGGGGTCACCCCTTCCGCCGGCGGAGGCGGCTGTGCAGGAGGGGGATCTGCAAAAAAAAAAAAAAACCACCAGAGAAACAGTGAGGAGGACGCTGGGAAGGGCCGGGGGTGGGAAAGGAACCCAACGGCAACGGCCAGGGCTCGGAGACGCGGTTGTCCGAGGGGAAGGCAGCGGGGACCGTCCCCAGAAACGGCCCCAACCGCGGCTCCCCCGTCTCTTGCGAAGCCTCACGTGAAGCTTGTTTCAGTGCGCACGGACCCTGCGAAAGAGGGGAAAGACTCCCCCGTTTCTTACAGGGAAGAGGACAGGCGGGCAGCTCAGGAGCTGGCCGAGTTCACGCCAAGCAACTTTCGGAGCTGGAATCAGCGTTCCTCCTCTCCCAGCTCTGTGCTCCAGCCTTTAGATCGCGGCTCTCCGCTGTTTCAAACCGAGGGAACAATAGACTTTACATAAACAGAGCCTGCACTTAAGCTCGGCACAGTGTATGTAGGTTAAAGCAGAGGAAGCCACAGATGCAGCAAGTAGGAGGAAAGAAACGAAGGACACAAAAGGCCGGCTTTCATGCGCAGAGAGGAGATGTTAATGGAACATGACTGACTTGTTTAGCAGGGAGGAAAAAAAGGGAATTAAGATAAGGGAAGAGAGCGAGGAGGAATACAACCTGACATCAGATATTCCCAGCGGTAGAGGCTCAGAAAAAGGAAGGAAAGCTACGGAAAGCTAGAGCAGCAGCGGAATAAGGAGTAAATGCCTGAACTAAAACAGCACCAGGACGGAGTATTTCACGCCTGCGCTGGTGAACACCGGTGAGTCAGTGCTCCTCAGCAGCTCCCTTCAGCGGAAGCCAGCACGGGACGATGGCTTTTCCCAACTCCTTTTTTTGGGAGAGGTACTGCCAGCGATCACAACCCCTGCCTGTCCGGTGACAGTCACGCTAAACAACGTTTTTGGGGTGAACCCCACCGCGCCGAAGGAGACCAGCGGCGCGTCCCAGGGCTGCAAGCCACAGAGACAAGCTTATCGAGGAAATCGCGACAGAGCGCCCTGCCCCAGCCGTGCCGGCTCTGCTTTCCCTGCCCGGGTCTGGACACGCTCTCACGCCCAGTCAGAGCTGGCTTCAGCTGCCGGTTTTTGGCTGGCACAAAGCAGCTTCACTTTCGGAGGCGCAGGTATTTATACCACGTAAGGGACATTCCCAATATTTTGCCTCTTCCTAATCAGGACTTCCTCTTTCTAATTTCACAGTGCTAAGTCTTCTGTAAGGTGCTGTTGAAGTGAATTATGCTCTGACCTGCGCTACTCAAGGATTGAGCTGCGAGTTAAATCCCCAACCTCTGCGGTGCATTCTCCCAGACTTAAGTCGAGAGAGGTTTTTGATGATGACCACAGAGCCTTAGTGTCATCATAAATAAAATAAGGGATGTTATAAATAAAATAAGGGATGATATAAATAAAATAAGGGATGTTATAAATAAAATAAGGGACAATGGAGTATGTTTGGATGCCTAGAGGGGAGACAAGCACTTAAAGCACACCTCTGGCACCAGTCTTTGGCTGCCAACGTGCACAGATCCCATCATTCCTGCAGCAGATAAAGGGGTTTCAGCTACACCGAGTTTTCCAGCGAGCACCAGGTATTTTCCAAACGTTTTCCACTGGAGATCCACTTACACATGCCATTCGGAGCCGCGAGAGGAACACGAGGTCCAATGAGATTTCCCGACATGGGGGACATGCCAGCTGGGGGGGGACCACCGCCGGCTGGATGGATGTTGGCCGACACGCTTGGCATCATCCGGCCTGGCATGGGCTGTCCAGGTATCATCGAACCGGGCCCCGGCATCTGACCTGCAAGAGCAGCGGAGAGACACGACGGTGAGACTCGCGTGGGAGCGATCCGAAGGGAAAAGCAGCGCCCAGCTGTTCTCCGAGTAGCGAGAAACAAGTCTCGTGCCCGAGACCCAGCGCCGTACGTGCCCCAAACACCGAAGGAAACGCCTTTTCCTCCCCCCAAAGTCAACGCGCTCCCTTCAGGGAGGGCCGGGGGCGTCCGTCACCTCTCGGGAAGGTCAGCACAAGCGGCAGGCGCAAGGTCACCCCCGCCCTCCCGCCCGGCGCTTTCAGGGAAGCCCTGCTCAAAGGGAGCTCGGCAGCGATCGGAACCAAGGCGCGGGGAGCAAACTGCACGGGAGGAGGGAAAAAAAGAGCAGCCACAAAGCCTGGCGGATTAATTCCATGGGAGAACTGAAATCATACAGTTAAAAATCGTGCTGTACGGAAGTTTCTACCACTAAACCCCCCGTTCTGGTGTGAGGGAGGGTTCCAGTGAGTCTTCCCTCCACATCAGCGGCGTGAGAGACCTCGATGTGTCGAGCCGCATAAAGGAACTGCAAGAATCGCCCAGCTTCAGACACCTACAACTTGCTGATTGATGCTTTAAAACCTCATTTGAAGAGATTACTTTGCATAATCCAATTACATTTACTTTTCCACACTTACATAAAGGTACAGTATTTTAGTCAGAAAAGCAGCTATTAAGCACGGATTGTAAAGGCTTCCTCCAGAAGAGCTCATTCCACCCCAAACCCCAGGCAATTATGTGAAATAAAGTGTGATGACAGCATCCTCCAACAAAAAGCATCACGGCCCCACCAGCAGTTACAGCCAGGAAAGGGGGAGCTCTGGATTTGGGACCGAGCTCACACTTCGCTGCAAACACTCTTAACTCCTACTGATGCTCAGCTTCGGAACAAGAGCTTTGAGCGATCTTTCAGTGATGTCTGTTACTTCCATTTTCTAGGACATCAGGAAATCGCCCCGGCTCACAAGCTATTGCCTGGAACAGGTTACAGCTCTCAGCCAGCAGCCTCCAGCCAGCGGCAGGGCCGTACGGGCCCACCAGCGAGTCAGCACAGCCTGGGCGTGAGACAGGGTGGGCTGGTCTGTGCCTGACCCAGAAGAAGAATAATCTGCCCTTTAAAAACAACCCTGGTGATCAGAAGCCAACCCTGCTCTTCGGGACCTGCCACTGCTTAATGCCTGCAGAGCCGCCTCTGACCGAGGGGCGCGTCCCACGCTCCCACAGAGGCAAAGTCCACCAGCCATCCCAAATCCTTCTCCATCACCACCCTTCTGCAGAAAGCCAGGGGGACCACTGAAGAGCGCTCCAAGCACGCAGGAATATCTACTGAACAAGTGTTATGACAGAAAAAACCCACAACACAGACGGACTTGCTCCGCTCCCCCCGCGCTTGGTGCCTTGGCCAACCACACAAGTCTGCCCCGCTCAGCCACGGCCCTCCAGAAGACGCCCATCTCGGACATCTAAAGCCCTTGGCAGCTTGTCTAGCCCTCGGTGGCTGGTCTCTGCCTGTAGTTCCACGGTACTTTAAACCAGTAACCTCCCATTGAGAAAGACAGGCTGTCCTTCACAAAGGCAAGGCAGGATGACGGCGTAAGGCAGTAGGTGCTTCTGAAACCGGAGCCACGTGCAAAAGGATCCAGCCCGGCCCAGCCCACTGGCTTCACACAGTCCTGGAGATGGGTGGCAGAGGTGCTGAGCCACCTTAAATTCCCAGGGACTCTGAAGCATCAAGCAAACGTAATATTGGACTCCTGGTCATGCAAGCGAGAGGTCTACGTGCCAACCTGCCGCTGCCTGATCACAGGAGCCAGCCTAGCGACCTGCGAGCCGCAGACACGAAGCTCTACAGAACCATCAGATTTCTCAAACGTTTACAAAGGAAAAGAACTCCAAGTTTATGCCTGGACACACTCCACTGCTGATCAGCAGCCTGCAGCGCACACCATGGTATTTCCATCGCTATATATTAAAGAGCAGCAGCAGCCAACCAGAAAAGCTGAGTACATTGGAGCCTTTAATCCCCTCCTTTGTCCCCACTATTAACCAAATATTTTCTGCTCTGGTGATGGTGAAGTGTTTTGAAGAAGCCCCTCGGAACTGTCAACCACCTAAAGGCGGGAGGAAACACGAGACATTTCCTAAAACGACGTGGCAGCCTTTGTGGGTGGCTCAAGGTGACCAAGTCCCCTACACAACAACAGCTCCAGTGTCTGGTTTCCCGTTTGCAGGCAGGCTGAGCTGGACGTTCCTCAGTGTGGCTCATCCGCCCTCCCCTCCTCCGCAGCAAGAGGACTTTAGTGTTACCTCCACCGCAGAATAACTCGGGCTGGAAGGGACCTCAGGAGGCCTCTGGTCCAACCTCCTCTCAGAGCAGGATCAGCTCTGAGGTCAGACCAGGTTGCTCATGGCTTTGTCAAGACCTGACTGATCTCTAAAAGCACCAGGAAGGGAGGCTGCGCCACCTCCCCGTACAAGTCCAGCTTGTGCCCCCTGTTCCCACCACACATCACTGAAAAGCCTGTCTCTGTCTTCTCGGTGACCCCCTCCCAGGAACTGTAGGGCTGCTGGCAGGTCCCTCCAAAGCCTTCTCCTCTCCAGGCTGAACAAGCCCAGTTCCCTCAGCCTCTCCATGGGGAAAGTGCTTGGACCACCTTTGGTGGCCCTCTGCTGAACTCGCTCCAGTTTAACCAATGCTGTACTTGCACTGGGGGACCCAATCCTCCAGACGTGGCCTAACAGCTGGGAGGGGGAATAACCACATCCCTCCATCTGCTGCCTGTGCTCCTGTTCCTACAGCCTGGGACGCTGCGGGTCGCCCCGGCTCACGCTCGGCTCGCTGCCCACCGGGACCCACGGGCCCTTGTGCTGCAGAGCTGCTGCTCGGGGTTAGTCCTCCCGGGGACAGGGCTTGGCGTTCGTCCTTGCTGAACCTCACACGGCTTCTGCCAGCCCGTTCCTCCCGCCTGCCTCAGCCCTGCCGGATGGCAGCCCTGCCCTCGAGCGCTATCGAGGATAACACACGGAGAGAGGAAGATTTAAGCAGACACGGCATGAATTTACCGCCGCTGGCGTTCGCGCAGCTGTTTTGGTCCAGCTCACCCCGAGACGGGCAGAAAGGGCACGGCAGGCAACGCGAGAACACCGTCACCGAAAACAGCAGCCAGCACCGGCTGAGCCTCCAAGCCTCAGTATTAGGAGCGTCCAAGAGCTACGGAGAGACAAAACGCCGTTGCGTTCGCCAACAGCCCCCAACCGCCGATCCTTTGTCATCGGTTCTGCGCTAGTGCTGAGCTTAAAGGATGCTTCATCTCGGAGCTTCAAAGAGGAGCACAGCAGGCAGACCACAAGCAAGGAGCTCTTCCCCTCCCTGCAAGGCTGCCGAAACCACGGGGGTCTGTACGCGCTCCGCCCGAACAGGGCGGCCCCGAAGCACAGCCGGTCGGAGCACGCAGCTGCGCAAGGGCAGCTGGTCAGGCTCCAGAAGTCAGGATTTTCCCCGATTTGCAGGGGACAGATGTGGGAACTTCTGACATGCCCGATGTTACGTGATGACCTGTGGCACTGCGGTCGCGGCGTATGAAACAGCAGCTTGAATCTCAGTTGCTGCAGGTTCTGGGTGAAATATTAGAAAAAAAAAACAAACCCCAAACCGTATCACCAGCAACCTCAGCCTATACAGAAGAAAAGGGGGCTATCTGCCACTTCAGCAGCTGACACCCTGCTCTCTTCACTTACAAAACGTCCTGACAACTTCAACTCCAAGTAGTCACTTTCCAGGAAAAATTTCTCTTCTCCTGCTCCATTTACCTGTGCGAGAAGTCTTCCAAGAGTAGCTCGTACCTTCAGCAGCTGCTTTTGCAAATCTAGTCTATTCCCTAGAGCCCAGAACAGAAGACACTGCAGGTTCGTGTCGTTTCATAGGCAAGGAGGGAATTCGAGCATCTGCCTCGCTCTACTGAGAGGCTGCATGTTCCTGGTCAGTTTAAGACTCCTAGCGGGCTCAAAGCAGTATTTAACCTCAGCGTAGAGACAACTAACGGCCATCAGGGTCTGGATGGGGGGCGAGACGACAGCTTGTTACGTGTCCAAGATCATAAAAGGTGTGGGAGAAGCAAAGAGGAAGCTTTTCTCTCCTTGAATACAGAACTAGAGGTGGCCGCCGCAATTCTGACGCTGCAGGTTTAAAAACCCGCTTTTCACAGAACTTGGTTGCCCCGTGGAACCCGCTACCGCGAACTGGCGGAGGGTAGGGCTGGCGGCGGCTGGGAACACACCAGTTCAAAGCAGCCCCTGAGCATCAGAATACCTCAGGAGTATGACTGTGGAAGGCTTGAGCTGCATTCACACTGTTTCTTAGGGTCTTCACGAAGCATTTGCTGTATCTCGGATCAGAGGCGGCGATGGGAACCTCTGGGCTGACCCCGTACACACCCCCACCCCCCGACTTGTGAAAAGTCCAGTTTGCTGGAGAGCAGCGCTGCCACACTGGAAAGGGTCCGGATCTCACTCACACAAGCGAGAGGAGCACTGCTTCCTCCTCCATCCTCATCCTCGCACTCCTCCCACGCTTGGGCTCCACTGTTGTACTTGAAAGGCACCGCAGCGGAAGAGCAGCCACTTGGTACACCCAGATCACATTATTATGCTCTTAAGAACTCTGGCTTGAGTAGATCTTTCGTTTTTAATGAACTCCTGTATTTTCACCCCCCTCCAAAAAAAGAAACAATTGCAGCTACAAGCACGCAGAAGCCACGGCAGACGGGCAGGAGCAGAGACAGGGCCGCTCAAAGCTGCTGGGGGCAGAAGGGTGGCAGGGGCTGAACCTTGCCAGAACAAGAAACTGGAGATAAAACACGGCCCAAAGACGTAGAGGGCTTCGCGGCAGAAGGAGGAGACGCTGGCAAGCTACGAGGGATGTTATTCACTGGCAAAATTAAGGCTGATCAGAGAATAAAAACGCAAGAACTGCAACAACGGAGCTGTGTTTCAGAAGACGAGGAAAGTTGGGAGCTAAGAAATCCCCAGCCCGGGAGCTGCTGCTTGACAGGAGCCTCGACCTCTCCAAGCGTAATTCGGCCCTCCTCCGTCTAACACCACATGCCTACAAGATTCTCTCCGCGCTAACGAAGTCGTTACTATGAAAAAAACCCCAATCTCTTCAGAAACACCTGAAGCTGGATCAGACTCACTACACACTGCGTGGCTTCACGCGTACCAGAACTCCAAAATGCTGAAGCTGAGCAGAAATCAAGCAATACCCAACCGAACTGGGATCAAGCCAGGGGAAACTACCACCACCACATGGCAAAAAAGGAGCTCCTGTTTCTATAGAGATCATACTTTTCGTGCTACAAGAGATACCGCTTCAAGACAGCGGCTCAAGCATAAAATGTGGAAGTGTGACCTATATAAGGGGGAGAGCTTAAACACAGCAGACACAGGAAGAGATAAAGCCAAAAGGTTCAATAAAACGAGATTTAGCAGGCTAAAAAAAAATCCTTTACACGTTGGAGATTGTCGGCGTTTCCTAACGCGTGCTCCGAAGCGTTCCACTATTAGCAAACTGCCAACTGCAGACCCACGTTACAGCGAAACGGATGAGGAACAGTTTTTAAAGGCTCTCTGAGGTATTTATCTCTATTAAATCAGCCTCTACCTCTATTAAATCAGCTACTTGAGGGGCACTGGAGTGGTAAACAGTTTTAGCATTTTTGCTTCGCTGTAGCAGCCGGCGGGGCGTGATGCATAAAGCTTGGAGCCGATTCAAACCCTCCTGCACACCTCTCCCTGCTTCCCATTCACAGATCAATCTGCCAACGCAGCCGGTGCTCCGTGAAGGGAGCCTCTCCTTTGGCAGCCAGGGTTTCGGAAAGGAGCAGCGCGGGTTCCTCTGAGCTCCGCAGGGGCCGTGCCTGGCTGGAATCTCGCTCCCTTACTACGGAATGAATTGTTTCGCAGCCCCGAGAGGGGAACGAGCAGAGCGCCGCTCCAGGGAACGCCCGCTAGCTTCGCCGCAGAGCAGCTCCGCAGCACCGCAAGATGTGCTCCTTCCCACCCAGAAGGGTTTTCAGAAGACCTGGAAATCTCTGCTCCTAACCCGCCTCCCAGACTCGTCCTTCCCTTTGGCACGTCCTCTCCCCACCCCCGCTGCAGCGGACAACCCCGTAGCCAAGACCTGTGAATAATTAACCGCCATAACTCATTGAGCAGCGCGTCTCGGGGGGGGGAAGAGGCAGGATTTCCACTTCACTTGCAAGTTGCGCCGCTGTCGCTCCCCTCCGGCGCGATTCACCCGGCGCCGCCGCCGGAGGCTGAAGTCGGGCACCTGCCAGCGCCGAGGCGCACCGTGCCGGGCTTGCGGCGCCTCGCCGCCTCCCACCTGAGGGCTCACCATGAGTTTTCTCCAGCAAAGCACGTACGACAGCAGATCCTTTGTCGAGAAGCTGCTTCGTGTGTCACAGCAGCAAGGACAACCGCTCTGCGGCACCGGTAACCTTCAAATATTCATGGATCTTCAATAATACATCCCTGCGAGGCCTTCGGAGCCGCTCAGACCCGCGGGAGAGGCGCTGCAGACGCTACGACGACAGCACAGCGCAAGTCGCTTCGCCATCCCGCGGCACCCGCACGCACCCGCTCTCCCGTGGTTGACTCCTGTTTAGGATTCCGGCCCACGAAGCCTCTGGCCTGGCCAGGTTTTCGTACAGTCAGGAACATCCCCGAGAGCACCAGACGCGGCTTTAACGCTTCTGTATTCCCAACCGCCGTCCACGCCTTGCAAAGCCACCGCCACGTGCGTAGGACGGCGCCGTGGATTTACCGCCCGCCTGACTCTGCTTTCCTTTCACCTGGCTGCTCCCTGCGGGCCCTCTGCCCGCCAGCTCGTGACACACGATGGATAAAAAGAAAGCGCTGACAGTTCTTAGAAGACATTTACCAGAAGGAGTGACCTCGAAATCCTTACCCAGTCCACAAAAACCCTGGAATTGCAATCAGTTCAGAAAGTAAATCGCATCCAGTAGCTCAATTTAAACCCACAAGTTTTAAATAACGAAATGCACAACCCTTCCTTGGAAAACTGCAAGTCAAAAACGACTTACAAAGCATCCTTCTGAATATTTCAACCATCGACAGAAAATTATGTAAAACACAGTGCGTGGGGGAAGGATATTAAAGTTACTCATCCAGCTGCCGTGGAAAGTGTGTCCTTACCTCCTCGTTCCACTTCTGCTTCGGGTCAGGAATTATTTATTAGCTGAAAATCCTCCCCGAAGGGAAGAGTTAATTAATGACAGCTATTAATACATCTCTCTCTCTCTTCCCCCAAGAATTTGAAGAAGTTTCTCGTGTTACACACCACACGCATCACTAGTACGAGACACTTCTCACCGTTTCACAGATAACCAGGACAGAGCACAAAGAAATCAATAACGTGCTTCAAATGATGCAACCAGCAGCAAGGCTGGTAACACGGGAAGAAATCAGGAATTTTATTTCCTTTTCTAATTACAAGGTACAGCTTTTCACGGTGAAACTGGAATCCAATTTACTGTTCTGTTTTAAAAGCCGTCATTCCAGGGGAACGGAGAGAACAAAATAAGCGCAGTCAAAATGGAGTAAATGAAAAAAAATGTGGGAAAGGAACCAGTAAGGGGACTTGTCTGAAACCAGTGCCCGTGAACAGCAGCATGCTTCTGTCAGCGGTCAACCAGTCTCCTCACACCCAGGCGCCCGAGGACAAACCGAAGGCAGCCAAAGTCAGAGCACGGGCTGGCACTGGGAAGCATCAACTTCAACCGTACGTCCCAGCAAACCGGGAACAGAGCTCCATCGCCAGGCTTTAAACCCAAGATTTAACCATCAAGCCACGTTGCTTGCAAAGAGACAGTTAACCCAGACCCGGGACGAGAAGCCCTGGGAGAAGCAGCGAAAGCCTCCAAGAAGCCCCTCTGGCTGCGCGCCGCCCACTGCCAGCCGGGAAGTTTTTGCTTTACGTGGAACTCGCCAAGAGCTCTCCCCTCTGGAGGAGCTCTCCTGGCTCATCTTGGCTTCTCCCTCACCAAACCTGCCTGTGGGCACTGGACTCTGGACAGATTTCAGCTCTTCGACAGGTCCCAACGAATCTGTGCTCCAGCAGAGCCAGACGCGGCCGTGCCGATGCAAAGGCCGACCCTCCACCGGCGACGTCCACCAGCCGCGTCCAGGCCGACCCTCCACCGGCGACGTCCACCAGCCGCGTCCAGGCCGACCCTCCACCGGCGACGTCCACCAGCCGCGTCCAGGCCGACCCTCCACCGGCGACGTCCACCAGCCGCGTCCAGGCCGACCCTCCACCGGCGACGTCCACCAGCCGCGTCCAGGCCGACCCTCCACCGGCGACGTCCACCAGCCGCGTCCAGGCCGACCCTCCACCGGCGACGTCCACCAGCCGCGTCCAGGCCGACCCTCCACCGGCGACGTCCACCAGCCGCGTCCAGGCCGACCCTCCACCGGCGACGTCCACCAGCCGCGTCCAGGCCGACCCTCCACCGGCGACGTCCACCAGCCGCGTCCAGGCCGACCCTCCACCGGCGACGTCCACCAGCCATGCCTAGAGACTGACAGCTAAGCTAAAGAACATTTTCTGGAAAAAGCTTCCCTGTTAACTTTTAGGTGAGAGATTTTTGGCTCAACCACTTCCGCCTCTGAATCCAGAAACGCCGTAAGCAGGATTTTATTTTTTTTTCCCCCCTTTCATGTATAAATGCCTTTTCAGATCCTTTCATCGCTGTGTTTCCTACCATCTCTTCAGCTTTCGTCAATCACTTTAAAGACATCTGACTTGGCATTTTGCTCACGGCCTACTGAACCAACAGTTACACTTTTAGTCACTATTAAGGTCAGAAACCCGTTCGAAAACATCAGTGAGAACCAAGGTAAAGTCTGGAGCTAAAACCGTGCAGCCGAACAGGAAATTGTGCCGGGTATTTCCATCTCCAGCCTCCCCTTGGGGATGTGTTTTGGAAGGCTGCCCACTGGTGCGTCTCGGTTACTGCTGAGTTGTTTGGGGATTTTTCTCAACGCAAACTGAACGGGTCGGTTCTTCCCGCAGAGCCGTTCGGCAGACCAGCAGGCAGCACCTCCAGCCTCCAATAACATCGTTACACCTGACTGAAGAACTACGCCGCGGCAGTCATCACTGAGGTTTCTCAAAATTGGCCACCTCGGGGACAGCAGGTTGTCAAGGGAGAGAAGCTGAGAACTCGGGTAAGGAAACTGCTCCTCCTTTTCCTGAGAGCACGCCAAGCTCCGCGCTGGGAAGCTGTGCACCGCCAGCTCTGAGGCCAGAGGTTCATCTGCAGGGCTAAGAGCAGCACGAAAGAGCTTCCAGATCCCTTCCGCAAGCGTACCTCAGCCCCCCCAGCACGTGAAATTCATCGACCCACACTCTCCGAATCTCGGCGTCTCCACCAACGCTGCAAGAGACGGGCAGGCACGCAGCGAGGGAACCTAGGGATGGGCGGTCGTCGAGGTGAAGCTCGCCAGTTCCTTTCAAAGGATCCCAAATTAGCAACTGAGCAGCAAAAATTGCTACTGATCTATGTATGCACAGGTCTGCCAGGACAGTATTGGACTACTAATGCTCCAAGCCTTGCAAGTCCAATAAATACACCACAACCGCCCTAAAAACGTGAAAGTAAGGAAAATACGTAGGATAACAAGTGCAGAACTTCTGTTGTATCACAGACTCAGCGTGACCAACGTGACGGGAGAAGGGATTATTTGTTAGTGTACGCAATACATGGGGTGTGTGTACCCAAAACACAACTGCAGACCACGTCAGCGTGTCAGGAACATTTCTGGACACCGCTGCACACAACAGAGGTATCTCCAGCAGAGATTCACCCTCTGGTGATTCGCCAAGAGAAGTCAAACTCTGAGCATCTTGAACTACCTCCACAGAAAACCAGGTCAATCTGCGAGTCGCTGTCTCTGGGGACTGAAGGATCCCTCAGTTCCTGTTTACACCCCCCCAGGACTGTCTCAGAGTTTAAGTGCTGAACCCACTCGAGGAAACAGGGAACTTTTCAGTTTTCCTTCCTTGCCCTCAAGTTACACAAGACTCTACTGTGAAGCCGAAGAGCTTTGGCACCTGTGGACTTCGCAGGCACTTCTAACGAACTCCTGCGGCAGAGCCTGAGGAAAAGAGACTATCCTGCTTTCCAGGCGAGACCAGTTGGGACACGGTAGAAGCAGCAGAAGGGTTTGTCTTCAGACTGCCTTCTCTGGACTCTAACCTTCACAGAAGCATCAAACCAGCAAACTGTCGGACGAGGTGAAGGGCAAGACCCCAGCCGCGTGTCTGTGCGGCAGGAGACAGCGCCAGATGCTTCGCTGTCGCAGGAGCCAGAAGCGCTGTGCCTCATCCATCAGTTTGGTGCCCTTAACGGGGCGGGGGGTGGTGATGGAAAAGTCAATCTATTGAATAACTTCAATCAAATTTCAAACAGGGACGTACTGACTAATTAACACAGTACCACGCTCCCCACAATACACTGAAAGGGATCACTGGGGATATGGAGGGCCTGGATGATTACGATGGGGCTGAAGTAACAAGGCAGTATGTGAACCGAGGATGTGAAGATATTAGAAATCAAGTTTTATTAGTCCCCTAGTGAATACAACGACGCATTTAATCTTGTTACATCTTCATTTCTCACCCGCAGCTTGCAAGGAAGAGCTAGTCTAACGACACGCAACGACCCCCCCCTTTCATCTGTTTTCAACCAGCCATTTTCCCCGTGGCACAGGGTGTCCCTCCGCTCCACTGCTGAGTGAACAGACCTGCCTTGTCAACACAGCGCACGACAAACTCAGCTCCAATGTTACTTGAATCTGAAAACCAGACCGTACATTATCACAGTCCCAACTCAGTTTCAGCAAAACCCAAACCAGCTCCCAAAACAAAATCAGCACTAACTTTTCGTCCACAAGTGCCTACGAACCCAGGAGCTCACTGATCTCTTACAAAGCTAGTTAGCCTGAGCCCCAGACCACACGACAACTAACCCTTGCCTTCCCCTCCAACGAGCATTACTCTCCATCTGCTGTACCTAACTCATTACTGGGCAGATGCAGGCAGTTGGATTAGATGCTTCACACTTCCAAGGCCTTCTGCAAACCCCGCTAGTTCCCTACGCACTTCTACTCCTTCCCAAACCACGCCTTTAACCCCGGCCTTTTCCCAAGATGAAAACTCAGCTCCTGCAGGCTTTCTGCCACCACATCCTATTTTTGATTATCACCCCCAAAACTTTCCAGCTTCTTCAGCAGCAGCAGCCCGTGCAAGATCTGCTGCAATACCTTCAGCTCATAACTGATCAGGTCTTCTTTTAGAACAGTTTTTGGCCAAACAGTTGAAAACTGATAAAAGCTATCCTCCTTCGCCGGGGTCCAGCCAGACAATCAGGTTACTACGTGTCAGGTGGTGCCATTCTATTCGAAATGATCATTTCAACAACATTGAGCAAGTAAAGCAAAGCCTTCAGTTCCAATTCCCATAAGCATCCTCACAGCAGAAGCACAACATTTGGTAGTCCCAATCCCTTTTAGCAGTAAAATGGTTTAAGGGTGAGACTGCAAATGCTGTTAGCAGCTCAGTTAGTTAACAGCAGGGCTGTCAGTTTTGCCATTAAGCACAGAGTTGTTTTGAATAAATGGCGGTAGTATTTTTATGCCCAGTGGATGTTCCTCCTCTGAGGCGAGGCACAGCCACACCGCCACCCAGTTTCTCCACCCTTTGGTCTCAGGAGTATCTCCACCTTTGGGGATAGCCAAGCTCAAAAGGACAAGCCCCCTGCGATCTGGTCCCCCTGGCCTTGCTCCGGGCTGCAGGCTCCCAAGTGACCCTTCTGACCAACACGGTTCCGCGACTCTCACCGGCACCAAGCATGACCGAAGGGCAGAAGCCGGAAAGCAAAGCCCCGAGCAGGGCACGGGAGCACACCAGAACCAGGCGTCCTGCCGAAGGCAACTGCGCAAGGAGCTTCCTGCCTCTGCTGCTCGTTCCGCTCCCTTCCCCGAAGCTTTTCTATACAGTTAGGGGTGTCACCAACTGGAGAATTTGAGGCCATGACTGGTTTCGAAGGTGCAGAGATCACTGGGCACAAAAAAAGTCTAAGGAAATACGTCTAAGGAAATACAAACGAGCTAAAACCATTTGAAACTGATAACGAAGGGCAGCTCCATTTTATCGCTTTAGAGCTTGACTGTCCCCAGGGGTGGAGACTCCGCAGCCTCACCGCGCACTCCGCTCCAGGGTTTGACAACCCTCACAGGAAAAAAAAAAAAACCAAACTAACTATTTTCCTGTGTCCAGATGAGACTTGCCATGTTTTAATTTGTGCCCATCGTCTCTTGCCCAGTCACGGGGCGCTGCTGAGAGGAGCCCGGCGCTCTTTCACTCCTTCCTTTTGATGGTCATCCATCGGTACGATACCTCCTCCCCAAACTGCCCCCACGCACCTGGCCCAGGGGCAAAAGCCATACAAGAAGCTGCAGCCCAAGCAGAGCTCCTCTTTCCAGCAACCCCTGCTCCTGTTGCATACGCAGCACCTTCACAAACCCCGACGCAACCCAGACCGTCCTCACACCGCGTGCAGTTTCACCGGGCAGCGCTTCTTCCTCTGATTTTACTCTATTACAAACGGTGATTAACTAAGGGGATTTTCTCCTTCCAGCTCTTACCTGGCTGTGGTGGGTGAGGTGGTGGCATCTGGTGGTGCATCATAGGGTACGGCGGGGGCTGCTGATGAGGCAGTAAGCCTGGATGTGCTGGTGCCCCGAGGGGGTTCATCCCAGGCCCACTGGAGTGCTGGTGAGACTGCTGGGGGTTTTGGCTGTGCTGCTGCTCCATTTGCTGGCGAGCCCTTAACTCAGCGTATTTCAGCTGTTCCATGTGAAAATTCTGGCGCTCTGTCAGCAACTGCTGTCTCTGCTGCTCTAGCTGTGTCACAAAAAGGGGGAAAAAGGCACGGTGAAGTTAGGAACTACACGTTTAAAACACGTTTCTGCAGGTCAAACACCTATCCTATGACACACACCTGCGATTTGCAGCAGGCTTTGGTAAAGGATCCGGGGCATTTTCCAGCTGGAACAGACAAACTCACCTTGTTTTGTCCTAAAGAACCTCACAGTAACACAACACATCACTGTCCTGCGCGGAGCACTCAGCCTTAACACAACTCTAGAAGAAACTGCACGTTTTTCGCTCGATCCTCTGCACGTTGGAACGAGGGGGAACAGGAAAGGAAAGGGATTTGCTAGAGCAAGACCAGAGCAGAACGTGTGTGCAGTAACACGAGCTCAGTGATTACAGGCAGGACCCTACTCCGTACCTTTAAGACTTGGACATCGTGATAGCCAGACAGCAGTGATCTGCACTATTATGTAAATTTAGGCCAATTAACATAAAATAGGCTACTTTGGCTTATTATGAAGCCACACAGGGGGCAAGCAAGCCCAAAATGAAAAGACAAAATAGCTACAGAAAGTATTCCTTACTACTGGGCATTTATGATTGATCCCTGTCCAGTTAAGGACACCCGTGGCACACGGATTTAAGAAATCGTGATGCATTTCTACATCTATTACTCTGACGCAATTGGACACACGGGTCTGTGTGACCAGTTTACAAATATTTCATGCGTACTTTAAGACACGCTCCATAATCCATCTGAAAAGCAGGTTGCCAAGGAGACATCCACCCAGCAGAAGTTCTCCAAAACTCCCAAAGCTCCATCAACACTTTGTGTGCAGCAGTTTGACTGCTGACAAAGCACGGGTGAAAACGCAACGCGACAGAGCACGCATTCACCCACAGAACCAGATGGGGACAGCGCCTCATGAATAATGCATTCTCCTTGTTGGGGGCTGGTTTTCTGCATGTAGGGACTACAATGTGATTATTCATGCTGCCATGACTCCTTTTTCCTTGACCAATCTGAGACATTAGCGGGAAGAACTTGATAAAACGAAGAGGTACGTACACCAATGGTGTAATCGTGCATGTGTGGAAACAGATTCAGGGAGGTGGCAGGCAGTTCAGGGAAGAATTACTGCAAATGACCCGAAACAAAGGCTTAGGCAAGAAGTATGGCTACACCGTGCTTTGTATGGGCTTTCTCTACTCTTTTGTATTCCAGCTTTGCTCCCTTTACGGTGCCCTACCCTGCTACAGCTTAAATAAAACCCAAAGTCTTTACAAGTAACCCCAAAGAGCATCCAGTGCCTGAGAACACACCTTGTACTTAGGAAAACCAGTGAAAACTTCCCTTCCGCACGTCCCCTCCCGTCAGGATGAGAAGAGACAGCTGGGCAGAGGAAAGAGGCAGGTGAACCCAAGCCGTGACACGAGCTGGTCTTCAACCTGATGCAGAGCCCGACACACCCAGCTCCGTACCAGGTTGTGGCATTTGCTGCAATCATTTCAGAAGCAGCTTTAGGGCCACGACCCACAGCCGTACCCCCAGATCCGCACGCAGGCGACCGGCAGCGACACGCTCGCCGGCGGGCAGGCTGCCGTGGTCTGCGTCTGCTCCTCAGGCGTACCGGCAGCGGGCGCCAGGCAGGAGCTCGGCACCTTAAGGAAGGGCAGCACGGACCGGTTTGCCCCGCAGCCTCCCCGCGCAGCCCGATTCACGAAATCGGCCCGTTTTCAGGCGCGCAGTCACCAATGCGACCCTCTCGCTCTCCAAATCTGGTTCTGCGCTGCGGCGAAGCGGTTCACAATTAGGAGGGACTATTACGAGCGCTTAGTGGGTGCTCCTACAGCCACCATCGCTGTACCACAACGTCATCTTCGGCCAGTAACTCCTCCCTGAGCAGAGGCAGCAGAGAAAGCATTCACGTGCTGCCTCAAATTCTGGGTCCTGCCAATAGGATCCCCGGTTGCACACAGAGTTGGCAGCACCGAAATTACTTCACCTTAAACACTGAAGTAAATGTGGTTTTTGCCTAAAATCTAACACCCTCCAAGTCTGCAGCACGGATTTCCTTCAACACTTACACTGGCCTTACCTTTACTGTAAGAAAAAGGCCTTGCAGCAAATAAGGACGCAGGCACAGTGTGCAATGGCACGAAGGAATTTTTTTGCTTTAATTATTCCGCTAAATATCCACAGTGACAGGTGAAAAGACTGAATTTAACAACTGGAAAGCCCAGGGAAAAAAATTGGTATGCACATTTTTAAAAAGGAAAATGTCATATGCCTCAAAATGTAAAAACCCCTGTCACTAACAGAGTATGTCCCCCAAAGAAAGAAATCCACAGAAAACCTTTTCAAAATAGTTAGGTCCATTTCTTGAGCTGCCAGTCAGTGTCAGAGGCAAACACCACACAAATGGTGGAGGATGCTGAGCAATCCCGAAATTCTTGCCGACATTCTGCTACAACAGAAAGACGGCAGTTTGTCAAACTCCATCAACGTGATTAATGCCAAAGTGAGGATGTAAATTCATTAGACTCACACGGTAGGGCAAACGCGAAACCCCCTAGAATTACGAGTCAGTATCTTCCACACATCTAAAGCAATTGCCTATCGACAAAAATGAGCAAGCCGTACCACAGGAAAATAAAAAAATTGACTGCGCTCTGATAAAAACAAAGTTTTTGGGTCATCTTCACAGTAGCTGGAGAAACCGCTTCTCAGAGTATGCTGCTCTAGGGACGGCAGAACAGTTAGTAAGCGGTGCGTAACGCAGCCCCTGGGAGGCAGAGACGGCCTCTCTTCCTCATTACACCCTGATTTCAGGGACAGACAAGCTTCCAGTCACTAACAGTGCCACCACGCGAGCACAGCCCTGCCTGGGCTGCACCGTATACAGGTGCTCTTAGTGTCACCCCCTCCTTCGGCGGGCTGGACCCCAGTCGAGGCCTGCACCCCGGCTGAGAGCCTCACTCGACTGAGGACAGAAACTAACCACCTCCTCGCTTGGCTTGCCCAGCTCCTCCTCCTCGGTCACGCTTCGTCATTAGATCTGCCAGCTCAGCTTGGCTCCATTTGGATTCCTTCCTGGTCCCTACGAGCAACCCCTTTCTCCCCATCTCCTGACACCGTGGCTTCCTCCCCTTCTCTTGAAGCTGCTCTTGCCCTCTCAGCTCAGGCGAACCCATCATCACCGCACGACGAGCGGCTGTTGCTCCTGAGCACGTATCCATCTCCTACCACGTCCCGCTTGGAGGACTTTCCCAAGAGCCACTGAGAATGCCCTCCGAAAACCCCCCAAACTACCTGCTCAACACCAAGTCTCCAGTCTAAACTGGATCAGGAAGGACAGGCAGACAGGGCTGGTTTCCCCTCCCGTAGGGAAGGAAGGTTTCCACCCACTTCACTCTCTTTACAGGGAGAAGCCATTCTTACGTCAGGTATTCGTGCGCTAAGGCCTATGCAGATGCTCAGGAAGAATTCCACACTCATGCTGGGATGACAGGAGTAAGGATTAGGAAGCAAAGCCAAGGTATCACCCGTTTGCTGCTGACAGTAAAGAGCAGATGCTGGATAACCAAGGAGAGGGCTCAAACACTAGTGTGGGGGTAATCATGAGTTCCAGCTGAAGGAGAAAGACCCACATAAAGGTGAGGAACAGCGGAACCAGCTTGTTTTCCAGCTGTGAGCATACACAGACCCTTGCAGTGACCGATTTAATCCAGAACCGTTACTTACTGCCTCTTTCTCTCGGTCCATAATGGTTTCCAACTCCTCAAAATGGCGAAGTTTTATCTCCAGCTTCTTCATCTGCGTTTCCACCAAAAGGGCGACCAGGGACTTGATCTTTCTTTCTTCCACTGCTGCTAGGTGCTGAGGATAAAACACAGGTTTTTGCTTCACACACGTTTCACAAAATAAAGTGCTTTAAGGGAACAAATAAGCCAACTACGCCTGCATCTAGCTTTAGCCGCCCTATTCCGCTTCTGGACAGAAAACAAAGCATTAGATTATCAATCTTCTGCTCAGAACCAGAAGCCTTTGGAAGATTATTAAGCTTTTAATCAAACACATAGGTGTCAAGTTTTAATACAAGAGGTATTGTGGACGCTCAGTACTCATAAGCAGTCCAGCTTTGCCTTGCAGCCTTCCGAGCGCTGAGCAACAGAGCGCGCTTTCAGTGGAAATGCAAATGAGGCCGTGAGGGTACGCTGGACCGAGTCAGCTGTAGGTCATCCAAAAATCCTTCACCAAAACACACACAGGAGGCTTTTACCTGGAACGATCACAAAAGCAGCGAGAGGACTCTGGCATGCCCTCGCCATTAAAATATTCCGTGCTCAAGGTAACGAGCAGCTATGTACCCGGTTGAGCACGCTCCCATTACATGCAGCACCACACCACTAAACCATAAGCTGTCTCGGCGCAGCAGTTCCGCCTCGGGCTAGGGAGAGCTTGCAGAGAAATCGCCACGCAGATATTAGAAGAAACTGTTAGAAAAAATCATCTCCACTTTCCTTTTATAACCAGGCTGCACAGTGTTCCTGTTGCAGAAGGAAGCTGAAGGCAGAGCTGTATTTAAACTGCAAAAGCAAGCCGCAGGAAAAGGCAAATAGATTCTTTACAAGGCTTCAGCTTTACCCCATGTACATACACACATGTACACATAAGTGACAGAGGAGATATATATGTGTGTGTATACATGTGATACACGAGACAGCCTGTGTTTCACATTCTCCACGTGTGAAAGGCTTCTTCACGATGCTTTCCACCAGCTTTCGTTAAAAGCCTGCTGTTCAAAACGAAAACACACTCAAAGCCCCCTCGTGCGTACTGCGGGGGAGTCTCTATTAACAGTCAAAGGATGTTTCCCCACCACGGTGTCCCAGCAAAGCCTCACTGACACATCCAAGGGTGGAGGGGGAAGGAGGGTTGGCTTTTGGGAAGGGAAAGGTGAGAGCCGAGGGGAAGAAGGAAAAAAATAAAAGAGCTGGATCTCATCCAGCTCAAGCTGCAAACAGAGGCTCATGTTTAGCAAGCTGTGCCCCAGACTCTGGCTCAGAACTGGGAGAAATACTGAGCTGGAGAAAAGAAGCATTATTAAACTCCCTGGTAATCCTAATTACAAACAGAATGGTATGATATTGTTTCCATCACTAATACGTTGTGTCATTTCACAGCGTTCACCTCTGGTAACCCACCAGCAATAAAGCAAGTCTTCAGTAAATCTAGATAACACACAGTTGAGACTCTCACCAAGCTTAATTTTACATCAGGTACAGTTTGAGAACCAGAGAGATGCCAAGTTCATCTAACAGCACGCCACTGGGAAATTCCAGTAGGCTATTCAGCTAAATACTGACCCAACAGCGGTGCACACATCTGAAATAAACTAACTGAATAGCTGACAGAACTAGAAAATTCAACGCCAATTAACACTGCTCAGGAAAACAAACCCATTTGCACGGGAAGTCGGAGCAGCAGAAGCACCGCTGCTGACACACACAGCCTCCTGACAGTCATTTCGCCTCGCTTGACGCGTGTGACTTGGATAATGAAACCACATTAACATAAAATCTGCAAGGCACGTGATTAGGTAAAAGGCAGGTCTCAAAATACACATTAGAAAGAAAATGATCACTGAAGCTTTTCCTAGAGAGACCCAAAGAGGCTGCTCCTTAGCCCGGCATTACCCAGTGCTTTATGTGGGCAAAGAACAAGTCATTACTCCCTCTGCCCTGACCCAAAAATAGTAAGACAAAACTAACAGCGCTTTAAACTGCCTGATGAACACACCGCTGCATCCACCACCTTAAGTCATAAATAACCAAAAAAAGGTGGTGGCACGTGACCCTGTCCTGGGACCCAGCCGTTCCCAAGGACCCGAGCGCCGCTGAGCCTGCCAGGGCCTCCGGCTGAGGGCGGGCGCAGAACGACGCTTTGGGTCGCTGGTGGAACACCGAGTCCTCGACAAGTATCGCCACCGGTGCCTCTGCCTGGGCTGCTGCCACCGCACCGAGTTCCAGTCTCAGAAATTGTATTTCTGGGTGAACACTGCCAAACCCGGGAGGAAGGGCAAGACGAGCTGCTGACGCAGCACGCCCGCGTTACGGGCCGCTTCACAGACCCGAGCCCATCCCCTAATCTTCTTCAACCCAGCTTTCGTTGTGAAATCAGCTGACAACTGGTACAGACAGCTGTAAAACTAGGGGACCCCTGGGAAACGGAGAGCCTCCTCGCACCGTCTCACTGGAACGCGGTGCTGAAAGTCTGTCACCCACACGCAAGAGGTCAGCGGAAATTGCGACAGGCAGAGAAAGTCGCTCTTTCTTCCTTCCCTCGTCCTGTTTTCTGAAAGGACACGAGACGTTTCGCCCAGCTTTTGTTTTGTGAGGTCAAGAGGAAAACAAAGAAGAGCTCAAGGTGGCAGATAACACAGCACTGTCTAAACGAAGGCACACAGTGGGAAAAACGAAGCCCGGTCATGCATACGTTCAAGCAGGAGATGAAAAAGGTCCTGCAGGGAGTTTCTAGAGCAGCAGCAAAAAGGAACCAAGGAAAGACAATCTGATCTGCCTGAGAACAGCAGATGGGGCGTAGCTGCCTGCAAAAAGAACAAACGTGATTTAAGCAACAGGGTCCCATCGATTCCTGAATTTTACATTTCTAAATACCTACAGCACACGACAAAAGCAGTTGATGGCCGAAGGCTTTTTAATTCGGTGGGAAAGGGCTGCGCCGGTACAACGGGCAGTGGCCGCAGCACACCAGACTAGGAACAAAGCTTAACAGCAAAGTGCACCTCCCATGGCAAAACCTTACAACGACAGGAGGTTGGGCATCACTGGCAGTTTCGGTATCACGTCCTCAACCACAGCCACCTCAAAGCAGGAGCTGGGGAAGCCATGAGATCAGCGCGATGCAGGAGGTCCCGTCATGACCGGGACAGTTCCTTTTGGCAGCGCAAGTGATGGACCGAGGGCTCCGGCAGCAGCTCTGCAGCTCTGTCACACCTGGACAAAAGCTACGAGCCACCAGCAGGAGAGACATTTTCTATCGGTGCTGCTTATGCACAGACAGGAAAAAGCAGCTTATGTTGACTTAGGAATCTGAGAAGAAAACGAGGAAAAGGGACCTCAATTCTAACGTTGTTTCTACAGAACCACATTTAAAGTTGTTGCTCTATTCTATACGTAGCAATACAGAGTTTCACCCCTAAATGTACACATTCACACCATTTCTCAAACAGCACAACTTACTGGGGAAGCCACTTAGCCCAAAAACCCCAAACCACTGCAAGCGCCTGCCTTTAACCCCCATTTCTCCTTAGAAGCCGACTGCAACATTCCTCTGTTATAAAATCGTAAAGAAAATAACTTCCTACAGCTCTTCACATAACCAGCTCTTGAGTTTATTAGGAAGAACTGAATTACTCTCTCAGAGAAGACACAGCTCACTGAAAGCCTTACTGTTGTCTGGGTTTTTAAGTACAAGTGGAAAGCTAAATCCCTGTTGAACTTGAATTCTACTCTGAAATGTGAACATCCTAATTATAATATATTATTTCCTGTAATATAAAGCTGAAATTCTTCTAGAATATTATCATCACCATAATGAAAACTGCCATTAGCCAAGTCCCTTCTCCCTCTAGCACTCATTATCACCAAAGGAAGGAAAGTAGGAGACCATCTTCATCTGCAGCAAGTAGCCTTCCATAAAACAGATGAAATTTCACACCTCCTTACACATATGCAGGTCGGGTTTTTTTCAACTTGGCTGAAAAAAAACCAGTTGATGAATGGAAAGGAAGTTACTCTCAGAAGAGCCTGGTGCTTGGAGCACCGCGGGTTCAGACGTGGACAGGCAAAGGGACACACAAGGGCACCCGTTGCGACTCTGCTCTTCACCAAAATAATGGAGCTGAAGTTTGCCTGCGAAGCGGGATTCCGCACCGCGAGGGTGCCTCGCTCCGGCAGCGAGCACCGCTGAACTCACACAACTTGTGGTTTGAGAACCTGCCTTGAAGGGCAGGAACTAAAAATAACCTCAAATCTCCCGGTTCGTAAAGGAGGGGCTGTATCGTGATGACACCACCGATCATCCCGCTATCCTCAATACATACGATGCAGCGGGGAAAAAAAGTCCAAAGCTAGAGTCATAAGAGTCAAAGGTCAGACTGGAGAAGTCAGTAAGGGATGTGCAACACCTCATTATGTCCTGGAAACCCATCAGGAAACAAACACCATCCATGCTTTGCTTTTGGTACCTGTATGGTAGGTGACACGGGACATGGCACCGAATCCACCAGTGATTAAGAAACCCAAGCGACAACTTGAATCCAAAAAAATATGTCAAGAGCAAGCAGATTTTGAAAAAGATATTCTGCAAGAAGCGAAGGTGGTCTGGTTCCTGCAAGACGACAATTTGTCTTTGATTTTAAAAGACAACATGCAGTCAGTAATTACAGGGCAAAGAAAAGCTGGTAGATAGGACACCGATTCAAACCACAGCTCCCCGAGAGACTACAAACAAGTTTAATGACAGAAAGACAAGAACGTGTTTTTAACAGACACACGGTACCTCTTAACAAAAAAAATCATTAAGTTGGCTATAAAAACTTGTAATGCTCGAATTGAGCATCACAGGGTTTTCGCAGACAAGCGCGGGCGCAGAAGGCTCGCGTGAGGCCCACGCAACAGCCAGCGGCGCAGCAAGAAAGGCGACGGAAGGGTTCCGTCACCCAGACCTCTGCCCTCAGCATTGTGGCCAGACCTAAGGAGCAGAGGAGAGGCTTTCCAAACAAGTTACCCACACGTTTTGAGGCTATTTCTTAGGGATGTTCATCAACTTCACAATCACAGAAGCAGCTGCCTGAATTACAATCGTACGCTGTTTCGCTCAGGAGTTCAAGCAGAAGAACCCGAGAGGGCACTCGTGCTCCTCCAAGGTATCAGAGAGGAGAACAGGAAAGCGCCCAGAGGCAGAACCAAGGCCCGTTTCCAGAGGCGCTCTCACGGGAAGCCACGCCAACAGGTACCGCACGAAACCAACCTTGGCTTTGGTGGCAGCTGAGGCAAGGGCAGCAGCTGCAGCTGTAGCTACGTTTCCTTCCGAGATCTCGTGTTCCACTTTCTTCTTCCCAGCCTCGTTTTCCTTGTCTTTGCTCGCATCAACGTTCTCCTTGTTCTCTTCCGCCTCCTTTTCTTCTGAAAGAGATTTCCCACCAAGCCTGTTACGGGCACTCTGCCCCGGGCAGCAGGACAGGAGTCGCTGGGCTCGCTGTGGGAGCCGAAGCACTTCAGCCACACGCGGTACGGGACGGCTACTCGGCCCAGCGCTGGCAGGGGAACAAGCCTAGTCTAAGAGCACCTGATCCAACAAACAGGGCAACACGATGTGCTTTTAGTTTCCATCCTGTCAACTCATCTCTGCCACCAGCTCACTCTCACCAGACCCATTTCAGCTGCGTTTCCCAATCAACCCCGTTATTAAATCAAATCCAAACGCTTCTTGTTCTACCTGGTGCTAAAATACTGAGTGTAAGTTCCAGGAAAAAACTTGTGTATCCACGTGGTACAAGGGAAACATGTTAAAAATAAATGTCTTATGTAGAAAAAACCCCAGGACTCCTTAGACTGTCAAAATAAAGGCTCTGCATCACTTCACAGGGAACCTAAGCTAACATATTAACTTCTGAGGGTGGAAGTGAGCAGCCCCATTTCTTTGCATCAAAAGTGATGAAACGGTGAACAATACAGGCAAAAGAAAATTTATATGACTTATATTCACTTTGCCACTGCTATTTCTTTACCCAGTCACTACCCACAGCCAAAGAAAGCTGAGCTGAGGTCTAAAATGAATTCAAGAACGAATTTAGTGCCCGAACTCTGCAGTGAAATTAAACTAGAATATTTACTACTGAACCATGAAGCAGCCTGATGTGCAAGGGGAAGTATTTCTGCCACAGCTAAGTTTATAGCCTGTTCCAGCCACTTTAGAGAAGGCTATTAAAGCCAGCACAGCTTGAGGAACAGCTGGGAACCATTACCTGGCTTGGGGTCTGCAGTCACTTCGCTGTCTTGCTCTTTTTCTGGATTTCTCTCATTTTCTCCTTCTTGTACTTTATCACCTTCCTCAATTTCACTCTCCGCTTTGTTTTCAACCTAAATGGGATGAAAGACTGTTTGAAGAATGAGAGCTGCAGAAGACATTCACTGTTAACTTGGTTTATAGCTTTCAAATTAATCCACCAGCATAAAGAAGAGATTAAATTTTAAAGGTTGCCTGCTACTTAGGCCTGTTGCCACAATCCTAACCCAAATCTGAATAAAGAAAGGACCTGCTGCACTGAACAAAGTCCATCAGACTCAGCACCCCAGGGCAACCTGGGTTCACCCGAAGGTACAAGAAATCCCGAACTAGGATGACAGGTAAGAACGTGTTCTGCCCCCTCTGCTGCCCCCATTTATTTCCGTACGTGTTACACCCCTTCCAGTGTCTGCTACGTTAATCATTTACCCAGTATTCCCCGATCCACACAGCTCCAGGTTCTGCAGAACTCGTGGTCATAACAGCCTCCTGTGGCAATAAACGCTACAACTGAACTACGTGTTACAGGAGGGTGCTTCTCTCCAGGCACCGGTGGGAGAGAGGAACATTTGCAAAATGTAAGCAAACCAAAAATATTCTTTGTTAAAATTTAGGTGCCTTAACATTGTATTAACGAAATCATCGTTGGCTTCATGCTTAACACTGGAAGCATCACTTTCCCCTTGGAAATACTCCAAGCTGACCTGAGTTTCTCTCATTTACTCTGCTCTACAGACTAACGCATCTCTTCAAGCTCTGACCAAGTCTTCTACGCCTACATCCACCCAAGCGTGCCTGCCTGTCACCTGAAAGGCAGCAAACGAACTGCCCGAAACCAGCAAACTGACATCAGGCCTACACTCGGCGGCCATTAGCTTAGTTTTCTTTCACTCACTTGACTAAGCAGGCAACACGAACATCACCTGTGGCTGCAGGCGCAGTAACACCCACCACCCACCACCCTTCACTTCTCAGGGCGATGTTCTAACTGCAGGGTACCAGTTCCACTCCAGTGCAGGCCTGGAACAGTCACCGCCAGTGCCGTGATTTAGGCTATCTGAAAAGAGGTACTGCGTGGGCAGGCACGGGGTGATGAACAAGCCCCCAACAACTGTATCCGTGCAGGCACGACCTACAGGTTGAAGGAGTTAATTTCTACACAATCTGATCTTCACGGGCAGACTCATCACACCAACATCAAGAGCACGCAGTACACACACGCACCAAGAGCTGGCCCAGGTTTCTTGCGCCAAGGAGTTTTATCGGCCAGCTCAGCTACGGGCACCTCGGGCAGGCAGATCCCGTCCTCCCGCACCCACGGGCCCGCAGGCAGCCCGCACCCAGCAGCGCGCGGCGGCTGGAGAGCTGCGATGCAGCTGGGGGAAGGGCTTCCCTGGGGTTCTCCCGTCAGCTCCACACACCGCCCTCAGGAGCGGCTGCCAAACACTGCGCGTAGCCCAGACTCGCGCACTGCCTGCAAAGCCCTCAGCTCTCTGACCTCTTCAGAACCGAAAGCTTTGGGAGGGCAATTTGTCACAAGACAAACTTTTCTAGAGCAAGACTTCGAAGTGACACTTGCTTTAGACCACCACAAGTCACGAGCCGTAACGTACCAGCAGCCTCCTGCGGCTTAAGTCTCTAACTCACCTGGTATTGCCCCGTTCACAGCTCCTCCCAACCCAACCTTTTCTCCTCAGGACTAGAAAACCACACACTGACACCTCGCTGCTGTTTGCCCAGCAAAAGAAATGTCTCTGTACGGTCTGAGATAAGACACTGAAGCACCTACAGAGACTGAAAAGTGCTCCCTACGGACACACACACCGACCAGCACGCTGCCATCTACCTTTCTCACCAGCATTTTAGACTGTAGCAATGCAGGTTCATCAGCGTCAGCAGCGCCTTTGCAGCAGCAGTGTACTGAGCCAAGCTTACCTTCTCAGACTGCTGCCCCTCTGTCTCGGTTTCCATCTTTTCTTCTTCAGCTCCATCTGCGAAAACAAAGTCTTTAGGATTGCTGTAACATCCATTTATCATACTCAACATTTATTTCACCGTTAACTAAAATTTTCTGTTCTCTACCAACAGTGGTTCAAGCCACACCACTAAACTCCTGGAAGACTAAAAGCTTATTACACTCACTTTAGTTTAAAAATCAAGTTTACTTGCAAATTTAAATTTAACTGGTTTTTCTTTTCAGTCCAAAAAAGCAAGACAAAACATTAAATTATCTATGCTCTGATGAAACCCCTGTTTACCCTCGCAGAGAGAAACCACCCTATCTATCAATTTCAGCTACATAAAGGACAGTTTGATGCCCAGATCCGCAGTATTCAAGTCATACAGTAATTCCCACCGGTAAGTTGCAGTATTATAAGATGTTTTTCCCGATGCAGCCAATTTGACTCTGTAGATGGCTGTCAGCTACGTGATTAACCTCAATTACGGGGCTGCCAGACTTGTAATGCCTCCTTAGCACAAGATCCCCTGAGCTGCTTTCGGCGAAAGGTCTACCCAGAGGCACTGCCACGTGCTGCAGGTCAACTGAAGATTTAAATTCCGTTTTGCAGGTGGTGCAAACACCAGAATTCTCCAAAGCAGACTTCAAAATAACGATTCAACACCAGAGTAACATTAAGCAGTAGCAAATTTGTTAAAGCACTATCACTGTTTTTAAATGCTAAGGATCTCTTGTTATTTCTGGCCCCAAACCACTGGGGTTCAAGGCAGTGCAGAGTTATCCTCCGCACTGGTTTGAAGTGAAACATCATTTCACACCCCTTGTGCCTGCTGCTCTGCATAAACACGATGGCCAACTGGTTCTCCAGCCCTGCGTGGCTCTTTGTGCTGTTCCCCCAAAGACATTTCTCCAGAAAAGCACTCTGAAACGGCATCCAAGCCCTCAGAAATATATTCAAAGCAAAGGTTTGAGTCTGAACGGAACAATGAAGCTTAAAATCAAAGAAACTGGCCCAAAAGCTGTAGCCCTACGGTGGCAGTTCCTAGGCAGCGCTCTCACTCAGACCTTGATCGCTCCTTCTCTTGCTTCTTCCTCAGCTGTAGCGACACCAATACTTGTGGGTTGGTACTGAAGAGCGGATCGATGAAATGACCCAAGTTAAACCCCAACACTTTCCTCGCCTTCTCACTGAAACAAAGCCGCATTGCAGCTCCTCAGGAGCCCAACCGCACCCGCCTAGTTCGGTGCTAAACACGGTATGAATCCCATTTGAGCACAACAGCTGGCTGGTGGTTAGATATAAAGCAAGAAAAGCCCATCAATTACCAGACAAAAGCTCTGAGTTTCCCCTGCATCTAAAGTAGAGCCATCCAAGCGAGGGAGAAACAGAGCGGAGGCTGAGTGAACACACCTCCTGACAACGGTCGGAGGACAGCCTGCTCAACTCCCAGCTTTTTAAAAAGCACGCTTTCCAAGGTGCTCTGAAAGAACAGAGCTGGGTCACACCTTCAGTGCTAAAGCTGAAGAAGACAATAGCATTGGGGGAGCTCTCACTTCTTCCCGGGGACTTCAGGTGTTGCTGACAGATGTTGTAAGATGTGCAGGGCTCTCCAAAAAACCACCAGTTGGTGGGCAACAGCCATTTCCTGGACTTCTCCAGGAGGTGGAGCCTCAGCTTTACACCAGGACCTGAATCTTCAGAGGAATCGCACGAGACAGCCTCTGCCAAGATGGGCTCCAAGCCAAGGCTCCCATACTGGAGTCATGAAGTACTTCCTTACGGAAGAAGAGAAGCGTGCCAAGCATGTGCTCAGGAGGAGACCTCTAAGGAGAGCAGAGGCACCTACACCACTGCAGCCTCCAGTCTGGTCATCAAAAATCTCCATCTAGAGTCTGACCAAAGAAGCCTTCCTCTCCTCAGAGGTCAAAACAGAAGGGTACAAATCATCTGGGAAACACTCGTAAGAAGTGTTTCCAGATCGTACGAGCTACTTGGACACTTGGCAGTTCTCTCACCGCCATGGATGTGTGGGTCTGGACAGCACCCGCTGCCTCTTACCCTTTTGTGTTTGGAACCAAACCCAAGTTTGCCAGACACCCATAAAAACCTGACCAGCACCTTCGGAGTGCCCTACCACCAGGCGTGAAAAAACCTTGGCTCCAGTACACAACCGCGTGCTTCCCACGATTGCTCGTTTTGTTTGTCTTCCCGGCTGGCTCGACTGAGCTCTCCAAGCCTGTAACCTCTTGTCCACTGTCTGCTTGGCATTCACACAGCTCTTACAGAGACAGCTGAAGCGCTCGGCCAAAACACAGCCAGGCGCCCCTGCGCAACAGATCGCTTTCTGAGTAGCAGCTGACCAGTTACCATCCCATCCGACCCCAGCATCTACAACAGAAGACCAGACAACAGCCTCACTGGTATACAAGCGAGACCAAAATGAGGAAGGAGAAAGAAATCAAAATAATGAAAAAAAAAGAAATCCCTGGTACCATGTGCTGGATGCGTGCCCCTCGTAAGAGAAGCGAGTGTTTAACAGCAGTTAGTGTGTTCTTGTGCTGCCCTTGCCGTTCGCTGCTAGCCCTTGATTCATTCTTCAAGTTACTCCTTTACAAAGCACTAATTGAAAACGTTCCTACTAACGACTGCAGGCCTCAGACAAGAGGACAACAACAAGCACATTGATGGAGAATACCACGAAGGTGTCCGAGTACTGTGCTACTACCTCCCGATACTTCGCATACGGATCGTTCAAAAATCCAAGAAATCCCAATTTATTTCCAGCTCCCAGCTGCTCTGCAAGACTGGACAAGAGGGAAGTGTACTCCCTTGTCCAGGATCTTAGTTTCTGTTCTACAAGAGCAGAAACTCTAGCACAACTTGATGCACGGGGGCATTAAAGCAGGAGCTTGTTTAGATCACGGACTCCAACGCATGCTGCCATGCCGATACCAAACTGCTGGTGAAGAGCCCTGCCCTGCCTCCAAGCTTCTGAAGACATTAGCTGCCGTTGGGTGTTCAGTTTTGGCAATCCTCACTGTACCGGTAATTCCCGTGTGCTAACGCTGAGGAAAAGCAGATGTACAAAGTGTTCTGCTTTAATAGCAACAGTTCTGCAGAGTTTTGACAAAAGTCCCTTCCATATATAAGAAAAACATACTAAGATGTCTGATGGAAAGGTAATGGTTTTCCTCTTGGCTTATTTTAAGATGATAAACCTACTCATTTGAAGTATCTGCCACTGTAATTCCATTTAGGGAGACTGGGGACATACCTCCTCACAAGTGCTCTCTCAGAGTTAGGATGTAGTGACCTCATAACGTCACAGGGAAAATCTAGATTAGATTTCGTCAGACAACTATTTCGAGCCTAGAAGCGGAGCTCCAAACTGGGCTTAAAAGCGTCATCCCCCCTAGTAAATGAAAGAGAGTTCTACAAAGAAAGCTTTATTCTCTCCTCTAGCAAAAAAAGTGGAAACAAAGTGCAGAACACTCCCAGCACGCTTGGGCTGGTAGACGGGGAGATCAGGAGCTCAAACTATGAAAATACCGCACAGGAATACCCAAGTTTTCATTCTGGTGCGGCTTAGCCCAAACATCAAGAATTTCGAGATTCTTAGTACTGGGATACAGTGTAACTAAAAAAAAAAAAGTCTCTAATTTTGTATAAACAACCCAAAACTTAACCATGGGGGAAGCGGAGCAATTCTGAAGTTCTGCTCCCTACGAAACTCCAAGTCAGAGTGAAACAGGCCAGAAAAGCTCTAATCTGTGGACAATTTTAAGTCAAAATGTGGAGGCTTCTGTCTCTTAACAGCTCATGACATGATAATTTGTTCACTCTTCTGGAAGATGAGAACCTGGAGCTCAAGTTCTCCAGTCTAGAACCAGGCTGAGCACAGACCGAAGTCTCAGCATCCCAGAGCAGCCACGAGCATCTTGACCACCCGGCTACTGCCTCATCTGCTGAAGGCTTCTCGTCCAAAGGAGCTCCCACAGAAACCTGCAGCTTCACATTTACACTGAGGGAGGGGGGAAAAAAACTCCCTAGAAGGTTCCTGTCACACAATGGCACATTATTTGCTCAGGAATGCAAAACTTCCCAGGTGACAATATTCCTTGCTAGATTCTGAACCCCACCGAGAAAGCTGTAAGGCAACAGTCATGTCAGATGCCCCTACAAGCGCCATAAAGTCCTGTAAGACACACACGCTTTTCCGCTTTCCTCAGAAGGTCAGTTTGCTCTTGGGCCTCTTCAATAAGACTGAACTCCCTTTCCAGTCTAAACTCAGCTTTTGACTGTGGGGATTGTTTCCTGATGACAGCGCATTTCAAGGTTTCCCAGCTTAAGGTAAAGTTTTTCGGAAAAGCAGCGTCCAGCAGCGAGAGTCGGTGCCGCAGCTGAAGCCACGAGTGCAGGAGGAGTTGGTGTAGGTCACGACGTGCTGCGCACCAAGCATTAGCACAGATTCTAAGTGTTTGCTGTTAATGCTCTCAAAGTATTGGGGCAAGTCTGACTAAACATTCCTTTTTTATTTCATAGAATCACACGATGGGTTGGGCTGGAAGGGACCTTAAAGATCACCTCATCCAACCCCCTGCCATGGGCAGGGACACCTTCCACCGGAGCAGGTTGCTCCCAGCCCCGTCCAACCTGACCCCCAACACTTCCAACGATGGGGCATCCGCAGCTTCTCTGGGCAAATCCACACACCAATCCGCAGGCCACGGCAAGAGCTGTCAAGCGACCGCTGCTGCAGAAGTTCCACGGCAAACAGGACGTCCCAGAAAGACAAACTCCTTCCCACCCACCCACCCTCCAGAGAAAATCTTCTCGAAAGAGCACGCAGAGCACCTCCCAGGGAGGAAAACTGCCCTTGGACTCTCCCTTGTGTCGTAACACATTTGACAGAGACTTCCCAAAACAAAGCGTTCTTTTATATCACAGAGGGACACGTTCAGCTACAGAGAGTCAGGAGGTACCTACGTCTGACAGCAAGATTATTGAGAACATCCTGATTTAACTCAGGTTTTCTAGTCCTGGCTGTAATAACAAATGTTATTTTAAAATTAGGATGACAACTTTAGGCAGGTTGTAGTCAATGGTTTTTGAAAACTGTTTTCTCGAATTAGGTCCTGCGCCCTTATTCGCAGTGACAGGGCTATGCCTCCGCAGTTCCCACCGGCACAAGCCATTCTGCACTTGTGTACAGAGGGGACCGTGCTGAAAGAGTACATCTGCACGGGAAAAGAAAAATTAAAGCTATGGAATATTAGTTTGGGGCTTAAATAAGTTTATCTGGGTTGAAGCAGGTTTTCGCTCGTAAACTAAAGGCTATTGGAAGTACCTCAAAACAATTAAGAGTCCCGTCAAAATTATTCTCTAATCCAAACGTGAAAGGATCAGAAAAACCCCAAACGTTTCCGATTCCCTGTATGACTGAAATGACTCCTGCCTTTCAGCCGGATACAAACACAACCTTACTGGTTCTGTATGATCTAACGAGGTTAACGACAACGCGTAACTGGCAATGCAAACGGGAATTGATTAGCTGGAGATACATGTCCCCGTTACGAAAGGGGAAGACTGAACTTTAATGAGAAAGACCCTGTAATCCCTTTTACACGGCACCACTGATGGCCCTTTAACCCTCTCCAGCAGGTTTGGTATTATACCTCGGACGCCGCAGGGGAATCAAATTAATGGTATTTCTTAAATCAGCAAGAGGCAGATGGTTGTGACACCACAAGACATCCTTCAAGAGGGTGAAACCACTGGCAGACCAGGAAACGTCGCCTCTCCAAGCCCCTCTCCAGACCTGAAGCAGCGAGTACTTTCTGTCCCTGCGGAAGCCCGGTCTGTTTTGTGCATTATCTCCAAGAACACGGAGCCCTGTTTTGTAACACACAATGAACTTACAAGTGATGTCTGACAAAGCCCGGCAACTTCACAGGGAAGTTAAATTGACTTGAGGACAAGAAAAACTATAAAATACTTCCATGGCAAGAATTGATCACATTACCAGCAAACAGAGGCCTGCAGCACAAGCAGATGCACAACCTCCGCTCTCATCACAAGAGCAATAAGCAAAACCCCACATATAAAGGCAGAGAACGACTAAATGACTAGTGTGAGTTTCAGCTCAGGAAATAGTTTAAAGGTGCCCCCAAGACAGCCCAGTCTCCTTTGTTTTCACTAAGGCAACACTTACAACCTGTCAAAAGCCAGGCTTGAATATTAATAAATATTTAATTGAGAGGAAATATACTATAGCTATGGAAAAAATCCTGGGTCTGAATACAATAATTATGCTACTATTTAAACCCTAATTTGCATCTTCCAGTGAGTCAGGACTCCGCAGCCACCAGGGCTTCCTCACGCAGCTTGGAGGCGTGCAGCCCGATAACCAAGGGGGCTTCCACGGAGAAGGGTGGAGAGGTCACGGAGAGCTGCTGCAGCGTTCCTGCGAGCTGCAGGAGTCCCTCACGAGAGGATGGATGGGCTCAGTCCTCCGGCGGCGCAGAACCAGCTCACAGGCACCTGGATCCACGCGCAGTGGATGAGGCACTCGGAGTCTGCTCGTTTTAGCAACGCTTGCATTATTTCAGAGTTGAAGCACACCCTGGAGACCACGAGAGAAACCTTCCTGCCAAAAATGAAGCAAAATAACTTCTCCCATCTATGCATACTTGTGTGTAGTTTTCTAGTATGTGTATTTGAGAATGATACAAAATCATCCATAAAATGTTAAATTTAATCATCCATTTGTCACCTACAGTTGTAGCAGAGCCAGTAAATCAGATCACTGTTCCCTCAGTGCTCACTGTCACAGATGAGCTACAGCTCGAAGCATCCACACACTCGTGTCAGCAGAAATACTTTCAGTGAAATACTTGTTAGAACAAGACCTAAAACGCGCAAGTAACTGCTGCCAACACAGGCACTTCAGAGGCTGCCTCATGCCTCATTTGGTGCACATATAGGCAGTCAATGTAGTTAATCACCTTTGGAAAGCCGTTAAGAACGTGCACAACCTCACTGAAGACTTAATTGAAACTACTAAGCACGACCAGCGTACCCAGTCCTTCCCTCCTCTGGAGCTTAATGGCCAGCCTAGAGAGCCAGGAGCCCTTGTGTGCTCTCCCCAGCCCACTTCCACTAAAACAGATGTGGGGCATCTTCACCTACCCTACTCTGCAACCCACAGTGGGTACCTCTCGGAAAGCAAAAGCCAGTGTCTACCAAGCTTACCACAGCGTCTGAGCCACATGAATCTCCTCTTAACTCTACAGAAGCTTTACTGTGTCAATATAAAATGAACCATCACCAGCTTTTAGAGAAACGAACAATGGAGGCTTTTTAAGGAGATTCTTGGATATTAACATAAGCTCCTGCAGTCTGTTCCAGTCCTATCTTCCCCTTTCACACTGCATACAGTAATTCACCAATAATAAGGCTCTTAAAATTATTATGGAGCTGTGATACAATTTTATTTCTAAAATACAACCACCGATGAACTTTAATTACAGTATGGAACCCAAAGTAGGTAGTTTTGGTTCTCCACAGTGGCACTCCAACACAAACTTCAGGTCTAGCCAGGCAAAACCCCAGCCCCACCTCCGTTTCAGCAGCTGCACCCCACACCACCATCCTTGGACGTGTCAGACACACCTCTGCAAGTGCAAGCCATGGATTCCCCCGTGCCCGCCAGTGCAAAGCTGTTTTGGAGGTGGGAGGCACCACAGATTGTTGAGTGACCCAGTTCACTCTTGCTGAGCAGCTCCCCCAGGGAGAACCATCTGCTCTTGTCCTAATTTATTCCATTAGTCACAGCCCAATACAAATCGCATTAACTACAACAGGACAGTATTACTTGTAGGACTCACCACACAGCTCATTCAGAAATAATCGTGTTATGGTCATCTGCTCTCCAACTCCCCACATTCAATGACAAGCACTTCAAAATCTCCGATTTGCAACCTGAGTGCAAATTCTCCTGGAAAAAGGGCTAACCTACCGACCAGCCACGGAAAACTTCCACGGCCGGGCTGCGGGATTAGGAATTAAGACCCAAAGTAGCACACACGTTACAGAGCTCCTGGACAGACACAGTGACGCCTGTACGTGGAGAACATGGAAAAGGGAAACAGAGTCCCAGGTAGAAAACCTGAACTTAAGCTGAGCTTACTTTAAAGTAACTTATCAAATTAAAGTTAGTGCCAGATGGAATACCACCGAGATTTGTTTTATAGCAGACCTGAAAATGAACCCCAAGCCTTGCCCTTTCAACACAGCTTCGATGCGTGCGGTCAGTTTTGCGCCCGGAGCACTGCAGAGCAGGCAGAAGCAGGGATTCCAGACGCCAGCACCCCCTTTCAGCAGGTACTACACAGCTCCCCGAAGCACCAAGCCGCCTCACATCACGTCTGGCCCACTGTGTGTAGGACTGAAAAACGTGACAGAAGGATTGAGTGGTCTGTGAACTTCTTTTCTATTTAAAAAATATCTTCACAAGTTAAGTGGTACTTTTAAATCTCAAGTGTGGTTTTACAATGGATGGTAAGCACCATAAACAGCAGATGTGCACCTTCACCCGAACGACGAGCCGTTGACAACGGAGCAGCACTGGAACACCCAGGCCCCATCACACGATCTGGCACCCTGCTCGTGTCTCTAGACGGGGTGACAGCAGGTCAACTATGAGACGCAGCAGCACGGCCCAAATCAAACCTTCCAGTCCATCTAGATCACATTCTGTTCCGTTTTACCCAAAGCTACACATCACTAAGTTCACCAAAATTATTTGTGATAAGCTGAACACAGCAGCAGCCAAGAATGCTGGGGAGAAAAATGAAGATCTACTGACAAGCTGGTGATCTGTACCGAGCCGCAGAGATGAAAGCCCCTGGGGAAGCCGGCAGGCTCGCGGCACACGGGGCGTGCCTGCTCCTCTTACTGCGGCAGGAGAACCAAAATGGAGTCACGCAGGAAGGGTTACACGAAGTGGTTTCGCTTTAGAGGGAATCGCCACAGGAGATGCTTTTACTCCCTAGAGTAATGAATAAACAATTTGCACCTATCAAGGCTTCAGATAAGAGACTGAACACCAGAGTATCTGCTGAACACCACAGAAAAGAGCTCAGCCGAAACAGAGCTCTAAACCACAGTGCAAGGCACAACCGCCAGAGCCAAGAACTGGGGCATCCTCATGTCCCAGTCCACCATTTAACAAAAAGGTCCTCTTCTGCCACCACCACGGCCAGCAGTACCGGACTTACCCGGAAACTGATTACCAAAAGGCGTGATATAACAGCCTGTACCAGATTCAGCTGCAGCACAAAGCCAGTAAAACTCCGCTGGCGTTACCGTAACCCCAGTGCTAGAAGGGCAGCACCCTCCGACTCCTGCGACACCCACAGAACGAGCATGAAGCGTGCTGCTCTGGTACTTCTGCTCACCGAATTCTGTGCATCCCCAGCAATGGCGTTTCCATGCAGTGAGAGCAGGAAAACAGATTTCTAAAACTCAAGCTCGTCTTAAATTCATTAATTCAGTGCCAAGAGTTATTAATCCTGCAGCAAGCAGAAGTGGAATGACCCGTCACTCTCCTTACCCGCGATTTCCATCTCCTATTGGAGGTGAACTTACGGTTTATTATGAGTCAGAAGAAAATGCCTAAGGAATCTCAACTGCAGAGGTTTCTGCATTTTGAAGGACAGCCTACCGATCTTCTCCGGCTCGTCTGGACCTGTTCCGGCAATGCAGCTGCTCTCCAGGCCGTACGTCGGATCCACCTTCCCAGAGGCTCTTGCTGCTTCCTGGACTTTCTTTACATGAGCCTCCACAAGCTCCAGCGGTACCTCCTCTCTGACTCGAGAAAACTCCTCTGTTGAAAAATCACACAGAAAACGTTATACTGTGAGGGTTTTAGGGCAAATTAAAAGTTATGATTTATGTGCAGGTAACTCTCATGACAAGGTGAATTCTCAAATATGCAAGTTCCTTCTTTTCACACGATGTAGTTAATTTTCTCTCTCAAACGTTGTAGTAAAGTCTCTTCTCAATTATACATAAAATTGTCTTTTATGTGCAAAAATACAGAAAAGAGTGAAAGGACCTATTTCATCAAGTTTCTTCGGGGCCACAACCGTGGCAGATAATGTCACACAGTGCATTTACCCACAGCTAAACTAAAGGACAGAGGCCACAGCGACACCAACTACTAGGTGGTGCTGGCAAACACCACCAGGAGTCAAGGCGCACAGGAGGGGAACGCAAGCCACCTTTAGACAGCCAGCGGCCTTTAAGAGCTACTCCAACTTGCCTGTAAATTGGCAGCTTCAGTAACAACAGGGCACAAAACTGGGTAAATTTGTTTTTACAACTTATTAAGGATCTCTACAACCAGTCGATTTAACAGCAGGCTGACAGAGAGCAAAGTCGTAGAGACCAGGTGAAAGACATTCTCGGGGCAAACCCATACCTAACGCAGCCTTCGCCGCGGCTGATGCCACCCGGGGGTCCACCACCGACGCCAGAAAAGCAACGGTGCTCATCACCGGGTTGCCGGACTGGCTGAACGGCACGGGCTGGTAAGCCAGCGGGCCCAGGGACGCGTCCGAGTTCTCCAAATAGGGGTCTTCGATCGGGAGCCTCAGAAAATGCAGAATGCACTCGTCCTGGGTCCGGCTCCCGACGTGCTCCGAGACTTTGTTCCAGTCATCTTTGTACATCTCCAGAGCCTGCAAAAGACCCAAACCGTTGTATCGACGTTGACTACCCTGGGGAAAACAAACCTACTTTATGCAAAAAGATTTTCAACGCTAATTATTTTGGTGACGGAAATCGGCATCAGACAGCTATTTAAAATCGTATTTTTTTCCTAGTAGCAAAATTATTCTGCATAAGAAATGTGAACATCTCACTGGGACATCAGCTAAATTTAAGCTGCAGGGATCATCACAGGAGTTTTATGCTGTTACTGTACCAAAAAGAATTGTCAGAAGATTTGAGATTTACTCTTAATATTTGCATAGTTAGTGTTTCCCCATTTTGCTTTCTCGTGAAAAGCTTTACGGGGAAATAAGTTTGCTTATCCTACCAAGGCTCACCAATTCTCTTAATTCCCATAACTACTCCCCCTGCGGGCACTCGTGTGTCTCATTTACATCCTAACACACTAAGGGGCAGGAACAGGATTTATTTCACACATATATACTAGCTACAATGGTGAAGTCCAGTTTTTAGATTCAACGGATGTTATGAAAATGAAAGGGCATCACCAACATACCAGGGGAAAATATATTCTATCTCGTGAAGGCAGAAGAGACCAGTTCTCCAGCAGCTGTTAACCAGCCCGATTTTTGTTATGCATTCGGGTTAACAAATCATCATCATGTAGATAAGCCACGTGATAAAGCAAAATCTTCCAGATTAAATCAAAGACTTTGTAATTCAGAATTTCAGTCCCTTTTTAGAGTTACATAAGGAAAGTCTTAACAAAACAACTTACAACCAACGAGCTACTGAAGTCCCTGCACTGGTTTCCGAAAAACTAACAAATCAGCACTGTTAAAAAGCCTGGCAGAATCTCATCCCTTAACAAGCAGTTTTCTTCCTGTAAACTGTTTCAGTTATTTAAGCATTTGGATTCCATAAAATAAGCACTGAAGTATCCTGAACCGTTAACTTTCACATTACTGAGATGATTCACAGCCCAGTCACCTGGAAGAACCAAAAAGCCATTTGAGATCCAGGCAAAATACGTTAAAACTTAACAATGAAAATGGGATCTAGAGCTCACAGGCCGCCAGCAGTCTTCTGAGAAGATCTGCCACCCGAGGCCTGAGCAGGGTGGCAACACCTTTCTGTTCCAGCCGCAGATCCCATTTCCAATTTTAAGTTCAACGTACCTGGCCGAGAAGTCAAGCTGGTTTTTTTACCTACCCTGTACTGGCCCTACAACAGCCATAACGGCTCCTGCACGGCTTCACAGCGAGAGAGCGGGTGTTTCAGCCCCAACCCAGGGAGGGGAAGGACAGGGTTTGAAGCAGGTGAGGATCCCTGTGACACGTCCCCACCGACGTGCTGGCCGTCAGGACAACACAGAAATCACCCTCCTCCTCAACTACCTGCTCATGACAACCGAGTTCCCCCACTGAGCAGTACGTCCATTTAAGCGTGGATGTTAACAAACGAAGTTAACGGCTTTCCAAGACTGGAAAGCTTTCCCACGAGGCTGGGAACTACCAGAAATCTCAGCCTTCAGGGTAACAGGCGAGACTGACTTGACTTTCCACATGCACAACTCTTCATAGCAGAAAGGCAGACTTTGGAGCAAATGGGCTGCTCAGCTGGATTCGACCTCAGACACCACGAGGAGGATCCATCCAGCACGACGGAGGAGTGCACACAAGTACACGCAGTCAACAGGCTGGATGTCTCCGCAGAGCTCCTGCAGAGTCACTAGTGACAAGGAGATGACAGCAACCGAGCCAGCAGCCTCATGTGATAAGAGTTCCCCAGCCTGGGAAAGGACATTTCCACAAAACAAGTTACGCTGCACACGGAGCTTGTGCATTCAGAAGACATTTGCCTGCAGGACTATACGTAAACCAGTCACCTTCATCAACACAAAAGTATTTTTGAAAAAAATCCAGGAGTATCCGAACATACTGTTTTCTTCACGGCAGTTCTGGAGGAAAAGTGTTGTAGTGGCTTTGCAGCTACAGCATAAGCTCTGGGAATCCTTCAAAGACAAAGCAGTCTACCTGGACAGGACCCTCGGCCATGTCAGGGATGCTGAAGGTCAGCTGGGGAAAAATGCAAACCGAGCAGGACGTTGCAGGCTGTGGAAGCAGACTAACTGAAAGGACAGATGAGCTAAATCCAAGCGCCAGAGATCCAGCAGGCACTGAACAAATTAAGAGAAAACAGACCAAGTTGCCTGCAGCGGGTGGAGCTTTTTAGCCCCCTGATCTGAAACAGATTCAAGCTGAAGCTTTAAGTTTCTCTCCCAGAATAGGTCTCACTGCTTAAACTGGGTGGGGAGGAGGGGAACAAACCCCCAGTATATCTTCAAAAGGCCACTGGTTCCCTGCTCCTTCCCACCCCGGGTGTAAGATCAGCCGGGCAAGTCCCAGATTAGAGGAGCGCTGTGCTCCAGCAGAGCTCAGCTGGCTGTCAAGAACAACACAGCAACTGTGGAAGACCAGGAGCGAGACAACAGGACGGGTCGTGAAAGCTCAACGGAAAGAACGACTTGGTTTGGGGCTGAACCACGGACAGACCACATGGGGCTGGTCCATACCACAGGAATCACCGGTCCCTACCTGCTCGTGAAGGGTTCTCCTGACCCCCGCCTGATCTTGCCCAAGTGTTTAAAGAAATGAGAAACTGCCAGTTCACTAGGTCATACTCACAGGGAAATATTTCTTCCACGTTCAACCTTCATTTTACTTTCCCTAATTTCATCTCTGTGCTGCAAGTTATGTGTCAGCGTCTATCCATTTTTAATCACGCTGGCAAATTAGATCAGCTCTGCTTTTCAGGGCCATGCAGGGTTTTTTCACTCATTCTCCTTCATTGCTCGTTATTTTTCTGCTAGACGAACTGGCTCTCACAATAGTTGTCCTTACTATAAATAGCTGAAAGTGCACTTAACTATGCAAGAATAGTGCTCCGTGGAGACAGGGAGCAGCAGTGTGGCAGGGAAGATGATTCTGGGAGGGAAACAGTATTTCCTCCCCCCAATTTATTCAGTCAGCAGGCAGAAGGACAATAATTATTTTACATAAGATTTATTCTTTGGAACTTCACTGCACATCTATCTGCCCAAAGCTACCCCGAGGATTTAATTGGACTGAGCTGGCTTGTTATAGCTGAATTACTTATGCTTGAACCGATATACTCTTTACTGATTTATTCATAGGTTAAATCCACAAAGAATGAAGAACAAAAACATTATTAATTTAAACTCACATTAAACAGAATTGTAATCTCAAGACTTAGGGGTTTTTTGGTTTTTTAAACAAAGAAGAATGTGTCATCTGGATCATTCCATTAGGCTACTACTTGCTATGTATGACCATAAGACACAAGCATTCAAAAGAATGGATTTTAAATAACAATACTAGTAAGTGAAGCAGCCAGCATACCAAGATATTAGTGCTGCTTCTCCATACAAGAATGCCATGAAAGACACATTCGCTGTTTTCACCCCACAAGCAAAATTTTTCCACGGGCCACTAGAAAAGCATCAGCTAAACAGTGCACATCAACCTAACATTAACAAAAATATCTGGTTTGGCTCTCTGAGGAACACACTTCCGTATGGGTGAAGGCTGAACCGAAGCACGCGGCTGATGAGGCACTTGGGCGAGCTCAGAAAAGCCGCCACCCACAGAAGCCGAGTATTGTTCAGCACCGCCAAGCGCTGTCAAGATCCATTGTCCATGCTTCTCCTTATGAAATTAACTTTTCAATGGGTTTACTGACACATGGAAAGACAAAAAAGCCAGAACAATCACGCGATTGCAGCCTGGTTTAAGCTCCCTCCAAGTAAAAACAAACACAATCGCCCTCGCCCAGACTGGAATTCTTATACCAGAACCCTGAATTACATGAAGGGGAAAAAAAATCAGCCACCCAACCCTTACATCAAGAAGATGTTCCTGCCAAAGCAAGCAGGTAGACGATGATTTCTTTATAGGAATTGGCAGCACATTAATTATTTCAGGCCACCGAGCTGCTTCTGACGAAGTGCTATGGAAAACAACGCTGCCCTGGCGTGAGCGAGAAAGACCAGAACCACCTCTGCAGCGCGCCTCACGTGACGGCTTTCATCCCAGAGTGGAACTCCACGAGACCTGACAATCACCATGTGGTTCAGGAGCATCAGATTAAGCAATCTGAGGACAAAGAGCAGATTCTATGTGCCAGCAGTCCTCTGACCTCCTTTTTACAGTACCAATGTGATTTGAGTCATCTCATATGTATTTCTTGTAGACTTCCAGAAAAAGCTTAAAGAATACATCGAGTGCAGCTATGTGGCAAAAGGAAGGAGTAGATGTGTGGGATTAAAAAGCTGCCAAATAAAGAGCTTCCCTTCTCAGTAGCAGGAGACAGGAAGCAGGCTCATCTGTTTCTTAACTGTTTCAACTCCAAACATCAGTGGTTTCCCTTACCATGCTATGGCACAGCCAGGAACCTTTAAATGCATCAGAATTTCAAAACATTCATCTTAGTGGCAGGCAAACCGCTACCTGAAGGGCATTTATTCGACACTGTTAGTAACTCCTGTTAAGGAAGAGACCTCTCTGCGCTGCAAGATCTGTTCCTGAGTTTATGCAAACATTCTTAAACACCTAATTCCTGGTTTGCAGACACAAGTCAGGGAGAACTGAAACTTAAAGTACACAAAGCCCCTGGGTTTAGTACTAACATTCTCGTAGCCATGACGGTCAAAATAGAGAGACGCGGTTTGAAGGGAGAGCTGTAACCCTTACCCAAGGGACAGAAAGGCAGCCTTGCACACAGACACTCAACCGCCCCCCTCCTCCAGCTACAGCAGGCGGGTCTGAAAAGACGGCTCCCCTCTACAGACGCTCCTCTGCCACCCCAGTTCTGTGCAGGCATGCAGCTGTCATCTCGCTCCACCACACAAAATTGTGGTTGGTTTTTAAACATTGTAATATCCTGCGTGTTTTGGTTTCCTGGCTCCCACCTCCACGAACTTACTTCTAATAGCAGCAATGTCTCTTGTTCCGTCCATTCTCTTCCAGCACTTGCACCTTTACTCTACAAAAGACAGAAAAAACCAAGTGAAATACAGGTGTCTTTGCACAGCACTTTTCAACAGAAAACTTCAGGAAGGGAAGGGGAAGAGTTCGTGATTTAATCCCCTCAAACACGTCCTTTTCACAACCCTGCCATGACAGCTAACCCAGCCCCGGCTATCCCGTACAGGGCTCAGTTCACGTGATTTACTTCCGTAGCTCAGGCACGCAGGCGAGTACACTCCTGCGGAGCCGAGGGTTACAGATCCCACCTTCCCAACATGTCTAGAAGAACCTGCAACTCCTCTTTTGTTCCAAGCCAAAGTGATTTGGTACCCTCTCCTCCTGGCTCCCACCTACCTTCGCTTGCCCATACAGCAAACAGAAACGAGGATCTTCCTAAATAATACAAACCCCTGGGAGTGCTGACGGCGTTCCGGTCAGCTTGACTTTGCCCAGTACAATTAAGCCAAGAACAGAGCAGTTTCCACAAGGCATCCTACAGTTCACACCGAAGGGCAGCAGCAGCCACAACACCAGAGTACCCAACCCCTCAGCAGCGCCCCACAGCCCAAGGAGGCTGCTGTCCCTTGAGGAGATGGTATCGCTCGGTTCAGGCACACCCGGGATTCTCTCAGCAGAACGAGGTTTATGTCAGCTTAACCTCAGCCCCCACCACACCTCTGCTTCCAAGGCAGACAGGCTGGACTGTGTAAGGTGCATGCTGGCCCAAAAAGAGCTCATCTATCTAAAAGCTCATCAGTAACTTGGTAAAAAAAATAAATCTTGGTAAAAAAGTGAGATGAGCTATCTGAAAAGACAAGAGTAATTACAGCAAGATAATCTGCATAGTTAGCAGTCACGTGCTCCAAGGGTTGCTGCTCCCAAATCTATACCTCACGGTTAACTCCTGGGATTTTCTAAAAGTTAAAACTCTCTTGGTGAAAACCTCCCCTTCCGTGATTACAGACGGCCTAATCCATTACATGTCAAATAAAGACAAAAGCAGCTTGTCACCTGCTTGTGAAAGAACATTATCTAGATTGGATGTCTCTGTGCGAGACCACAGCAAGAGGAAAAGGGTAATTCGGGTCAGTAAATCTATCCCACCTCAAGGTGCATTTCAACTAGGTCATCAACCCAAACAGAATGTTAATCAAAGTGAGTTATCCAGCAGCTTCTCAAACTCGTCACTTCTCAAACCCGCTGGTATGAACAGCCCAAAAAGCAACTGCCACACACGCAGAAAAACCCCCAGGACATCAACTTCTGCAAACCAACCTGCCCAAGTGCATTGGTGTAGATGGTTGTAAAGAGAACCACAGCCTAGAACCAGCAAAAGGTTTATGAATTTGATGAATATTTATACCTGTCTACACTAAGTGAAAAAGTCGCTCCACAAAATGTGATAAGGAATCAGGCTTTATAAATAAATTGTGATCTCCAGAACTACTGTGGTTTTGATTTTCTGGGCGTTTTTAAATAGTTTTCTCTTAGGCGGCAAATATTGTAGAAATAACAGTGTATAAATACTATAAATATTTATCTCTGAGGTTTAAATGGCGATCTCTTAGGACAACGAACACTGTACTTACAGAAACCAATTACAGAGAATTAGCCTGATGTCAGCCCAGGAGAGGCACTAATCCGCAGAGCGCTGCAGACCGCCCGGCTGACGGCTGTGCTGAAGCAGTAACCCGGAATTCCTGCAGTACCTCCGAGCGCTGCCAGGCACACACACGGGTATCGGGCAGCAGGAGACAGGCAAGAGGTTACGGAATTACTGACATCGCTGCAAGGGGGTCTCAAAACTTTAACTACCCAACACAACACATTGCAACGTGCTAAAACATCCCCTGTGGGGTTTGGGACACCTTTTGTAATGAAGCAACGTTCTGTTCTCCCTGTCTGGAACCCCCTGCTCAGATTTGGCAAACAGGACGAAGACCCTGCAGAGCGATCTCGGTTTCTGTAGGGAATTACTAGATAGGTTGTCAGTTCTGAACCAGTCAGGCAAAATACGCAGGAACAGGACAAGAGTTCAGCGTCTGACGACTGACTAGCTCGGGACAGGTACTGGTCTTTACTTCTACAGAAGCAGACACCCAGCACAACCATGTGCCTTGGTGTCCTACACCGTGATGGAAGAAACCTAAAACAGGAATGTAAGAGTAACACAAGTCATCTCAATGTCATCTGGCAGAGGACACTTGAGGAAGGAAGCTTAATGGAAGGCGCAGAGGAAAAAAAAAAAATCCCAACACACTTGCCTTTGCTAAAGTCTTTTTTGAGTAAATGTCTGTGCGGAGTCCAAAGTTCTGCAGATCAGTAGGCTTCTCTTTGTTTTTCTCAGGAAAACTCAGCATCTGCTGAGCAGCCGGAACCTGTGAACAAACGTTACAAGGGAAAGGTGAGAGGGGGCAGGAACTGGAAGTTATCTGAGGTTTTCAGACCAACGTTAAACACAACACAGACTGAACAAAGCTGAACCTGTATCTACAGAGATGACTTTACAGAGCACCAGTACTAGCAGGCTCGTTCTGGAGACTCTACCTGAAACTCAACCTACGCGGAGAAAACAACGGAACATTTCATCCAACTGGGCACAAGTCACTCTCCTGAAGTGCTGAAGGACACTGGCTGGAGCGGAGGGAAACGCACGCCAGGGCGACCCGCGGGGCTCACCTGCGGAGTGCGGATATGGAGCGGCATAAGTCCCGAGGGCGTATCGGCCAGCACGTTGAAGTGAGGAGTCGGGGGAGGGCCCATGGCCATGGGACGGCTTTCTGGATCCACCTGGTAGTTAATGAGACCCCACTGCTCCAGAAAAGCATGTACTCTGTGAAAGGACGTGACAAATCAAAGTCAGGAGAACAAAAGCCTTGCTTGTGCTTGGCACCGCGGAAAGGAGACGGCGAAGGAGGGAGTTTGTGTTTCTGGATCAAACGCAGATCCAGAATCTTCTATGATCCTTCACTGACCACAAACACCAACACAAATCACACAGCACGAGCTTTCCGCAGACTTGACTGCACTTCAGCACGTTGCATGTAGACAAAAGGAAATTACTTAATTAAGGACGAGGGCAAAGCCAAGCCAGAGCTGCGTGCGCGGACCCACGGGCAGACAACGTACGGATTGTGAGGGCTGCACAACCATTGACTTGCTGCCCTCGTCTATCTAGAGCTGTTCTTTGCTGAATCGACATTCAGCAAGTTCCAAATTCCCAGGGCTCTGCTGCGCCTCACGGCTTAAGATCGGCGAAACATAAAACTGACAAAACCGAGCCGCAAAACTGGGATTTCTGAAAAAACTCCACATACTTACTAGCAGCAGAACCTAAATAATCAGAAGCTAAGATCCAAACGCTGCAAGCACGGTTCAGCAAGCAGACAGAATATTATACATAAAAAATAGTATAAAATTGTCCAGTTACCCTAAAAGGGGGGAAACTGCTAATCAGCAGCACGGTGGCTGTTGCCCACACCTACGCTGTCACACCGGAACACTGCCATTCCCAACGCATCTCCTATGTGTTATGTTAAGGTGAAGCCAGGGGCTGAAGGATCCATGGCTTTTACCTCATGACAGCGCACACGTCTCCAGTCAGGTTCCTTCTGCAGGCGGTGCTGGTCAGGTACTCTTGAGGGTTTAAGCGATAGGTGTCAATCATGAAGTTGCGGTAAGCCAGGTATCTGAAAGACAATCGGGGCGTAGCTCATGTACACCGATGTCTAACAAGTTTAGAGTGTTTTAGGATCCACCTTCTCCAAACACCGGTATTACTGACAAGCAAACAGCAACAGGTCATTTCTATTGAAGAAATTCACAAATTGGTTTCAAAAGCAATAGGCAGGCAGAATTTTATAATAAATACACACGCTGAATATGACCCATCTCTTCCAGATTGTTTCATTCTCGATTTTATCTGTGTTTGGACTAGCAGTACATCAAAGCAGGCTTAAATTGCAACACACACAAATAGCCGTGGGCTAGTCAAATAAACAAAATGAAGCCACTCAAACGGCTACCTTGACTACTCTGAAAACTGCAACCAAGAGCAGCAGCAGCGAGTCTTGCACCAGAGGGATCAGAAGGTAAAAGACAGGACGACAACCCAAACCATCTGCTCTTCCAGCACTAATAACCCGAAGAGGAAGGTAAGCACCTCCTCTCACGCCTTTGCTGCAGCTCTGCGGCTACACGCAGAGATCAGGGATGGGTGGATGGTCTTACCCTCTCAGGTTCTAAAGACAGACATTGCATCTTCGGTGGAAATAGGCAAAAAAAATAGATCCTTGCCCCACTCCGAATCGCTCTGACTACAGCTGGAGCTTGGTCACTGACAGAGTACTCACTCAAGAGACTGCTGGCTGCAGAAGAAATTGCCAGGGTCTGGTCTTCACGTGGAAACAGGCTAAATAATCCTCATCAATACCCCCTGGGAACCTGGCAGGAAAGCAGCTATGCAGAAAACTGGACAGAACACTGCTGTTCCTACATGTGAACTTCATAACGCATAAAAACATCAGGAAGGAGAGGTTAGAGAAGAGCAAAATGGAGATGACAAGATCTTTGACAAGCAGAGGGCAAGAACCCAGAAGCCAGCAAGCACTCCCCACTCGCTGAGCTGGGAACAGCTAAGGCAGAAGTGATCCCCCCACGAAATCCTCAGATTTCAGCCCAAGTAAGCAGGTGTTGGGGTTCAGCCTGTTTCCTGCACTGCAGGCGTTGCTTCGCAGGCTTCTTCAGTATTTTCAGGAAGTTTCTGGAATGTACTAACGCTTCCTAATACAAGTTGCACAGAACAAAGTTATTGCTAGCCCTATTCTTTAGATGGAACAAAACCCGTCTGCCAAATACAAGGGAGTATCCTACGCAAAAGATGTGTTCAAAACAGCGTATTATAGGCAGATTTCTGCCTCTGGAAAATTCAAGCTGGGAACGTCTCACAGGCTGTGTGCAAAAGCAGCTGGTAACCAAAAATACAAATCATCCTGAGCTGGAACACCAAGGCCTTTTGCAGGCAAGACAGAAGCAGACAGATGCTGCAAGAACACGTTCCTGCCAAAATACCACATCTTCATTCCGACCAAATTATGAAAAAAAAAGTCGTGGGACTAGGTGGTGTGCTCCTCCGTGCTGAATGTTTGGCAGGCAAGAAACAAAAAGGGAGCATCTTCCATAGAGGAATATTCGGGAACATTTCTGAATGCTCCGGGGGAGAACTGGGTTGGCACCTGCTCCAGAACAGGTACCTTCAAGTGGTCTTGGCTGCAGAAATTCATTGTTCATCCTGAAGGAAATCTGCTTTTGGCAACGACGACCCATCAGCTACAACTTGTCAACAGCAAGAAAGGTTAAGTCAACTAGTATTTAGTTAAAACCCCTTTTAAGACAGAAACCACCCCCCAGGCACTACTGTCACAAGAATGAACCTGTGTGAGCTCCTGAAGCACGGTATTTTGTTTGGCCTGAAAACTCAGCTGGAGGCAAGACACTGCCATTCAGAAGGATGTTTCTATTTTATTTAAAAAGAGAACAAAGCCAAGACCAAATGCTACTCCCACAATCCCTAAATGGCAACAAAAATACATCTCTGGGATAACACCAGGAGTGGGAGGGGTCCCTGATTTGCTTCATTCATCGGCAATAACCAGTAGCAGCTCACGGATGAGCATCAGGAGACCTGATGTTTTGACGTCAATGGAAGAAGGAAGCACGGGCTTACACGTGATGGCCCCATCAGTGCCAAATATCTTTCAAAGAAGCAATCTTTCACCATTCACTCTGTTTGCAGTCCTAGACAGCAAGTCCTAGAAACTCCGAAACAAAAATACGCTGAAGAGTAAAACTGATGGAGCAGAGTTAGTGTGAAACACATTTTGGATCAAATACAGTTTGGAATCACTATGATGCAGCTACAGTCACCTCTGCAACTCAGACACGCAGAGGAGTCACGAGTTAAGATTACAGGCTGACAATCATTCAGGGTGCCAGCGACCTCGGGAGGCCTCTAAGCCAATCTCCTGCTCAAACCACGGTCAGCACCGGATTTTGACCAGGTTGCTGAGGGCTTTGTCCAGCAAGGCCTGAAAGACTCTGAGGAAGAACATTCCCAACTCGCCAGGGCCCCATCCCAATGCTTCATCTTCTTCAGATTTAAAATTTCCCCTCACATCAGACAGGACTTGCTGTGTTCCAGTTTGACTTACTTTTCTGCCACGCACCTCAATAGCGAGCCTGGCTCCATCACCTCACCAACCTCCTTGTGCACTGGGCAACTACTATGAGGTCCCCAAGCTCTCTCTTCTCCAGGCTGAAAAAGCTTAGTTTCCAGTTTCCGTCTGGACACTAGATCAGAAGCCTCACAAAACAACAGTCGCGCCTGAGAAGAGGAGATTCAAGCACGAGGCCACTCTCTCCGAAGCCTGCCTGGCTCACCCGCCAGAAGAGCGACGCAGATGGTGCTACCGCCACCATTTGCACTAAGAAGAAACTGAGGAAAAAAGTTAGTTTGAAGAAATGCTGTGGATGAAAGACACACGGCTTTGCTGGTGCACTGAGAAGACACCTCAAACACTTCACTTGGTAGTTAATTCAAAAAAAAGGGTTTAAAATCCCCCAAAGCTGCTTTTGGGGGGACCTAGACCAAGACTCGGTACCAAGACAAAGTGAACACAACCAGCCTCGTCCCACCGCCCAAGTCGACAAGCACACAACGGTGTTCAAATTTATGATTTATTTTTTGTGACTCTCAGGTTTCAGGATTATAATTTTAATAAACAAGCACATTGTTCAAAAGCCTGACGCTGATCATCTTCCTTTAGTCAATCACCTTTCGAGATCGCTCTGAGTAACTAAATTTACTGCTGTAACAGAAATTTCTCAGAGCAGGGGAGGCGTACTTTTAGCAGTGCACCTAACAAGCCTTGCACTGGAGTCCCAAGACAAGCATTTGATGCAAAAGCAGCAGCTTATCTTGCTGAGTCAGACCCGACGTTAACCCTCCGATGTATCAAAAAGCCTGCAATACCTCAACACAATAATCAGCTTTTAAAGTTTATTTTAAACAGCTTCAGGGAAGCGGCTTACACAACTGCGTGTGTGTAATCCAAAATTACACTTGCTGACGTTCTGCAGGAGATACCACATCGCACAAGGGGACGAGACAGGTACAAACTGGCTCTAATTTCAACAGAGAGAACTCCACTAGGCTTAACAGGCGTGTCCAGAATTAAAATGTCACTAGAGGGCTGGGAACAGCTATATAAGAAAAAATATTTTTCTTCCTGCAATGCACAACTCCAGCTCTCTGATTTAAATCAGACTGCCAAGTCTTTGAAAACACAGTTACATCTCAGGTCTGTGAAGATTCATTTTCTGACCCCCACCTGCACTTTCAAAATTACCCATCAGCCGCTCAGGGAACCGTGAAATCAAGACAGATCACTGTGCAAAACCCATCCCGCAGCCTGGCACAGCATCCCACGGCAAACTCGGGGATCGGTGCTTACACACAAAACTCCCGAGTCCCAAAAATACAGCATGGTATGAGAAGAGAGAGAAAAATAAGGAGGATTATTAAGTTTCTACAGTATCCTGAGATTTTTTTCAGATGTCTTTGGACACACAAAAAAGTTCAACAATTTGTTCCAGTATTTCTCGGGAGAAATAGCTTTATTTTTCCTGGATAACCATTATTAACCATTACTTTGATACTTATACTTTTACCTCTACTACAATAGCGCACAGACATTACCAAACCACAAGAAATGGCTGCACAGCTGCTCTCTCCTTCTTCCGTCCCCTAGAGACAGCATCTGCTTAACCCCTGCACAGCTGAAGTGCCCACAGGACTCGTGACGCTGGAAGCTCCTTTATACCTTGCTGCACTCCAACACGCCTGTATTCACATGTTTTACTTACATTTCTGGAGTCTTGGACTTGTTTTTTCCGTTGAAGAATTCTGGAAGAGCACGACGTTCAATCACGTGAATGCTGCAACGACAACGTACAGTTCAGCTGCCAAATACTAAATCACCTTGAGCACTCCGCACACCTTCGAAAGGCTGTTTCGGGGGAGAACACTGATGGCAAGGGTAACGTTTTAAATTATTTCTTTTAGAAACCCTGGTATTCCAGCACAACCCTTTGAAGTCTGCTTGTTTCATCAAATAAGCCCAGCTTGATTGATGAGAAAACCCATCAAAACGCTAAGTCTTCCCCCAGTTCCCAATCCCTTTCTTACCAGTTGTAGTCAAACCAAGATGCATAGCTTGGAATAATGATGTGGTTGGTTTGTTCTGTGACGTTATCTTCGCCTGGATCAATTGACCGACTTTGATCCCCCTTGTTAGGATCTTCATCTTCCTGTACCATGGAGGGAATGCAACAGTTAGGAGGCTGCAAGACATGGCGAACAGCTCCCAGCCAGCACAAAGTCAGCCCAATCCTGTGCACAAGAAACTTTTCCTGACGCAATCTCTGGCTAACAGGAAAAAATCTCAGGGACCAGAGAAAGTGTAACCTGCGTTCATAGAAATATTTTAAGAAGCGTAAGGCCAGTGAGAAGTTTTTACAGAGCCAGCCCTCAAATCTCAGGGACATACTTGGCGGTGCAGTCAGACCCCTCTTCCCCTCCTGTTTATAAAATCAAGCACCCTCCAACCACGGGAGAAAACGCCGTGTTTCAGTTCTGCAGCGTACTGCAGCCACGCGCAACACATCGGCACGACTCCGGAGCACTCTGCGAGCTGCCAGCCGAGCTCGTCCCGCCACCTCCGGCTACCGACACCGCACCCCTGCGCAATGTTGGCTGAGACGGCTTGTGCTTTTCGCCACTCTTCCCCCGTTAACTTTCTCACTCCTCAGAAGAGCATTAGAGGAAATCAGATTCGTTACTTCTAGTTTCACTGGGAGACACTTGTCAGCAGTAACAGCTTCATGTCTGCCAAACTGCATCTCATGACACTAAATTCTTGCTTGGATAAACTCACTTTGATCAATCTTAAAGCCGGCCTTAGCATCTCTTCTTCGCAAGAGGGAAATATCCCAGTTCAGCTTGTAACTCTGCCTGTCTCTGCACTTGCCTCCACTCAGAGGGTGACCAGGCCCCGGAGTTTGCTCACACGGGGCCGTGACGCCTCCTGTGAGCAAGAGCTCAGAGGATTCCCGAGCAGAGGACAAGTCTCTGGTCACTTTCTGTTGCTTCACAACAGAAGCCTCCCAAGAACACGAGGCGTTCTGCAACCGGAGTTCCAGCACACATCCACTTCCCGATCCAAAACGACAGAGAAGGGCAGTGAGGCAGCAGAAAGAGAGGGTCAGGAGAGGATACGAACTGTGTAAGGAACCTCAGGTGCTATTTGAAGAGCCCATAGGCAACTCAGCATCAAATGGTTTTCTTCACCTGAATTACTAATCCAGACGGATTTCAGAGAAACAGAACAGACTTAAAAATAACAAAGTCGCTAAAGCAAGATCTTAGAGAGTCACTGGTATCAATGATGTGTCTTTTTCTGGGACTAAATTCCCCCAGAGGTATTCTTCTAAATATATTTAGCAGTTTGGCCATAGAAAACAAGGCCTTCCTCTCATCATCCCCTCAACTTCCCACCACCTTCTCCTCTAAAAAATGCACTCCTTAAACAGAGAAACAGGCAACCACCCCAAACCCCCCACCATTTAGCACAGGACGCAAAAAGCAAACGTCTTCCAGTCTAACACAGAACAAATACTAAGGTTGCTGCAGGAGTCCCACAGTTCCAGGTCACTCAACACCCCGGGATGGAGAAGTTACACCAGAACAAAAGAGCATTTCCCACCCTGGAAAAGCCTGCTGTCACGCTCCTCCCGAGCTGGTTTCCCCAACGTGGAAAGCAGCGCTGGGCTAAGAGTCGTATTCTGGTGATCTCTGCCGCCTGTCTGCACCTCGATACTCAAACCCACGGCTCTTTAGGGCGACACCTGCACCTAAACCCCAAAAGAACGGCCGCCTACCAGCCAGCCGGTGCTTTGCACACCTCCAGCTGCCCCCTTCCCCCTTTTAAACCACGACAAAGGATGCTTGAGCACAGCTGAACACACCCAGACAGACCGGACGTACGAACCGAAACGCAGCAAAACTAGAAGCACCACGAGCACGGGAAGTCAGGCTCTCTGCATTACGTGTGTAACGAAGGACACACCCAGCGTTTGTGCCCGTGCAGGCCTGCAGCTGCACGAACCCAACGCAGCCGGGAACCCGCACGATCCGGCGGCCCTCTTACACCAGGCAAGCTGTTAAAAATAGTGCCTGGCACACCAACAACGCCATTCGATACGGAAACTACCCTGGCAACTCCACTAAAACGATCAGGAAGGCTATCCAGGGTTTAGATTTACTCCTGAAACCCAAAGAAAAAGCATAACCTTTCAAAAAAAATCTCGTATCTGAAAAACCCTTCTTTGAAAACACTTTGCATCCGTCTCCTCATTCTCATTTTTAACATGCTAGATTTAAAAATACAAAACAATCTCACCGCATTTGCAGCGTTTTTATAACAGCAAAACAACACTCCTATCAGGAACGATCTTACCTATCACTTGAAAAGCATTACAGGCTAAGTTACTGACGATGAGATTAAGATGTGCATAGGACAAGGAGGAACGGTCTTAAACTAAGAGAGGGGAGATTTACACCAGATGTAAGGAAGAAATTCTTCACGATGAGGGCAGCAAGACGCTGGCCCAGGCTGCCCAGAGAGGTGGCGGGTGCCCCATCCTTGGAAACACTCCAGGTCAGGCTGGACGGGGCTGGGAGCAACGTGATCCAGCTAAAGCAGGGAGCAGGGGTTGGACTGGACGGCCTTGAAGGGTCCCTTCCCACCCAAACCATGCCACGACTCCATGATCTCAATTTCTACCAAAGTTAGTAGGAAACAGCTGCTGTTACCTTTCCTCCAGTTGCCACTGTCTCCTCATCCTGTTCATCTGAAAGGTAAAAGCGTTGAGAGTTACGCTGATAAGAAGCGTCTGATCGCTCACATGGCCTCCTAGCAACTGCTTAACTGGAAAGAAGACTTCATTTGTTTTGGGAGGGAAGTGAGGGGGAAAGCAAAGTGGACCACACACCATTAGGGCAATCTCATCCTTACACAGGCACTCAACTATCCCAGGCAAGGGAACAGATAAGAATACAGAAGACAGATAATTACAATTTTTCCACACTTGGGAATCCACGCCCAATTACCGCCTTTCCCAGTGCCCTTGAAGTAGCCTTGTATAATAGGATACAGGACACTAGCTTGTCTCTCTTAGGCCAAAGGCTCAGCAAAGCCCAAGGAACCTGAGATTCACCTTGATTCCCAGTGAGAAACAAAATTTTTGCCAGGAAAGAGTTTATATGTCATATATTAAAAAACCCAGAAGTCTACAAGGGAACAGCCTTACAAGTGAAAAAGAGTCAATATATTTCAACTCAAATACATACGAAAACTGAATTAATTTAATAGAAGAGTAGAATTAGAGACTCCTTTTAAAACTGAGAGATTTAAAACCATCACTCTGTTGGCCTGCAAGCAAGACTTTACTGTAAAGCTTGGGGAGGGGGTGCCGGAGGGTGCTGGGTGTTTGTTGGGTTTACCGAGGTCTGCTACCGTTCCTCCTTTCACAGGCGTGTTTTCACTGTCTTTCTTTGGGTTCACTACAAAAGTAAGCGAGACGGAAACTCTGATGAGTAACCACCAGACAAGACACAATTATCAAAGCCTAGCATGCTTCTACGATCTTATCAATAAAGAGTGCTGTTGGTCGTGTCGTTGCAGCTGCACAGAGGAACTCCTGTGACCTGGAGCACAACAGGCCGCTTGTTTCCCTGTAACTTCTCATCTGAGCCCAAAGCAGCTCCTAGTCACGCAGCCAGGGGACCAAGCACGGCACTTTTCCCACCTGTGCAACACGTAACGATTCTTAGGCCCAAGTTCAAACCAGGCGAAAACCAAACGGTGTGACACCCAAAATCGTTGTGCGTCAAGGGCTGGATGGAAGGAATTATTTTTCTGACTTATCTTTACTTAAGAGGTACTGCACAGATCAACACTTTTCTGAAAAGGATTAAGACCCGAATGCATCTGGCACATCGCTAGCTTCCACTCATTTAATGTGCTTATCTTGGGTACTCGGCGTACAGCTATTTCCCTCCAGAAAACTCCATCCCCCAAAACATGAACTCTGCATAATGGGCGAGAGCAATCCTAAAATAGGTGAAACCAAACATTTCAGCGGATTTTCGTAAACGTGTTTCAAAAAGCCAAGAGAAGGTGAACCTGCCGCCCTTCCCAGCTGCCACACTGAAACCCCTGACCAGATAAATTTCGATGAGCACGGATCAGCTGGCCCCACGGCTACAAAGTATTTCAAAGATTCGACAAAATACATCTGTATTTTTTCAGCCCAGTTTAAGCAATTCTTTTAATACTCAAAGAATCCAGCGTATGCATATTTTACCATTTTTGGGAAGTACCACTTCTTCTATATTAGGTACTGGTGTCGGATCCTCCATGTCCTTCGTAAGATCTTCTTGCTCATCTTCTTCTTTCTGCCCTCTCCTTTTCCCATATAAGGCTGCTTGTCTAAAACAGATCATACACAAATTCTCTGCCAGCTGCAAGTGTCAGATGTTCCCATCTTGACGTTACTCTTCAGACATCAGGATTAAAGGACGGAGCTAACACACGTACGGGAACATGAATGCTGTAGGAAGTGGTGCTGGTGCAGTTAATGAAAAATATCCTCTGTCCTTTACTAAAACAAAGTAAGTTTCAAAAAACAACAAACGTTTTTTCCCCACTGTTTCAAGACCGGAGACTACAACTGTAAATAAATCTCGACTCCAACCCAGAAGTGTCTCCAGCCCGCCGGCAGCGCTTGCACCCCAGTGAGATTCCAGGGAGCAGCGATCCCCTCGCATCTGCCCTCCTCAGGGGCGCAGCAAGGGCACGGGGGGCACAGAGTGGGAGGCAGCAGCCCGCTGCAAGGTGCGCTGGGTGGTCGGTTCCGTGTACCGAGGAAGCCGTTTTGGGAGCAAAGGCAGAGTCACCCACACCTCTCCTGACAGAGCTGAACTCAGGCTTTACACTTGGCACAAAAAGGAACTCAGATTATCAACTAATTCCTTCTCTCCTCAGATAAACTTCCAGGTTTGTCTTATTAGAGCCCAAGAGGTCTATTAAAGATCTGAATTTTTAGTTGAGAAGTGCTCCCCTCCATATCCACACATAAACCCCCATAAATAAGCTTTTATTTGAATAAATATTGGCTTTTTTTTTCCCCAGAGATCAAACTAGCAAAAACCCCTGATCTATAGGCCACAAATGCTACTCTGTTAAAGTTGCATTTGAGAAGCGGACTTAAAACACCTGGCTACGTAGATTAAAAAATTCCATGAAAAGCAGTAATTTATGGGGCTACACTTCAAAAAGCGCACACGCACCACGTGACTGCACAAACAGAACCAGCCTGAGTGATTTCAGAGGCAGCTGAGTAAAACTTTCGGGAAGTTCTACTCGTGCCGCAGCAATGAACCCTGTCACTGACACAGATAACACACCCTGCACTAGATCCTCCTCCTCCTGCAGGCCATCATTCCTACAGAGGAGTAAAGAGAACACATACTGCACAAACCAAATCACTCCAGTCTATGGTAGAAATAATTATTCTACTGTAATCTAAGGCGAGACAAGTGCAAGGCGACAGAGATCTCCCCGTAAGCATTTCTTCAAGAAAATTCGCCCCAAATTCCAGGACTTAGACACTCACCCTTTCTTTCCTGTTTTTTTTCTTGACTCCACAGGAGTAGGGGGTGGAGAAGGAGAATGCTTTCTCTTCCTTGTACTGGCTGCTGCTTTCCTGTCTCTCCTCTCTGGACTACGTACAGGCTGTTAGAGAAGTGAAGTAGTTAGCTCATCCCAAATACTACAGTCACTGAGACGCTGTAGGCTACGCTCTTCCCTAGCACGCCCGACAACAGGGAAGCTAATAGCAATAGTATCACCACAGGCACCACGTTCAGCTCCAGAATACTCCCCTTTGCCAACATGAAAACCCACACCTTTTCTGCAGCCACCCCCCAGGCGCTGCAATGGCTGTGCGCCTCCGAACTGTGCTCTTAAACCCAGCAAGATTCAAACAGGAATGCGCGCCTTGTTGGCTGTACTCTACCCAACAGGAGAGATCTCCCAGTGAGAGGCCTGGCCTCAAGGCTGAGTGAAGGTGTTTTCAGAGCCTGAACTAACCTCCTGCATGGGGAGGGATACAAAGATTAGTCTCAACAAGTGCAGAGATCTTGGAAACCCAGGATTAACCGATGCTGTTTAACACACCCCTGGCTTCATTGATGAGAAAGCACAGAGTGGGGCCTCTCTCTTACCATCCTCAGAAAGGGGGAAATAATAACTAAAAATCCAAGTGCACGTTTACACTTCTGGATAAAGGAAGTGTCAGAAGAAAGTTACCATAGGCACCTCAAACTGTCCAACTAGCTTAACTTTAGCAACTCTGAGTCCCCAAAATTTGACTTACACAGAGATAAAGAATATTAATGTATCAACAGGCCACTCATTGAGCAGAGAGCCACCTACCTCTTCATTTTTCATGGAGATCCTCTGCCGAAAACTCACTGATTTCCTGTTCTCATCTACCTCATAATCCTCTTCATTCATCCATTCGTTGAATACATCCGTGTCCAAAATCCACTTGGCGTGAACCTAAAGAACAGAGCGACATATCGACACGCTGATGCTCTTTGAAAACATAATGACAGACCTCACAGGATGAAGTACTGGCAGCTCTGTTATCAGGGTCTGAACATCCAAATATCTCCTAGTGGTTTTACACACCACAGATGATGGTTTCATGAAGCAATACCAAAAAAGATGAACACGGCCATAAGTCTACTGAATGCCATGTCTGTTCCTCAGTCATCTTTAAGCCTCCCGAAGCGTGAGGTCAGTTCTCACAGCCGGCACAACAGCTCTGCATTAAGAGTGGACTTTGGATGCTGACAACTACCATCAAAATCATCTAAATATCCAGATCACCTTAGGAGATGTGGCACAAAAGACCAAAAAAGATTAAGAAGCATGAGCCATATCTGGAAAGATTTATTATCTTGATTCAAAATATCAATCTTCAAATAAAGTTCTAGTTCACATAGCTGAATTCTTGAGCTTTAGAATCATACAATCTATGGTTTACACAACCTGTTATATCTTACCATTTATAGTAAGATTTATACACAAAAAGCCTGACAGGTAACTACTTGGAATAAGCGGTGTTTGAACAGAAATCAGGTTATTTTCTGACCTCAGCTGCTCAGACCAACAGTGCATACACAGACCAACATCGCATGTTATGTATAGAAGAGTAAGCCCAGTAAAAGGACGATAGAGCATTTACCGCTGTGATTGTAACTGTTCTGTACGGTTCAGCTGCAGTGAGGTAAATCAAAGGCAAATCATTTCTGCAGAAAGAGAACTAATTGTGTAGAGACCCTAAACACGGCTGCTGATCGTGGTTTGAGCGCTCGCCTGTTCAGCAGACTGAGACGCGCTGACTTCTTGCACATCACGACAGCAGGTAAGAGCAGAGCTGCCGCTAAATCGAACCTTTCCCTAAAGGAAGGTGAGGTATCACCTTCACAGGTCTTGAAACAGCTACTGGTTCTCTCAGACACTCCCAGGCTGACCCTCACCCTAGGGACAGCTGCATTCATACCCTAGGATTCACCAGCAATGCCGAGGCTTTGGGAGAACTTAGCGAAATCAAGGACACACACTGACCGGTGCCCTGTACCAACAGCACACAGAAGCTGGTATCTACCGTGGTACTGGGCTAAGACAAGCTCACTCAAGAGCTTCTGTAGCAGTGTGAAACCAGGGGACGGGGAGCCCAGGGCCACACACAGTCTGCCACCCAGACCACAGCTCTGCTTTGATTCCAACAGCTGAATCCGCTGGAAATAACGCTGCCATTACAGTCACTCCAAGAGAACACACAAGACTCCAATGGTACCATAGACTTCAAAAATTCAGATTTGTTCTCCTAAACAAACTGCTTAACTTCCACATTCTCCAACTCCTAGTATTTTTGGCCACTTCTGTATTACAGAATCAGATGAACCGTCTGCACACCAAACAGGTTTCAAGCCCTGTACTACGTGTGTGATAGTCTCGGTTTCTAACCTGACAGTCCTTTTCTCTAACAATATTCTTCCAAAACCATCATGAAGGCACTGTCTTTTCCCCACTTCCTCTCCCCAAACGCTGTACAATGCCACTGCCCCTTCTAACGAGCTGTCAGCTTTCACCCCAGAGATGGCTGCACTCAGCAGTAAGGGAGGGACTTACCTTTAACAGAAAACACCCCAAGCCACGCCAAAATAAACACGGTAACTCTGGCACTATCAGGAATGCACAAGTGCCTCCTTTTCACTGACAAAATACAGTATTTTTTCAACAGAGTTCCCCCCAGACCAAAGAAAAGTTTTAACGTTTTCATTACAGCTCTAGAAATACCACTTTGCTTTTCCATGTATATGGAAATACAGCCCTTGTTCCTCAGCACCCTGCTAAAACATCTCTAGTAGCACCTGAGCATGAGCTGTACCAGTACAGCAACTCTGGGAAACTGTTTGAGAGAGACTTACCTTCCATGGCTTTTCAGGAATTGGAGGATCTTCAATTTCAGCATCTATTTCATTGGCATGAACCCAAGTGTCATAGCTAACGAGAGGAGTCAAGAGAAAACAAAATTGGTCCCCACGGCTCTTCATCCAGAAAGATCACCAGCAGGAATATTCAGCAATTTTGACATGTGCAAATCATATCACTCGGACAGAATAGCAAAGTACTTTCCACTCCATGAAAAGTTAAAGGAATAACCACTGGTTTCTGCTACAGGAACAGGACACACTGAAAAGGGAGGGCTCCAAGGCAGCTACTGCCCATTTGTAGCTCTCTGAACTGAAAAGCCATCTCAGTGAAGCCAGCTCCAGCTTAAAATTGCAAATCTGCTCCCTAGATTCAGGGGTACAAACGTGTTTCTGAGTTGCCTGTTCAAACCCTGGCATTAACTTGTTTCTGTTCTTACCAGTTTAAAGCAAGAGCTACTGGATTCCCAGTATCTCCCAGGAAGAAGTATGCATCCTCTCCTTCAACCCCTACTGCTGTAGAAACCATTCATTCTTTACGTTGACTTTTCCACATGCTATTCCCTCAAAAGCCTAGTTATAAACCCTAAAAAATTGCACTTAGTAACAGCTAATGCCAAAATACTTTGTAATCAACACCAGGCAACACTGAGCAACTGGGATAAGTCGTACCAAGCACAGATGTGTACACAGCATTCCTCCTGTTTATACTGATACTTATAAATATATACACACACACACAGAGAGTCAACACAAACTTGACTACTGATATAAATACAAAAATATTTAAAGGTTCTTCATCCGTACGAAGAAGCAAACTGAGGTGTGATTGCTGTTTGCTCCCTTCCATCGAAATAGGCACCTGGCTCCTGAGAATTCTGTGCATGCACAGCAGAGCAGATCTTGGTGCCCTGAAAAGGTTATTTAAATAGAAGCCAGTGCTGGGTTATCAATCTCTTGAGTTTTCCATAACCTGGACTGAGAAACCAGTTACTCCAAGTACATGTAAGTTACTAACAGTACACACACTACCTTTTAACACCTTCTAACAACAGAGGACAGCTTTCTCAAATACCTGCTTTCAACAGCCACTTGCCCTTGACTAAAGGCAAGTGAAATCCTTCTTTGCTGAAGAAAGTTCAGCCAAGTGATCGGAAGTTCTCCCTTTTGGCTTCAAAGTCTGATGGAAAGGCTCACTCCACCCTCTGAAACTCGGGTTCAGTTGGCAGCCTCACTGGAGGCCCTGCAGAACCACAGACTCTCCTCTTCCACCCTCGCCCACTCGCCAGCGTCACAAACGGGAAGGCACAGGGCAGCCTCAAACCACCAATTAGGTCTTTTCAAGCTTGGGCCACTGAGCCAAACGGCAGCACCGCTAAATTACCGCGTGGTTACGCTCCACGAGCCAACGCTGCTTGGCTCCCAACAGGACCGGCAACGCGCAGTCCTTCGGAGTCAGAGCAGCAGGAGTGCAGTACTGCAGGTTTGCGTTAATTTTTCAGACGAGCCAGCGTGAGCCAGGTCCGAGCCCGCCGCGTTCTGCAGAGCAAGGAAGGAGCGTGCGTGGTGCGTGCAGCCCCGCCGCCGGGCCGTTCCGCAGGCAGGTTCCCTGCTGATCACCCCAGGGCACTGCTGCCCGGACCGGCAGGACTCAGCAAGCTACAGCAGCAGCTTGTTTGAGGACATGGATCTTCCTACTTGCAAGTTTTAATCAGGACCTTCCCTCCAACAAAGCCAGTAAGATTCGGGGTCTGCTTTCTTACCTGTCTGGAAAAAAGCCCCAGTGCACCAGCACCTGCTTGTCTTTTTTCATCACAGGTCTCAGCCATTCATCTGCAAAGAGAAAGAGCTCTAGCATCACACCCAGCTCGTAAAACACAGCAAACACTGTATCTGCTTTTCCAGTCACAGCGAGGTTACTGCAGCCACCTCGGACGAAAGCCCGCTGCAGGGCCTGGCCTGCCACAGCGACGCCTCGGCCACGTCCAAGCATGCCGGGGCTCTGCCTGCGTGCGACACCGATGTCACGTCAGTGAAGACACTTTAATGCTAAGAATTATTACGTTCCCTTTCCTGCCACGTCCATTCACACCCCAACACACTGCAGACTAAGGTCCAAAGAGGCTTGAAACAGTCATCTCTCTGCCAATGGAGCACGAGGCGTTTCTGGCTGGCGGGGGGAAGCACTATCCTCTGCCACCTCCTCTCGTCCCGTCTCATCGCCCAAACTCCTCGGCCGGTTGGGCCTGGACCTCAGAACAGCACCGAGCAAATCCTCCGAGAGGACATTCGGTAAAGACAGCAGAAACAACATGGAGAGACAGACACACGCTCCAGTCTGCCACTTCTTTAATCTCTGTATAAACAAAAAGACTAAACTCCTCCCAAAACGCCTTCCTGTCAAGTGGTAAATGTTTCCCCTCGTCTTTTTGTAGCCTTGTTAGACACCTGAATCCCCTCATTAACGTCTTCTATTGATTATATTTATTTCAAAAGTACTAACTCTACTCTCAACAGGTATTTAAAAGAACAACAGAGTTTTGAAGGAAGAACGTCAGGGCAGGGTATGGTGGTGAAATAGTTTTAATAAAAAACTTCCAAGAGTCCAACAACACTTGGATTTCAACTCCCTTCTTCCACAGCAGTGCTAATAATGACTTCCAGTTCACACAGACTTACTGAGCAACACTAGCCCTTTGTTGACTTTGCAGCAAGGCCTGTGCTCAGTCCGACCTGAGCTTTAAAGGGTTTTTTTTCTTTTAAACTGCACATCTGACACGATGTAATAACCTACCCCCTGCGACCCAAATATTGACAATATGGCCCAGAGCAGCATCAAGAGAGAAACCCTGAGGATCTGAGCCTGTGTCGAGTTACCCTGCTGGAATCCACGGCTGATTCCTCAGCATAACCAGGAGTTAAGAGCGCTCTCTAGCACATCTACATGGTCACTGACTACACGACAGCTGGGATCTACCACGCTTGGCCCTTTTCTGAGAACCTGAAGCGGTTAAAAACAAATAGAAACCCGTGGCTACACGTGATATGACCAGAGGTAGAGAACACAGGCAGCACCAGAGGACAGTCCACCCGCGGCCGTTCCCACACAGCAGTGAACACTTCCCTCTAGCGGCCACCAGCGCCAGAAAAAGCTCACTTGTCAGTGAAGCTCAGGCTCGACAACGAGGCACTACACAACTACACGTATTTAAGACAGTAAGGTCAAGAAGTGGGGTTTTTTGCTATTTGCTGAAGGTTACAGCTGTTAAATTGCTTTTGTGGAACTATTTACCTCACGGAGAGGCAGACTGTGCTACAATAAAGCCACCAATCTCTATTTCCACGTCTACTTGCTGTTGTGTCCACCTGGCCAAGCCACAGGCAGTGGTATGTGTCAGCATTCCCAACCCCTCACCGGGAAAGGTGAGAGCAGGGCACACAGTCCTTCGATTCTCGTTTACTTTAGCATCCATCTACCTTTCACACACCTGCTTGATTCCATTCTGACCTACGCTCACACAATGGGGCACACCTCAGAAGCAACAAAAGACAGACGTAATTAACGGAAACATTAAGCCCCCTACTTTCACGATCCTTCTCTTTTGATTTTTAAACTAAGTTAATTTCTTTAAGTCCTTCCAGACCCTCAGCTTCGCTCCCCTTCGGCCTGCAAGTTCTCTGGGGCAAACAAAACATCGGGCTGCATTCAGCAATAACCAATATCTCCATTTCCAAGCAATCACTGAAGAGCAGTCAGCGTTACGCACCTTTAGCTGAAAAGGCTGCACCAATTAAACACGTGACTGTTACACCCAATAGTTAGAAGCAGGACATGACAATTTTATTCGGAGTTGGTAACCCTAGAAACGCTCTTCCAGTGGCTCTCAGGAGCAGGCTAGGAACATTCCGTGTCTGTATGAAAGCTCCCATAAGCACTAACAAAATTTGGTTACTTGGCTAATTCCACTGCAAAACTGGAAAGCAACTTTACCATCATCCATTGAGGTAGGACTTGGATAAACATGGTGGGTAGCCTTTGATTTCTCTTCGGTTACTGTTCCCTGCAGGAAAGGCAGAAAACAAAAGAAAAACACACATAAGAAACGTTCAACACCTCACCCCAAAGTCTTCAGCTGCTTTTCACCCACACCCCAAGGAACATTCAAGGCTAACGCCAACGCGTAGGAATACCACCCCAAGCACCACCAGAAAAAGGCAATTATTTCAAGACTGCTGCCGAACTACTTGCTCTTTTAATCTCAACCCTTCCTTCTCCTAGCTCCCTCCGCCCCAGTTTTCATCATAAATTGTTCAACTACCAGTTCATACAAACCTATTGGTGAGTATGCTGTAAGAAAACATCTCTAACTTTTTTCTACTAAGTACCCATTTTGGTCCAGAACAACTTCTAAATATGACAGTTTACATAAGAAAGTCTATGAGAAACTTAACTAGAAATGGCTAAAAATACCATTGTTTGTCAAACAGTCAAACATAGAAATACTTTTTCTCCTTGCTCCTTCAGGACATCATTTTCTTGACATATGAGAAGCGACAGATGTCCTTCACACGCTTACGCAGGTGCCACAAGCAGTGGCACGTAAAGCCATTGCTCTGCAGACGAGTACAGGCCATAATTATAAACCTATTGGACCCCCACCATCACGCAAGAAAATTCCACTACATGATTAGGTATCCATTAAATACACCCATCACACTGCTCAGCGTGGCCAGCCAAGAAAACCCTGCCCTTCCCTCGCGCAGAGAACCATAAGGATTCTCCCACATGCTGCAGACACCCCTCCAGCCTCCGTACATGAAATTCACAGTCTGCAGACGAGTTCTGTTTTGGAACAGTTTGTATGAAAATGTTATTCAAAACTTACATCCCAGAAATACTTGACAGATTTATTTAAAGGACTTAAAAGCAGGCGGGAAAGGTTACAGCCAACAATACGCCGAGAACTTGCTTTGAAGACAGCATCAAAAAAAGGAAAATTAAAAAAGCATGGAGACGCACTGCATCATGGCAGCAGTGCTTGGAGACCGCTCGGATATCAGGGGCCGAAGGGCAGGGGCTCCTGCACCGACAAGAGTTCACAGAACCGGGCAAAGGGAGAGGAGGTGTGCTGAGCAACAGCAAAAAGGCAAGCTGGAAAGTAAGAAGAATTTAAAAGCGTTCAAAGGGAAAGGAAAGAGCCCTGGCAGGAAAGAAGAACCTGCAAAGCGCTTAAGGAACAATAATGGAAATCCTCCTTTCCTTCCCCATGAGCTAAAGACGCTTCTCGAGACACCTGATCTGAGCTTTGCGACTCAGAGCCTTAAGTGTCACCTGTTTCCTACGGAGCTTTAAAAAACCCGATACACACAGATGAACAGGGAAGTCTCTCTCAGACGCCACCTTGACGGAAAACAAAGGGATGGGTAACGTTACACTAGAACAGCTCTCCAAGAGGCAAGCAGATGGTGAGGCTTATTCCCTGCCTCTGCTAACCGGAATGTGACTGGAAGCTAAAGGCATAACAAGACGGAAGAGTCCTCTAGCAACAAACCGCTCTTCTCGAAGCGGACAGATAGAAACGCTAAATCTCACTCGTTACCTGCTTTCTAGTTCCTAAATCGTTACTCTGGCTCTTCTCAGAAGAACCCTCAATATTTATAAAGCAAATCAGAAAAAGCGTGGCTATCAGAAAGAGTAACAGCATCTTCGTCAGCAGAGAGAACCACCATCTCCCCGACACCCCTCTTTACAAGCCCAGAGATCACACCAGCACTCTGCTGGGGCAAGAGACACACAACTCTCCTGCACAGGCTGCAGACAGAGCAGCCAGGACTTGGAAACACCAGAGAGGAAGGAGCTGCAGGCACCAGGGACGGGGTAGAGGGAGGATGACAGCAACAGGTTAAAAAAAACAAAAGTCAAGACATCGAGCAAGCACAGGTAGCAAGACAAACACAAGATGAGAATTTAAAGGTAGGGCAAAGGAAGAAAGCCCAAAAAGCAGAATTAGGGACAATTTCTGGTTTTAATTCTTCACATCCCTTTAAGAGACAGAGCTGGCTGCTTTAAAAGTCCCTTAAATCATTAGACATAGCATGCTTTGGGTTCACTACAGAATCCCTTTATGAAAGGAAAACCAAATCATTAACTCTAATTTAAGGAATAGCAAGCATCCTGAATCAGCTGAATAACTATGAGTAACTTGTGAAAAGTTACACCACGGAAGTTGAGAGACGGTTCATAATGACAACACAGGAAACATTTTATCTGGAAAAGAAACAGTTTTCTTTGGCTACAGCCATGAGTTATCATAGCACAAAAGGCCACCAGATCATCTAGAGTTCACATTCCAGGACATTTCTCTCAAAACAAGTGAAAAAACCATTTACATTTTAAAGAGATGAAGCTATTCATCTTCACTTCTTCACTTAGTAAATTAAAGTACAATGGCAAGATGTTGACTCTCTTGGAAACACGCTGACCACCTAACAAGCACGAGATTGTTGTTGCTTGTGTCCCGCCCGGTACAAGCAAGGAAAAAGCAAGCGAAGCAAAGCAAAAAGGTAGCGGTCGTTTTAAGAGTAAAGCTCCCTTATGCTGCCCCCCTACCCAGAACAGCTGCGTCACCCACTACCTTCTTCGCTCTCAGATTCGGACAAGCAGGCACCCAGCACTGAACCAGCTCAGGGAGGCACCACCACCACTTTTCACTTCAGCTGCCATTTCAGATTTACTTTCAGGGCAGAGCCGTGACTCAGCCTCCACACCAGTGTAACCACCGATGGCATCTTACAAGTGCTGAACTTCCAGCCCTAAGTGACTTGCTGCTGCTGCCTCGTGTTGTCAGACACGATCCAGACGTAACCGGTGCCCTGACGTCAGGCCAATACATTTTATCTCACAACTGACAAAACATTTGTCCCAAGATCTGCTATTTAACAGCGGTTACCTGGTGACGTTTGACAATGTCCTTCAATTTATTCGCCAACTTCAATTCTATATCCGGAATGAGGTAGATGGTCGGTCTGCTCAGACAATTGTTCTAGCGGAGGGAATGAGAAGTTCAGTAAGAAATTAGTAGGCTGCCTGTGACATGCATCAAAAAATTCCTGTTAAGATCACCACTGCTTGAAAACGCTCCGAAGGCACCCATAACAGCTCCCCGGCGTGACACGGCACACCCGCTCCAGCTCCGGAGGCCCCTGTGGCAGCAGCATTTCCTTGGCACACCTCCCCGCCCAGGTCTTATCCCGGGTTTCGCTCTGGTCTCTGCAGATCTGCCGTCAGCTCTGCCAGAGATCATCAGGGATAGAGGGAACGTGACCCAACTGAGCTGTTCTCACGCTCCTGCTTTCACAACATCATAATGGAAACCACGACTTTCCTCTCAAAGAACTTTTGAGAGGCTCGGGAAGACTTTGCTTGAAAGGGAATTTAAGTCCCCTGTGTGTCGGCCTCCCAGTCTGAACCCGCCCCATTGCACTGACATGCAGATCCATGCATTTCCATGACATCTGCAGGTACACATCCGTTTTATTTTGGATTTTAACATGTACTGTATTATGTACTGAAACCACCATACCACGGCAATAGTTTTTTTTGAGAGGAGTATTGTTTCTTTTTGCTGTCCTTCCTCTTATTTCCATTTTTAACAAGCACCTGAAAGCTCCATCTTGACTATATACTGAGCTTGGGTTTAGAGTTTGAAAAAAAGATTCTGTTATACACAGCAATTAAAACAATTTAACTTCAAATTAAGACTCCACGCAGCTGTTACCTGCTATCTTCTGGTAATAACTTGCTTGATAAAGCAAGTAAAACAGTCTAAAATATACCCTCACCTGAAAAAAAACTTGTATCAAGCTGAAAGTCTCAAGAGAGTCAGCAATCGAACGGTCAGGGACAGAGGCTACTCAGCCCTAAGGGTGCTACTTTCCCAGGAAGACTGAGACACTCTGATGCTTTCTCCTACCTTACAGTTTTTTCTCGCCCTATACCTATCTGCTGAATATCAATGAAAATATTCTGAAGTTCTCAAGCGATAAAACACGTGGGAGAGGGAGGGAAGAATATCATATTGCTACAGAAGTCCAGGATGAAACTCTTCAGCGGGTCACAGCTGAGGTCCACAAAAAGCTAGCAAATCCCTTCCCCTGAGCACGCAAACGCATCATTTCTTGCCTGCACTAGTGTTTTCTCAATGTTCATGAACATCTCCACGTTTCGATCCATGCGGGATGGATTCTGCAGGTCAAACCTCCGCCTGTTAAGGAAAATGATTCAAAAATATCAAATTCAACTCTCCTCCCTTCAGCAGTCAAGCATCTTTCATGTTCCACATAAAAAACAGTGTATCACGGTAGCTACGTAAGAACACGTAAAGCACAATCACAAGTATTTTTGCTTCACTTGGCAGCCCTCACAAGCAAGAAAAAAAAAATCACAATGAACCGAATCAACAAAACGCAACTGATTTGTGAAATGTTTCGGAGAAACAAAGGTTGGCGTTGTCCAACAAACCCCGTAGCAGGGTTGTGCATTCCACTACAGTCACAAGGGATAATTAAACAGAAACATAATCAAATGCTCACGATGGATTTCAACAACTAGATGAGAAAACCGTGAACAAGCTCTTACATTTCCCTTACTTTTAGCTGTACCCATCCACCAGCCCCAGATTCGAACCCAGGAAAGACACAGCAATTTGTCTGCCTGAGATGCTGTGAACGACTCACCTACTCGAGAACAAGCTACCCCCCGACACCACACAGGGAGCTAAGAATCCATGTAAGCTTTTATGACCATCTTTATTGGACTCCGGTACTTTATAAAGTTTGCTACTTCATTGACCAAGTAATCAAAATTCTTGAAACAACACTGCAGATTTAAGTGTCTATGAGGAATGGGGGGGAAAACACCAAACCTGAGACTTTCTACTGGGCAGAACCACAAGAGCCCCCCAAAGGCCTTCTGCCGTCCCCACCTGAACCCTACAGGCATTCAGAAGTCACGGATGAATCAACTCAAGTGAAGACTCTGGATGCTGACCCCCCCCCCCCCTGAACCCGAGAGGTGGGACAATAACAGGGCCACAGCCAGTCCCTCGCCAAGCCCAGCACCCGGAGGTGCCTGCGCCAGCACCACCACTGCCAGCCAGGGAAGCAGCGCTGGAGCAGCCTCTGGAACAGCTCTGGGCCTGACCCTCGGCCCTTCAGCCTGTTCCAAAGCACCCTGCCACGTTCAGATGATCGGGTTGACTCCGAGACGTACGTCTGGTGCACTTCTGTACCTCCCAAGTTTTGGAAAAAGCTGTTGCTAGAGTCAGAAAAAGCTCTTAACTGGAGCGCTGAGCGGCTGCTCCTCAGGAGCGGCAATACCGGCAGAGGGGACTTCAGCACCTAAAACCCGAGTGCCCTGTACCCTTGGCACCGTGAAAGAGCCAGCACGTCGTTACCACGCAGCGACTGACAGGCTTTAACAACTTAACACACAAGAATTCATTCCTGCGCCCATATCTGATGACAGCTGCTTGCAAGCACACGCTTGTTTCCAGTCACACATCAATTTTTAAAGTTTATAGATAAACAACGAAGGTAAACCAAAGCAAGATTGATTTTTAGTCATGAAACCCATTGCCCCACGACGATGGGGTCACAGCAATATCACACTACTAAACCGAAGACCACCACGGTTTCCTTCGCTGGAGGCTCTCTAGCACTTTCGGGGAGAAACTGCCCGTGCCGGTGGCGCCACGCGCACGGGCTGCAGTGCTGGGCGGCTCTAGGGACATTCCCTATCAGTGGTGTTGGCTTCTCTCCTAGAGCAGCACCGAGGACTCTTCCCTTCGCCCTACGGACCCAGCGAACGAGTTAAGGCAATATCCCGGCTTATTTATCAGAATCCTCTTTCACTTGTAGCAGAAACGCACGACCTCTTTCAAGGGCGCTGCGCACCTTGGGAGGTTTACACTGACTTCTAGAAGTAGGGCCAGCCATCAAGAAGGCTGTCAGCTCACTGCACAACAAGGAGTATTTTACACCTGTAGGACGCGGGATTTTAAGAGCCAAGACCAAGCCCCTTCTCCAGCATTCAGCCACGGGCGGCTTCACGGCCCGTGTTCAAACGGACCCTTCTCCAAGGTAAGGGTTTCGAGGCCGGGAAGGAAGATAAATGCCAACACACACCAGCTAACCCAGACTGATAAAGTCAAAGTACCTGTGAAACAGACACTTACAGCACTCAAGTCTGACCCAAATTTTCACATTTGGTCACCCAAAACCTGCGTTATGCATTCATTTAACGCCACGTACGTCCCCAAATCCCTGCCTGCTTTTGAAAGCCACACTTTAAAGAGAAGCATGTCAATATATTAGGACACAGCACTTTTTTTAGTTGCCCATTTAGATAAAACAGCAGTACTAATTCTTCCTGTCCTTAGTTTAACTGCTCTCCTCTGTCAGGTTTTAGCAAACGACTACTTGAACTGCAGTGACAGACAAGGTATGTCCAGCTGCACTGGGTAAGTGCATTTTTCAGACATACCTCGTGTGACGAGGAAAGGTACTTCTCCTATAAGACAGATCATTCACAAACAGGTTAAGCAAGAGCGACAATGCAAACCATTAAAAAAAATAAATCATATTTCAGGCAAAACACCACATATTATTTGGTTGAGTCAGTGAAGGATACATTCCAAGCTCTACGTCTGGTCTCACAGTTAAATGCAAGTATTACTTCCCTCTACACCCCACATGCACAAACACAAGACACTACCCACACTAGTTTTGACGAATCAGCAAGAGAGTGAGAAGAGAGGAGGCAATCACGTATCTAAGTTTTGCTGACAGCTTCCAATGACTGAAAAATAAATTTATTTGGAAAAAAATTAGAATGTTTAAATATTCATGAAGTAGGAGCCATTTAACTCCTTGATCTTACGGCAAAGAGGTAGCAAGACACTCCTGAAAGATACGCCACAACCATCTATCGTGTCCTCGGTGGTGGCAACACTGGAGTAGGAAAAAACCTGACAGCAGCAGCTTACCCATCCCAGCGTCCCGACACCTCCACCTCAGACACCCCTTCAGCTGATAGGAGTATAAACGAGGTCTAAAGACAACCGACCATGCTAAACCAGCTTTACTGCTGCCTTTTAATTTGCTCTCGTGGGCAACACAAGCACAGTCAGTTCCAGGTCTGCACCACACCAGATCAGAAACGGTTTAAATCCATGTACAAGAACAGTCTCTGCTTACTTTTATCTACCGGCTTTTCACCCTCACATTTTTTCCAATGTTCTCAAATATAGTAATTCATGCTACTGCTGTCCTGGAAAGAGGATTAGAACTTAGAAACACACAGGCCAAAGCACTACTAGCATGTCACAAGAACAGTTTTAATACTAGTGTCAACAGCTCCGTGGGCAGTGCCTCAACTACTTACGCTCCCCGTTCATGGATTTACATCTTCTAGATGGGAAACAGCGATTCTAAGACACTGGTTGATTTGCTCAGTCAAATGGCAAGTAAATGGCCAAAGAAACCCTCAGGCTTCTAATTAACTTCCAACCTACAGGCTCAAGACATTACACTTGGACAACTTCTCTTTAAATTTAGAAGCGTGGGGGTGTGTCTTATAAAAGCTACCATCAGCAAAACAGGAAAAAATTTCCTCTTCCCATCTCCAACTCCCTTGCCTGCCCAATTCTCCAGAAAGTATTACCTTTAAGTAGTTTGCATAGGCATTTCATGTGCTTAAGTTCATGCAAGAGGTGTATAAATCAAAAATAAAAACTTACCAGCCCTGTTCGTTCTTGTATTTGTAAGCAGCACCAAGAATGTGACATAATGTACCTCCAGCTTTGAAATCCATGAAGCACTTTGCCTAGAACCCAAAAGAAAAGTGAAAACACAGTGACATTGACTTTCATGTAATTATTCTGAACGAATACCTACTTGTTAGCTGAGTTTTAGACATCTAACTTATCACATGCCTAGTTTAATTTCCAGATAAATCACTTCTGGAGTTTTATATTCTCCTTTACAGGAACGTTTCAAGATTAAATGCATTTGGTTTAAGTAGAATTCTTCACGTTTGCCAGCAGAACCTGACAGATCTGAAGGCTCCAAGTCCTTCCTTACGTGAGTAGCTTGCAAAGAACCCCCCGCATAGCTGTAAAACAGAAATCCAAACTACTCTTTGAACACCCATTTCACAGTAAATTAAACCTAAAATCGTAGCCGTCAGTTAAGAAGCTCTTCACCTGTATCAAGCAGACCAAAACAAATCCTTCGAAATGAACACCAACACCCGGGCTCCGTAGTCACTACGGCTCCTAAAGCTGTCACGGCCCTCCTCCACCGTGACAGAAAGTCGAGGTCTGAAAAGGCCACCGTGCCCGTCTGCCCTGAAACACCAGCTCCAACGCCTTCCTTCAGCGTCCACTCGAGCAGAGCCCAGCCGAGCCACAGTTCAAACAGGAGCACGAGGAGACCGAAAAGCTCTGCTGGGTCCCACCAAGTCCTTTCTCTGAAAGGTCACTAAAAAACCAGGACTGTTTCCTACACAGAAAGGTACACTTTTCGGGTAAATTCTAGTTTGGAATCCTCTTTGCTGTTTTACTGATATCTCTGGTCAGAATGTTTGTGTGTGCTTGGAAAAGTGAGCTGCTGCCAAAGCCACCTTAGAAACGGAAGGGAACAGGACAGCTCAGCTGAAGCCAGGACCAGAGAAAGGCAACACTGGAACCTCCCTCCAGCGCGATCTGCAGCGCAGGGGCACCCGGGGTACCCGCGGCTCTCCGCACAGGGTTTGGAACGGGGAGAAGAAAAATACCAACAGCGCTGATGAACTAACCAGCGATAAAGAAAGCCACACACGACATGGTAAGAGAACAAATAAAAACTCCAGGCCTTCTCTTTCGTTACAATATGACCGATACATCAATTTGACTGTAAGGGATTTTTTTTATTATTTTTAAAGTTCTGGTGAGATGTAAAAATTCATTTACAAAGAGGCACTCAGTGAAGGCTACCCTGGAACGCTTCCTTCCATCGATCACAGCGCAAACTGCTTTTGGCAACTGTTGTACAGGACCAGAAGGACTTTCAAAAAGCTTATCTGGGCAAACGGGTCCTTTTCCCGGACAACTTCAGCTACATTGAGAGAAAGCTGTTCTCATAACCCGCTGAAACGACAAAACGAGGCAGATCCACCGCCTAGCTGAGCCCCCACAGCAGGCAGCCATGTTCTGCCTTGACGGCGGTCCCCCTGGCACTACCAGGGAAGGACCCCCCGCCAGAAGCGCAGCCCCACACCTCCCAGCCCCACCAGAAGCGCACAAGGGCCGTGCCAAGGGGCCCTCCGGAGCCGACCCCCTCTGATGCTGCTCCGTGCAGCGCACGATGCCCAGCCGGTTACCAGAACGGGAAAGGAAACCCAACGTTCCGTGCTCATGCTGAACGTAGAGACCAAGATCGGTCTAGTCTGTGTTTCTCAATCAAAATAAAAAACTTGTGCAATTCCCAAAAGAGAATCTGGGGACTTGTTTAAGGGCTGGGCTCCAGTTACCAGCGGCTTTCAGCAAGCTGCCTTCTGCCGGAACTAGAGAAAGCACAAAGCTGGAGACATCGCGCCGTCAGCCGCCTTCCGAGCAGTGTTTCTGCACTGGGAACATTTCTGATCTAGCACCTATCTTACCTTTTAGAAATACAGATATATATTTATACCAAATACAAATCAGCATCCAACATAAAACCCTTCGTAAGCACTTGACAAGAACAGAACTGCTCCTGGTCTGCCTTCTGTTGAGAGCCCTGCTGTGCCCAGAGGGTAACAGAGAGCTCAAAGCTGCACACAGGTACCCGCCAGCCTGCGAGACGACTGCCTTTCGGGGCTATTCTTAGCAAACCAAAGTCCTCTAGGGACGGAGCAGTCTCTGATCAGAAGCTTCAACTAAAACAAAATGTTTTAACAGGCTGAATGATTTTATTGCCGTTAAGACGTGGCTCTGAGAACGCGAGTGTTGGTTTACAAACACGCCGAGCTGCTCTGAAAAGAAAAACAACTCTCCTTACGAAGCCAGAAGACTCGTTGTAAAGAATATTTTTGCAGCACCAGCACGTCAGTTGCTGTTACTTATCTTCAGCTGTCCCACGCCCGCAGGGTCAGCCAGAATCGAGGCTTCCCTTTCTGCTGACGGGCCGGACCCATCACGCAACTGCAGAAATCGCTGCAGCAAAGCTCACCCCGTCTGCACTTCGGGAAACCGTTGATCCCACCGTCGTACCCAACGTTCCCTACTTCAAGTTCAGGGGCTGCTGCTGCAGCTTCGCCTTCAGCAAGCTTCCCCACACCAAACCTTTCAAGGACGAGGCGGCCCCTTCCCGCACTGCCGGGGCAATGCCGGCGGGCCGTCCTGCAGCCGGGCACGGGGCTCAGCGACCCGGCAGCCCCCAGCAGCACGAGCAACCGCAGCGACTTTAGTAAGTCAGGATTGCGCTGCCACACACTGGAAGTTCAGCCAATACTTAATCATGAAAAAAAAAAAATAGGACACCAATCTCTTTCAGAGACCTAAATCACTTCTTCCAAGTGTCAGCAGACTCTAGTAAGAGCCTCTCGTTAAACTGTGGTCGTTGCTACGAGCATAAAAGGAAATTGCTTTTAACAATTCGACAAAACCTGTTCCTCAGAAGAGACGCAGCTGTCAATAAACCAGATTCCCTTCAACATTTTTACCCAAAATTCAATCATAACAAGGCAATTAAGATCAACTGGCCTTATAACTTGCCAGCTTAAGAGTCAATATCGTAATACAGCCTTTATGTGAAACAGGCAAGGCTGCCTTTGAGAGAATTAATCAGCTTTTTCTCTTTTTTGAGCATCAGTAAGGTTAGACAATACGCCTCTAAATGCAATAACGAGAAGACACATACAGCAGTCGAGCTGTAACAGTCCTTCCTTTACCCTAGATCTAGTCACAGGCCTGTACTGCACGGCACCCTTGCCAAGAACAGGAGCTTAAACACAGAAGGGACAGCCCTCTCTCAGAGGGAAGGCCTATTTCAGCCACTCGAAGCACTACATAAAACGTCTGAACTTTACTGCAACAGCTGTAGCCCGCAGCGACTCAGAGGCAGCCCAGGTCGGAGAGCTTTACCTCGAACACTGACGGCAGAGACCAGCTGCCCTTCGCCACCGACTGCTCCAGCACGGCGGAGCAGACGCTTCAGAGAACGAGGGTGAGGTACGCTGGCTGGCGCTTGGGAAACAAACAGACAGGCTCCCGGGCGAACTGGCAGAACCACCACTTCAGGCACCCTTTCACCCCACCTCTCTTCCCAAGCCAGACATCGTCCTGCGGAGCTGAAGCATTCTGCACGTCCTCAAAGGGCTGCGGCAGAGCAACACGGCCTCCTCCGCAGCCCAAACTGGGACCTGGAGTGACACGTCTAAAGCAGCGACCGCGAACCTCGTCCGGAGAGAGCACACGGCGTTTTCACGTAAAAACAACACAAAGGGAGACGCACCGAGGAGCTGCCTCCTGTCGGAAGTAATTGAGAGCAGAGAGATCCGACTGCTGTAAACTTAAGCTGAGCAAATTTGATCAGATTAGACCTTCGAAACAGTGAGAATAAACACAGGAACAACTTATTTACAATGCCACTGAAATCTTTATTACCCATTTTTAAGATAAGACAAATTGATTTAAGACTAGAGAGCACTCAAACGGTTTATTAACTTGCTGAATATGGGTGTAGTTTTATGGTCTACCCTGCCACAACAAAATAAAGCACTGCAATGTTCAGCTCTGCCCCTAAAGCTTCTCATCACCACTGAGGAATCAGGGGATCAGAACGGAGGAGATGGTGAGCTGCATCTCAATGGCATCTTGTGGTGCCTTGCGAAGCACCAGGAGATTCACCCGACAAGTCTGAAAGCCCCTCTTCTGAAGGCAACACGCACGAATTTACGCTCCTCACAAAAGAAGTTACATAAGGAAAACGTCTGGGGCAAAAAAGAATCACCATAAAATAACACAAGATGCTATTCTGCATTCAACAGCTTCCGGAACAGCTTCAGTTTGACACTGCAGTCAGTTATAAATATTTCCAACTTAGGACATATATCTAAGCAGAACCCTAGGCTGCAAGACCTTAGGTCCCCAGTCAGCACCCCGTGGCAAAGACGAGCAAAGACCTCCCTGCTGACGCCCACAACGCTCACATACACGCTCACGCTAACGACAGCTGCCTTGGCCCACCAAACCCACCCTAAATCGGCCACCTGGGCGCTTACACCCTGCTGCCGTCCTTGCCCTGCACACCCGCGATCCCGTGGCCGCTGTGTCCTCGCCATGGGCTGCACCCCCTTCCCTCTGCCAGCTGTTCAGACTTCCCACCCCCTTGGACAAGGTTCTGTGGTGGCAGGCAGGGTTCCAGCACAGCGGGGCCGATCTCTGAGCACAACCGCTAGGGTACCACTGCTAAAGATGCGCCAAGTTTGAACTTCAAACGAGCAACCCTTAAAACGTTGATGGTGTTTCTGTATTCCAACGGCCTGAGCAACTGGAAAACTATGCCAGCCTAATTAAGTCACTATGTGCTACTAAAGAACACGCTAAAGCCCTTTTTCAGCATTGACAGCATTACAAGTTTGGTGTTTAATCACCAGAAATGCCCAAGGGAAACTTGTTTGTTTCGGAAAGTGCACATGATTCAGCCAGTTTAGGACGCATCAGTCCAAGCAGTCTTGACTTAAAACTTAGGAGCTTACACAGAATTGTAGCAGAACCCAAAACCTTTCCACACTATTCAGGAAATCATGTCAAATGTGTAGAAAATAAGCTGTACTACATCGAAAATCTGCTTTTAAGGGGTGCGCTATCTCCCCCCTTCCAGAGGATGCCCCAACAAAAGCCTCAGACTAAGCCCTGATCTCCCAGTCCCCCAGACGCCCACCGGCAGCACGGACACTGGAGAAAGAACAAAAGAGGCAGCTGAAACAGCGGTGGGTTAACCCCAATACTCACAGGAAGCTTTGTGAAGGCAGGATTGGTGACATGTTTTCCAAAGGCATCTTCCTGGAATTGCAGCAGCTGCACCACCAGCCCAGCCAGCGTTTTATTGGTAGGAGCATCTGCTTGAACATACTGAAAGACAAAAACCACACGCTTACTTGAGACAGAGGATAATAAAACACGAAGACTCGTTTACTGAACCCCCAGACGACTCTATCAGTTGCAGGGCACAGTTTAAGGATCACCGTGTGGCTGGGGGGCAGGTGTGTGGGCAGGAGGAGCACCAAGCACAAGCACTTTTCAAGCTTTAGTCTTAAAATACAGCGCGTATCTGTGAATCACCATCAGTTCATCACGGCCGCCGGTGTTTTAGATAGAGATTAACTACTTCAATCTGATTTGTAGCTCCTAATAAAGGAACAGACTAATTCTGGCCCACACACACACACAAAGCTTTCTACAGCAACTTTACAAGCTCCTTCTGTAATCAACCGCTGCACGTTAATCCCACGAGCACCCATTTGGTACTACACAGCGTGTCACGTACAAAGAGGAAAACCGATGGGGACAAAGCATTTGCAAGGCTTTACAACAAACTAAAGACTTCCAAGGCTCTACTTTAATCAAACGCATATATGTAAAAGGGGAAAGCACAGCATGGAATGCAAAAAGCCCCGCAGCTTTTGAGGGTTCATCACTCCTAGTGCTGCAGGGTTCGCCCACTGGATGCAACCTCCTCACCGTGCCAGAAGACTGCCATGAGCAGAGCCAACACGACTCGTTCATGTCGAATATGGAGTAACATTAGCTACCCTAGAGTCATCTACCTGGGCAGCCCTGTGAGCCATAAGGCCTCTGCTCTTCCCTCCAATCAGATCCTCCTAAAGTCCCTTAAAAAAAATCTTGAGAGCCCGAACCCTCGAGAGCTTAACACAGCGGTGTTAAACAGCAGTCAGAGGTAACCAGCTTCCCAAAGCACCACCTCCACAGGCAAAGACGCACAAAGACATCGACTTTCCCACGGCCATTTTGCAGTACCTGACTGCCTCGAGGCACGAGTTCCCCCAGCGCCCCGCAAGAGGCAGGCACGCCTGAGAAATTAAACCTTCGCGACTCGAAGGCCACAAATACCTGTAGGACTCCTCAGTGTCCTGCCCCGCCTATAAAACCCAACCCCGCAACCTGAGCCCACAAAGAACAGAAGGCTAAATTTCCAAAGCTGCATTTTTCTCCACCCTCTTCCCCCCCCCAGGAACAGCAGGCAACTGTGAGCAGTTTATCCAGTTCAGAGCTCCCATCAATTCACATCAGCTGCCCCAGAGATACCAACAGCAGCCACAGTCAGTCGTCACCGCTGCTAGAATTCAGCTGAAGAGAAAGACCTTCGCTCTGGGGCTTTTTAAAACCTCGAGACCCTCACGCTCCTCTCAGCCAGCGACTACCCTGTAATTTTTGGACTAGAAGCTCTGGGGGCTGCAGCTGAATTCCCCAGAGCAGGTCAAGCAATCCTTTGTTGGAATTACTGATCTTGGACAGGATGGCAAGGCGGAGGGTGAGCCTCGCTCAGACACCCCAGTTAACCCAGCACCTGTACCGAACCCCCCCGCAGCCCCTGTGTCAGCTCCGCGGGCAGCGTGCCCTTCTCTCGCCTTTGTCACAGGCGGGGACGTGCTGCAGCAGGGAGGCACGGGATCATGCTCCAACCCCTGCTGCTGAACTCGCCAGAACCCTTTTTATCAGCGTCCTAAGGGCTGCTGAACCAAGGAGGATGATTACCGAAATGCATGCAGTGCTGTGTATTTTTATACCTGTCGTTACAAGATTTATCTTGCATTATTTTTTGTATCGTTTGATTATCCCACCTTAGATGTGCACGGACGTCATGTACCACAGCCAACAGCCCCAAAGCTCCCACCAGTTTGCACGTTTAACCTTTGCACCACCACCTCATGCAAATCTGAATAAAACTCTGAGCTTACAACTGGCATAGCTGCACCAAAACGCCATCAAACCAATGTAAATTAAAAGGTGGAGGCAGAACAGGTATCTGCTAAACGGCAGGTTTAGAATTTGCACAAATGCCAAAAGAAAAGCCCAGCAGACCAAGTGCCAGACTTTGTATTAAATAATCCCCTTGCTGTTACCGAGACAGCTCTGGTCCTGAACGCGTTCACGTGCCACACACATTAAACATGTTCAAACCACAAAGGCACTGGCTCCAACCTCAGCCCAGCTAGCTAAGAGTGCCCACCCCCCTGGCTGCAGCACCTCTCCAAGTCCACACCTAGAGCGGCAGACACAATTTTTCTCCCCAGTAAAACAGAGTACCTTGTAGCAGTACTCCTCTAGCTCTGCACGGGAGGCATCCTCCAGGAAGATAAAAAATGCAGAAGCAGCTTTTGCATATTTTCTCTGAAGCGGCACAGCCTTTATTCTGGCAACACTGAACAGAAAAAACCCCTCATAACCTTTTTTACCTCATTCAATGGGGAAAAAAACCTGTACTGCTACATTTGCTTTTTTAATACGGGTTAACTCTTAGAGCTGTTTGCATCAAGTTTAACACGGCATTTAAAATTAATAAAGCACCAAAAATGCTTAAAACACAACAAGACAAAGTACTGATGGCTCCCACAGGAGTGAAACAAAAGCATAAAGCAATTCTGTACCTGTGGCCATCATTTAAAACAAAACAAAAAAAACCCAGTCCAAACCCCCAGAATTTCACTAACCCACCTCTCGGGCCACAGGGTCTGCTTAAACTCACAGCTGCTTCGGGGCACCGAGAACAAACCCGCCTCCAGCACAAGCCTCTAGTTAAGGTTCTCTCAACTTCCAGTTTGAGGCTCCCATAAACCACGGGAAGATAGCGCACGAAAAAGATAACCAGAGAAAGAACTTATCTTCACACAAACAAGCCAACAAAACCAGAGAATTCAAACCGCTGAGGAAACAGCCAAAGGTCAGGGGTTTCTGGCAGGGTTCCTTCGTCACTCGGAAACGAGTCACCAAGACCACCCTGCCTGCTGTAAGCGACGAGGTGACGAGGACCAGAGTCCCAACATACCTGCCCGTTTCCCGCTGGTCTCCACAGCGGACAGCAGCAGAGAGTGGTTCTGCAGTAAATGAGTATTTCTACACCGCGAATTCCCTAAGACAGAGCGATGCCCTGTTCTAGACACACAGCCTCAGCATCAGAGGACTTTGCTCAAGGGCTGAAACACCAGAGCCCCACTGACCCGGCGAAGGTTCTCCTGACCCCTCCACGTCACGCAGAAATACAAACATAGCCTTAAGCAGAAAACACAGACGGTCGGAAGTCTTTTGGTGTAACTCAAATAATTCAAGAGTAAGAGAGTCACTGCTGGCAGAGCAAACAGCTTCTCTTCACCAGCAAGATCTGCCACCGCAGCTGCTCTGGGAAGCCTTTGTCACAGGCGCGAGGGCCAGATCCATCTACCCGGGTTTGATGTGGCTACTGACCTCAAATAACCACATTATGGCTCTGCCTTGTAGCCCTGATGCACAAAATCCTTTCCTTCCTCCAAAACAACAAACACTTCAGCTCAGATCGCTAAATAACAGGGAAAGGACAACCAGCATTCAAACACTTTGATTTAGGTTATAAACCTCGTGCCTTTTTTAAAGGCGAGGATACAAAAGAGCTGCAGACACAGAGAAAATCCTCCCCCACATTAAATCAAAGTCAGTCACTGAAGAAGTACTTGAGGTTCGCACCGACCCGAGAAGTCGGAGCCAGCCGAAAGAGAACTGCAATGCCCCTAAGTGCAGCTCCTGGCCGGCGGTGAACAAGCAGGTGGTCTCCAGACAGACGTCTCTGGGCAGAACAACTGCCATTTCGTGACAGCTGCCACGAAGCGGCTCATCCCTCCTCGCTGCCGGGCTGGGGCTTATTAATAGAAGGGCCTAAAGGGATCCCGCGCCGCTGCCCGTCGGTACCGTCCCGCGGGAACACTGCCGCGCGCCACCGGCACCAGTCCAAGGCGCCGGGCTCCGTTAAGGCGGAAAGAAAACTGATTATTCTGCACTTGCTACTGGGGCGAGGGGGTCCCAGAGACTCGACAAACCCCCCCGGACTTCCAGGTGCTGACACCCCCTCACACTCTGCACGGTTTGGTGCCTGCACGGACAGTCCACGGTGTCTTCTCCTCTAACCCACCCTCTAAGACAACGCTCCACTCGTTCTTTAAAAATCAAAATCACCCTCCTCCCTGCCCCCCCCAAAAAATCACTTTTCCAGCTTTTTGTCTCAGGGGCAGGGCACAGCCTTCAGAGCCACCGAGCAGCTGAAGTTCCTGCAGGCCAAGATACTGGGCTGGACACGAGGAACACACTGGGACACAGTCCTTGGGGACTACAGCTGTAAGGCCAAGGTTAGTTTCTGCATCCTTCATAATACATACGCAAAAAAAAAACCCCAACAAACTATCTTAGGAAGATATTCTAAACACAAGAAATAACTCTGCTTTATAACAAACCATTTTAATAAGAGCAACTTGTTGCTTAACGTCAAGGAACCACCTGGACAACACATAATACTAGAGATCATTGAGCATTAACACAATAAAAAGTGAATTTTTTACTTTTGAACTATAAATTTCTGCTCACAGTGGACGCCTTCAGGTGAACAAAGTTAGTCCACCCAAATGCCGTGCAGGCCCATCAGATCTCCCAGGCCCCGAAAACCACAGCACGAACCCGTTTTCCCAGCTCACAGGGCAGAAGGGCTCAAACAGCCATGTCGTGGTCCAAGGCCTGGGAAGAAGGGGGGCACCTCCTGCAACCCCCAAGGCAGAGGAATGGCGCAAAACACCTTCCACACACAGGAGCGGGAGGAAGTTTGGAACAAACAATCCTGTTTTGTCATTAGGTCTGTTGTCACTAACGGCCCCTCCGGGGTTCCCTCCATCTTGACAGGCACCCTGCGCCCACCACCGGCGCCCCCCCAACACAAGCTCCCACACACACCGTCCTTCTGCATGGCCAGGGAAGGGCTCTCCTCGCTGCCAGCACGTTAGCCAAGAAGAAACAGGCCCAGGTTTGTCTCGGGAAAACAGCCCAGCCCAGCAATGCAGAGCTACAAAACCCACATCGCTGCCCAGGAGATTTTATCATCAAAAGTTCTCTGACAGAGTGACCACACCGCCTAGGCAGCCCACTCCTCCCCACCAGCCAGGCTTCCAATACCCAGGGCAAGTCTTCCATACCACTATTTAAACCTCTTTTTCTTACGTTATATTCTAGAGACACTGAAAACTCCCAGATACTTGAAGCCTTGTCTAATCTAAAGACAAGAACGAGAAGATTCGTCATTGCAAATCTCTAACTCTCCCCTTGCCCATCACGACTTCCGGATCCTCAACCAACTTCGCTGCTGCTCTCAGGATTCTCTGCCGGTCCCCAACGTCCCCGGAGCTGGACACAACACCTATGACAGCTGACGGCTTCACCACTGCCGAGACATACACGTATCCATTTTTAAGAGCACAAACTGGGCAAAAGTCAGCTATAATCACCATGTACTTTTCTGAAAGTCAGGCACCTACAGCAGGACGCAAACAGACCCAAGATGAACCACAGTCCCTTTACTGCACATGAAAAAGGAATTCACACTTCCCTTTAGAGTATTAAGGATATATCTTTAAAAACTAGTAGTAGTTTCCCAAACTGAAAATAATTCTCCATTTTTTTAGAGGATTTTACACAACATCTTGAAATTTACTTGCCCAGTAAAGATTCCTTCTTAGCCCAATTCTAATTGCCTTCCAGAGTTTAAGAAATAAATAGAACCACCTAATCTTTATAACCATTAATACCACATAAACCAATTACAACGCAGGAGTTTCTCTCTGGCACACAAAATGAAAGCTCCCACTCCCGAGCTACAGCTGAAAGGCCCTGCCAGGCTAGCAAGGTGAGAACCGGCTGGTCGAGGTAGGTTGACTCCCCACGGCCAGGGACAATAACTGTTAACGCTGCTAATGAGGTGACCTGCTCTTCTGCAAAATGGCAGGTGCCAGTTCAAGGTTATTTCAGAAGTTTATTGTGTTCTTGTGGGTATTCAGTCATGAAACGAAGGGAAAGAACGCTCCTCCCCAGCGGTCTAGGAACAGCAGAGAAGCACAGCCAAAATAAAGTCAAACCAAAGACCTATTTTTATGCTACAATCCCCTTATCAACATCAACAGCTCAAGCTGGTCGCGACGAAAACGACCTCCGCCCCATCGTGCCAACTCAACTGTACGTGGCCGCGCTCGAACAAGCCATGTGGAAGGACCAGTAAAACACACCTGCATGTGCTGGTTTTGAACCCAGCCCGGTTCAGGTGGCCGTTTCAGAGCGCTGCCACACAAATAATCCCGCCACCAGCACCCGCAGAGCACAGGCAAACGCGTCCGTGGGTGACTGATGCCAAACCTAGTGAAGAACGGAGGGAGGGACGGCACATCTCGGTAAACAGAGAGATGAAGGCACCTTTACGTTGTCCAGCACCTCCCCTTGACGTTCTGGCCCAGCTAATGCTCTCCCCGGGATCGCGACAAAGCCGTCTAGACAGATAGACCTGGCTTCTGGAAAGTTCACCTCAGGTAATATTTCAAGGCTTAGATTTTGAACGAAAGTTACAAAACCATCACGCAGGAAAAACACTTGAAAAGCAAAGAATCAGAGAGCAGAGCGAACTGTGTGAGAGAGGAAGAGGGCTGCAAGAGCAGCACGCAGCGAGCAGCGACACCAGAAGTGAACTTGCCCCAAACGCAGAGCTTTAAGAACCAGATTCCCCGAAAACCCGTCTGAACAGCACCAGCGCCTTTTCATTGTTGGGTTTTTTTCCCCCTTCTTTAAACACACCGACACCTCCGGGGCGCGGTTTGAGTGAAAGCCGTACCAAACCCCGCCGAGCTGAGCCGGGACTTGCCCGCACAAGAAAGTTACCGCTGCAGCTCGCCCCGGTGTAAACACGGACGCGGGGCACCGGTCGAACCACCGCGTCCCTGAGGGACACCGCGGGCCCACGCCAGGCTCTCCCGGGGGCTGCTACATCCCGAAACACACACCACCCCACCCCCCCCGCCACGGCCCCGGGGACGGGCGCGGCGGCGAGGCCGCGGCTGACAAAGGCCGGCGGCGTCGTGCCTCCCCCCCCCCCCCCCCCCCCCCGCACCCCGCCCGCCCTCGCGGGAAGGGACCGTTAAACCGCCGCCCCTTGGGCCGGGAGGTCCCCCACCCCCCCCGCCCCTTGGGCCGGGAGCTCCCCCAACCCCCCCGCCCGGTCCCACCGTCCCCCGCCGGGCCGCACCTTCTTGTAGTGCTTCCCCAGCCAGACGCGGACCGAGTCGAGCTGGGACACCGTCTCCGGGCTCTCCCAGAACTTCCCCGTCGGGCCGCCGTCCTTCCGCCGCGCCACCGACAGCGCCGCCAACCCGGGGCCTCCGCTCACCGCCACGGCCGCCGCCGTCGCGGCTCCGGGCCCGGTCCCGCCGCCCGCCGCCACCGCCGCTGCCATTGTTACCCTCGCCGAGCGCCGCCACCGCGGCCCTGCGCCTCCCACCCGCCTCACGCCGCGCATGCGTCGAGCGGCGGAAGCCCCGCCCCTTCGGGCATGCTCGGGAACACGCTCCCCCTCCTCCCCCGCCCCGCTGCCGCGCGCTGGGCCGGTGCGCTCCGCTCCCCCCGGTGCACCCCTGCCCCCCCCCTCCCCTCCCCACCCCTCCACCGGCGGCGCCGCCGCCGCCGCCGCCCTCAACTCCTGCGCCCCGCCGCCCCTCCCCCACGCAGCCCCGCCGCCATCTTGGCGCATGCGCGGGCGGCCCTTTTTTTTTTTCTGCACGGCGTGGGGGGGGGGGGGGGCGCGCCCGCGCGCGTGTCCGCCTCCTACGCATGCGCTGAAGCGCCTCAACGCGCTCCTCACCGGCGCTGCTCCCGCCCCTCACTTCCGCCACGGCTCGGCGCACGCGCGGTGCCTCCTCCTGCCTCGCGGCGGCCGTTAGCGCGGCATCGCCTCAGGCGCTCCCGCCCAGGGAGCCGGGCTGAGGCGGCCCCCGGTGCTCCGGGCCCCAAAACGCGGCCTCGGTGTCCTTGGAACCGGCCGGGGAGGGCTCCCGGTGTGCTCCAGGCCCGGAAAAGGGCCGTTAACACCGGCTGAGGGGGGATGCTCAGGCGTCCCGAGAGCTCGCCCCGTCTGCCCGCGAGTTTTCTTCCTAACCCGAGGGGGTCTTCTGGGGTAACTTGCACCCCTGATTCAGAGGATTTAGCGCTCTCAGGGGGAGGAAGATCTGGCTTTAGCCTCGTTTCCTAAAGAAACAACTCAGTCATACTCCCTCTGTATCGACCGGGTGAATTTGGGACCTGCCAGCCACTTACAGTCAGGTTCGACACACACGACAAACGCCGCGATTCCCTGGACAGCAGAGGAGTCGCTGGTGCTCGAGGAGCGCATCCTCCCCAGTCAGTCACCGGAGGCATCCCAGGAACGCTGTGAACGTTTGGCCGCACAGGGAAAGAGGGCGCCCACCTGCACTTCGAGACGAGCTGCTGGCTGCCCAGGGTTGGATAAGCTGGCTTGAGGACACGGCGGAGCGTGCTGACCCCAGGGGAGGCAGAGGGAGAGCTCAGAACACGAGCAGATGGTATCCGCGCTGAAGCTCCAGGCTTGCGTGAAGACCCCGAGATGCAGTTGGGGAGTAACCGGGTGCTGACCCCAGGCCTGCCCCAGGGGCAGCCTCAGCCCTTGCGCCGCTCCACAGCGGTGAGTGGCTGGATCACGGCCAGCAGTGCAGGAAGGCCACGATGAAGCACCTGAGCAGGAAAGGCTGCGGGGTGGCAGCTCAGCCCGAGGCAGCCTTAGAGAAAGATGAAGCAGGGGGCAGTGCCTGAGCTTGGCGGATTTGTATCCCAGGGCTATTTAGAGAAGACCCTCCTGCAGGATGCAGGGGCACGGGCAGAGCCAGCGCCCACGAACACAGCCAGACTTGGGCACTGCGCGTTATGGCTTCAGAAATCAAGTGGTTGAAAACACAGAGAACAAATCTGCACCAACTCTTTGCTGCTGGGCACACACCAAAAGTTTTATTTTATCTTTTCATAATCACCTCTAGTCCAGTGGAATGAGTCATTATAAAGCAGTTTTCCCCAAACTTCCTCTTTTAAATTAGCTCTGCATCCCTACTAATGTTTTATTTGTGAATCCAACCATTCAAAAATTCAGAAATGGACAGGCAAAAAAAAAATCTGTACAGAGTCACAAAAGACACCAAATTTTAGTAAAGAAAATTGAGAACATCTCCAGGATTCGCTCCTACATTCAACTACAGAAAAGTAAGAGCGATGAAGTTGGGGCTTCTCCCCATTTTCATGTTTTTCAAACCAACCTGAAGAAGGACCCAAGCCCTTGGTCCACACAACCAGCCACAGAAACCTGTGCCCAGGTGTGGCAGAGCTCCACGGAACACTGGTGTTTTCTCTGGGAACTCTCCGCAACTCCATCCGTACACATGCTGGTAGGAACTAGACCAGTCGCTCCCGGGTGCGGTTACCAGCTTGCGGGCAGTGCAACAGAGCAGTGAACCGGCCTCCCCCTGCACCACCCACAGCTTCAGCGCAGCGGGGTGTCACTGAACCAGGCAATCTAGTTCACAGAAAGTCACCAGGCAACGCTTGAGCATTTTACTCCATATTTTATCAAATATGGAGACAAAAAGCTCTTCATCAAAATCACAATCCCCACATAAAAACATCCCTGGCCTTGCCATAGGCTGCAAGTGCTCCCCCTGCTCCTGAACACTCCAAGCCAGAAATAAATACCTGCAAGGAAGGACACTTCTGAGGCAGGAAGAATGATAAAAACAACCAAACATGCAGAAATCTGAACTTCAGGGACCATTCTGAAAGTCAGCAAAGTGAGTATCTTCCACAATGAACTGGTAACAGGAACTTTTTTTTTTTTTTTGCTCTAGAATGTGAAAAAGAAACATCCTTTGCTCAAGTGAATGTTAAGTGAAGTTTTAGTCCAGCTGGAACATGGTTCCTGGTCACCTTTGTACAGATTCAGGTTATTCTTAGCAGCAGTATTAGTTTCAATACCCTCTGGGGGGGCGTTTCTCAGATTGATCAGGTTTGAGGCTCGCTCCCTGCAAAGAGCTCACACCCTGCCCACCCAAACCAGCCGGCAGCTGGAGGTCCCTTTCACACAGAGCAGGTTTTTCTGAGCTGTGTGGCACTTCAGTGGCTCGTCGCCAAAATCCCCGAGATAATAATGTCTTGGCACCAAGGAGAGAAGGCAATTCAGAAAAAAATGCAAAAAGCCAGAGAATCGTTTACACATCTATTTTGTTACAGCAGGGACACTGCAGACAACTGGGTGTTACAAAATGGACCTGCAGTTTCTGTGCAGAAGCCGACACAAAACTTCAGGTACGCCAGGCAAGGGGAACTCAATTCTCGTGTTCTTAGGAGATCAGTTTTTCAAAGCTGCATTTCAGAGTACATGCCATGCAGCTTTCTCCTTCCCCCTTCCTCTCCAGGTCTTTGGTCGATACCAAATTCACAGCATGACTTCCTCAGGCCTCTGTGGCATTTGGAAACTGATCTGGGAGTGAGCGAGCACCACCCCGAAACCTGCTCCTACCCACTGAAGGGCCCGAAAGCCACCCAGTAGGCACTTTGGTAAAGACTGAGACTGAACTATGCTCTTTTCTTTCTACTGTTGGAATTAATTTTCCTCCAATCTCCTTTCTGCTGTCTGTAGCAGCAGCAGTCCCAGCTTCCTGGGACACGGCTGCTGAGCCTTGTTTGGCAGATCTGGCCAGAAACTGGTCATTTTGAAAAGCACCATCCCTCGGAGGTCCAGCACCAGGTGCCTAAACCCATCTGCTCACTGCACCAGCCCGGCAGACAGCCTCCTGACGCCGCAGCACGCGTAGCTACCGCTTCACACACACCACGGGTCGGGTTTAGCGCTGTGGACAAGCTGTCCTGGGTTGCAGTGCTGCACCACGAACTCCTCTGTGCTTCTCCTGCCTCCTGTTTGCAGGCGTGTGCCGGAAAATCACATCCTGGTGAAGCTGGGTGGGAGAGAGTCCACAGAGGCAGGGCTGATGCCCTGCTGACTGCCAGAGAGCCCGGCTCGGAGGTCAGCCCGGTCACAGCCATCTTCATCCGAGTGCTGAGGAAGACCTTGGTATGCAGGATCTGAGAGCGGAAACGTGCGAGGCTCCCAAGGCTGTACGTTCTGCGGAGCGAGGAGGGGAAGGGAGAAGTTGCTGAAAGACTCAAGTCTGCAGAGGACTCTACGATACCCATCCCTGTCCCCCCATCTGCTGAACAACCAGCAAATTCCGTTTAGAAAGGTCGCTCCGGGTTTGTCAGGATGCCAAAGCAAAGCCGAATTTTAAGAGCAAAGAACAGCGTGCGCCATTCACAACTTTTTCAGGGTCAAGTTGTCTTGGTACCAAGCCGACTGCCCCGCCATCTCCACTGACTTTCCTTGGTTTTCAGTCTCATCCTCTAAAAAGCTTCCCGGGCAAACGCTGCGCGCTTCAGCCCAAGCCGTGGACAGATCTGGGATGAAGCGCAAGACTGTTCTTGCAAGACCTCGTAAGACCATCCGTAAGGACAGGGGGAAGCTCAGTTCCTCTGGTAGTTTCAGAATTTAATCCTTAACAAAGTTAACTCCTCCTGCCAAAAGGCATCCCACGATGTGTGCGACTGCCTGAAACTATTCACTGTCATGAAGGTGACTCAGTCCCACCTACTCGCAGTAACCTCAAACCCTGGGTCAATATTGGTTTAGAATGGTTTAAACTACGACATCAAGAAGGATCATTTATCCCACTGAAGCCGTTGGCCAGCCCAAGCCGCAGCAGACGCACGAGCTGAACTAGGTTTTGAGCAGTGTGAAGCTCACGTAGCTTTCAGAAAATTTACATTATATACCAGTGAAATTGTTTTAGGAAAGAGCACAGCTGGCATTCGGAGCCTCACCTGCACTGCTCCGTCCGGCACGTCCAGGAGACGTCTGGCACCTTCGCTGCAAGACAGCACCGTCCCGGCCCTGCTGTGTGCAGAGAGGGCTGGCAAACTGTTGCAAGTCTCAGGGCTGTGCAAGCCAGGAGGGCAGCGCACGTACGGATCGTTAAGGCAATTAAAAGCAGTCACTGGTGGTGCTGGTGGAGGCTGCCCAGCCCATCGACCGTCTGCTCTGCCGGAGGACCTAAAGCAAAGCAGCATTTGCAGCACAGTCGGTTATGTATGACACGGACCCCAAATAGAAATAAGATCCCTGCACAGTGAAAGGTGTAAGCTTTACACACACCACCGCCCCCAGTAACAGGAGATCATATTGCCCAATTAGTGCGTTAACTAATTAGCCCTTTCTCTTGTATCAGCCCTTCCAAGAGCATCTCATCGCTTCTTGGGCAATCGCTGTCCGTTTCACTCATCCTGAGCGTGAAGACAACAATTAAGCATTAAGAGAGTAAAACCTTGTGAAAAGCAGTAAGACACGACCAAAACCCGCAGCAGCTACTAGAGCCCAAACAGCCATGGCTGCCGCTGCCCAGCGGTACGCCAGCGTTCCTCCCCGGTGTGACTATGTGTCCCGGCCTTTTTCCAGACGTGCGGGTTACTGACGACATGGCCTCTCAGTCCCTCTCCCCACTCTGCTGCTCACCAGCTTGGGAAAACATCAGACAATTTCAGCTCTGATAGAGGCAGAGGTTTGAAAAACACGAAACTCTCAACATAAAACGAAAGCAGAGACCGACCCGCTGCTGCCCACTGAAGGGAAGGCAGAGAGGAATTCAGCTTTCAGCCACGCAACCAGCACACGTGTACCTCTGGACACACACCTGATTGTTCTTTGTCCAGGCAACAGGTAAAACGATAAGGGAGATATAGCAAATGAGCTGAAAATCCCCACAGCAATACCTTCTGTCAGATTTATCAAGTAAGCCAGAGGAAAAACGTTTGGAAGAAGTATGAAGTGCTACAGCTAACACACAGCTCTCGACACAAGAGCCTGAGCTGTTTGAAGCTAACTTTTAACCGGACTGTGACACGCTGCACTACCACCCTGCTGATTAGGCCTCGTTTTAATCAGAGGTGCTTCTATTATGTAATAGACTGTACGAGCAAAATGGTTTCTTCATTTAAAAGGAGTTTCCTGAACCAGGATCTCTGCACAACCTCAAATCAAGAACAAATAAAGCCACTGTCTTCTGTGTCCGCAAGCAAGAGCAGTACCTGCTTCCTCGCTTATGGGGAGTAGCTGCTGCCCAGGAATCCCAGCGGGCTCGCTCAAGAGCTTCATGCTTGGAGTGATGACTGGAGTACGTCTCATCAGAAGTGTCCTCCACCTAGGAAGAGAGGTTTTGCCTGAACACTTGGAGCATGAAATCTCGCCCACAGACCAAGCCTATCGTTCTGAAATCCAGGTAAGCAACACCCAACCCATTCAAACTGGGAACCAGCACAGCCACTTCCTATCACTACCTCATTTTCATACTTTTCACGACGTACTGAACTGGGAACTTGTTTGCCAGCCCAAACTGTCCGGAGACGGCCGCAGGCTGCCGTACGCGCCACAAAGAGCTGCCGGGGCATTCAGGCACGCACCATGAACGGGCTCGCTGTGCCCACGGCCAGCAGTGGGGACCCACAGCCGACACGCCGCCGCAGCCCTCGTCTCGGCGGCCTTTCACTGGCCTCCGCTGCAACGGCGCCGGGCAGAGCGGAACAGCGGTTCACCCAGCGACTCTGCTCACCAGGCTGGCAGAATTTAACAACGGCAAAGGCCGACTCCAGAGCTGCTCAGGTGCCGTTTGCACCTTCTCACAACGGCTACAGACGGGCGAGACAAATGGACAAAACTCACCTCAGAGTCCGCTTGATCGAAAGGCTCCAGTTCCTCGAGCTCTACTCTCCTCCAGCTGCAAGGGGCAACACAAGCCAGAGATCACTTCAAGGGAAACCACATTTGGTACTCACATGTAAACCCAAACAAGACTAATCACTTTTTGGTTTTAATTAAATACTTTCTTTTTTTTTTTTTTTCATCCATTAGGAATAATCTCCGTACGTCATTTCCGTAAGAGGAACAGCTCTTGTTCTGCCCCTCCCGTCACCGCAGGGGAGGGGACCAGCAAGGCCTGGTCTGTAGGTACCTTGGCACTACAATCTCTTTGTACTGAGGCTTCTCTACTCGCGTGGCGGCTGCCACCGACATTGGGATCAGGATGTTGTCGATGTCGTAGGAACATTCTGCTTTTCTTCTTTCCGAGGACTGCTGAAACATGGAATGAAGAGAAAGCCCCATGCAGAAAACCAGGGTGGGCACAAAATGTACCACAGACGGCAACTCCTCCGTAACAGCAAGTGCAGCCGGTTCTTTCCCCTGTCGCTGGCGTCCAATGACAGTTTGGTCGTGTCGCACCGCCTCTGCGGTTCGGTTTATTCCCGTACGAAGCAGGACAGCACTCACCTACCGCAGTGGGCAGGATTTCACTTCTAACTTTGTCTATGTTTAGGCCATCTGTGTAGCAAAAAAATAATTTAAACAGGCAGAAGAAAAAAAGCTATGACGATGATGACTCAAGAAGTAAAAACCTGTCATTTCATTACATTAGAGGAGCTGTTGCTGTTTCGCCTTGCAAAATAAGGGCTGAGAAGGAAAAAGCGAAGCCATGGGACGACACCACGCTCCTGCGGCTGAGGATACCGCTGCCGAGACAACAAATCGAAACACCGCAGCGTTTGGGCTGGAAGTCAGGAGTGTTTCCAAACTGAGCAGCGAGGCTCTGGAAAAACGTCCTAGGAACAGAGGGATGAAGAGACCCCTAAATCGTTCTGAGATCCATTTTGACCGTTTTATAAAGAGATCCGTACCCTGCAGTCCCCTGCAGAGCGGGCGAGGAGCCCTGCAGCCAGAACAGTAGCGTGCCCTTCACTCGTAAGCCAGTAAGGCTCCAAGACGTGACGGCTCGTTTGCTCCTTTCTCAAACATCCTTTTGTTTCCAGGTAGAGGCCAACCACAAGTTGAGGTTCATGGAGGCCACAAGGTTAGCAATGCTTTACTACTGATGCAATACGCTTTAAAAGCCTCAGTAGACACAAGCCTACTCAGAAACACCCTTCAAAACTCAGAAATATCCTTCAAGGAAGCAGAGACTGTACCTGAAAGAGCGGCTTACGAAAGCAGCAGACAACTCACAGTCAGACAGTGAAAGCTGCTGTGCATCAGAGAGAGGGAAGAGCACTTGCAAAGAAAGCACTAACAACATGGGAGCTGCAAAACCAGAAAATGAGTAGCTGAGCAAGTGAAATGGGTGTAAGGGGGACTGCAGGCTCCTTGGAGGGGCTGACTACCCCCCCTTCCACAGGAGTCCATGAAGGTGAAGTACTGGGTCACCCTCCATGCGACGGACCTGAAGCCCAGAACAGTCAAACCTAAGCAAAGCTACTGGAGAGCCTCAGCTCTGGGAGAGGCCTGTGTGTCAGCTGGACCCAACAATGACCTTTAAGCAGAAAGAGGAAGGGAATAGTGGTAAGGGTGGCGAGTCTGAGCCCCCGTCCTTCAAGGTCTCCTTTGCTAAACATACTTGCAGAGCCAGGAGTTGCTCAGTGCCTTCCTAGAGAAGGGTTTGTTGCCGGAGGTATTTTTGAACCCTTTGCTACTTCTAGAAGAACAAGAAAACATTAAAGATCACCTCTTCGCTGATGTTCCTGCTTCCTATGGGGAAGTCAATAGCAGTTAAACCTCTGCTATTAATTTGTAGCCAAATAGCGCTGGAACATGATGTGTTTCTAGCTATTTGCTTAAAAAGACAAAAAAAAAAGGAATCCATAGAGTAGAGAGTCCTGTCAGAACTAAACTGGAAGCCAACCAGTCTGGCTGGGGAAGCAGCGCAGCAGGCACCTCGCCAGCCAAGGGCCACCTGAGGACCAACGAAGCAAGGAGCTGTTACGGTTTAACACCCCCACCCAAACTGCACTTCCCAGCAGCCCCGTAGCAGTAACAGCCCCTCTGAAGTCCCAGCGAGCCCGTGGCCCCAGGGCAGTGCTGGGCGAGAGAGGTCTCCCCGGCTCCTCTCCAAGGCTGCTCCCCCTTGCCAGATCCATTTGCCACAGCTTTTGTTTCCACTCACCGCTGCCGAGCTGCCAGTGGAAGCGATCCGGCTGGAAGGAGGGGCTGGAGGAGTCTCTGGGCACCAGGACGGCGCGTGGTGCAGAGAACCGTAGTTACGTGCCCGAGGACTGGAAACGGGCGAGCTGGGACTGGACGGGCCTTCAGGCTGCCTTCGCCCTTCCAACAGCGAACCTGCTGAGACACCGTGAAGAGCGAACGAAGGCGACGTCAGGCTTGGGACCGGCTGGCGACGTTGCCACCCCCGTGAGGTCACCAACCCGCCCTGGGAGCAAACACCGGCGTTAGAGAACAGACGTCAGGCAGAAGCCTCCAGGGCAGGGTCGCTGCTCGGCAGCGCTGAAGGCGCCAGCCCAGAAGCGTGACTTCTGGCAGGTGTTTCCAAAACGCAGTGGAAGGTGAAGTCAAGGTTACAGCCACCAAGAACCGCACTTCTCAGTCCAAAATACAGCCACTCAAACCAGCTTCCTTCACTGTCAAACTGGCCAGGCTGGTCCTGTTTCTAATGATCACCCCGATGACAAACCACACTGATTTTAAGACAAATGTACTCTTCTCCCCTAAAGTCCTATAACCTCATCCTGATGTGCTTTTTCCTCCATCAGTTAACTTTTTACTCTCTCCTGTTTCTAACTGGCTTATTCCATGCCGAATACCACAAATGGAGCAATCTTCCAAACCTGTGGTGCCAAATGAGGAAGGATTCGAACAGTGCAGTGAAGATCTAGCGCTGTGAGGCTCTCCGTTAAAAATATATGAAAATCGCCCTGCCTTACTGCATCATCCTTGTCAAACGGCTGCTGACCGGTTGACAGAATCTACACTGGTGTGTTACTCAACCCTCCTCTAGTAGGTTCCTCGTGTTTAGTCCACACTAACCACCTGCTCATTCTACCCTCATGACATCCCGAGCTGGTTATTGGAAGGATGAGAACTCCAGAACATTTCTCTTCAAAACCAGCATGCGTCCCCATTCAGAGCTAAGTTACCTCGGCTCAGACTGATTAAACATCACAAAAATCAAATGGTGGCTCAGATCCTTGGGGCCAAACGCACAACCTGAGGCCACTGATGTACTTCCAGCATGGAAGTTGGTTTGGGTTTTTTCAAATACCACCTCGTTCGTGCATGATAGCTTGCATCATCAACCACAGAACACAAAAACTATTCCAGGTGCAGCACCTGTGTCCCATAAAACGTCAAGGATACAGCCCAGCCTGCAGCCTGCACATTATGTTACTTTCAAAACACGATTTGGCATAAACCCACGCTTTTTAAAGAAAGCCAAATGAACACCAGCCCTAGTTAATTTAAAAACTAGGATGTGTTGTAGCCAGGTTTCCCTCTTCCTGTCTTGCAAGTGGCTTGAGTCTTCTGTCACTCATTTGAACCTGCTGTAGACCATCTAGAAAAATCATCAAATCTGATGAAAAAAAATGAGGCCTTCCAAAGCAGCAAGAGCAGCATGTGAGCGGAACAGCAATTGCTACCACGGCAGAAAAAAAAAGATGCCAGAACTTTGCCAGGCAAATACTGATCTACCCTGATTTCAAATTAAGGTTCACAAAAGCCTCATTTTGGGTTGCTTGTTCCCTTGAAGGAAACACAGAGAACAGGAAGGTTTATTTATTTTGAATGACTTCACTGAGGCCAGTATTTCTGTGTCCTGCCAAGGGGGTCAGGATTTCTGTAGCGTACAAGAGGCTGGACTCGGTCACCGAGAGGACAGCGTTCAAATTATCTTCCGCTGGAGGAAAGTGAGCTACTTTCTCCACTCGGCCTTGACTGGTTGCCCTCAGGTACTGGTTAAAGGCCCACGTTGATTTTTTTAACTTCACCTCAAACTCCATTTTAGTTAACTTACAGGAGGCAAGCAGGAGCGAGGCGTGCCGCTTTGGGAACGCGCTGTTCGCTGGATCCTGCTCCTTTCCAAAGCGGGACACCTTCAGCGTCGCGAGTTCGTGGCGCAGCAGCCTACGCCATCCGTCCTCTCTTAATAAGGTTTCAAAGTGCACGTGGAGAGGGTTGCCTGAAAGCAGGAAAACCGAGTTATTTTGGTAAGCGTAAAATTTCTTCTTTTCACTTGGCGCTGTCTGCATCATCAGTTAGTGAGCAGAGCTGAGCTTCTACTTTTGTTTTTTAATGATAAAAATATTTCTGGAGAGATGCTCCCATAGTTGCACAATAGGAAAAGTATTTTCCTCACGGTCCCTTAGCCCACTTAAAAACTCCCCAGGGCGCATCCTCGCTCTTCCACAGCTAAGGCACTACAGCCTCCATCATCCGTCCCTTACTGAAACGGAAACTAAACGTGAAGATTCCACGGAGCACAGTTCATAAAGCAACCCCAGAGCACTCCTATAAGGCCACAGGGTTTAAATAACAAGAGCTTAGACTCAAACATCACACGCCACGGCGGTGCTAGAGGTCTCCCAAGCCGCTGCCCCACAGCCTCTCAGAATCAGTGTCAGATCAAGTAGCCCTCCAGGGCAGGGGTTTAACGGGAACTCCAGCGGCTGCTCCGCCAGCCTCCAGAATTGGAGCGGCCCTTGCACAAGGCCCAGAGCCGATCCTGAAGAAATGATCCACCTTACACTGAACTAAAGATGGCAACGGCTTCAGACGCAGCCGAGGCACAACGAGGTTTCCTAGGCTCAGAAAACTCCATGGGCCGCATCCTTGGGCTGAAGAGGCGTGCCTGGTTACTGTGCAGAACGTCACCGGACATGTTTCATTCTCCCCTAGAAACACGCTTACAGCTCTGTCAGCGTAGTTTTAACCTCCTTGCACGTCAGGAGGAAGAGCAAAGAGGACAGTGGCCAGTAAGGGATCCTCTTTCACATTGTAACGTGGGATCTACTCACCGTGAGACAGAGAGAGAACGGGGTGGAAGCCAGAGTCCAGGAGGGCTACGCGCTCTTCTAGGGTCATGGTAGCAGGGTCTATCGTCTGGACAGCGGCTTTGCAGCCGCACAGGATGCACGAGTTGGGCCATTCACAGCTGCACTTCACCGTGAGAGGTTTCAGCGCCTGGCAGAAAAAGGAGATCAAACATTTTAAAAGGGAAACGTGCTTCAGGTTTAAATAAAACTGAAGTTCAGATCCAGCATCTCCAGTGAGCTTTCTACAGGTACACAAGCTTCCATTCACCCAGAATGCAAAGCCAGGGAAGTTTTGAAAAACTGAAAAGCACAACTGGGGGGGGGGGAACAAACACCCCCCAAAACCCCCCAAACCAACACCATAACCAAACAGCAGATTCGCAGGGTGAAAATTCAAGCGCCAGGATCGATGCTAAAAGAGCGTGCAAGAGTTCTATCACAGGCTGTTCCTCCTTCTGACCACGGCCACCTTATCAAACTGATTCCGTGGATTAAGGGACACACAAAGTGTGATTCTTTACTAGTATTTCCACGCCAACAGAGCTGCTCCTCTGTGACCCCAGTGAAGCCATAACGCTGCTAAGAAATATTAGTTGGTTAGCTTCAGTACGTTTTAAATGGAATGAATTGCTTAGAGTCAGGGCTGCGTGACTCGGTCCGGTGTTTGCTCCGCATCGCTTAGCACAAGTCGCCAGGTTTGCCGAGGCCTCAGGCCACCGGCTGTGGACGTTCACCCCGGTGTGCTGAGCTCCTACCTGGTGAAGCACGAGAGGCCTCCAGAGCCAGCGCAAACCAGAGGATAAGGAGGCCACAACCGTCGGCAGAAGCTGCAGCTCAACCAGGTTAGGGCCTGCCTGGGGACAGAGGAGGAGTCCAGGAAGGTGTTAGAAGATCCCAGAGCAGAAGTCACCGTTGGACCAAAAGGGGTGTGAAGGGAGGGGGGCAGGTGCGCAGGTTCTGCGGGTCTGACTGCCCAGGGATGTCTGGGGTTGGGGTCCCTCTCCGCTGGCACCCAGCTCGAGCTGGTTTTTCCAGCTGTGCCATCTGAACTTTTTTTTTTTTTTAAGGAAGATTTGATGCCTGAGATTCTGCTCCAGGAAACCCAGGGTTCGTGCTGCGGGGATTGTACCAGATGCCCAGACAGCACAAATTACATTAACAACACTGAATTCAATTTCTTTAGAGCTCCAAACACCTCTGTGCCTTTCCCCATCCTGTTCTGCATCTTCCTTAAAGGATTTTTGTAGCTGTGATGCGTTCAAAAAACTCAATAAAAACTGTTAGGCGAGCAATCCACCACCAGCAGCATCCATCAGCCTGACCAGTAGGGTCTTATTTTCCACTTCTCCTCGCTCGTCTGTCTGGAGCAACCACAACAGCCCCGAGGTCTGTCCCACTATTTGTCCCCACACGGTCGCCAAGACACACCCACTGCCCCTTCCCATCAATACATCGGGTTCCGTAGAGTCAGTCAAACCAGAAGAGCATTAATAATGCTTTTACCTGTAGCCTAGGCAGACTGAATTACATCATACCGGCTTTGCACGCTGGCAAAACAAAAGATCAGACCGGGAGAAGGAACACAACCTGTAACCTTTCTGCCTTAAATCCGCAGCTTGTCCAATACCTGTTACTTGTACATCGGTATTTGAGGGAAAGGCTACAAACACGCAAGTAAGACACGAACGGCGCAGGGAACTACCGCTTGTCAGCTGACGGGTGTTACCTCGCGTGTTCTTTGTTTGCCAGAATTAATACATTAAACACCTTTTAAGCGTCAGGTAACTCACAGCTTGGTGTCCAGGGAGGGCTTATTTCACCAGCCTTCAAACAGCCACCACCCAGTTACACTCGCTCACGCACCAGCTTTGCCAAGTCTTCGCTCAGGTTATGTACTCCTGGGGTTTTAGTTCTGGGTGGGTGCCGAGTTTTGCGCCGTGGGTTGGGGTTTTTTGGGGGTGGTGGTTTATTTTTCCCCTCGATGATTTCAAGGAAATCAGCTCCAAAAGGCACCTGGCAGAAGGCTGCTGCCCACACCGCAGTTCGAGGTATGCTCTGGTCATCATTCAGAAAAAACAGCTGCCCGATTTTTAAGATTGGAAATTGAGAATCAGTTTCTAAACCACAGTTGAACAGGAGACTTGGGACTTTCTTGACACAGCTGGGAATTTCACCTAAAATGCTACATGCATTTTAGAAAAGTGCTCAGAAAACGCTGGACTAAAACCAGAGTTCAATATTAGGATAGCTTTTGCTAAAAACAAACCAACCCACACGTTCTAAATAAACACACAGCATCGTTCAGTGACCCCGCAGCGAAGCTTCCACTTACCTTCCTGCTGAAGCGAGACACCGAGGCAGCTCGGACGAGCTTGCGCTTCCCGTAGCTGCAAACCGGGCGGATTCTGGCAGCGACGCAGGTATCGGCCGACACAGCCACACGGTGGTTCAGCGGGGCTCGTTTGCCAAATCCCTCTTCGATGCTCATGCCGGTCAGAGAACTGCTGCCGGAGGGGCCAGCAGGCAAAATGCAACCAGAGGAAAAGCAGCCCTGCTTCTTCATCAGGTCTCCAGGCTGCCGGTCACCCCCAAGGACTACTGGGCCCTGGGGAGAAAAAGCGACCCCAAATTCCACTCATAGAAGCCACAGCACAAGTATTTCTTAAGTACACTCTAAGAGGGAAAGAAACAACTTTGGAGTTAAATTGTGAGTTCTGTAAAGTGTAAGTGCTCCCTCTGACCTGGGGGAAGCAGTTTAAGCAGGAGATGGACTAGGCCAACATCGGTGCTCTTTGTTTTTCCTAGCAGAGCTGTCCATAACCACGGCTCATAATCAACATGCTGGTTTCAAGGTCCTCCAGCTTTGCTCACAGCTACAGGGAGGTATAACTGAGACCAGCAACAAGGAAATCGAGGCACGACAGAGCCCACAGGACGCTGCTTGCTCTGCATCGCTGGTCACAGACCAGCCCATCGGTGCCTGCTGTCGCAGACTAGGCTATGCAGAGAACGCAGCCGATTTAGAGTAACAGGCAGCAATTAACGAGCACGGCTCCGGAGCTGGTGGTCGCCACGAAGACCACCATCCTCCCTTCACACCATTTCATTTCTGGTTTTGTAACAGGCGGGCAGCGCTGGCTGCTCTGCAGTTGAGTGGCTGCTGCTCCAGCCACACATATCCGCTCCACCCTCACCAGGCCGGGCCCTGCAGCGCACGCACCAGGCTCTACACACCAACAGCTTTCTCTTGACAATCTTCTCTGCGCTCAACAGCAGCTTAACAGTTTCTCACACCAGCAAAATGTCTCTTTAATAAAAGAGATTAGTAGAAAGGAGCTGGAAGTTTATCATTCCTTACAAGGAAATCTAACAGCAATTCACTGTGGAGTCTACACTTCACAGCACCTGTGGTATAATTACACTCATACTTGTGAATGGAAGAAAACATTATGCAGAGCAATTAACTTGTTTCATGCATTTGCATTGTCTGTATAAACATGGTAACTGCTTGAGAACAGTAACTGCTTTATCGTGAACTACAGGTAAGCATGACCTAATTCGGTTAAAAAAAAATACTGAAATACAGCTAAGACAAATTCCATTTACTTAAAGATTCAAAGCATCCAAAAAGTTAGTATTCTCCTTCCTCTTGTTGGGCTGCATTAGAGACTGATGTCAGGAAAGCATAGGGCCCTTCGGAATCACCATTTTCCACAGCATTAGAGTAGAATCACAGAGCGCTTGACATCCAAGGTAAACCTGGGGTCAGCTAGCCCAAGCCTCCACTCACAGCAGGTCTGACCGACCCTCTCATGGGCAATCCCAGCCAAGAATGCCAATCCATGAAGGCTCTCCTCACCCGAGATCCTGCAGGAGCACCTACAGAAGCGCATGAGCAGTAAAGCTGTACGGGCACTGCTCTTTGTCACAGAGCCGTTATACCCCAGTGGAAGTATAAGTTTTAAATTTATCAAAAACTCAGTCATCCAATATATTTGATTTATAAAAGCTGATGCAAAAGGAAAGTGCATTTATTTACCCAGAGAAAACAGACACATATGCAACAAGGACAACAATTAAAGCCGTTTTCCTTCCAGAGAAAGGGCAGGAGGAAGGAAAACACTCAAGGCAAGTAAAAAGCCTCACATTCTGCTTTTTTCCCCAAAGCCCAAGGAAATAAGCTTTGCAGTTTACACTGAACACCAAGCAGATTTAAATCATTAAAAAATCAGAACATGAGATTGATTTCCAAAGTTCAGAAGCACCTTGAAAGGATTAGCTCGAGTCTTTCCAGAGACACTCACGGTGGATTGTGACATGCTCTTAAAAGGGGAAACCCCAAAACTCATTTCAAGTTTTGAAGACGGAAAGCCTTGTTTAATTTTCTCCAGGAAATCTAGTCACATAAAGTAAATATCATTCTAGCCAAGAAATGAGTATTTATCCTATCTATTTTCTACCATAATGCTTCTCAGATATTGAAGGGAAAAAATAAAAGGTCACGGTCTAGAAGGAAGCATAAAACTGGTGGACACAGCGTTGCCAGTTCTAAAGATCTATGTGCTTTGTGCGATAACACTTTCCAGCAGGCACCAAGGCTTGGAAGGCAAGTGGTACCTGGGAGCACCTCGGCTGGTGCCAGTTCAGAAGCCAAGACTCGCAGGGACCAGCCTGGGACTTCCGCCGCTGCTGAGCCCCATTCCACTAGTGAGCTGCTCTGCCCGGACAACACGATGAAATTAAGTCCCTCCTCTCTCAGCAAGCTCTTACTATAATCTTTGTGAGGCAGACAGAAGTCACAGCCCTCAAAGATAAAGGTAACACCTCCTACAGCTGTGGGACTACCTCCCAAGCTTTCTCCCTCACCCTTAATTCTACAGAGAATACACCATTCTGCTAAAGAAACGGCCCAGAGAACTTCCCAAGTCATACAACAGAAGACTGAAGTTACCTTGGCAGCACGAAGTCGCTGGTAGATATCTGTCTGTTGTCTTATTCGATATTCCAAATCAGAGATTTGAGCCTGCAACCACGTCCATCGGCAAATAATGGCCGCTCTCTCCATCGCCCACTGGCACTCTGCACGGCGACGTCTGAAAAGCAAGAATTTGCTTGTGCTGCACCACTCTCAACAGCAAAACCAATCTGACAAATTCACAAGCAGTCTCACAATCACGCAGTCATTACGAGCTCGTGGCGGATACAGGACAAATGAGTTTCCTCCCACATATTGTACCAATATCCAGCTTTAATTTCTAGAATCATAGAATCATTTGGTTGGAAGAGACCTCCCAGATCATCAAGTCCAACCGTCAACCCAACACCACCATGCCCACTAAACCATGTCCTGAAGTGCTACATCAACTCCTACCCCCAGGACAGAGCAGGCAATACAATTCTTCAACTGTGCCACAAAACACCCTACAAAGGAGCGGGTATCGTTATCCTGACTATCGCAAACCAACGCAGGAGCCCAGATCTTTCTGGATAAGCAGAATTTGGAGGGTGGAAATTGCGAGAACTGCCTGAAGGACAGCATCCCAGCTTGTGCTGCTGACCGCAGAGCGGGACGAACCTGCACGCGCGTGACACTCCTCATCGCCGTTTGGCTAACAAGTTCCTAAAAACCCCTCCCGTCAGAACCCCCACGTGCCCTTCAGGAAGGTATCCCAGTGCTTCACCATCTCAGCTGCAGGATCTTGAATCTATGGCTTGAATCTCTGCTGCCGTAACAGAAGACCATCACTTGAGCGCCACGCAGAACACCAGATACACCCACACGGGCAATACCTCCTCTCTTTAGATGCAGAGTATTGTCTTCACTGGAAGTCGCTGCTGGAGCAAAGGTTACCCTAAAGGACCACCCCACACGTTCCAGCGGGCTCAGCAGCCTCAGGCACCCTGCAGCGACCTTACTGGTCTCTGAACAGCATCCCTGTTTGGTCACTGGGAACCTTCAGGGCACAGACAGACAACCAACGGCAACCCAAACTACAGCACTGCCAGAAGCTGTCACACCCAGCACGAACGACAGCCGGCACCCGCTCTAACACTTGGCCCATGTGTTACGCCTACAGGGAAGAAGAAGGGAGGCAGGTAAGGTCCCGCGACTAGCAAGCAGTTTGAATTTCTTTTGCTGAAACAGAAAAACCACCTTGCATAACAAGGTTTTTGATAATTCTAGCCGTCCTTGCCTGGCGACACAGCGGAGTGCTTACAGCTTTAAGGAACGAAGCTGAGGAGAAGCTGCCAGATGATAAACGGGGGCGGCAGAAAGAGATTTTTCTCACTCTTTTACCACAAAAACAACCCTGACACGCAGAAGGAACACTATTAAACCGACACTTTAGACTTAACGACCCCGAAAACGCACGCTTGAGCGACCGGACTCTTCAAGCAACTCTACAAAGGCGGCGGGAAACACCCAAGCCGCGTCTCCCCGGGGAAGGGCCGCCGTCTGCCCCGTACTCACTTCGGGGAGGCCGCGGCGGGTCTCCGCCGCCCCGCGCCGCCCGCTCCGTCGCTCTCCTCGCCGGAGCCGCTGCTGCTGCCGGTAGCGTCGGAGTCGCAGGCGCCCTGCGTGGCGCGGAGGCGGGCGGTAGCGCTGGCCGCCAGCAGCCGCAGGCCGGGTCCCAGGGCGGGCGGCAGGCCGCCGCGGCGGGGGAGCGCACCGACCCGCCCCAGGTGCCGCGCCAGCCCGGCCAGCTGGTGCCGGACGTGCCGCTCCACTTGCCGCGCCTGAAGCGCCCGCAGCCGGCGGCAGAGGCGTCGCGCCCGGCTCCACAGCGCGGCCTGGCGGCCCCGCGCGGCGGCCGCCCGCCCGGTGGGCAGCGGGCACAGCCCGGGGGACGCCGGGGCGGCCGCCGCCATGAGGGCCCGAGGGCGCGCACCGCCCGGACGGAACCCGCGCCTCAGCGCTGCACAGGCGCACAGCGGCCGCAGCATCTCCTCCGCCGGCCGCGGTGCCAGTCGCCTATTGGTTGCTGAAGCAGGCGCTCGCTACGGAGCCAATCAGAAAGGGTAAATGGTGCTGGGGGAGGAGGGGCGGTGAGGAGGGAAGGCTGGTGAGCCAATCACAACTGTCAGCCCGCCCCCCCGGGTGTGTATAAAGCGTCGAAAGGGCGGGCAGGTTGTCAGGGCTTGCGGCCATCTTGTCCTGGAGGGGTTAGCAGCCCGCTCCGTAGCGCGGCCTTGGGCCGAGCGAAATAGGGACCACGACCAGTACAGGGCCTGTTTCTACCCTGAAGCCCGTCCTCCACCCTTGATCCGCTTTATACATGAATCCAGTTATAAAACCATCTCAGCCCGTGATTAATCCAGCCCCAGGAATTACAAGCGGAGGTTCAGCCAGCTCCCTGAGGACTCTCTGTCCTGCCTGGGCGGGAGGGAAGGAGGCACTTCGCGCTGGCAGCTCTCCCAGGGCGGAATCAGGCCTCCGCAGCAGGTAGCTCGCAAATCATGATCTCTCCAGAGGAGAATTCAGTATTGCTAATTCAGGATAGGGGCAAAAACTGGAAAAACTGGGTGCACGCACTTAAGCAAAAAAAGCCAAGGCTACAATCCGTTATGTCAGGAGATCCTGGACTGAGGGGAAGCCTCCGTTGGCAGATGCTGCCTGGGAAATGAAGACAGCAGCTGCAACCAAAGTTGATGTCTCGGGAACACATCGTGCTCTACTGTCCAGTCTCTTCTAGCCAACATCTTCCTGAACTATCCTTTGGTATCTCCTGTAGAACAACACTGCAAGGTGGAGTAGCCATTCAGCAGGGTTAGCATGACAGGGCTGGGAGAGGAACCTGTTCTGTAGAAAATAACGCCTGAAAACCACCGAAAGATGTTGCAGAGGGGTCCCAAAGCACACCCGGCACCAGAAGGGATGTTAAGACTGACAAAGCAGTGCTCCCACACGTGCTCAACAGAAGGTGGGATAGTTTATGTCATTTAAAGAAGGCACAGTAATACTTTTATTTGACATTTTATTGAAAAGTGGTCACAGAATTAGCAGTGGTACCCTATAGAGTTTTATTAGGGATTTGTGGCAGCTTGATGTATGGATGGAGCAGATTGACAGCATGGTTTCTAAAAATGGTATTTAATATCTGATTAAATGTTTTTGCCAAAGCAAAAAGCCAAAAGCAACATTTAAGAATTTAATGTTCACAATTGTCTCATTTGCCCGTGGAAAACCTTTTTCCCAAGGGTTTACTTTACGGTACAGCTGCAGCTGGAGAGGTAGCATCACTGCTGGTCGTATTTTCAGGCCAATGTAATTCTGAAGAAAAATTGTATCCATTTTAACAAATATTAGACCACAAAAAGGTGCCTGAGACAAGGCAAAAATTGGGAACAGAAGAAGAGCATTTAAGAAGGTAAAGAGGAGGTGTTTTTTCCAATATCCTTAGTGAGCCAGTCCACTTCCAAGGAATTAGGATTTTTCTATTTTTAACATTTATTTGGAACAGATTATAAAGTTACTTCATACAGTGAGATATCACTGGGTGTTTTACAGCCGTTTCATATTGGGGGCTGGGGGGAAAGCCATGCATTCTTTTTCTTGACCAGTGCAGAGCTGGGCCCAGGTAACTCCTTCACTGTCCTGGAATTACCCACGTTGTCCTGTCTCATCATGGGAGCCCCAAAGAGATACTAGGGATGAAAGCGTGGAGTTGTGTATGAAGAACTTAAGACACGATGCGCTATTCACTGACAATCCAGTCTAACAACTGTCAGTAGAGGCACTTTTTCTATTTTGTTAGCAGCTTGACTGGACAAATTTCTTTCATAATTCTTGGACATCGTTTAAAAAGCAGTTTATCAGTTTGCTCCAGTATCTACTTTTCTGAGGGTTGCTGGGTTAACCAGATGACCAGCAGCTTTAAAAGGTGCAGCAGGGAATTTCAGCACCCTCCTTCACAACAGAGGGGATCGGGAAATGATCTTTCTTGGTTGTTCCGTTGATTAGAACTGGTGTAGGGGCCAGTCAGATTTTCCTTTTGGGGGTTTGTGATTATTTTTTTAAAACCCAGCTTCCTGCTTCTAGCTTTCTTTAAATACTTTTTTGTTTGTTTTAATAACTTTAGTGATTTCTTCATCAAATTCCATCTCCGAAGTTGCATTTTCCCTGTAGATGCCTTGTTGGCCTGTGGTCGTTGCCTTCCGTAGACTCTCACCTTTCAAACTATGAAACAATTCAGTTTGACTCAAAAGAGCTCTCGAGGCACGCTCTTGAGCTGGACTGATTTACTTGCCTCTTCTTCGGGTAGTTATGCCGACTTGCCCAACAGTTCCGTTTCTGTAAGTCGTCCCCAAGCAAAATGAAACGATTTTGTGTTTGACTTTTACTAAGCTACAGCAGTTTTTGCCTTTGAGATTCCACGGCGCTGTGGCAGCTGTTGGAGGCTTCCCATGGAGGAAAAAAAGAAAGATTCCTGACTTTCTAGTGATAATGATGAGCCCAACACTTGCATTAATGACAACTGACCTTCTAAGCAAATACTCACAGCAACTTTTCAAGTAAATCCTCACAGCTTTTCCTGCCTGTTAACAGGAAAAAGCCCAAGAAAGCTTGAACTACAATGGAAATACTTTCCTCTGTGCTACTGTCTTTTTCAGTATCCTCTAGCTCTGGCGACAGAAAGAGCAGCAGTCATCCGGGCTCTTCTGGCACTAAGCTTCTGCACAATTGCATTGACATGGTGTTGGGCCTTTGGCTTTGGAACTGCAACAAGGGGAAAAAAAAAAGCCAAGTATGAGCAGAACGGTGCGAGCAAGGCTGCGCGGTAGTCTGACATAGCTGGCTTGTAAAGGGGTTGGAGCTTCAAAGGTCTAAAACCGAGATCAGCTGCTCATTTCATTCGTTGACTGAGGGTTACGACATCTGGGTTGTAATAGAAGAGAGTAAATGAAAATCAAATTAAAAAGGATGTTCTACCAGGCTTACAAGAGTTCTTTGCTTGCGCTCATTGAAAACGGAACAGTTTTCAGTCTCAAAAACCAGAATCTTCTTCTTTCGTGTGGTTTTGTTCTTTTTTTTTTTTTTTTTTTAATTACAGTATTTTCATGAGGTGTTAGGGACTTGGTTTGGGAAAGAGACGTATCAAGCTATCTCTCTGTCGTCCTCACCCCAAACTCCCCCACCCCGCGGCAGAGACGCCGGCACTGCTGCACGGCAGCGCTGGGAGCACGGGGGGGGGCTCCTCCTGACGGGCTGCAGGGTGACAGCAAAACCTCAGCATTTTCTACCCTTTTTCTGCCAAGTCGTGATCTTTAACCTATTTTAACCTCAGCCGGCGGGTTCTGCCCGCTGTTAATGCCGACTTCCACACGGATTGCTCCACCCTATTAACTCACTTCACGAATGCTCCTACCCGAATAGAATCCTTGGTTGTTTCACTGATCGAGATCTCTGATCTGCAGATCAGGAGGGGAGGAGGGGAGGGTCTTCCCAGCCCCATCCCTCCCGGTTTCTGTGGTTCCACCCCCCCAGAGCAGAGAACTTGCTGAGAATGTACCCCGTCCCCCCTGTCCCTGTCTCCTGCCCCCCTGCTCTGCTCTGCCCCCTTGCCCCCCGCAGCAGCTCTGGCTTTGCCCATCTCCGTCCGGCAGCAGCTGCTGGCTCTGAGCCTCAGGGAGGGGTTGGGCAGTTCTGACCCTCCTGTCAAGGGATCCCACCGGGGGATAATTAAATACCAGCCGTTAGTTGTTCATTAAAGCCCTTCAGTTGCCCATTAAAAGCAATCAGTTATCGATGAAAAGTCATTATCTATTCCAAATCCAGACCTGATTATAACACTGGCACAGGCTGCCCAGGGAGGCTCTGGGGTCTCCTTCCCTGGAGATGCTCACAACCCGCCTGGACGTGTTCCTGCGTGACCTGCTCTGGGTGGTCCTGCCCTGGCAGGGGGGTCGGACTAGACGATCGTTCGAGGTCCCTGCCGACCCCCGGCATTCGGTGATGCTCCGGGCTCCCCGCGCCGGGCCTGGGCCCTCTGGGCCTCGCCCAAAGCCCAGCTTCAGCCCAATCACTTCCGAGCCCCTCCGTGCTGGCAGCCCCTGCTCAGGCAGCTCTGCCCGCTGCTGCAGGGCCCCGCAGGGAAGACACGGCACCCCCAGGCCGTCCACCGTCAACCCGGCCCGGAGCAGCCCCGGCAGGGCCGAGCGTTGGGCCGCGGAGGCCTCGAACGGTAGCACCGCTTCCCGCACGGGCACGGCAACCGGGTCTCTCGCTAGGGAGGGTGGAGCTCACAGAAGGCGGCCCGGCCCTGCCGCCCCACGGACCCCCGCGTCCCCCCGCAAAGCTCCGGGAAGCCGAACCGGGGCCAGGCCCGGGGCCGCGGCCGCAGCGCGGGGAACGGCGGCCGCAGCGCCCCCGCCCATTGGCGCCAGCCGTTGCTATGGGGACAGGCCCCGCCCCGCGCGCGGCCTCGCACTCTCTCGCCGGTAAGAACACGAGCGGGAAGTTTCATATCCGGGGGAGGAGGCGGAAGAGCCGGCGGTGCTCCGGAAGCGGATCGCGGGGGCTCTTGGGAGTTGTAGTCCGAACGGCGGCGGACCGGCGCCAGAGAGTTGGTTGTGAGGAGGTCGGTGATCGGGGAGCGGGACCGGCGCCGCTCCGCCCCGAGGGGCTCGGGCCGCGCGGTGCGTGGCGGGAGCGTGGCCCCGACCCCGCGGTCGAGGCCCGTGGGGGATGGGGGCTGCGGCCTGAGGAAGGGCGGCGGGAGGAAGGGGAAGGAGGGGGAGGATGGCTCCGAGCCGGAGCCGGGCGGGTGGCGGCGGCGGCGAGGGGACCGGCGGCGCTGAGGCGATGGGCGGGGGCGCGGCGGCGGGGCCGAGCGCGGGCGAGCCCCGGGGCCGAGGGGGGCGCGGCGGCCAAGCCCGGGCGCGGTGCCCGCCCAGGGGGGCGGGAGCGGCGGCCTGAGGGGAGCCCCGGCCCGCGGGAAGGGGCCGTGCGGGGGCCTGGGCCTGTGCGGCCGGGCGGCGCGGGGCGGGGCGGGGCGGCCGGGGATGCTCCGCCGATGGGGCACCGGCCGTGTGCGGGGCGGGGGCGCGGGCTCCTGGCCGGCACCGCGGCGGGGAGCCGGGGAGCGCAGCCGGCGGGGGCGCGGAGCCGGCCGGCCGAGCTCCCGGGCGCCGCTCCCTTCGGATCTTGGGCGAGTGGCCCGGCGGGGAGAGCCCCGGTTGGAGGGGGCGCTGAGCCCCCAGCACGGGGCGACCGGAGACGGCCTGAGGAGCAGGGCTCTCCCCTGGTTCTCCGTTCTGTGCCGTGGGGAAGCCTTCACTCCTGTTACGGAGCTGCTCTCCGGCGTGGTTCGCATCCTTTCCTTAGTTTTGTTGCTCCCTTACCTTCCTGCAACCGACTCTTGTCCCTGGTGGCACCATTTTTTCTGCCGTGGTCATTGGAACTGTCATTCTGGGTTGCCCGTTTAGTCCACAACGCTTGGTCTCATGGGCAGCGGGTGCCCAAGAGCATCCAGCGCCCAGTCCTACCTCTGGGACGTCATTGTCCCCCCTTTCAGCTTGTCAGAGTTCTGCAATGAGAATCCTGCAGAAATAGGGTCGGTAAAGAAAGGTTTCTTGCACAAGATCCACTGCTCCTTTGGCCCAAACGGCTGAAAATCGAACTGTTTCACCGTGTGTGCACCCCGGTGTAGGTGATCCTTGAGGGTGAATGATTGGTGAGACAACACAGTTTCTCCTTTGTTCTCATGACAAAGCACTTGGGGCTACAGCTCTTCATGTGCTGCTGGAATATCGCAGTGGACAATAATCAGAAATTCTGTGATATTCACGGCATCCTGATGTACTTCCTTCTTGGGGGTGTGGTTTCTCCTCGTACGTGTGTGTAGCTGTTTTCAAATGGATCAAGGAAACCCAACAAAGACCTGATTCCCAGGCCTTTGAGGTTGTATCTGAGAGTTTCCAGTGCCACCTGCACTGGGTTCACTCTTTGCCTTTGCAGGAAGGGCGTTAAGCCTGTTGGTAACAAACTTGTAGTGTCTGGGGTACTAGTACTTTGCCAAGTGTGAGGCATGAGGTGCTCTGCAGCCTGATGGTGTCGTGGCGCACGGCTGATTCTCATTCCGAATGTGCCGTTACCTTGTCTGTGGGAGTCCTGTGTCATCGTGTTCCGCTTCTTTGTAAATCCAGTGTCCGATGAGGCCCCACATCTCTCTCCTGTCGTCAGAGCCTGACAAAGTATATTCTGACTCTTCCCAAGTGTCCCTCTTTCAGCGGTGTCCATGCGTCCCCTTCGTTTCCTTGAGCGGTGAAGCAGCAGCCGCAGTTGGACGCCCTTTTATTTTTGATATCAGCATCCTCAGCAACAAAACCCTGGGATTTCCACCAGGCTGTGGATTGATTCCCAGTTCAGGATCCTCTGTACAGGTTCAGATCTACCAGATCTGGTCCCGAGTAATCCAGTGATGATGCTGCAGAGGCCGATCTCACCATGACCTGTATCTTAAACCCAAGCTTGTCTGCCCAAGCTCTTCTCTCTCTGCTTGGCCCATGTCCCCACTGGATGCTCAAGCTGGAAGCACTCAAATTCTTCCATGTCCTTTAAAAGGGATCCCTCCTCGGTGGGATTCTGTTCATGGACCTCACCTGGATCGTTTCGTCTCTCTGTGCCTTGTTCTCTGCCCTGGCCTGTCCCCGCTCCCGCCCAGTCTGCCTCTGGCTCTTTCAGCCTTGGGGCTGTCACTGGTTGCCCAGTAAGGGTCCCCATCTCCACTGGGGATCTGCAGGCGCGATTGTAACTACCAGCTTTGTCAGAGCCTTGCTGGTCAGCAGGGCTCCCGGTTGTCAGTCTTGTAAGCTCCTCCATGTGGGTTTTCATTTTATTTTTTTTCCCTTGGTCTTGAGCAGAAAAAACCCATTTTCTTCAACTTTATCTTATTTTTGGAAGTGCCCTTCTGCCTGCCCCAGCATAGGTGAGATGCTCTTTGTTCTCTTCTCCCCTAACCTGTGCTCTGTCTGTCGGTGAGCCCTGTGGCTCGTCTGCCCCACGAGGCCGTGGCAGACCAGCTTCCCTGCGGTCTCCGGAGCGCGCTTTGTCCGTCTGCCACCCAACAGCTTCCCCATTTCTGTCCTCCTTCAAAATTCGGGAGGCAGGTGCGGCCGATAGCCCCGTGACATAGAGTTAAGAACGTATTGCAGCGTTCCCTGTCATACTCCCGGGTGTCTCTCTCTGATGACTTCATGTTCGAGGACTTACTCTTTTGTGTCAGTAATACTGAGCTCAGATAATTTACCAGCAATACCGCGGGCTTTGAGGTGGTTTGTACCTCGACTGAGATGGTCCCTGCGTGAAGGGGGCACACGGCTGCCATGTGCTCTGCTCTTTGTGCTCTCAATTTCCCTTCCTGCCGTGGCTGCGCTCCACGGTTGAATGCTTCAGCCTTAAGAATCTTGCTCGACCACCACAAAAGAGTTCCCTGACTTTGTCCGGTGCGGTGAGGTGGTTACGCCGAGGATGTGTTCCTCTGCCGATCCCGGTAACTACCGCAGCGCGTATGGTTTTTAATTTTCCAACAGGTCAAATTAACTGTGTTTTTATTTGTTTTGTCATTGGAAAAGACAAAGCGTAGACTGTCAGTGAGGGCAGGGCTGCTTTCGTGTGCCCGCAGGGGGTGGCTGGCTGAAGAAGGTGCTGCGTCCAGAGCCCTGTTGGGAAGGTGCTGTTATTCTAGGCCTCGTTTGCTGCTGCTGAAGTAAACAGTAATTTTGTCATTAGTTTCACTGGCAGCAGAAGTGGCTGGTTGGCAAGCAGGGTAGCTGTAGGGTGGTAACTGGGCGCGCAGGAACAGCCATCGCTTGGGTGGGTAACGTTGGCCTTGTGTGAGCGAGGACCCTCGCCGACCTGATCCCAGTTTGTCAGAAAATCCTTCCTGCTCTGTTAGCGGGAACGCCTGCAATGTATTTAGCGTTTGGCAGGACAGATAGAGCACCCCAACCCAAAATTTAGCATTTGGCGTGACAGAGCACCCCAAAACCAAGTTGGGTTTTTTTTTCTTATTTGAGTGAAAGCTATTTTAATAAGAACTCCAAATAACAGCATTTCAGCGAAGAACGTTATCTAAAGCGCATCGCCCTCCCATCTCTTCTTTTTCTTTATAAAGGGGGGATAATGGCCATAGTCTACCAGCTTCTGGTGTTCTAACTTAGAAGGGGGTTAAAAACTATCCCCTATCAGTATCCCTGCAGAGACAAAGCCCTTCTGAAACCTACACACCGCTGGTCGAGAAGACGCTTCCTCCCTTCGGGCGTAGAGCAGCCGGTTCCGAGGGATGGCAAATCGTGCGCGAACACGTTGCCCGAAAGGGGCAGAGCGTGAGCACCGAGGTGAAATTGGTTGGCAGCAAGTTTCAGCAGCGCTGAGCCCTTGAAACACCTCAAAGAAAATACTAATTCTAACTTCCTCTTGCTTTCCTAGGAATCAACCCTTTTCACTGTGATGGAGATGTTCTCGCTGAATTCCCTTAAAGGTAAGGACCCGAGACAATCTTCAACTCATTTTTTTTCTTTGTTCAGAGATTTAATACTGTAGCAGATTGATGAAGAAAATTACGTTGTAAGAAACAGAACTGTCCTCCTCTGTGCTGGAGAAATGAGAGGTTTGTCCTACAAACGGCTTTGTCAGGCTTCCTTCTCGGTGCATTAGGGACGAAAAAGGAGGTTGAGGTGGCTGCAGCTGGGCTGGCGACAGCCGTGTGACGGACGGTGGGTACGTCTTTTCTGCTGGAGGCACTTTGTTTGTGAGGGGAGCCCCGCGCTGTGGGCGTGAAGGGAGGGTGGTGGCCGCCGGCGAGGCGCTCCCTGCTCTCGGGGTGAGTGGGGCACACGGTTGGGTGGTGCAGCCGGGCCCGGTTACAGTGAGACCAGAGGGTGCTCCGGGGAAACAGCGGCGTTTGGAAGGGGAGAAGGCCTGTTGTGTACCGAGAGATGGCAAGGTGGACTTGTTTGCTGCTTGGCGCAAAGGCTTTTTGTTTTCCTCTTTTACTTTTACCCTCCTAAACACTCCTGCACCCTTTTGTACCAGCTCAGTAAGGGCTTTCTCCGCGGTGTTTGCGTGCTTATTTCATCTGTCAAATGTTACATGTCCTCTTTTCCCTGTCATTGCTTTGCCAACCTCTTTCTTTAGATCGCATTTTTTCTTAAGAAATCCCCCTAGTCACTGGCTGTTTTTCATTTTCTTTTGTTGTTCTTTTCTGAGCTCCATTACTTGGCCTTAAAATAAGGTGCATGGGATGGAATAAAATATGGCTGAAGCAGTGACGGCTCAGTGCCTCCTGCCTCGGGGCAGTCCTGCTCTGCTGTAGCACTTGGGGAACACGGGAGTGTACCAGCCAGTCTTGTACCGCTGCCGTGCTAGTGAGTCACCCGCGTCGTGGGTTCCGTATTTCAGGCAAAAATTCCCAGAATGCTTTCTGTGTCCAGGGCCTGAATGATGTACCAAGTAATTTTAGCTGGAAATAAAAACCCGCTCGTCTGTCAAATAGCGTGACCTGCGTTGGGAGTCTGAGAGAGAGAGAGAGAAGGAGCTTTTCCCGTCAGGGCTAGTGGTTTGTCGTGGCCAGGCTGGGTTTGGGACTCTGGGTGCTGCGCTCTGGGGGAGAAGGAAGTCTCCAGCTCGAGGTGGCTGTGAACGAGCTTCTCCCTGCGCTGCTGCCTCTGCAGGGGCTTGGCTGGGGAAGGTGAAGTAACCACCGCTCACCGCAGGCAGCCTGGGCCGGCAAAGCCCGGGAGGGTGGCTGTGAGCGGTTGCTGCTCCGCCGGTTAACGCTCGCCTGCGAAATAAAGACCCTGGGATTGAGTACGAGGCATCTGTGACTTCTGGAGTGTTGTTCCTAAAGCGAGCCCTACCTGCTTTTTCCGTGCACGTGATGTTGTATCAGTTACGGTGACAAACCACCAGCCCTGCTCGTGCCTACCTTCCCGTGCGCCAGCAGACTGTCTTTCAGCACCTCTCCCAGATTTCTCCTTCCCGCTGACTGTCTGCTTCCAAGATTTTCCCGACGTGTGCTGTATTTATCTGTTTTCTTTTGTTCGCTTTCCTTTTAATCGTCGTGGTCTCCAGCCATGGTTTTCATCTGCTTAGGGCTCTTGTTGCCTTTTGTGTTTCTTCTCTGATGTTCACAATTTGAAACGGCTTAGGAGCTGTGATGATTATTATTATTATTATTATTTTCTTCACTGCTGGGCAGCTTATGGTCTCATCTAGATCCTGGGAAAATGCTAAAGAAACCAGCAACTATATCAAGTTAAGTAGTTCCACGGTAGAGTCATCTTCCCAGAAGAGTGCATTCATGTTTACATGCTGTTTCCAGGCATAAATGCAGTATACGCTGTTTCCAGGCACTCTTTCTTTCTAGTCCTGCTTGAAGCTTTTGTTTCCAAACCAGCTGAAGTTTATTTCTCAAAGTGTGAGTTTGTGCAACGTGCTATCAAAAGATTTACATACGATTCATTTCCTTGAGTGAGTGACTCGTCTGGCGAGATTGTTTTCCTTTTTAGCGGACCAATGCTCTTAAAATTTGTAATCCAAGCCTTTATAATCAGAGTGCCAGGCTAACTTCCATGTCTTTCAAAAAAACAAAAAAAAAAGCAATCCTTTTTGTGTCTTCTGGTGCTGCTTCAAGACCTTGGTTTTTCGTTTGCTGTTGGTTTGTTTTTTTCAGTAAAAAATGACGGCACAGACAAATGGCTAGCTAATTCACAGAGGTTCGAAAAAGGGTGTGGTTGGAAAAGGCAAATTTGGTGTAGCCAGATTTTTTTGGGTGCTCAGGTATGCCCTTCCAAAGTTGGTGTTGTTTGTTTTTTTTTTAATACAGGGTTTTGTTTTATAACTTTCCTCTTCTTGTGGAATACAGGCTTTGTCAGACTTAAGTATGCAATTATGCTAGTTAATCCTTTTGTGGCTTATCAAAGATTTCTCTTTCTGATTCAAAACCAAACAAACAACCCCCCAAAAACACAACAAACCCGCCCTGATGTTTAAACAGCTCATGTAAATTCTTGTTTTACACACGAAATATTCACTAATGGGGTATTTGACATAAAAATGATACCCTGGTTTAAAGAAGCACACAACTTAGTGGTGGTCCCAGGTGTATGTTGCAGCCAGAGATAACAAAATTTTTATATATTAATTGCTGATAAAAATAATTCAGACTTAAAAAAAATAATCCTGTAGCGTTTGAATTTCAGCCAGCAGTACAGCGGGGAGATTTTTATGCCTCAGGTACAAAGTCACCCACAGAGAACCAAATAAGAGGGGAGTCGACTTCAAGTAGGGAGAAGTGCGTGCGGAGGGAAGGTGCTGTCTTGCTCCCCGGTTGATTTAACGCCTTTCGGTGTTTATCTCCAACGTGAGCGAACAGTGGGCTGCGAGCGGGCGCCAGGAACGTACGCTTGGCCGTGAATGACCCGTCTGCAGGTGTGTCAGTGTGCAGGTGGGGGTGTGTGCAGCTGAGGACAAGAAACCCGAAATGACTCTCAGGTTCCAGGGCCGTTTTCTCTGAATTTCCCCTTCTGCATCGTTCTCGCAGCCACCTGTATGGAAACAATCGGAAAGGTTGCTTTGCCTGTAAACGGGCGAGGGCTGCAAGAAACGCGTGCGGGAGTGAAACTGAGGGCAGCCAAGCGCTGTTGAAAGAGCAGTAAAGATGGTTGTGGGTTTTTTCCTCTAGTTGGAGAAGGACAGTAACCGTTCTAAATTCCCAATGGGGAGGACTGGCCTGCGGATGGTGTCGGGGTTGCTCCGATCTTGGAGCAAATGACATCTCTTTGTGGTAACGTTTCTCTGTTTGAAGGCATGCTATTTTCAGGAGGGTTTTGTGGCACCTACAAAATATTCCCAGCCCCCTTTCAGACGACCCCGATCCACGTCCGTGCGAGCACGCGCTGGGCCTCGCTGTGGTGTTTCTGTTGGATGCGTGTGTGTCGGGAGGACAGACAGCTCCAGGCAGGGCGGGCAGGGCTCGGTGATACATGTGCCGTTGATTCTTTAAAAGAGGAAGAAAAGGTCTTTCTGCTGGTGCGAAGCTTCGGCGGGCGGTGCCAGCCCTCTGCCTTCCCACGGAGGAGCCCGGGAGACTTCTGCCGCTCTCTGCCTCCCCGTGTCCTGGCAGGGACGCGAAAGCGGATCCTTCTCCTGCCCCTTTTCCCTCCTTTGGCCGTGTCGAGGCAGCGTGTGTGTGTGTCCCCGCCCCCGCGCCCCCCCGGGGACCCCCCACCCGTGGGCTCAGCATCCCCCCGGGTACCAGGCAGGGGCTGCGGGAGAGCCCGCCTGCGCCGGGTCCTCCGGGCCGCCGGGGGGCGCTGCGGCCCGCGGGGTGCCTTCCCGCCGGGCCGCCCGGCCGCGCCTCTGTCGGCGCCCTGCCTGAAGCCGGCGCCGGGCAACCTCAAGATGGCGGCGCTGGGGCTGCTGCTGCAGGCGGCGGCGGCCTGCGGCTCGGCGGGGCCGCTGCGCCTCTGCCGCTGTTACCGGGCCGCGCCGGGGCCGCGCGGGCTCTGCACCCGGCTGCCGGCGCCCCAGAGCCCCGAGGAGGAGGAAGAGGAGGAGCGGCTGCGGCGGCAACAGCAGCCGGGCGCCGAGGGGAAGGACGCCGCCATGGTGAAGGGTGAGCCGAGGGCGAGGCGGGGCGGGGGGAGGAACCGGCGGCGCCCCCGGTGTGCGCGGCTCGGCGGCGGGGAAAGCGGCGCCGCAGCCTCGGCGGCCCCGCACGCAGCGGAAGGGAGGAGCGAGCCCCGCTGCCCGGTGCTGGGAGGAGGAGGAGGAGGAGGAGGAGGGAGCGTGAGCGCGCCGCACGTCCCTCCCCCCGCGCCTGCAGCCGGGCCGCGCCGCCCGCCGGCCTCTTCTCGCTCCGGGCGGCTGGGCTAGGCCGCATCGGGCCGCCCGCAGCCCCCCCACCCTCCCGCCGGCGGCGGGGAGGGGCGAGCGGCGGCGCGCCGCGGGCGGGCGGCCATCGCGGGAGAGCGGCGCGGCCTTGCGGGACGCTGCCCCGGGGAAAAGGGGCTCCTCGCCGGGATGCGCGGCAAGGGAGAGGAGCCGGCGAGCTGCGGCGGCGTCTGCACGCACGGCTGCGCCGCCGCCGCCGCAGGTAACGGGCCGGTGTGCGGCGGGGGTGGGGGTGGGGGGGGGGCGCTCCCTCGGGGCGGCCGGTGCGGGGGCAGCGCGGAGAGCTCCGGTAGCCGCCGGCGGGCAGCGAGGGCCGAAGCCTTTGTGGCAGCTCCCGCCGCGCTTGCGGCGGTCTTTGTTGGCGGGGGAGAGTTGGGGGTCCTCCGGAGAGCAGAAAAGGGGTGCGGAGCCCTTCGGCTCAAGGTCGCCGGTTTGAAGCCGGGCCGAGCCGGCCCTGGCCAAAAGTCCTCACCGCTCCTGGTGGCCCGCCGAGAGAAAAATCGTAAATGGATCTTTGGCTGGAAACCCCGATGGATGGAGCACGCCCATCGAGCAGCCGCCAGGAGAACGGCTCGGCCGTCGCCGGGCAGCGAGTCCCGTTAGGCGGGAGCGGGAGCAGGAGCAGGCTGCGGGCCCGTCGAGCCCCGCTCCGCCCGCGCCCCGGTACAAAGGGCTTCACCCTGGCCTTCCACCGGGGGTCTTGCTGCCCGAGCCCCGCCACACGCCGGGCGAGGTGCGGGCGGCTCTTGGTAAGGTGAGCGCTGATGTTGGCGGTGCCCGTGAGGCTGGTCGGGGGTGAGGTCTGCCTGAAGCTTGGAAGATTTCATCTCTCTTTTGGATGTCGGTCTTTCAGCCTGCAGCAGAGTCGTGTGTGAGAGGGCGCGGGGTTCAGGCGTCTGGAGGGTAAACGCTTTCCTGCTGTTCTGAAGGGATCGTTAGGTTTTTGAAAGAATATTTGAAAGTGCGCTTTCATGCCGCGTTTTGACAATTGCTTTTTGTTAAGATTGTGAAGTGTGGGGAATGCTTCTAGTTTAGAAAGGCGCGAGTGATTTTGTGCCGGAGGTTACTGCTTCCAGGCTGTGACTTGGAACTGCTGCATTTTCCCTTTTAAAATCACTGGTTTGGTTTCAGTTTTATTTCTTAGGCTGTAATCTTCTACTTTGGAAATTTGGTTTGTTGTTACATAAAAACTTTTTTTTTTTCTTTCCCTCATTCTTCTGTGTTCTGTGCTTCCTTCCCTCCTCCAGTACTTTTTTTTTTTTCCCCATTATTATTATTTTCTCTCTGTACTTTCTGAATTCTTTGGGCCTTGGCTCCATTTTCCTTTCAGAAGCTCTGCTGAGCTTTATCTTGTAGTTCAGAGTCAGATAGTCTTTAATTGTTGCATTCAAGCTGTTCAACAGAGCAAATTAACTTCTGAAGTAAATGCTAAACCACCCCAAATTATTGTTTAATGAGCTGGTCCAGGTGTTGCCTGAGAAAAGCAGTAAACCCTTTTTTTTTTTTTTTTTTTTCCTCTCCTTCCCTCTTTTGTGCTTCATTCCACAGCACTTTTACTGATGTGTGTTTTCAGGGAGTGCTTGAGTGCTTTTATCTTGGGGCTTCGGCTCCCTCATCCTCCCAATTTGTGTGGTGGATTGACCGTGGAAGGCTCTTTGGTGGTAGTGGAAGATTTCACAGGAACAAGTAAAAAGTCCTCAGGGTCTCGTCGGAAGTCTGTCCTGCCTGTAGAGCTGCTGCTCGAACACGTAGAGATGGTGAAAGTTATTTTAAAAAAACCTACGAGGGCAAGTGCTTCTCTGCAGGCTCAGCCAGGTCTGTGGCACTTCTCACTCGTTACTGAGACTTACGTGACCTCTGTTCTGCTCTAGGAAAGAATCTTTCTCTGAGACTAATTAAATTTGCCATCTCATAGTCTCGCAGCAGAATTGACCGAAGCTCTGGCTGCCGTGTGGCCTCATCCCCTTCTCGGAGCAGGGCCAGACTGGAGCGGGTTGATCAGGGCTGGGTCCAGCTGAGTTCCCCGTGTCTCCAGGATGGAGGCTGGCCATCGGTCGGTCTCTCTCTCTGGTGATCTCACTTGCTTTTGAAGAAGCCCTGTCAGTTTTACCAATTTTTAAGTTTGTTCTTGTTTAGGCAGGAACTGCAGGTGTGTTTTAGTGCTGTGTGTGCTTGAAGGGAGCCTTGGTCAGGGTTGCTAGATGATGGTTTAAAAAAAAAAAAAAATCCCAAAGTCCCCAAAAGTAGTGCTGTTTTGGTGTACTCCAGACTAAACTGCCAGGTGGAACCTTCTCTGTCTCCCTCCAGCTCTCCCAGTAAAACATGTCTAGGCTAATTCCTTAAGAAGTGGATATTATGGAGCCACAGGGCTTTCTTCTTCCCTGTGAATTTTTGATGTGTTAGGAGCATTCTTCACTGACTTGAATTTATTACTGCGGGGGCTTATATCTTGATGAGTGTTGTATTTAATAGTTCGTCCTTGCTGCCTGTTTGGTGCTTCTCCGGGGATGCTCGTTTGGTGCTTCTCCAGGGGAGAGAATTTGAGGGAAGATAGAAACTGTTGAAATGTAATGCTGCTCTGTCTTCCTTGAACGAGGCTGTGGGCCGTTTTGTTTGCGCTCTTGTTGTGCCTGACAGTGTCTTCACTTGTCAGACTCGTTGGGGTTGGTAGAAGGCTTAGCCACTAGGGCTGGGAGTTGGTTGGTTCGTTGTTTTTTGGGTTTTTTTTTCTTTCAGCGTTGCTTGGAATTATCAGGGACTTTCACAATCAAGTTAAGCTAGAGCACTCACTGGCTTTGAGGAACTTAAATTAGTTAATTGGCTTCTTTGATAACCCCACCCTGAATTGTCTGCTGTCCAAGGCAGGCTTTTAATACTCCTTCGTGATCCCAAAGCTGCGGTTTGGACATCGTATGTGGCTCTGGCTTGGTGGGAATTGGGTATGAAAATCCACTCTGTTTTGTTTGGGGAGCATCAGGTTATACCCCTTGCCTCCGCAGGGCTGTGGCTACCGCTGATAGGATTCTTACCCAAATATCCCCTCTCAGCAGTGAGAGAACGAAGGCGCCAAGAAAGCCAGTCTGGCAGAGAGGGAAACGTTCTGCAAATGCAGTTCTGCGATTTTTGGATTGTTTCTTTAAAAACTGCGCGCGAGGCATGGCTTCATGCAAGATAAGATCCTTTCAGCTTTCGAATTGGGGATAAGAATGGGCTGAGGGTAATCCATCAAGCCTTGGAGTCGCTGTTGGTACGTCAGATGGTACTGCTGAATATGGCATTGTCAGCGGTGAAGAATACATTGTGTCTCGGCTGGTAATTCAGCGTCCGATCTGCGAGCCAGGACTAGGCTTTGTTACTTAGAGATCCTATTCTTTGCTCTAGAATGGATTAAATATTTAGTCTTCACTGAGGAGTCACCTCAGAATGTGAGAAATTGGCTCTGTCATTAGGTGATTGCATTTATTTTTTCCGGGCTTTTAAAAAGAATGTGCTTTTCTACCTCCGCCTGTTACTTGCCACAAAATTTCTCAGGTTATTGTTTGTGAAAGAGGAAGCAACTAGAGGCCTGATAATAAAGGCTGGTGCTAGAGGTTTGGGGGTTTTTAAATTTCTTATTTATTAAGTGAATTCAGTGCATTTGGGAACTGTGTTACTACTCCTCCCTCCGTGTGTCCCGGCGATGTGGAGTGGGAGAGAAGTGCAGAGTGCCAAAATCTTGGTCACCTTTCCAGTTCTCTTGAACAGGTCGCAGTCTGAATATAGCGGTGCTTGCTGTCGAAGTAGGCAGAAACGTCACGTTTGCTGTAAAATTACAGAGAATTGTCTTTAGTTCTTTGTTAGGCTGAGACCATTTTCATGCTCTCCTGGCCGATACCTGGAAGGTAATTAATGGACCAGTAGTGATCGTAAATCAGAGTAGTTCCTGCATGTTCCCCAGGATTGTCCAAGAGTTTTGCCCAAGTATGTGTGAGAAACTGCAGCCCGTGGGCTTTTATTGTTATTCTTTACCACGGAAGATACCGTGGCTGTCCATCACGTGTAGGAGAGTGGCAGAAAGCCCGCTGGGGGTTGCGTGGTCTTTTCCACATTGGTGTAGTCGAAGGAGGTTGAACAGGCAGCGGTTCCGATCCGTTCGTTTTGACGCTGCCCTCTAAGCACCAGCTTGTCCTCTACATCCCGGGGTGAAAAGCAACACCAGCCTACTAAGGTCTCAGCCACTTCCAGCCGCGAGTCAGGAGGAGACCATTGCCAAATTACAATGCGACCTGGCTTCAAGTGATACCCAGCTCTCCCCATCCTTATCGCAGGCCAGGGAGGTTGGATTTCAGTATCTCCCTGTATGTGTTAAGGAACCCAAATTCCTTCTGTATCTGGTCCGTTTGGCTTCCGAAGGAGGTTTCTGTGAGATTCAGGTGGTTCTTCTGGGGTTTGGAGGAAGAAGTTTCAAAACTGAGCATCACCAGTAATTATTTTTTTCGTAAACTCTGGATCAGCATGCTGGGTTTATTTGCTAGAGAGGGTGATACGATGACCAACATGTTTTTGCTCTCCCTTACCCACGTATCCGCAGTCTGACAAGCATTGGGCCTGCCGTGGTACCACATAACTCTTTTGCCTTCCCTAAACTCCCGAGATTTCCCCGTTGGTCAGCCGAGCCCTCGTAATACATCCTCGTAACTTCAGTTCCCCTTGCCGAGCAGCTTCTTGGGGAGTATTTCTTCCGCGTGCTGGTTACAGAGCCTTGCTCTTAAATGCTTGCTCCCTGCTCTGGAGCCGGTTACTGGGTGGTATCTTCCTTGTAACAACTCCGCAGCTGGAGTTTTTGGCAAAAGGGGGTGGCAGGTCTCGGCGACGCTCTAATGAGCGTGGCTGTTGGGTCATTTCTCCTTGGGTTTGGTAGCTCAGTGTGAAGTTCCAGGTTGTGGTGGTACCAATGATCGTGCGTTGCTGACTTCTGATTCATTGCTGAAGCTTCCCCTGAGCCCCTGTAGAGAGTTTCGAAGCCTTCTAAAAAGTGGCGCTCGGACCCGTTGGCGGTCTGCAAGAAGATGAAGTTCTGGCTGCCCGGGGAGCGCGAGTTCGTGACGTTGTCTGAACGCAGGATCGGAGTGGCTCAGCCGGGCTTGCCGCTGCCGGAGTGGGAGATCCCGTTCCTCTCCCCTGTTCCCTGGCACTGCTCGTGGGTACCTGCAGGACCTGCCGGTGGCTGATGTGTTTCTGAGCCCACCGAAACCCGGTGCACTCCTTTTTTTTCTGGTTTAGCTTTCTGTTGGATTAGGGCTGCAGATCATCTCTCCGTACGCTTGGGTTTGTGCCGGAGCTGGAGCAGCGGCGGTGGCAGAGCCTGGCAGACGTGGCGCCTGCCCCTCGCCGCAACCGCGAGCTGCGAGAGCTGCCCGTTCGTGTAGCCCAGCTACGTCCGGAATTGGTTCTGCCTTCGACTTCATCTCGTCTTGCTTGGGCCGCTGCTCAGATAGAGGCTCTGGGCACAGGGGTGGGGCATGCGAGAGGTGAGCTGGAGCGGCTTCTTCACCAGTTAAAGCCGCTGGCGTGGGCATCCGGGAGGTGGCTGGAACATGAGGTGGGCGTGACATTGCTCTGTCTGGGGGCAGTGGGATTCTTGTTACTGTTATTTCTTTAAATGAGTGATTTGGACGGATCGTTACTATCCCCTTCCTGCAAGCGCCGTGGCCTGAGCAGCATCTCTCCCCCGCCGGGGCAGGGACCTGGGCTCAGCTGGCCAGTCCTGCCTGCCATCGGTGCCTGCCGCCTCGGGCGCTGCTTCTCGGCTTCTGCTGGGGCTGGTTTATCTCCAAAGGCTGCTGGTGAACTTCTTTCCAGGGGCTTCTCTGAGCAATTTAGTACAAAACCGTATTTCCAGCCGCTAACCAAGCTGGCTCGTTAAATTCAAGGAGAAGTCCCCAGGCGTTGTTTTGCGTTACTACCAGTGTCTGGATCTAGTGTGTGACTTGTGTGTTGTCGAGACCCTTGATTTAAGCCCGAGGTGATACATGCGGTTCAGGAGGGGGATGCAAATACCAAAGTTTGTTCCAAGTAATTATTGCTGAGATTGTTTTTGGTAGCAGAGGATGACAAGCAGAGCTGCTTTTGCCTGCGTGGTGAGGAAGCAGCACCAGCTCCGCGCGTTCGCCTGGACTTTGAATTCTCTGCTGGGCTGGTTGTGTTCAGATTCCACAGGGACATGTAGGCTGTCGTTTTTCTGTTGGCACTGTGTTCTTGTGGGGAAACAAGTCTTCCCAAACGGTTACGTGACCGTTGGTGTCCCTGGATCCCGGAGTTGGACTGTCGGTGCTGCAGCTCTAACTACAGGAGGTTTGTGTTTTAGAAGAGGGGGAGCAAACAGGCTGTGCATTTCGGGAGAAGTGTGGGACGTACAGTTTTGTGGCCCGGTTTGGATTTGCAGTGTCGCCTTCGGAGCTCGGGAGGCTTTGCACTCCAGCGTACCGTGTTGCTGATGCCTGGAGACGTCGTAGGTGAACCACTTAATACCTCTGCGTACTTTTCTGTTGGTAACCTTAGAGACATCCGTGCTCGCAGAGCTGCGGTGAAGCAGGTGTTCCAACATGTCTTTGAACAGGACTGCACAAGAATTGGAAGGCATTTAGTTCCTCTGTTGTTTTTTCAGATTCCAGAGACTTATTAAAGGAATTTCCACAGCCTAAAAACTTGCTCAACAGCGTGATTGGACGAGCCCTGGGCATTTCTCATGCAAGGGACAAGCTGGTGTACATCCATACTAATGGGCCAAGGAAAAAGGTAATCCCGTGGGGCTGGGGGGCGGGTGGGTGTGTCGCACGTAGACTGGGGAGTCAGCCAAGAACGCTGCTAATCCTGGAAGTAACTCTTCAGTGGAGAAAATCCCACAAGTGTCTTAATTCCACATAAAAGCTGAGTGATAATCTTTCAGACAAGAAATGTTCTCACTTTTCTTTGTTTCTCTTTATTTCCACGTACTTTAACGGGTTTATAAATGTAGGTCCTGTCCCTCTCCTCCTGTGTGTGGAAGGATGGGTTTTTTTCAAGTCGCTTGCCGTAACTTGCTTTTCTCAGCAGAAAGGCACATGGTCTGTGCTCAAACGTGTTGGGCTGTGTACCCCACTGCCCTGGAAAATGAAAATTTAAATGCTATGGTTTAGACCTTAGTAGGCCTAGATGGTATTGTAGGTTCTAATAGAACAAATGCCTAAGCCTAAAATGTTCAATTGCAACCAGAAGAGAAGAATTTGTTTGCGATGGAGGGAGAATTCTAATACTACTTAAGGGCAAAATGAAATGCAGACCCTTTTTTTTGTTAAATGAGGCAGAGGAATTCCAAGCAAACAGTTTGCCAAGTAGTTTGAGCTCTCACGGGGATGCGAGAGGCCTAGATCCAAATCTGTGCTGTAAACTGAGCAGAAGTTCTTAACTGACGGGCGCTCCGTGTTCAAGGGTTTGCCTCCTTTTATCATACCAGCTCTCAGCCTCGAGCTGGAAGCACTTTCCAGCTGAAGTTTAACTGTAACGTACATTCCAGGAAAAGATTCAGTTCTGATGGATTAACATTTTCCAATAACATTCTGTTTAAAATTTCCCAGACAGTTTTTATTACCACATCCTTTTTAAGCATCCCTGCATTATAGGCAATACACTAGTAGCGCTTACTTTGGGGTTCCTTTATTATTTGTGGTTTTGTTTTTCCTGCTTTTCCTCAAGCCGTAGCGCAGTTTCCTAGCTTAAATTTTGGAATACCATAATTGTAGAATCACAGGATGGTTTGGGTCGGACAGGACCTTAAAGCTCATCCAGTTCCTGTAGCCTCCTTCAGGGGGGGCCTCATCGTTTTGTGTCATCAGTCACCTTCTTGCTAGGAAGTAGATTCACGTTGAGGATAACTTCAGATTGAAACAAAAACCAAAACAGAGTAAAACAAAACAAAAAACAGAAAAAAATAAACAAACAAAAAACCAACCCCAAAACCAAAAAAACCCCAAGAAAAGATCTCTTAGAGAAGATGAGAGTTGGGTCGTGAAAATAACCCCCAAAACAACCACCCAGAAGTGGCTGGGCGACAGAAGGGCAGGTGAGGCAACCTGGAGAAGTCTTGGCTGGAAGTGAGCAGGGTTTTTTTGGTGAGCGCCAAGTAACTTGGTCTTCATGAGACAACTTTTTTTCTCAGCAGGTCTGTGCCGTTTCATGCAGAGCCCCTGGGCAAAATACATAGCAATTTCCTACAGTAAGATGAGATTCAGATGGCAGGCGGGCGGGCAGCCAGATGGAGACTGTTGAAAAGTCGGGAGCCGTTCCTCTAGCCTTAGAGGTGGGGTTTTCCCAGCGGACCTAAACGCCACCTTTCATCTCTGCCGCAGAAACAGGAGAGAATTCCTTAGGCATTTCCCTCCGCTGAGCCTTGCAGAACCTCAGCTACGGCATCTGCAGGGCCAGGAGCAGAAGGAGTTCTTGATTTGGAGCTGTTTTTCAAAAAGGGCAGGCTTCAGCTTTCGGTGTTCTTTGCCTCTGTGGGATTTTAGCCGCCCTCATCCAGCTGTGCTGGTGTAAGGGGAGCTCTGGTGGTGCTGTTGGTTCTCTCGATAGCTCGTGTTGGGCAGCGCAAACTGCAGGCTGGGCTCTCCTGTGCCCCATGGTACGGTAGCTGCGTAACCCACGCGATGTGCTGCGACCTCAAATGACAGTGAGGAAGCAGTTGGGAAGCTTTTCTTGCCGTTGCAGCTGGAATTGCGTTGGAGAGTGCGCGTTGCCTCTCCGGCGTGCTCTGGTGCGCTGCAGCGTGCGGGGGAACAGCTGCTCTGAACCGGAGTTGTTCTTGTAACGAGCTCTTGGCGTTCGATTCCCCTGAGCTGGCACGCCGCGGCCTGTGAAGCTCCGGCCCGGTGCGTGGCACGGCGCTGGAAGGGCCTGGCTTCTGGGCCTGGCGCAGCCGTGCAGCTTCTGGGGGACCGTGGGCACCTCGGGGCCCTTTTTCAGGCTTTTCTTTCTGTGGTCCTGGAATGGAGCTTCCCAGAAAGGGAACCAACAAGCAGTTTGGGATTTTTGTTTGTGCTTCTGCTCTTTGCCAGGAGTTCAGGGATGTTTGAAGTAGCTGTGCTCCTGGAGAGGGAGAGAGGTTGTTCTGTGCTCTCGCACTTTACTGGTTATCTTTGCTTTTCAGAAAGTCACTCTGCATATAAAGTGGCCTAAGAATGTGGAAGTGGAAGGCTATGGGACCAAGAAGATCGATGCTGAGAGGCAGGCGGCAGCCGCAGCGTGTCAGCTCTTCAAGGTGAGCTTACGCTCCTCCTTAGCTGGCAGAAACAAGCCTTTGAGCGTGCAGGCCCCGTCCGTTTGGTGATACCATTCCTGACTTGTATCTCTCTCTTTGCCTGTTCGCTTTCTCGGCTGATCTGTCTGTTAATCAAGGGCAGAGGGTGAAGTGTTGAGCTGTCCGAATCTGTTTGAGCTTAAAAGCCCAATTGCTTCAGCCAGGCATGAACTCACTAGATTCCTTGAGGTCTGGTCTTTGTTCTTGATGTCCTAGACCTTAATCAGCTCTGTCTTAGTCTAGCATCTATGGTGAGCAGGGCTTCCCTGGGCTATAGCTGCTGTTACCGCTGCCTAGCTCACGCCTCTGTCAGTCCACCTGTGTGTCTTTGCCAGCGTGGTACCTGCAGAGCCTCGTGGTTCCTCTCCGTGTGAGCCGCAGCCCGGCACGGACACGTGCCGTTTTACACGTGCTCTCTTCGTGACGCTGGCCGGCCGCTTGCTGACGGCTGGAAGTGGTCGCTGTGTGTGCCCAGCCAGTCCAGTGACAGTCCAGTGCCACGCGCAGTCACGTGACAGAGGTCTCTGTTTAAGAGCTGGTGTTACGGAGCCGCTGCGTGACAATCAGGTGCAGTTCTGTCTGCAGCTCTGCCGCTGCCTGCTGTCTGCAGCCTTGGGAAGCGAGTGTGCTTTTCCCTTCCGTCTGAGGAGTAGGAACGGCACTACCTTCCTGTGAGGAGCCTGGAAAAGATGCTGCGGGTGCTCTGACAATAAGAGAGCTTTTTGATTTGCTTGTGGCTCAAGAAAGCTACATTAAGAAATAACTAGTTTTTAAATTAAGCCTTTGGAAGTTAAGGATCGCAGCGTGGAAACGTAGCAGTTTCTTCAGCTGGCCCCTGTGCCTGGGCTAGTTCCTCTAATCCTGCCGTTAGCAAAGCTTGTTTCACTGACTGCCTTCATTCCTCCTGCTGCATGTCTGGTGCTCGTTCATTAATGTGGACTGGAAATACGTTCTTGTTTTATCCTCACTAGTCAGTCCGCAACAAAAGCGTTGATTGTTTCCTGCTTTCTGTGACAGCCTGGAAGTTTTCAGAGGAAAAACAATTTCTACCTACACTTCTATTTTTCCTCAAATTTTGGAAATGGCTAAACCGTAGTTTAGTTTAGAACTTAAAAAAAAAAAACCCAACGCAAACCAACCCCCCTGACACCATGGATCCAGCATGCAGAGCTTTAACTCTGGTGCTTCGCCCGCTAAACGTGTAACCCAGCAGAAGTCCCTCGTGATGGGCGGCCTTGTGCAGTCATAGCTGTAGAAGTAGCTGCAAGTGCTGCGTTAGCCCCCAGTTCAGCAGAGCAGCGGCGCCTGCTGGGTGCTGACCGTACCGACGGTGAGGGCCGCGGCGAGCAGAGGGAACTCTTGCTGTCACAGGCACTCCTGCAGCACAGAGTAACGCGGTCGTGTCTGGTACGGGGCCCTTGGGAGGCCCAAAGATGTAACCTCTGATTCGTTTCAGCTCTCTGGTAAGACACGGCGTGTGTTGCGCTCTAGGCATGTGTGGAGCTTCGTGGAAGGTCCAGTCCTCAAGGCAGGCGGTGGGCCGGCAGGAATTCGCGACTCTTCTGTTTCAAAACCTGCTGGGTTAGGGAGGTCGTACTGCTGCAGATACAAATAACTGTCCCTGTGACAAGGAAGGAGGTGAACCATTCCCTGAAGTCTCCTCTTGTGTTATCCCAGATTGTACTTGTTCAGGCTAACCTTTCCACCAAAGATGCATCTCATGCTCTGAGGTGGGTTTCACCACCTCAGACTGCTAAATATAGTTAATAGTTTGGAAAATACCGGTAAATCTTGGCCCACCCTTTCTAACAAGCTGTATGACGCTAAGCAGTGGTGCTCTGGGAAGTGAGGCTGGTGAGCAGGTTCCCTTTCTTAAGAAAGAATGGCGGGAGGAAAGCTTTATGTTGCTGAAAGTCTCTTTTGTTTTTTTTTCTGTGGGACAGGAAGGGTTGCTCCTGCGTTTCTCTCCGTTACCGGGCGTGTTTTGGTCTCCTGCAGTTACCCGTGTCTGCCTCTGCCGCAGCTAACAGGGCACTGCTCTCTTGCAGGGCTGGGGTTTGCTGGGGCCCCGAAATGAGCTCTTTGATGCTGCCAAGTACCGGCTTCTCGCTGACCAGCTGGGCTGTCCCGACGAGAGGTGGTGCTCGGAGGGCAAGTGGCGCTCCAAGTCCGGACCTTCTCTCGCCGACTTGTCAACCTGTTGGCGACGGATGGAGCCGGACGATTCCATCCAGCCCATGGAGCAGGGCAGGATGCCTAAAGCAATGAGGAGAGAAGAGCTGGAGGAAGGGGAGCTAGAGGAGGGGGAACTGGAGGAAGGAGAGCTGGAAGAAGAAGCAATCGATGTCTCTGATTATCTACCTATGGCACATCAGGATGCTCGGACCCCGGGCAGAGATGCAAGGTAGGTCTGCTTTGTGTGTGACGCTCTGACTGCCTTGTCCTGGTGGCTTTCCTGGGCTGGGTGATTGCTCCGTGACGGGCAGGTTTTAGTAGCAAGATACAGCTTGACTTTTCAGATGGCCAAAATGATCTCTGCCTTTACTGGCTTTCAGACCTCAGCAGCGGACCTGGAGGGTGGTGGGGGTGTGAGCAGGGAGTGGGTGTGTGTGTATCAAACTGTTCCCATTTGCATCTAGCCGAGGAGGGAGTTCCATTGAAATGACAGACGACAACACCGCCATCCGTGCCCTGACGCAGTTCCCACTTCCCAAAAATCTCCTGGCCCAAGTGATTCAGATTGCAACCTCTTCCTCCACAGTCAAGGTAAGGTGCTGTTTGACCCCTGCCAGGGACGAAGCTCAAAGACTCCAACTGGAACCACTTTGGCTGCTTTTTCTGGGCAGCTGAAAACTGGGGACAGAAGGGAGGTTGAAACTAGGCCTGGAAAAATCAGCCTGAAGAGCAACGAGAGGCCTTTGTTGTGAGAATTGAGGAAGCGTCTTCAGAGAAGCGTGGGGATTGTTGTTGCTTGAGGCCAGGGCAACAGAGGAGCTGCTGTCTGAATGAAGGGGAAAGCTTTCTGAGGTGCTGGGTTTGCGTCTCCCCATATATCTGCAACAAACACGAGTTTGTGGTACTCGGAGCAATGTGTAATTTCTGTGCTGACGGATTCTTTCCACAACTCAATTCTTGCCGGTGTCCGGTGATCCTCCTCCTCGCTATGTGTCACCCACCTCCTTTCCAGACCTCATGTGCTCAGCAAACAGTAGCTGTGCTCCACCCTGTAGGCTCTTGATGACGTTCTTCACACGGTTGTCTGCTCTCACTTCTGCTTAGCCAGTGCCTTGTGAGCCGGGGGGTGGAATTCAGCGCAGTAAACCTGTTCTAGCGCCCTCTTAAAAGAACAAAAAAACAATAGAAGCTCTGCTTGGAAATACTGGAGGGTATGTGAAAGTACCTGCCTGGTTATGGAGGCTCCTAACAGCTCCTCCAACCTGATGCTGCTTGTGTCTTGCAGGAATACATGCAGTTCCGTACAGTAGGCACCAAGACCAAGATCTGCAAGCTCACGCTCCGCTGGCCCTGTCCGATGACTTTTGCTGCCAAGGGCCGTCGCAAGGTGGAGGCAGAAAACAAAGCAGCAGCGCTGGCCTGTCAGAAGCTTAAGGTAAGTGCACGTGGCTCCTGCATCCCCTGTCTGTGCCTGTGCACAGGGGCTCCTTGCACCTGACTTGCCATATTTGAGCCTCACGGGGCGATGCCTGAACTTTCTGATCTTCGTGGGTAATAAACACGTGTTTCCCAACCCTGGGATTCAGCCCGAGCTGCGGTCGTACCCAGCCAGTGTCTGACCTGTGAAGGCTGTGGTGCTTGTTCTGAGCCCTCAGCACAAAGCGACGTGCAGAGGTCACCCTGGAAGCGGCAGCGTGTTCTCTTGGCCGCCTTGCTGCTCTCTGCTAAGGCAGGCTGTCTCCTCAGCCTCGCAGGAGGACTAACCCGGCCACCTTGCTGCACTAGTCTTGCTGCAGGCTCCAGAGTCAGCAGAGGGGAAGGCCGAGAAAGCAGCGTAGGACTTGCTAAATTGGCACAACATGCCAGAACCATAGCGAGAGAGCTAACGGCCCTTGCCAGAGGGTTTTGTCCGATACAGTTGTGGCAGTTTGGTGGGGCTGCTTGAGCCCTTCCTGCGAGCGTTGTGCTGGGGGCAGGCAGCGGCTGGCTCCAGTGTGTCCGTCTCGCCACCGCTGAGATGGGATCGTGTCTTGTTTCTTGCTGTGGCAGCAGCAGGACGTGATGGATCGGGATGCGGGGTGAGGAGGTCGCCCGTCCGAACGCGTAGGAGCCGTGTGCTCTTCGTACGCAGCAGTCGGGGTCTGACAGTGTTGTTTGCCCCTTCCCTTGCAGAGCCTTGGCTTGGTCGACAAGAACAACAACCCCCTCAGCCATGCTATGTACAACATGACTTCGCTGCGGGAGCTTGGTGAGAACCAGAGGAAACCCTGCCACATCAAAGTCCCCGAAGCGACCCTGCGCAAGATTGAGAACTACCTGAATCACGTAAGGCTCGCTCGGCTGCCTGGGAGTCACCTCTGGCTGATCCCGTCTCACTTCAGGCGCTGCACGTGGGTTGGAAGCTTCATGTCAAGAGGCTGAGGGAATTCGTGGCTTGAGAGTTGGCCACAAAAACTGATTGGTCTGGGCTGACGTTTGGGGCAGACAGACCCTTTCTGGGCAGTGGGCCTGCTCTGTGCGTGCAGGTCCCCAGGCACCCAGTGGCGGTGCTTTCACCCAGGAGATCCCTCTTCCTGGTGGATCCGGGTGGTGAACAGACACCCGTGGGAGGTGGAGCAGTGCCGAGACAGGGCTCCTGAGGAGCATTCCCTGCCAAAGCAGGAGTTAGTGCTCAGGAAAGGTGAGGCTGAGCGTAGCTCGCGTACAAACGTGTGTGGATTGTTGAAGTCGTTGAAAATAGCGCCCGTGTTTGAAAGTTGGCCAGTCACTGATGCGGCCCTCTTGGGCCTGAACAGCAAAGATCTCGGGTGAGCTTTATGGGATCTTGCAGATACTGTAAGTGAAGCAGTAGTGGAAGTCCTAGAAAGCCAGGACTGTGCCTCAGACAGCAGCTGCTGCTGAGTGACCTGCTCCAAGTGCCTGAACTAAGGGCTAGAGAGGTTAGAAAACAGCAGCATCTTGACGGGACTTGGCGTGCCCGCCGCGCTTGCGCGGCCGTGAGCTGTCGCACCGTGCGTGGAAGGGACGGCTTTGCGTCCCGGAGCCGGGCTGAATCCAGAAGCACTGATCTGTAGCTGAACTTCTCATCCTGCGACATCTGGGCCGATGCTTTGGTTTGTGTTCTAGACAATTCCTGACCTATTGTTGCCGCTTTTAGTTCTTCCTGCGGGATGTGGGACTTCTGTTTTTTCTTTTGCCAAGAGGGAATGTTTCTGGCTTAGCTGAACGCTCGTGCTTTGTGCAAGTTACGTGTCCGGGCTTCCTGAGGGAGGGAAGGGTGGTGGTGTAACTTGATTAAGTTTCCAAAAGTCTCCGTTGAGGGGCCGTTGCGTCGCTCACGTGCAGTGTAGCCACTGGCCCGGCGGGCTTAAGTTACTGTGGCGTGCCTGTCTGTCCCGGCATCAGTGCTGACACCTCTCCTGAGGTCGGGGATGCATGGGGGGGGGAAATACAGGTTGCTGCCCCAGTTAATTCTCACTTCAAAGAGCCTCAGTTCAGAATGTAAGTGGCTGAGCTACCTAAAATCTGCAGACGCTTTGGCAAAGCTTTGTGGTCACTGCAAAGCCAGCCTGGCTGAGTCTGTTCCAGGCACTTGTTTCTGTCTGTCCTTCTCGGGATGGATCCTAATCTCCTTGTCACTGCCAACTTTCTCCGTCTCTCCCAGTATCCAGTGGACATCAGGGAATCCAGGCCCCGGATCGCTGATGACATGATGAACCTGAGCAAGGAATCTGGTGCGATAAGTGATGCGATCACAGGGAAGACCTATATCCCCATGCTGGAAGCAGAGGAAGTGCGCCTTAGCCAGAACCTCCTGGCCCTCTGGAAAAGGAGAGGATCTTCGTGGCAGGAGAGCCACCCGCTGCCTGTAGATCCTCACAAGGACACCATCCTATCAGCCATTGAGCAGAACCCTGTGGTGGTAATAGCAGGAGACACGGGCTGTGGGAAAACCACGAGGATCCCTCAGCTGCTGCTGGAACACTACATCCTGGAGGGACGTGGTGCCCGCTGCAACGTAGTGATCACCCAGCCGAGGAGGATCAGCGCCATCTCGGTCGCCCAGCGCGTGGCGCAAGAGTTGGGGCCCAACATGAGGAAGAACGTGGGCTACCAGGTGCGACTGGAGAGCAAGCCACCCGCCAGGGGAGGAGCCCTGCTCTTCTGCACCGTGGGCATCCTGCTGCGGAAGCTGCAGGGGAACCCCAGCCTGGAGGGCGTCAGCCACGTCGTGGTCGATGAGGTCCACGAGCGAGACGTCAACACCGATTTCCTGCTCATCCTGCTGAAGGGCATCCAGAAGCTCAACCCTGACCTGCGCCTGGTCTTAATGAGCGCCACGGGAGACAACCAGCGCTTCTCGCATTACTTCGGGGATTGCCCCGTGGTGAAGGTGCCGGGCTTCATGTACCCGGTGAAGGAGTACTACCTGGAGGAGATCTTGGCCAAGCTGGGCCGGCACCGACACCGGCACTACGAGATCAAGGTGGGTGTGCAGCGCGGCGGCGAAGCTGTTTCCCTGGGGTGAGGCGCTGGCTTCTGGCATATCAGCAGGGGAGAGCTTGGGCCTGGAACGGGTCCCTCTTCCCCGTGGCTGTTGGGCAGTGTTTGCTTGGCTGTAATTGCTCGTGAGCCCTCGTGAGGCAAAGTCAGCTTAGCAGAATCCCGGAGTGCTTTGACTAAATGATGGGTAAAGATGACTTCAGATTTGGGTCCGCGTTACTTGTGTCCCTCTTTAACGTGGAGGTTGTTGGTGTTTGGGTGAGCTGACAGCTCGTTGTGCTTGTGATGCACGTACGTAGCTGCAGACTGGGATGTTTGCATCCTCTGCGCCAGCCGGGTCCTGGACTGGGATGGCGATGGCTTGCGGCGGTCTGTTACCGACGTGCCCGCCGTCCTGCACGGCTGAATTCCCAAATTGCTGCTTTTTGCAACTAGTCTCCCTGTCCCTGTGAAGGTGCCCTCCAGACGTGTGCTCTTTGCTGTGGGTAAGCCCACTTCACTGGGGGTCGTGGACTCAGAGTCGTTGAGGCTGGCTGGGAGCTCTAGGCACTTTCTAGCCTGCCGGACTAGGAGTTGTCAGCCCATGTCTCCGGCCTGCAGAGGTCCCTCCCTATGGCTGAGCACCCCCCTGGTGTATCAGCCGCTTCTCCCAGTTCTGTATCATCAGACTCGCTGAGGGTGTCCCGTTGCCTTCAGGGCAATCTTCCTGTTTCTCTTGTGGCTGGGATTTTTACCTGCCCTTTTTAAGCTGGCCTGATAGGTGTGTGCCAGATTTCCTGAGAGATACAAAAGCTGCTGCTCTGTGCCTGGTGGATTTGAAGCCCCAGATGTGCCTGGCACAGTTTTGTCCCCAAAAATTCTGTGTTTTTGGTAACTTGTTAGGTGCTGTTCAGTAGAGGCAGACAAATCTCAGGGACAAGCCTGGAGAATGGGAAAGGGACTGTGTATTCTCACTGCACAGCAGAGGAAACTGGCAGCCGTTGTGACCAGAGCAGGTGCCAAACGGAGCCAAAACCAGGCTCCTGGGGTTCCTGGCTCCTGCTCCTGGGCAGGCCATCCAAGTACAGGCACGTGCTCCCTCCAGAAGGTGCTCTGGGAGGCGGTGTGCCTTTCTGCCGTCTGCTAGGTTGCCCCTCGTTTATCTGCGTGTGTCCTCTTCTCTTACCCAGCAATCGGATGACGAATGTGTCCTTGATCTTGATCTGATCACTGACCTCGTGCTCCAGATTGATGCCCACGGAGAACCAGGTAGGTTCTGCATTGCCCCCTTGCTCTTCCCTTTTGCTTGAGGGGGGGAAAAAAAGTGACCCCTGCAGAGCTCAGACCCTTTGCAGAGAAAACACGGTGCTGAGCTGACTTGGCAAGGCCACTTCAATTCCTGTTGAACTGAGTGGTCTTGAGCAGTGTGACATGGGCTAATTCTGAGTCCTTGGCTAAGACACCACCCGAGTCCTCAGTGCCTCAGGCTTGGTGTCCCGAGATACAGCTGTTCCTGCAGTGAAGGGCAAGGCTTGTCTGTGCTCCAGAATTTGCCCAGTTGGATGATCTTAGACTGGTTCAGGTTGGAAGGGACCTTAAAGACCTTCTAGTTCCAACCCCGCTGCAACCTTGTGCTGCACAATGTAGTTATTTGTGTGGAGACCCATCCCTGGTAAATACCTTTGCCTGGGGATGGTGTTTTTGTGAAGCAGGCGGGACTCTCGGATGACTTCAGGTGTTTCCAAGCTAGTAGAAGGTATTCACTCTCAAACTACAGGTAGCCTGGTTTCTTTCTGGCATTCAAACCTTGCCCTAACGAGCTCACCGAAGCAGATCGAGGAGTGCAGTCTAGGCGAGTGCTCCCCGGGGTCTGACTTCCCACGCTGGCTGCGCCTGTCGCTTGTTCACGATCAGCGCCATGCAGGTTCCCTTCAGATCAGCTGGCAGGGGCCATCGCAGACCAGCGCCCTGCTTGTCGTTGGGTTTCTCGGGCTAAAGGTTGCCGGGGACTTCGGGAAGTTACGGGCGTCCCTTCTGGGCAGCAGAAGCGGTTTCTGTGTCTCCAGCTGAGGAAGAGGGCTTGGGTTTCCAGGTCGCTCAGTCTTAACTCTGGCTCTGTTTCAGGTGGGATCCTGTGCTTCCTCCCTGGCTGGCAGGAAATCAAAGGAGTGCAGCAGCGCCTGCTGGAGATGCTGGGGTCTCAGAACAGCCGGTACCTCGTCTTACCAGGTGAGAGGGCAGGGCCAGACCTTTCCTCCCCAGGATTCAGGAGAACGGACAGGCCAGGTGACTCGACGAGCCCCTTCAGCTCCTGCGCTCTGGTACAGAGCAAGTTTGTAGCTCTTATGTACTACCTGTTGTGTAAGTGTGTGTGACGAGCACGAATAACTCCTCTTAGAGAGGCCATCCACACCTGGGTGTGATCAGAGGAACTGGCCTCCTGTTTGCCTCCAGCGGCTCAGGATGAGGCAAGGAGGAAACTGCTAAATTCTGCACTGCTGCAGCTGCCTGCTGAGCCTGCACGGAAAAGATCTTCAAGATCTGTTTTGTGGGAGGGGGATGTACCCTGCAGCTCAGCCTTGAGTAGTGAATTTAACGTTCTCTGTCCCAGGAGGGAATTTATAACAAAAGCCGGTGTTACTCTGCAAGGCTATAAGATTTTTTTGGAGGGGTTGGTTGGTTTGGGGTTTTTTATTTGGTTTGGTTTTGAATGGTTCTCCCTCTTCAGTGCCAAGTCAGGCCAGCCCAGGAGCAGGACTTTGAGCAGCTCGGTTGCTAATAAATGCAGGTGTTCTTTTGTCAAAACTGCGTGTTCTTGTGCTCCCCTGCTGCTCCGTGCTGTTGCTGGGAATTTCTCCGCATCGCTGATCCGTAACAGGGCAAATACGTGATGTAGAAGAGTTACAGGCCCGTGCTGATAACCGTGTCTGACCCAGTGAAACCACACGACGATGAGGACACCCCCCCTTCCCCTGCCCCATAGGCCTTTTGAAAACGGGGAGCTGGGATATCCCGGTGGTGCCACCGGCCTCTCTGGGACGGGAGGTGGTCAGAGCCTCCTGCTGATGTTGAGCCATAGGTTGAAGTGACTGAAATGAGGCCGTCCCTAGGGATGTGTGGGAAACTTTTCCTGGGGTCTGGCTGGCAGGGAGCTGCTGACAATGAGCATTTACAAGTGGTGCCCCCATTTCTGTCCCCTGTTTCTGGAAGCTGAGTACAAGAAGGCTGAGAATCTCTGCCCACCTTGGCCTCCTGCTGCCAGGCAGCTCAGCAGGGCAGGACTGACTCTGGTTTTCCTTCCCAGTGCACTCCAACATCCCCATGATGGACCAGCAAAACATCTTCCAGAGGCCTCCACCTGGCGTCAGGAAGATCGTCCTGGCCACCAACATCGCCGAGACCTCCATCACCATCAACGATATTGTCCACGTGGTGGACAGTGGCACGCACAAGGAGGAACGCTACGATCTCAAGACCAAGGTACTGACGCTTTCTCACCTCCCGTGCGTTTGGGACACGCTGGAGCTCAGGGGTGTTTTCAAAGCAACGTGTGAGATGCCGTTAAGGGGGTGATAGAGCTGCTTCCATTTGGCCCTTGGGGCGCAGGTGCTGTGTCCCTGTGTGGGGACAGTGTTGGACTCATCATTCAGAGCGTTGGCTTTTACCAAGCTCCCCGCCAGGCTTCCCCTGAACTCCTGCCCAACAGGCAAAAATTGGTGTCTTCAAAGAAATCGAAGGCAAATCCTGCTCCCTCCCCATCTCCCTGTTACACCTCTGACATCTGTAGCTTTTCCGTTCGCTCTCTGCCTTTTTCTGCGATTTCAACCGAAGCAGGGCAGCTCTGGCGTGCTCGGTACCGCTCCAGTTCGAAGCCTTCTTGACCCCAAAGCCGTGGCTTGTTTGCCAGCTTGAAGTGGGGCTGGACCTGCTCCCTGGCCGTGTTCCTGGCGGTGCTGGGCCCGGCGTGGGGGCAGCTGTGCTCTCAGAAGGCGGCGTTCTGGCCGTACAGTGCTGCCCCTTCCCCTCCCTGGGCTGGCAGCTCTCACGGGGCCGGGTGACAGCTCGCCCTCTGGGTTAAGAACAACCCTTTTCTGTTTGCCCAGTTTTAGCCTGGTTCGTCTCGCAGCCCCTGCGCCGGCCCGCAGCGGGGCTGGCGCGGGGGACGCAGGGACCACGCTGCGCTGGCAGCTCCCTGCGGGGGCGGGCGGGGAGCAGAGCCCCCGGGATGCGCCGCGGTGCGGAGCCCAGGCAGGTGTCCAGCAGATGGCATCAGGGTCTCATCCGTGCGCTGAGCGGCTCAGGCCTTCACGCTGCTGCCGGCTGGAGCCCGGCGTTGCCAGATGCCGGAGTGGGAGAGGCTTCCCGTGCCCCTAGCGGGGTGGTTGGTCGGTGGTGAGGAGCGTTGGAGAGCTGCGGGCTGGATGGGAAGGTGCGTTGGGAGAGGACAGAGGGCCCGTGAGAGCGTTCACGCCTGATCCTTCTTCTCCTAGGTGTCCTGCCTGGAAACGGTGTGGGTGTCCAAGTCGAACGTGGTGCAGAGGCGAGGGCGTGCTGGCCGCTGCCAGTCGGGGTTTGCCTATCACCTCTTCCCTCGCAGCCGCCTGGACAAGATGCCGACGTACCAGGTGCCAGAGATCCTGCGCACCCCGCTGGAGAACCTGGTGGTTCAGGCCAAGATCCACATGCCGGAGAAGACGGTAAGCACAGGCCCTGCCTGCGGGGCTGCAGCCGGCTGCTGCCGCGTCTGGAGGCCTGATTTGACCGCAGCCACGAGTGGGACAAGCCCACGATGCCGATGGCTTCAGTTCTTGCTTTCCAAAGGCAGTGCTGCCTAGGGAAGGGGAGGCCAGGCAGTGGACACGTGACTTGGATGGCAGAGTGCATCTGAAGGACTGCGAGCCTGGGGAGGGCCGAGCTCGTATCCCCGCAGGCAAACCGGGAGGGACCCGTGGGGCAGGGCAGTGGGCTCCTGCGTGGGAAACATGCCCTTTTTTTTTTTTTTTCCCTTTCCCTTCCCCCCCGCTGTGGTGCAGGCAGTGGAATTTCTCTCCAAGGCTCTGGACAGCCCTGACATCAAAGCTGTGGATGAAGCCGTGATCTTGCTGCAGGAGATCGGTGAGCTGATGCCGTGTGCTGGTGGGGGTGTGAGGGAAACAGGTTTGCTCTCTAAACGTGGGAAGTGGGAGTTGGCACTGGCTCCTGCGGGACAGACTGGGCAGGGCTGTCCCTGGGTGGGGATGGGCAGCTGACAGGGACTTCCCGAACCGCACACGTCGTGGTGCTGTTCTGTTTCCCACGCTGCTTTGCTCAAGAAGTGGGGAGAACTTCCCAAGGTTTAAAAAAAGGGCGGGTGCATGACAGAGAAAGATGGAAAGTTGTGATCTGGATGTTGGTTGGCAGGGGGCAGGTCTGGGATCCGGCAGTTCCAGGCTTTTCTTCGGCCTGGGGTCGCTTAGACCTGGGAGGTTCTGGGGGTTTGCTGCAGCCGCGTGCCTCTTTGGGAGGTTACACCGAATCTTCCAAGCCCGGTCGGCGGGTTCTCCCCGAAGCCACCGGCCCTGCTGTGGCCCCACTGGGAGCTGATGGATGCGCCCTCGCGGGCGGCCCCGTTGCAGGAGTGCTGGACCAGCGAGAAGCCCTCACCACTTTGGGCAAACGCCTCGCCCAGATCTCCACAGACCCTCGGCTCGCCAAGGCCATCGTCCTGGCATCCATCTACCGTTGCCTCCACCCTCTGCTCGTCATCGTTTCCTGCCTCACCCGCGACCCCTTCAGCAGCAGCCTGCAAAACCGTGCCGAGGTGGACAAGGTGAGGAGCCCCTCCGAGAGGCAGGCATGAGGCCGGCGGGGAAGGGGCCGCCGCTCGGCTGACGCGTGTGCCTGTCTGTCTGTCTGTCTGTCTCTCCCAGGCCAAGGCCGTCCTGAGCCGGGAGAGCGGGAGCGATCACCTCGCGTTCGTCAGAGCTGTGGCGGGCTGGGAGGAGGTGCTGAGGCGCCGAGACAGCCGTGCCAGGGATAACTACCTGCAGGACTACTACCTGTACGGCCCCAGCCTGCGCTTCATCAACGGTGAGGCCCAGAGGCGCCTTCTCCCCCCCGTCCCCCCCGCGAAGGCTGAAGCGCCTGGTGCAGAAATGGGGTGGGCGACTGCTGGGGTGGGCGCAGGCGCGGCCCTGGGTGCCGGGGGGGTGGGCACAGGCAGGACAGGTCTCCTGTCCTAGTGCCGAGGCTCAGCCTCCAGAGCTGGCGCTGCCCTGCTTGAGGCTGTTTCATTCCGTGGGGTGACTCATGCCCTGGGGCTGTCTCCTCCCCACAGGCCTCGTCAAGCAGTTCTCCGAGAACCTCTACGAAGCCTTCCTGGTGTCGTCCCCGTCCGACTGTACCATGCCCTCGTCCGTCTGCAACCAGTACAGCGAAGAGGAGGAGCTCGTCAAGGGGGTCCTCATGGCCGGGCTCTACCCCAACCTCATCCAGGTACCGTCTCCCTGCTCTGCCGCCGCGCCGGGGCTCGCTGTGGGTAGCACAGGGAAGCGTCGAGCTGCCAGAGATGCTCGTGCTCTCTCGGGAGCGTGTGTCCCGGGCAGGCTGCCTGCTGCGCGGCTGCTGCTGCTGCTCCAGCGCTGTCCCTGCGGCCCTGCTCGTGAGCAGTGCCCCCACCCCAGCCTGCGCAGGGCCCTGCGTGGGTTCTTGTAGCTCGGTCTGCGACCCATCCAGGTGGCACCTTCCCGCTGTGTGCGGCCCCGTGCGCGGTGACCGCCAGGGCTGGTCACCCCCCGTACTTGGCTATCGCAGGTGGAGGAACAGCCTTGCCCCTGCACGCGTGTGGGGGAGCCCGGCTGGCCGCTGGGGGGTCCTGCGGGTGTTTGAGGTGCCCCTCTCCTTTCAGGTGAGACAAGGCAAAGTGACCCGCCAGGGGAAGTTCAAACCCAACAGCTACGCGTACCGGACGAAGGCCGGCACCGTGCTGCTCCACAAGTCCACGATCAACAGGTGGGTGAGCCCCGTGGGTCTGGGACCGTGGCGGGTGGGGACCCCGGCGCTGCCCCCGACCCGTTGTGCCAGCCCCGGCGAGCGCCGCCCCTCCGCCCGCGGCTGACGAGGCCCTTCCCCCGCGCAGGGAGGCGTCCAAGCTGTACAGCCGCTGGCTGACGTACTTCATGGCCGTCAAGTCCAACGGCGGGGTGTTCGTGCGGGACTCCTCCCAGGTCCACCCGCTGGCCGTGCTGCTCATGACCGACACAGACATCCACGTGCGAGGTGAGTGCTGCGGGGCCCACACGCCCGCCCCCACGTCCCCCGTGCTGCCGCAGGCTCCTGGGGCCGTGCCACGGCCCGAGGGGCCGCAGGGTGCCTGCCCCGACCGCCGCGGCGTCCCTTGCTCCACCGCCTCCCCCTGCTTCCCGAGCCTCTTGCTCTGGGCTGGGCACTGCGGTAACGGGGCCGCAGCGGCGCTGGTCCCGGCTGCAGCTCCCGGGGAGGCGAGGACCCAGAGGCACAGGCAGGCCGAGCCCCCGGAGGCTCCAGCGTGGGGGAACGAGGGGTTGAGCCGGTCTCCAGCGGGGGCTGGTGCGTGGGGAGGAGCGAGGCCTTCTCCCCACCCGGGGTTTTTGGCAGCTGGTCTCCAGCCCTCGAGCTTGGAGGGGCTGCGCGGTCGCTCGCCTCCTGTGGGCAGCGGTGTGATGGGGCAGGGCGCTGCCCGGCTTCTGGGCCCAGTTGAGTCCTGACGGGGCTAAAGCGTGCCGGGGGAGGCCCTGGGCTGGTCACGGCGGTGGAGAGGGCCGAGCGGCCGGCGCAGGCTGGAGCGGGCCAGCCCCGTTCCCGCTTCTCACCTCCTCTCTTCTTCCCACCAAGATGATGGCTGGCGAGCGACCGTCTCCCTGACAGACAGCGATCTCCTGGTGCTGGAGGGAGACTCCTACACCATCCGCCTCCTGCGCGACTTCCGCGTGTCGCTCTCCAAGATGGTGGAGACGTGCCTGTGCTACGAGATGGCAGCCATCCCCGGGGACCTGCACCACCAGCACAGCCAGCTGCTCGACATCCTGGTGGATCTGCTCAAAGGCCCTCCTGGCAGCTTCGGCGCTTAGGCGGAGCTGGAGGATTGTGTGGGGACTTGTAATTTGTATAAAGATGTTCACAAATGTTTATTTAAATAAAGTTCTATTTATCCCTTGTGAAGTCATCTCTCTCCATCCTAGAAGATTAATGTTGTCTGAATCTCCTGCTGTCGGCTCCGTGCATGGTCACCGCGTAGGAAGACCCAGCGCAGTACCGCCTGGAACGGACTGGGAGCGCCGACGGACCCTGGCGGGAGCTTCGTGGACACCCACCTCCTCCGCTCGCCCCCGCGCCGCTCCCTGAACTGGAAAGCAAGGACTCCGCTGCCGCCGCCGCCGCCCTCTGCCCCATCCCCACGGGGCCGGGCTGGGGCGGCTCCGCTGCGAGAGCTGCTCCCGGCGCACCAGGAGGACGCGCGCCTTGGCTTGCGGCCGGGCCGAGCGTGGATCCAGCAGCTCCGGGGCAGGGGGTGACCCCGTCCTCTTCGCTCTCCCCGAGGACCTCGGCGGGGAGGAAGCCCCGAAGGCGCCGGACGGACGGAGGGGCTGTTCTGTTCCACGCGGGATGGCCGAGCCCCGCCGCGGGGCCCTGCCGCCCCTCAGCGCGAGCGCAGCCGTGGCGTCGAGTGTGAGATGTGACTTGTCGTTCCTACTCTGCCTGTACTTCTCGTCCTCTTGCGTTGTTGTTATTAATTTTTTTTTTTACTATTTTTTTTTTAATTTCTTGTTCTCCCTACGTCGAGGAGGCCGGATCCCTGTAACTTGTGCAACACAGGACGTGATTGTAGATGCCAGTCTGCCTGTGAGCGTTCTCCTGTGGGCAGCCAGGAGCAGAGGCACAAAACTCTTTGTTTTCTACGAACAGGGACCATATTTCTGTGGAAGGAGGATTGTGACAGGCACGGCGTTAAGCGAGAAACCTGCAGTTTAATCCCAGCTTTGCCTTGGATTCCCTGTCAAATGCAGACAGTGACCTACCTCACAGGGCTGTTGTGAGGCTGCGATGGCGTTTGTCACGCGGGCCCGCGCGCCGCGGGACAGGTACTTGGGGCGGTGGGTTGCGCCGCGCCGGGGGCCGCGAGCGCCGGAGGGAGGGGGCGGCTGCTGCTTCCCCCAGCAGCTCGGCAAAAGGGGGTCGGTTGTTTTTATTCACCGTTTCTTACGCTCTTTGTATCTGAAATCAAGGCGAGGTTTGACCGCCCCGGCCCCGTGGCTCCGCCGTGCTCCCGGCGGTGGACGGGGCAGGAACCCCCCGGTCTGCGCGGCTGTTTCGGCACAGGGGAGGGAGGGTCCCGCGCTGGGGAGGGGGCTGCCTCCCTCGGGGGCCGCCCTTGGGTTCTCCCAGTTGTTCCCTGCTATGATTAATTTACTTGTCACTGGTTTTAATTAACGGAGCTGCGGCCTCCAAGCTGATGTACTGGAGCGAGGCTGGGCGGGAGCCCCACGGCTGCAGCGGCCGTGGGGGAAGGCACCAGGGCGGGGGCTGGGGGGGGTCGTGGCCCCTCCAGAGGGGTCTTTGCTCCGGGCTGTGGGGGCCGAGCCAGCGCGGGGCCGGCCGAGCCCCGCAGCCTGTGGGCGCGCAAAACTTTTCATCTTCATTTCACTTGCTTGAGGTTGTCACTATTATTTGACCAGTGTTTGTTTCTTTTGGCCTGTATAATGGGCAGTATGGTTTTCCCTTCCAGCAGGTTTAAAAAAAAAAAAAAAAGGACAAAAAAAAAAAAAAGACTAAGCTATTGTCTAAATGGTTCAGAACTAGTGTGATATTGGGATACTTCAGTGGCTGTTATGTGATACTGGATCTTTTTACAACATAGATTAAAGACAATAAAAAGGGATAGAGTAGTAACTGCCTCTCTCCTCTTCCTTCTTTTTTTTCTATTTATTTCATTTCCAGGAGCAGGGGTGGTGGGGAGGGGAGGGCAGAGGGCCCTCACTGGGAGGGTGGGGGCCATGGCTGGGCCCTGCGTGGGGGGAACAGCCCCTGGTGTGGGGGGAACAGCCCCTTGCCCAGGGCCTGGCACCGAAGGGCTGCGGCGGCAGGGGCTGGGCAGGGCTGGGGAGTCTGTGGAAGAACCCAGCAGTTCCAGCCTTCAGGAGCCAGAGGAGAGCAGGAGGAGCCTTGAGGGGGGTCACAGGTGGCCCCCAGGCAGCCATGGGCTCACCGCAGCCATGGGGGCACAGAGGCACCCGGGAGCATTTGAGCCCTCCTGGGGCTGCGGGGCCCGGAGCCCAGCAATGCGGGACAGGAGCTGCTGCTGCTGCTCTGGGTGCGGGGACCCGGGCAAAGCCTCCCTGGGCCCAAACCCCAGCCAGGGCCTGGCTGGTGGGGAACTGGGGGTGCAGCGCTCCTGTGTGCTGAGCCTGTGCACAGAGACACACCTCTGCACCCCTCCCCAAAGTAGAAAACCTTCCTTGTTTTTAAAAGCGGGCCAGGGGCACCTGTTGCAAAGTGGTGGAGGCCCCTCGGGGACCCCCCCTTTAGTCCTGGCCGTGTACAGGACCTCACCCCTCCCCTGGCGCTGGGCTTGGCTGCTGCTGGAAGCAGAGCCGGGCAGAAGGGCAAAACCCCCAGGCCAGTGCCCCAGCAAACAGCGGGTGCCCAGAGCTCTGCCCCCTGCCCCCACTGGCCCTGCTGCCCCCCCCACGGGCACCGAGGGCTGAACTTGGCCCTGGGAGGTGTGAGCGCAGCAGCCTCCTCCCCTCTGAGCCCAGGCTGGAGGAGCAAAGCCAGTGAAGGGGGAATGTGTGGTTGGTGGTATCAGAGACAACACAATTCCTTCACCCTCTTTGTTCTGGCTTCCTCTGACACCAGTAGGACATTATGTGCCCCCCCCTTCCCGGACCTGTGCCCCCCCCCCCCCCTTCCCACAAAGTCACACTCAAGCTGAGGAGGAACATCTAGAAGCTTTATTTCAACCCTTTACAATAGTAAGAATCACAACATCAAGTCAGGAAATGTTGCTAAGGAGACGACAGTCTTGCAGCCCCTCGCAGGAGGGCGAGACAGAAAGGCAGAAGCAAACCGGATAAATTCACCCCAAGGCAGGAGGGGCTCTGCCCCGGCCCCCCTCCCCCCCCCCCAGCCCACAGAGCTGTTGTCTCAGGCCTTTCACCCATGCACTAACCTCCCCCCCTTGCCTCCCTCCCCCCTCAGCACCACCCCACTACCGTACAGGTACAGCGGTGTCGCTCGCCCCAGCACTGGCGGCGGCTGCACCCCCTCCTTGGGCAGCACAGTGCACCCACCGCCACGGCAGAATAATCCTATGACACAAAATAATAATAATAATACGTCACATTTAAAGAACACTTTACACACTGCTCACGCCTCACAACAGCCTGGTGAGGTAAGTAGTATCATCCCCACCTTGCAGATGGGGAAACTGAGGCAGAGAGGTTAAATGACTTCCCGAGACCACAGCGGGAGCCAAGAGCCGGGATCAGCCCGTCCTGCGCCCCAAGCCCTCATCTCCAGCCACACTGTCCTCTCGGTCCAACCCCTCCACGCGGTCATTTCCCCCACTATGTTGTTACTCGTTGTACCTATGTTACGGGGTAATCGAAGCTGCAGGCAATGCTGAATGCTGGGGTGGGACGATCACAACGGGTGCACGACAGGAGTCTCGTGTCTGATCTCTTACTCTAGACACCAGCTGGTGGCCAGCGAGACTCGTGCAATAGGGAGATTTGAAAGGCAAACGCTTACGCTAGCTGGGTTTCAGGTGGTGAGGAGGAAGGAGAGACGGAGCACGCTTTCCGCTGCTGCCTCCCTTAGCAGTTTTCCACCCCACCCACAGGCTGCCCTGGGCCAGGAGGGCTTTCAGGTGACATTTCTCCCAAGCCTGGGGGCTGCTGGCCTTTTGCAGGGACAGCACTGAACAACCCTGACCAGCCCTGGAGGGGCTCAGCTGTTCCCACCCTTTTCCATGTGCGGGAAGGACACAGGAGCCCCTGTCACCCCAAAGGTGTCACCCACATCAAGCTCCTGCTGCATTCCAAGAAAACTAGAAATTCTGCCTAAACGACACAAACACACGAGGCTTCTAGAGGCCCCACTCACACACTGACACTACGCGGGGGACAACAGCGAGGGTCAGCATAGAAAACTACATTCAGTTTGCGGTCAGGACTCCGACCCCAGGGGAGGCATGTGCTGGGGGCAGCAGTAAAGCCGCTGCGGCTCCCGGCCTCCTGCTCCTGTGGCCTCAAGCCCACAAACTTGGTTACTTGAATGTACTTTGTTTAACAGTATAAAAAGCCCCAAAGTAACTGTATATGCCACTGATATGCAGGGAGACACCAGGCTCCAGCAGACAAGACAGCGGCTGAGCAGCCCGGGCCGTGGGGAAGCCTCCTGCCCGCCAGAGCACAGGTCGTGGCCGCCGGGGAGGGAGCTCCCACCCAGCCCTTCCCGCCGCGCCGCAGCCCCACCGCAGCCGGCACAGCTTTCTCAGCGCTTCAGCAGCTCAGACACCTCCAAGCCAACGCTCACCCTGACCACGAGCTTCGGAAAGGTCTTTGCTGAGGCTCGGGCACGCCCGGAGCTCGAGTGCTGCCCACGCAGCCCTGCGCACGCTGCCCCTGCGCCCCATCCAGCGGGGACCGAGCCCACCAGCGCCCGGCTTTGCCCAGATCACCAAAGCCACCAGGCTGCCCCCACCACCCCAGCCCTCCCTCTCCCCCATGTTGCCGTCCCCGAAAGCAGAGTCACACCAAGCGCCACCACAGAGAACGCCGGGCCCCGCAGGAGGCATCTCGGGCCGGGAACACGTACATTCAAGTTGCAGCTAATTCAGACCACAACTCTTTTTTTTTTTCCCCCAAGAGAAGTTGCTACCTCCAGCCCTAGATGAAGCCACGGGCAAACACAGCTCCTTCCCCTGCTCTGCCCGGCTGGGCAGGCACTTGGCCACCAGCAGCTTCTCTGCAGCCTTCGCATAAGGTCTCAGCCTAACCAGCTCACTCCCACCTCTCCAGATAGGAAACTAAAGTCATGTTCACCACACATGGATCTCTTCCCAGGCTAGCAATATGTACAGCCGTTTCCTTAAAATAAAATTAAAAAAAAAAAAAAATCCATATTAAAACTGAAGCTGTCCTAGAAAAACCACACCAAACTAGTGTATCTGATTTAGTTCGTCAGCTAAACACAGGCACAACAAGTGTTAGAGAAAGTGGCACAGAAGCACAGGTCGGTTGGTTAGTGTTCAGCTGAACCGTGTGAGAGTCTGGGAAGGTTTGTGCATGTTCAGAGACAGGCCTGGAGGCCGCCGCAGCCGGACGCAGACGTGAAAGCCTCAGCCAAGACCGCCGAGCAGTCCAGAGACCCGAGGAAAGCAACGCGGGGGGGGAAGGTGGCCGCACTGTCCCGCCGCAGGGTGGTAGGGGTTCGCTTGCCTTTTTGTTTTCGCAGTCTCAGAAGATAAAGTGCAATGTTGCCGCTCGCCTTCCTCCTGCGGCCCCCGAACTAAGCCCAGGGCCCGGCTGCCTCCCTCCGCCCGGGCGGAGCAGCAAGAGGAACGCGACAGTTCAGCCCCCACCTCCTCTTTGGTTACCCTCACTCACCACCGGCCTCTGCTGTCCTCACCTCGCGCCCGCGGCTGCTGCCCACCAGCACCAGCTCCCCAGCGCCTCTGCCCAGAGCCCGGAGGTCGGCTCGGCCCCCGCCAGCCCCGGGCAGGGAGGCAGCCGGGCTCCAGGCACAGCCCACGGGCACGGGGCCCGCCGGCAGCGCCAGCCCGGAGCAGGTGGACCATCGCCTGCTCTCCTCAGGGCCTCTCCTCCAACCTTCCCCTCGGCTCAAGCGCTGGAAAAAAACCCCAAACAACCCCAAGCCTGACAAGCTCGAGCTGGTGTTTAGAATTTAGCAGTAAGAGAAAGAAGCGTCAGCCAAGGGGCAGTGATATATACACCGGGGGCGGCATGCGGGGAACGGGTGGTCGGAGGCAGCACTGTCACGGGCCGCGGGAGCGGCTGGAGGGGCTCAAGCATCACAACACGGCTCTGCTCTCCCGCGGCAGGAGGTGCCCGGCCCCAGCCCGGAGCTGGGTAGGACTCGGGCCCCTGCTCCAGCTCCGGCTTTGCTCGGGGCAGGGCCGGCCCCACGGCCGGAGAGCGAGGGGCCGGGGGGAGCGGGGGCCAGGCGAGGGCTGGCCGGGGCCACACGGCACGGACAACACGAGGGAAGGGAGCCACCAGCTCGGCCGCGCTCCCTGGTCTGGGGTTGGAGGGATGGGGAAGGAGGGGAGAGGTGGGGGGGACGAGGAGGAGGAGGAGGAGGAGGAGGAGGAGGAGGGAGGGAAGCAGTGGGGGTTTCTGGGGTATATATAACGGCCCCTTTCAGGTGCAAATCTGCATTGCTTATTGAAATTTGTATCCAGAGGAAAAAGCACTTATGAAACTAGCAGACGACTTTGATGCAAACTAGTACATTTTAATGCCATTTTATTAGAAACCATGCAAACTTTAATATAAAAAATACAAGTGCAATAAGAATCTTTGTGTGTAAATACAGATTCCGGGTTATCGTGTCATTGTCGGCTTCCCAAAGAAATATTCCCACAAGCATGAGAAGCTGCAGGCTTCCCTCTGTCCCCTCCTTGAACAGCCCCCCTTAGCACGGCCTGGTTCAGTTCACTTTGATCCCAGGGTTTCATTATTCCGCCTTTTTTCTTTTTTTTTTTTGCTGTAAATTAGTTTGACGACCCAAGAACTCTTTTTTTTTGTTTGTTTTTGTTTTGTTATTTATTTACATTTCTTTAGTGTCATTTGCAACATGAAACGAGGAGCTCCCGCCTCAAGGAGCGGGTAAATCTCCTTCCCTGTCCGAGCTGCAGCTCCCCGGCACCAGCCACCTGCCTCCCCGCCAGCCAAGGGCTCTGCCGCCCGCCCGCTGCCCCTGCCGAGAGGTGGCCTGTCCCTTCGCCCCCACCCCGGCCTCACTCAGCCCGACGCCGCGCTCGACCCAGCCCTCAGCCTCTGCCAACACACCACGCACGCACGCACGCCACAGACCTGCTTTTGCCTCGCCACTCGCGGCCTCGCCTCAACCCGCAACGCCCGCGCGGCGGCAGCCTCCGCCGTCCCTCCCGGGCTCCGGCCCCGGCCCAAAGCGCCCGGTGAAGCCCAGCGCTCGGCCGCGCCAGGGAATAAATAAACGGCCTTCGCCTCGCGAAGGCGCAGGAGGGCCTGGCACCCTCCGGGGCCGGCGGCTGGGCCCTGCGGGAGGTTTCACGAGCATCGATTCACCGCGGCTCGTTGCAGCCAGCGCAGGCTTCATCTGATCTGCTACAGCGAGTTTTCCCTTAACACATTCTTGTGCCTTTCGTTTCAGACATGGCTTAATCCCATGAATTTGCTCCATCGTTTTAAAATATTTAAAAAAAAGAAAAAAAAACCCAAAACAAAACAACAACGAAAAAAGTTACAATTGCTGGATATGTCAGTAAGAAGCCAGCACTGCAGCAGCGGTTAATGTCTCTACTCTCCTACGGTTAGGAAAAGAAGGAAAGAGAAAAGGAAACTTAGCGTGGGTTCGTAGCACAATAAATCATCAACACATCGTCACAAAGAATAAAAGGTTAAAGTCAACAGTTAAAACAGCCTAACGTGTGTGTATCATATATATCATCATCAAACAGGATCAGCAGAAACCGAAGCGGCGAGGAGGAAAAGGTGGGTTTTGTTTTAAAAAATCAGACAGACAGAAAGATCACAGCTTATCCCTGTTAACTCCGGCCTGGCTTCAGCCACCAGCAGCGCCGGCCGCTCCCGCCCAGGCTCGGCCTTGCCTCTCCCCGCCGCGGGGCACCGCCTGGAAGTCACCGGACGCCCGTCCCCGACACGCGACGCCAATGCTCACTCGAAAAAAAGCCAAAGGGACGCGGCGCGGCGCGGTGTGGCGCGGGGAGGGGAGGGGAGGGGAGGGAGCCCTTTCCAGCCAGGACGGGAGCACTGGCGCCCGGCACGCTCGGGCAGGGGCGAGCCTCCAGGGTGCTTCGAGGCGTCCGCGCGGCCGAAAGGGACGGTAGCCCTGCTAAACGCTGTCCCCTTCCCACCTAAAGCCAGGGGCCGGGTTAAGAGAGCCAAGCTGCGTTACTCGGGGGGGCGCGCGGGAGACGGGGCCGGGAGGGGTCACAAGCCTTGCTGAGAAAGCGCTGCAAGGGGAGCTGGCTGTTGCAGCGGTGACAAGGAGGCGACTGAGCCCAGGCTCTCGCTGACGGATGTGCTACGCCAGGGGGAAGTGCTGCTGGAAAGGTTGGGGGGTTTGGAGACGACGATTTCCGCTCCGTGGTCTGTTCGAGCCTTGGCCTTCTCACGGAACGTCAGCTTGTGAGATTCAATCTGCAGCGACACAAGGGCAGGTGAGAAGGGGAAGGGCAGGAGGAGGAAAGAGGAGGAGAGAGGGGACAGGAGGGGAATGGAAGACGATACCATAATGTCATCATTAGATGCCTGGAAAATAAAAGGCAATTTTCTGAATTAAAAAAAAGGCAGAAAAACCCCTACAGACATCGCTACAAAACAGTTCAACGTTCCGACTTACAGCGGTGTGACCAGTGCCCGGGGGCGGCTGCTCTGCCCTGCTGCAGTGCTCTCCCCCCCGCCCCGGCGCAGTGCGTAGAGAGAAGGCGCAGGCACTTACTTGTTTCTTGTATCTGAGTCTCGAAGCTCTGAATTTCCCTTTGGTCACCACCGCTCAGGGCAGTGGGCACTGCCGGCCCTACGCCATTCTCCCGCATCTCACTGCCTGCCTGGGCCGCTGTCACCTCTCCGTTCTGAGGGGCTGGCGGGAGCTGCCCTGGCTCCGCACTCCCCTCAGCCTACAATGAGACAACGGGGTGGGGAGGACGACAGGGACGAGTCAATAGAAGATGGGGGTGTGGGGAGCGGGGGGGTGGTGGGGGGGGTGAAGCGCGGGTTCCCGGAGCCCCCTCCGCCCTCCCCGGCTGCCGAGACGCACGCAGGGACGAGGAGGGGGGGTTGGGAAGCGGGAAGCAGCCCCTCCGCTCCCCGGGAAGCCGCCGGCCTGACCAGCTTCCCAGCTTCTCGCAGCGTTGTGGTCTCCGCAGACCCGTCGGCCCCGCGCTGCTCCCCGCCGGCTCGCCGGAGCGCCGTGAGCCCGGAGCTCAGCACCCTCTCCCCCCACACACACTGCAACGCCCCGGTGACGGAGGACAACCGAGGCAAAGGCAGGCCAAGGGACGCTGAGAGGAGCAAAGCTCCGTTATCTGGGGACACGTTTCTATACCAGGCCCAAACAATGCCCAGTGGATCCCAAACTGGGAAGGCCAAGCTTGCACAAAGGGCCTCAGCGTCACTTGACGCCGGACGATCAACTGGGAGCGGAGCCTTTAGAGAAGACCCCGTCCTGGTCTGCTCTCCCCCCGCAGCTGGTCACCCCCGCCGGCGTCACCAGCTTTGGGAGACGAGCTACGTCCTGCTGCCGCTAGAGCAGGGACTAACGCTGGTGGGAGCCTGCCGAGAGCCACGCAGAGCTGCTTGGAAAGAGACGCCACCGGCACTGCCGGGCACGGCAAGCAGAGAACACGGCATGCTGGGCCAGCCCAGCTCCGGGAAGGAGCAACCCCGTCCAGCCAGGACCATCTCCCGGCTGCCTCGTTCCGTAGGGAGGAGTACGGGCAGGGGGCGGCAGCCTCCAGGCCAGAGCAGCTGGGCTCCGACCCCGCGTCCTCGCCCCACAAGGGCTGACCCACGGCAATAAGGCTCCTCGCTCTCCTCCAGCCCACGGCAGGCCCTCGCCCTGCAGCCCGGGCGGCGAGGCGAGGCGCCGGCTCCCGACCTGCTCGCTCGGCCAGCGGCAAAACCCCCCGGCCTTCCTTCTGGGGTGCGAGTTCCCACCCAAGAGCTGACAGCAACACAGATCTAGGTGCTTCTGCAGGGGCTACGGGGGCCTGGAGGACCCCCACACCCCCCAAGAGGCACGGAGGGGAGCTGAGCGAGAGCAGCCAGCCCCTGAATTGCCTCTGCTCTTGACGACAGAGCCGGCCGAGGCCTGTGGGATGCAAGAGGGAAAGGATTTGGTCTCTGCATTGCCAGGCTAAAGGCTAGAGCCCCAAAAATACTGGATGAGAGTGTCATCGACAGGGACTCTTCGCACCCATGAAGATGGCGGAAAAATACTAAAAAAAAAAATTAAAATAAAATCAGACTAATTCTGAACAGGTAAGATTTTAGAACTTCAATGAAAAGCCTAGTTACCAGCAAAGAGCACCAGTATAGGGACTGGGCGCTCCAGTAAACTGGAACAGCCCGGCGCTGGCACAGAAAGCTCTCTATCCCCACCAACACACCAGCAGCTTCTCTAGCTCCTCTCAGCTTTTCACCGCGCCCTGATTTGCCCGATTTGCCCGGCTGAAGTTTACATAAAGGACTGGAGATAGGAGAGCCCTGATGTGTCCCCAGCAAATATTCTGGCAGGCCCCTCCTGCCTGGTTTTAATGGGGATGATTAAGCACATACTGAATATACTTGTGAATTCTGCTGCATGATCTGCTCTTTAGGACAGGGATTATTTCTTTCGAATTCACTCGGCGTTCCACACAATGGCTCAACCCGGCTGAACTCTAAACCCTTCCACAACACAAAAGTGCTCAGACAAAACAAGGCTGGGACAACCGAGGGAACTCAGGGCTTAGAAGGGGTCTCTTCTCCTCCAGCTCTCTGTCCTGCTGGGGGCAAAGACCAAGTCGTATTTTAGCAGCCCTGATGCCGGAGCACCGGATTGTTTTCTCCGCTTCCAGAGCTACCAGCCAATTCAGAAGCAGCGGGGTTTCACATAAAAGCTGGTGACTACCTCAACATAATCCCCAGCCCCGCTCTAATCGTTACGTGGCATGATAGGTCAAGCCCACGCATCCATCACTCGGCCATTCAAGCGGGGGTAACGTCCCTCCCGCGAGCACAGCTGCCGCATGGCTGCAGCGAGACCTGCCGTCTGCCGAGCCGAGGCTGGGGGCAGTTCGGGTTCTCACGGGGAGAAGCGCTGAGTCACGGCAACGAGGGCCTGACCATCTTTTCTCCTCCTCGCACAGAGGGCCTTTGGGCTGGGCTGCAGCGCACGGTGGGGGCCAAAGTGCTCCCCGGAGCCGCAAGGTGCCGTCTCCCAGCACAGAGCCCTTTGGCCTCACCAGCTTTACCGGGGGTAAAAAAAAAAAAAAAGAGGGGGGGGAAAGGGCCACAGGCAGCTTCTCCGGTGGGCTCAGAGCTTACGGAGCGATCCCTGCTCTCGGATTCTTAGAGGAAGGACGTTCGGGCAGCACGAGCTAGCAGGGAGCCCTTCAGGCCGGCCACTGAGGCGGTTCACAGCTCTCTCCTTTTCGACCCGTACGTACTCCTGGGCTTCCCGACAGAGGCCACAGAAATAGGTACATGGCTACGAAAGGCTGAAGGTGGAGAAGCTGCACTACTACAAGCACGACAAGGAGAAGGACCAAATTTAAACCCTACCCTGACGGGCCAGAGCTTGCTGCACCCACCTTCACAGTTCCTCCTGCTGGCAAGTGTCCCACGTTGTCCAGGGAACCCACTTTGGCTTGGGCCTTCTCCTTGAAGTTCAGCTTCTGGTTCTCAATTTTGACATCTCCGCCCCCTAGAACAGGACGGTGCAGGGGAGAGTGCATGAGCGCCTGCGGAACAGCCCCACACGAGACGTGAGCCCTTCCCAGCCCCACCGAGGAACCACCGGGGACCCAGTGTGCTTCGGAGGAGGGACAGGACCACGTAACACATTTGTGTTCGAGTCCCTCTCCAGTTCAGGTTCAGTCTCAAAACTGGTGAGATCAAAGTCAGTGATTTCCACCCGCACAGGCCAAGCACCACCGCGAGCAAGCCGGGCTGCACGGCACAGCCCCGGCGGTGCCCTCGGGTGGGCAACGCCATGCGCCCGGACAGACGGGCTGACGATACCCTCGACGCTGCCTCGCCCGAGCTGCTCGTGAACCTGCCTCCCCCAGCAGAGGGGTGCGACGCCTCTTCCACCCGCTGCCACACCGGCGTGGCCGGGACGGCCAACGCCAGCTGCCCGCTCCTCTCCGCGGCCCCGGCCAAGGTCTCTGCCAGCTCACGTGCCGGGACACGTCCCGCTCCTTTGCGCTCCCTGCCTGCCCTTGCTCGTTACCGGCTCCCACTCCTGCCCCGTCTGACTGCCGGGACCGAGAGCTGCCCGGGCGCAGCCCCACGTGCCGCCGCCTGAGCTCCTCCGGAGGCAGCCGTGCAGGCAGGAGAAGCCAAGTGTGGGAACCGGATGGGCACCAGGTTCAGGAGAACCCGAGGGTCAGAAAAACAACTGCACGTTTCCAGCAAGAGTTTCCTGGGGTTAGAATACTGCAGAGGCCATCAACACCTAAGACTACATGTGCAGTCCGTGGTCCCGGCGGTTTCTCAAAAGCCCGAAGTATGGCTAAGCACAGCTTTGCTTCCCAGCGGCATCACTGAAGACTCAGTCCTCAGCACTTCGGGAGCCTGGCATGGCCAATGATGGAAGCCAACCGATTCGGTCTAACGGAATCGGTTAAAACATCTGACCACAGACAATTCTGGATGGATTACTCTGCTTTCATCAGCCCTGGACAAGAGCCGTTATTGTCACGCACAGCTTGTTATGACAGAGCATTGAATAAACAGAGGTCGTGGTTGTGGCACCACGTTCTCAAAGCGGGAGCACGTTTTGAGGCACTGAAGCGTGGTGCTCGGTGTGTAAGGTTGAACTGCTTTCAACCAGAACGGGTGCAGGAAACTCCCAGGAGCAGACAAAGACAAGCTTGTCGTGTCTGTGTTCAGCTTTCCTCAGCGAACTTTGTCCCCTGTGCGCGGACGTTCGAGGGCCGGGAGCTGTCCTGTGCAGATAACCGGCCTCGGACACAGACAAACCAGGCAGTGAACTGACCGCACTTCAGGGTGTGACACAGGGACAGCTCAAACAATCTGCCAGCAGCCACGGCACCTGGAACTCGAGACCGGCCCGTGCTCCAGCGGAGCGGTGGGCTGGTCACCGCTTGGGTGACAAACCCAAGATTTGCAGGGATTCACGCAGAGTAATTGCCGTGTTCTCAGTGCAGAGCAAATAATTCCTGAGATGGTCATTAAAGAGCCAAAAGTGCTTTATAGAAGACAGGAGCCGCTACTGCACTGAAGGCTAAAAAAGCCCTTGTATCTGCTTTGAAGAACTGGAGGGAAGTTACTTCATCCTTCCACGGCACACACAAGTTCAGAGAGCCCCAAAGCCCGCTGTACGCACGGATGAAGCTTCCAGACTCCTGGAATGGTCATGGCAAGTATCCACTTTTTTTTTTCCTCCAAATAGGGAGGGGAAAAAAAAGAGAACTGAGTCAAAGCAGTGGATTGTCTTCACAGGCAAGGTGAAATCCCACCTCTCCTAATCCCTTCTCCGCTCACAAAGCCACCACGAATTGCTACAGCAGCTAGACAGCACTGCTAGAAAGCAACAAAGCTCTTGAACTATGTCAGCCGCAATCCAGGGCTGTATTTAAACGACTTGCAATATCTACAGACAAATCATGAGGAAATGGTAAAATTTCTACCTGGCTTATGCTTGATATTTGCTTTAGAGCCACACTTCGAGGACACTTTGGAAAGGTCAACCTTCTTGTTCTGGATCTGCACCTAAGGAGGCAAAAAGAAACAACTCAACACAGAGAAACGTTTCCTGTGAGTCTGGAGGCCGATGCGCCACCTCAACCGTCAGGTCACGCCTCGGGAACCGTATTTGCACGGTGACTCCCCAGCCACTGTGTGCCCAACGCCACAGCCGGCTCTAGCGCTACTTGAAGGCCGGCACCAGCCAGAAGGGGTTAATGGGAGCAGAGAGAAACCGAGACCAGATGAAACTAAGGTGGACGGCAGCCAGGAACGGGAGTCTTGGGTTCCTGGCACATCCATGGAACACAGAAGCGCTTGGGAGAGGGACCACGAAAAGCCGATCCCATTGCCATGATCCCCAGACTGCTTCCGCCCCGCGCCGGCTCTGCCTCCAAAGACGCGGGCCATCGCCTGGGCAGCTCCGGGCAGCCACCAGGACAGAGGTCACCTTGCTGTAGGGCCAGAGACGAGCCACCAGCTCCAACTCTTCCTCTCTACCACCTTCAACGTGGCCCATGTCCAACCGTCAGGCTGGGTCTGCAGCCCCCTCACAGCGGTCTGTGCTCCCTGCCGAGGGCAGGGCACCGGGAAGGATTGTCGTGCCCGGGTGGAACAAACTGCTGGAAGAAGCTATCCTTCTCACAGCCAGCACACTGGGAGCAGGGACATACATCCCACTATTATCTCCTTTCATTCTACCAGTGACCCGATACTGGCAACAAAACCTTCAATGAAAAACCGTACGGCGATGCAGTCACGAAATCATGAGATATTCATGACTCAGGAACGACCTTCCAAGTCAATCAGCCAAATATTCTAGCACAGTGTTCGTGGGCATCAGTTTGAATTTGGGCAGAAGCATCTTCTCTGGGGTAGGACAAAGGTGGAGCCAAAAGGTCACAGTTTTAGGTGGTTTTGCTCAAAAAATATTTCATCTCCGACACCTGGATGCAGTGCATCGTACAGAGCCCCATTTCTGACATCCTGAACATTCCTCCTGCGGCTCCAGGTGGATGAAAAATTCCCCTACTCCAGAATGAACTTTTTGTCTAACCACCTGGAGATCTTTCATTTCAGGCAAACATAGGATAACCTGTACTGGAAGGAACATCTGGTCATCTGTCTAACCCCCTACTCCTCTGACCTGATAACCTTCCACGGGAAAAATCTGGGGGCTGTTGGCAGTGACGTTCAGAGGATCACCTCTCCAGTCGTGTCAGCGACCACCAGCCGACCCCAACGTGCACAGAAAGTTCTGCTATACACTGTCTCGCTGAGAAAATGTAAAAAAATCTTTCTTTTTGCACATGGTAAGAGTTCATTCACTTACCAGCTCCCCTCAAAGCTTACTGAGAATTATCACGACCATTTGCAATACATCTTTCTCAGGAAGCATGAATCCTCCCGGTACTTGTGAAGAGGGATGAGTCAAAGCCCTGACGTCTTGTTTGCCCAGGATGAGAAGAGCAGCACAGTTCAGCCTCCTGCTGCGCTGTTCCATGTTCATGCACCCTGACTCAGTGACACCAGGCACTCCAAAAAACTGGGATCATGGCTACCGAATTTTGGCACGGGAATAAAGCTAAATTTATTTCACAAAATGTGTTTTAAAATACTAATGTTTGTTACCAGCCGGGGTAGACATACCCAGTCACGCCTCCTCGTGATTCCACCTGGAGATCCAAACAGTTACCCCCACACGGAAGTGTATTTCTTGTAGGATTTCTGACAGTAGTTGATTCCAGTTTGCAATGGGAGCCATGTTTGAGGGGCTGGGCTTGCCTTCTTCGAGCCAAAGACTCTGGTGCCGGAAATAAACTTTAGATCCGAAAGCCTGAGACAAAGGCTGAGACGGGAAGTGTGATCCTCATCTCTTGTTAGATTTTCTGTCTCTGACCATTTCCCAAGCCATCTGAACAGATCAAGCCAAAGGGCAGAGAAACACGTGTACATCCCAAATCACCCTGTGAAATCTCCAGCAACAGGGACACTACCCGCACGCTGTAAAATCTCGCTCTTTACCGTGCCTTTCTTCAAAAGGAGAGGGGGAAAACACTAAAGCACAACAAAAGCTTTTACCCAGGAAACCCAACTGCCTTTGTGTCGAGATATTTCTGGCAAATACAACGTGAGTAGGAACAACATCTGCTGCTTTTGATCACGCCTCCTTGGGTATCTTGGAGGGGAGGAGAAGTTATCTCCGTGCGCAGAAGGCAAAACGGGTACCCAAGCGGAGCGCACCAGCTAGGAGCCACTTTGCTTAGGTGGGATGTCCACTGCTTCTACCAGAGCAACCCTGAAGCTGAATCACAGCTCGCTACTAACCACAGCTCTTGTGCACAGGATTCCTAAAAGCTTGAACTGGAGCCACAGACTAGAACAACGGCCTGTCCAGCCGTCCCCATCAGCAGCGTGAACGGAACACCGGGAAGTCATCCACCAGGAGTGACCATCGTAACCATCTGAACAAGAAAACATCTTGGGAGAGGACGCTAACAGTACAGTGCCCCGACGGCAGCGAGCAGATGCCAAGCGAATAACAGGAAATGCTTTTACAGTTAGCCAGACGGCCACTGCGGCTCATCTGCTCACACCGGTACTGGCCATGCTGGGTTTGGGGGCGTTGGGTGGCTGGGAGCGACTGCCCGAGGCTGGTTTGGGGCCATTTGGAACCTGGAAATCAGCAGCACTTCATTCTCTGTTCTCAAAGCAAAAAGCTTCAGTAGTTGAGCAAGGAGGAGAACTGCAGTGGTAAAAGGAGAGTGTGGAAGAAGAGAAAAAGAAAGCAGGCACGCGCTTGTCCCGAGAGCTGGGAACGTCCTCGGGACAGGACAGTAGAGAGGAAAGGACAGGTCTGGGGACTCATTAGAAGAAAGAATAGTTCACTAATGTAGTTAGTCAAGCAAGAAAAATACACCCCACCCCAATTTAATTCTCATTTCTGTTGGCCTCAAAAAAAGGAAAAGTATGAGTGAGACCCGTTGTCCACTAACAGGCTATACAAGGCACGAGTGGCAAAATTCAAGTGCCTTCTGAAACACGGCTCCTCCGAGGGCACCAACAGCGGAGTTACAACAGCTGCCCTTCAACAGCACCGCCGCGGGGCCTTCTGCCACGGAGCACCGGCTACGCCTCGACAGTCTGCCCCGAGCTGGGGCGGCAAAACCGGATGCAATACGTGGCAGGAACAGAAACGTGCACAGCTGAAAAAGTCTCAGGAGGGCACCTAACTGACGTGATGGTCTCAACCTCAGTTTTGCTTTCTACGGCGCAGAGAATCCTCCTGCACGAGCGTTTCCGCGGGAGGCTCCACGCACAGCCGTACGCGCTCCTGCAGCCGCTGGGTAGGAACGGCAAACCCCACCGCTGCTGGGCACCCCCAAACTGGGAGGCACGGAGGGCAGCAGGGACGTGTGTCCAGAGCCTCCCAAGGGGAAGCTCAGCTTAGTGAGGTGGACACTGCAGGAGCGACTTCAACGTCTGTCTCTTACCATCCTGGCAACCAACCTGCAGGGAAGGGGTTTGCAAGAACCCGGATTTGGCTGCAGCTTGCAAAGATTTAAGGAAGAATTGGCCAGTAAAGGTTCAGCCAGCTGGACAGCCACCCAGGTGTGTCCCAGGAAGAGCGGCGGTGGCGGCTGGCACCGCAGTCAGCACAAACATCTGTACCCGCTGAACCAGACGTCACACAGAACACACCGACAGAAGCCACCGTAAGCCTGGCCCCAGAAGCTGAGCGTCTGCAGGGAGTTTCCCTGACGCTGGCTCTCAGGCACTGGGCACGGAGAGAGCAGCAGGAGATGGGCCAGCTGGACACCGCTCCTCAGGAACCCGGCGTATTTCAACACCAACGGAACAAGCTTCCTTGGGCTGAAGCACTTCAAGTGTCTCTCTGAAACCACCCAACCTGTGCAGTTCGGCAAACCATCCCCAGCACACACAGCCCAGCGCAGGTTCGTTAGGGCAGTACAGGGTTGCCCACAAGGAAACAAGCCTCCCAAACCACAGTCACGTTTTCAAAAAGCTTTAGTATCCAGATAGTTAACCTGGGTTTTTTGCCAGACACTTTCAGGATATAATAGTCCAAACCAAGTACACAAACATTACAAGATTAGCCTTCTGCTTTAATAAGCTCAACTCTGCTGCCAGAGATACCAGTAGCCTTTAAATTTAGAAATTAATCGCTGCTCAAAGATTAAGTCCCAGAGTCTTTTCCTCCTCCTTTTTCAAAGTCTCCCTCCTTGTGAGAAGTGGAATTAGTCAGGCTCAGGCTCGCTCTAGTACCCAGTGAGGGGTAACAGGCACTTAGAGGCCACAATTCATTTCCTCTGAAAAATCAGGCGTCTAAACCCGGTCAGAGGACCGATGAGGGAATCCACGGTGAGCTAACTCCTGGGGTCAGTGATGTGCACATCCGACATTTGGTCGTGAACACCCCGTAAACCATGCGAGAAACAGGGCAGGTGCCTTTGTAGGGCTGTGAAACAAAACACACATGTTCAACCTAGCATCCCATGGGTGGGGTGGGGGGGGTGTGTAATTCTCCAGCCTACGTTACTTCCAGAAGCCCTGAAACTTTGCCACACCTTTCTGCCTGAAACACAGCATTCTTGAGACTGACATATAAAAAACATAGTACAAGAGGAGTTAGTAGAAAGACAGCTTGCCCAGAGCCCATACTTACATTCCCACCTCCAGGGACATGCTTAATATTGTCCTTGGAACCACACTTGGACTGAACATGGCTGTAGTTCGCTTTTTTGGAGACTATCTGGACCTGGAATGTTACAGAATGGAAAACAACACAAGGGAAGAGGACTGGTTAGAGTTGTCATACGGCAGGCTGGAGCAGCTGCTCTAACACGGTGGATAAACAAGGAGTCGTGTTAAACTCAATCCAACTTTAGTATTAGGTGTGAAAGCAACTGAGGAGGAGAGTGAGGAAAAAAAAAAGTGAAGGAAACAAGAGGCTGCACAGACAGTGTTAGTGCGAGAGCGCAGGCGCTGCCGGGAAGAGCGCTCCGCCCCGGCTCTACGGGCTGGCGGCGCCGGGCAGCGCCTGCCTGCCAGAAAGGCCGGGTTCATCTACGGCCCCCCTGAAGCCTCCTGGGAGCTCTCTGGGGAGAGCTGCCCCAGAGCAGGGGGAACCAGCTCAGCTGCCTCCTCCCTCCACGGCTCGGGGCCGCGGGGCCACCACTTCCAACCACGCCGCGAACTGCTCAGCGTCTGCCCTTTCCTCCCATTTGCCTGGACTGGCTCCAGCCCTGAGCAACGTCTTTCAGAACCTCTGGGCAGTAAAGCCCCGTCGGAGAAACAATTCTGCTGGTGAAGGTTGTCAAACCTTCAGTTAAACTTTACCAGACAAGCCTTACGTTAATTGAATTGTTTCTCCTTCAAACTAAGCTGACTCAGACTTTTTCAAAGCACAAAAGGAGCGCGCTAAGTGAGCTTCTACTCACAAAGGTGGTAACCCGGCTAGAGTAACAGGCCCGTGTTTACAAAGGTTAGTTACGACACGTGTTTAGTCTGGGAGTTATTTAACACAGCACAAAACGTGGCAGAAGCTGTATCCTACTTTCTAGAGAGAGGTGATAAATTCGAAGCACAAAAGGAACCACCAGACCATTCTCATTTTAGCAGGCTTCCAAAAGCTCCTCAGCCAGTTCAGAAAGACTGGATTCAGGGCAACAGCAGCTCGGAAAACGCACCGTGCCATGGAAGTGTGGAGCGGTCAACTGACTTCTCCAGAGGTACAAACCCCGCGTCCGTTCATTAACGGGCTCGGCCTGACAACAGCTCTGCAGGCTCTCCCGCCTCGCCCCCCCCGCCCTCGGGCTGAACTGCCACGTCACACAGCTTCGGAGTGACCCCTCAAACGGTGACCGCCCAACGCAGCGAGTTCTGCTACAAGTGGCTCGGCCATGCGGCAGGAAGGGTGTGGAGTCCTTCACGGTCCGCCCCCCGCCGCAGCGCCGAACTGAAGCGCGCTCTCCCGCGGCACAAGCAGTGCCGGGTACGAAGGACTGGTCTTAAGGGAAACCTCCGACTCAAAGGTAAGCCTGTCCACCCAGAAGGGGAAATGGGAGGACTCGGCTCTGAAACATTCACATTTACAGCAGGCACGGGAGAGATACCTACGACAGTGATCTCTGAGTGTTTTTAACTGAGAACAACTCAGGGTTTACAAGAAAGAATTGGAAGAGTGACTGTGCAAGGAACAGTGACACTGACAGGAGAAAGCAGAAGAGTTGAAGAGAAGGGAAAGTGACTCAAAATGGAAATGTTTTCCTTCATCTCCCACAGAGAAAAGTCTGAAATAAACTCACTTTCCCATTGGGCTGTTTTGGGGCACCCTCTTTTGATACGGTTGTTTTAGTAGTAGCCATTTTAGAGACTGCATTGGGCTCAGACTTTCGTGCAGCAGCGGCTGATTCTGGCTTTTTCTCTACTTTCCCCTAGATGGAGACAAATGGACGATTTCAACCAGCAAAAGCAAAAGTGTGGGCAGGAGAGTATGGGAACACAAACTACCAGATAAACGCAGCGGAGCAGATGACCCAGGAGAACTTCTTACGTGCTGTAATTGTCAGGCAAAGTATAATCCCACGCCCAGGAACAATAAAACTAAGGGGGTGGAGGGGAAGCAACCTCCCTCAGACACGGAGTGAAACAGGCACCCTGGGGTCATAAAGCAATAATTTAAAGTTCTCCATTTCTCAAACAGCTCGTAGGTGCCCTTCATCGGTGTCTCACCACTTCCCCAGCGGTCACGATGGCAGGTCCCCAAGTGACCCCAGTACATTACACTGTGCCAAAACATGACGCCCAGTCTTTTAGTCGCCCGACAGCAGCGCAGGACCAGCTCCTTCACACAGAGGACTTCACACAGATCTTAGAGGCAAACGCATCCACTGCTGATTTGCTTTGTCTTCGCGCTCTAAGAGCTCTGCTGGATACAGAGACACCGCGCTCCCGTTGCGGATTTCTCACCCCCACGCTGGTTTGACTCAGGCTTTGAGAGCAACAGCTGATTTAGTTTTTAACTAAGCAGGTGCAGGTGAGCCTAGCTAATCCGGCCAGACAGAAAACGGAATGAAAATTCACAGGTTTTAGCAAAATCCAGCAACTACCCGAGAATATCCATTCTCCTGCTAATCTAGGTCCAGATCAGTGCAGCAGAACCTGCATTTTGGGAGGGGGCTTAGTGTAAATCCTGTATTTCACTGACCTACCAGCAACAGAACAGGAAACAAAACCAAGCCCAGCGCTCCTACGGCGCTCTCAGAGTCTAGAAACATTTCAGCATAAATAAGACTACAAAAAGGGCAATTTTCTTAAAAGTACAATTGTTAGGATTTAACAATTCTATGAAAATACTTAGAAAATAAAGGACAGTACAATTAAATGTAAAAATAAATTCCCTTAAACCGACACAACAACCCTGTAAGCTAAGCAGCTCTGCAATCCTCAGGACCCCAGCACAGTTTAAAACAGCAGAACAATCTCACGTGTCCTTTACGAGCAGAAGGCAGAAAGCTTTCTGAACTTCTGTTTGGTTTCGAGCTACAATATCCAGTGCATTACAGGGTCACCCTCCTGGCTCGCCTCAAAATTCTTCAGCAGGCTTGGTTTGTCATTCCCACAAACTGTTTTGGGGAGGGGAAGTTTGTCCTCTAGCCCTCGAAGCCCTGAGGACTGTCCTATGATGTTGTACAACGAAGATGCTCTTAACTCTGAAGAACAAATCCATGCCGTATCGACGCTGTCTGTGACACACCACACCACAGCCCGAGCGTGCCCTTGACTTTAATGTGCCTGAGAGGAGATCAAGGCTTCCAGCATGAAACATGTTCTCTTGGCATCAGATTAAAGTTCTGTGCCGAGCTATTCGTTACCGCAGACCTGCAGCACAGATAAGTGGGCAGATTTGTTCCACTTGGTGGAAATCGAAGCCCTCCGACTACAGGCAAGCTGCTAGCGCACTTGGCCAGGCAAAGATGGGGGTATCTGTTATACAATACCCAGTGAAGGGTTTATGTTTATGCAGATCCACAGAATTATTTAAACCCTCAGGAGAGGGCTACAGGTACATCCCCAAAGCTTTACCGTTTACACGGTAGATACTCAAAATGAAGGTGTAATTTAAGGCCATTACTGACTGCGACCTCAAGTTATAGCCACGCACCCGCTTTTCCCTACAGCGCATTCAGCACTACCCTCTCCTCTTCTTGTGGCACCAGGGGCAGCCAAAGCACAGCATGTGTTGCCCCGTTTCATCCCGGCTTTCGGCCTGACAAGCTCAACAAAGTCCCCGTTCCTAGACCTGGGAAAGGTGCTGTGGACCTTGCTCCTGAATCCAGATTTCCTGCATCGTAGTGCGTTATTCCACCTTCTGCACCATTCAGCAGACTCAATTCCTCTATGCAAAGGCAAAGTTTTGGAATATAGACAAGGCTTTGAGCTTTCAATGCCAACTCGTTTCTCTGTCAGGGCGTACGACAGAAAAACAGACCCGGAGTTTTGCCTCCCTGTACGTACGCCAGTAAACACCACGAGGGCTCTTAGGGTGGATTCCTTCTGTACGCTGCTACCACTGCCTCGTTAATGCCTTGTGCATAAACCAAGAACCCAAAGAGGAGCTCTGCAGAGCATAAATGAGAAGAGCAGTGAGGACACAGCCACCAAAATTAGCAAAGAGCACCCCTAACGCTTAAGAGCTACTGTTCCAAAGCGCATATTGTTACCAAGTTTGAGGAGACTCACCTTTCCTCCACCAGGCTGATGCTTAATGTTATCTGTTGATCCGATTTTGGAACGTACATTTTTCAGATCTGGAGCAGAAACGCTGCTGGTCGGGCGAGGTGGCTTGGAAACAGTGCTGGCTTTAGTCGGAGCCTTCGCAGTTGGTTTTTTAGCATCTGCTGTCGGGGCTGAGGTTGTGGTGGGTTTGGTTGCGGCAGGCTTGGTTTTGGGACGACTGGTGGCTACTCCAGGTAAGGTAGGTGCGCTGGAGGCGGTGGTAGAAGGAGTGGTGGCACTACTTTTTACTGCATTTCCAGTAGCGCTCTTCGGGCGGCTCAAGTCTGCTGCAATTATCACGGCAAGAGGTGGAGGGAAGCGGGAAAAAGGCGGGTCAGAGGCCATCTACACAGAACTCCTCAGAGTCCTGAAGATGCACAGCGGCCTGCTTAACGAACACAGCCCTGAACAAGGATTCGATTCAGATGGGAACTGAACAAAGTTACCTGAGGGTGACTTCGCAGAGGTCTTCTTGGCATCTGCAGGCTTTGCATCAGTCTTGATAGCTGCCCAACACAAAGCACACCGTTAGTATCTCGGAGCGGGAGCCAGTTTGCACGGGCAAGAAGCCCGGGATCCCGGCCCAGCTTCCCCTGGAGGCCAGGGGCTCTCCGCAGCTCCTCACATACCGACGGGCCTCTTCACCCACAGTGTCCATTTCTAACAGGCTGCTTGAAAGACAGCATCTCAAGAACGAGCAGCTCTGGACACCTGGCTGACATCCTCCTCCTCCTCCTCCTCCTCCTCCCAGCTAAACCCCCACAGGTTTTCCAGCACAAGGATCGATTAATCTAAAGGACCATGGTTCAACGATGCAGCACACCTGGGGTACAGTTCGCATTTTGTTTGTTCTTAAAATAACTTGCTGAATCTGCCCGCGCTCACAAAGATTATTTTAATCCTGACCCAATTTCAATTCTTAAGAAAACCAAATAGCAAAAGCAAACCCACATTTGTCCATCTATAACCTTGGTTGTATGGCTAGATCAGTTCAACCCATGCCAATTTTCTTGCACAGACACTATTGCACGTATTTTGGTCCCTACTGTAATTGTACAAAACCAAAAATCAATCACTAAACTGAACTGCGCCTTTGGGCAACCACCAGTGCTCATGACCTGATTACATTCCACACAGACAGAGGACGGCCTAAACCAGGAATGCATCGGTATTTCTCAAAGCAGAAGAACACCACGCATTAAAACCAAACACTATACGGAAAAAAAAAAACCCAGCCTAAGTTAGGAACGATGAAAACCTCCATCTTCTAATATTTAATTTCCACTCACAGACTTAGATTTTGAGATGAACTCAAGCAGCTGGCAGGGCATTTTATGGAATACCAATACAGAAAAGAGCACGTGAAAGAGGCAGATAACCACAGGCCAAGTTAGTCTGGATCATTCCATCCTGACTTTGCTAAAAGCATTCAATTAAACACCACAGAGAAGATACGAGCTAATGAGATGAAACACATTCGGGTAATTTAATAAGGCCTAAGGGACAGATATATAATTAACACCAAACCCTTCAAAAATGGTCCCACCAAAGCAACCTCATCTCATGCCTTGAGACCACAACTTTAATGGGGAAACTGTATGGACAGACCAGACTTGGTTTTATATAAAGGCAAGAGGACCAATATGTTACTTTAATCTATAAAGAGATGTTATTTCTACTCGTGTCAGTGGGCAGCCAAACGCTGGAACACTTCTGTCTGTGTTATTAGCATGTGATATTGAAAAGCCAGAGAATGATAAAGCTGGGAAAATGGTCTATAATGACAGCCAAGGACTTTGATCTTTTTCTGATCAGAAAGACAGAGGTGTGCTCTTGTACAAACACAAAAGCCATTTTCATAGGGAGGGGAAAAAAAATTTAAAAAAACAAACTAAAGAAGATAATAGTGAAGCACCACATAACCCGTGGCTCTCATTTCATAGAGGAAGTGACTGACATTTAATGCCCGAAAAAGTGAAACCACATAATTTCCAAACAAGCTGCTATACCCACATTTTTAAACAGTGAGGATGACTACACACTTGAGCAAACCACAAGGTTTCTTCCCCGTGAGGGCGGTGAGGTGCTGGCCCAGGTTGCCCAGAGCAGCCGTGGCTGCCCCCTCCCTGGCAGCGCTCAAGGCCAGGCTGGATGGGGCTGGGAGCGACCTGCTCTGGTGGGAGGTGTCCCTGCCCAGGGCAGGGGGGTGGAACCAGATGATCTTTAAGATCCCTTCCAGCCCAAACCACTGTAGGGTTCCAAGTGACAGTCTCTGTCTTTTGAACCTGAAAAGCAAGAGCAGATGTCCTCCCGAAAGCTCCTCTTTAGCCAGAAACTTCTTATCTGCCTCAGCGCTCTGTAACTAAACCGCGACCAGAAGAGATCCGGGTCTCCACCACCTGCACCCGCGGATCTCGCTGAAGTTGCACGTGCCCAACCGAAACCGAACTGCCGGCGTTCGCTCGCTGCAACCGCCCTCCAGGCCCCACAACGCTGTTCGCGCTCTGTCACACCCTTGCTTGCTCCTCTTCCCAAGCAGGACTCCCTCCTTTACCATGCACGACTCCTCTGGGCACTTCCAGATCCAGACAAAACAGCTCCAACTCCTGATGGAGTTTCTCCAGCTGACCTCATCTCTCCCTCGCCCACCCAGTTCTCACTGTACTTTGGCAATGTCCCACCACCCTCGCTGGTGCAGAAGCCTCTTCCTCTGTACATCTTGCCACTTGGAACAACCTTCCTGCATCTCTGCATCGCTGACTCCATCTCTTTTCAAATGTCATCAGAAAACACTTCTTTGTTTGTCTCTCAGTTTTGGAAGGAGAAATTAACTGAACTCATTAAAACATATTAAGCATTCTGGGCTACGGTTTGCATAAAAGACCACACAAATCGAATTCTACAAGGATGTCCGCAGGATCAGTTAAGACACACGGCTCTCGGAAAGTGCAACACCTCCCCTACACTCGCTTCATTATATGTTCCCCTAGGGCACGGAGCGTGGCATGCACCTCTAGCCTGCTCTATTTCACCATAGTTAAAACATGACTGTTCTTTTGGGAAAGACGAGTTATCAATTCACACTTCGGGACTCATAGAACAACGCAGCCAACACGTATTATTAGTTTTACGTGTTTATGGGCAGATTTTCCCCATGAGGTCTAGTCATTTGAAAAGACTTGAGAACATTTAACTGTATTTTCATCTGACGTTAAATCTCTCAAGCGCCATTAAAATGAGTGAAAGCAGTGTCTTCGAGATGCTCATATGCTGCTCGTGGTTCATGCTGACTGGGTTAAGCTCAGGGGAAGTCTCCTCTTTGGCCACAGTAGGATGCAATAGTTTTCTGATGAAGCTGATGTGATTTCAGCTCCAAATTCTTCCTGCCCTAGTAAAAAACCTGCACTTCTCTTCAACCTCTTTTTGCTTTTCAGATGCACTAGTTTAAGTCCTCCTCTGAAGATTTGCTTTTCCCAAGTTTCAAATTGGTTTTAGTGTTTATTCTAACTGTTACTATGGCAAAAGACAGAGGTAACAGCATCCTGTTTCTGAAAGCAAGCATGTCCAGTAATTGGGTTAACCCTGAACCACACAGAGCGGATCCAAGCTGGCCCTGAAGCTCATTCAGGTTTGGTTTGGAACAGGAAGCCCTGGAGAGAAAGCAGCCTGGCCTACGGTCTGTGTGCCTTGGCACGGGATCTCGTGCTGCAGTAAAAGGGTTTCAGCTACCACTAAGCTTCAAGCTGGCTCCTGCCCGACAGGTAGGGCAGCTCACACCTCTCAGAAGTGCTGGTTAACGGCAGCTGGGCCTTCTCACAAGCAGCTGCATTGGAAGGTTCTGGGTTTTTTTCCTCCGTTTGAACCTGGAGATCACAAGCCTGTTTACCAGGAGAGTCACTTTAATAAACTGACAGGATGACTTAAACACAGGAAAAAGCAGTCAGCATCCTGGAACAGGCGAGACACACACCACAGCGTGACCCAGCCGTGCTACCCGAAGAGAAACTTGCAGCTGGTGAGAAAGAGAGCCCTCCTGAAGCAAACCAAGGGAACACTTACATGTTGGCCTCTTCGGGGGAGAAGTAGCAGTATTTTTCGCAGCAGCAGCTGCAGTGACTGGCGATGCCGCCGTTGTCTTAGGAGTAGCAGGGGTGCTCCTGGCAGTGGATTTGGGAGTGGCAGATGATGATGGAGGCTTTGAAAGTGAGGTCCGCTTATCTGTGGTCTTCCCATCTGCGACCTGAAAACGAACAGGCCACGTTAAAGCCAGCGTTTCACCGACAGCCTCTTCCAAGTGTTGGCCAACAAAAAGCCTGAAGTCAACTGAAATGGTTTAAATTCTTAAAACACGTAAGCTGGGCACCGCTGAACCAGGGTAATGCAGAAGATGAAAGGTACAACTAAGGCGTGCAGGAGTGACCGGCTATATCCAGAGCACAGCCCCTGCTGAGGATCAGGATTCATCCAGGCCTGGCTCAGCGTTAGTGTGGGGAGGCCATTTCCAGACGTGAAGGAGGTTTTGACTTCTGAACGAAATGGAATACATCAGTCCATAGCAATACAGCTGGGAGAGATTTCTTCCCTCCATGGGCAGAAATGCTTCCTAAGCTACGAAGGCATTTACTTAAACACTGAGGTGTCTGTGCTTCGTTCCTCGCCTGGGAAACTACTGCGTGGCTGCCCCCGGAAAGCCGCTTGTTTGTAAACTGCCCCATCTCTTCAGTATTAACGTACTGAGTTAGTGCATTGAAACACGGGAGATGAGGTTTTGATTTCAGCAGAAAGGGACTCAGAACCATGCAAAAACTTAACAAAACCCCTGAAGACTGGTTCACAGAAGAAGTACAGGTTTACACCTGTGCTTTCACACTCTTGTTGTTCTTATTTAGTTCGTTTTAAAAGACACTCAAATGCAGTTATTTAAACTGAAATGCCCAGTAGAAATGCTAGTGTTTAAGCATCAGCTGAAAGCTTCTGAAATAGATTTTAACATTCCCTTTCAAATTTGAATTTTTCTACTGTAGAGCACCGCAAGTCAGCGTCAGGAAGATTCAAGGGACGTTTCCCGTTCTTAACGTTACATGCGGACACCCTACTTCAGCTTTACGGTGCAACACGAAGAACGGTCCACAAACCTCCTCTTACTGGAGAATTACAAACCCCCAGTATTGCCTAAGCACCCAAGGGCATGATGAGCTAGCTGTGTACAGCTTTTATACTGGCCAGACACAATCAGCGGGAAATACTGAAATCTTCAAACTGATTCTTTTCCCCTCTCAGACCTAATACGGAAGCTCCCCACTCAGTTTTCCCATGCTCTTGTCTGGATTAAGAGTTACCCTATGTTCGTAGCGTATCTATATTTAAAAACCCTCCTCCTTTAGTCACGGAAAGAAATAAAGAATTATCTTGGGTACTTCACAACAGTTCTTTAGGAAAATCGCAGACTACAGTCAAGTTTAGTTTTCTCCTCTGCAGCGACACAACCAAAAGCTTGCGACCTGCTGCCATAGGTGGGTTAATGGAAGCCGATACTGGTAACTGTGCAGCGCTGGTAACGCAGAGAATCACATTCCTGATCTCATCCTCCCGTGATTAGCACTAGAATTACGTTTTGGCAGCCGGTAAGTTAACGTGTAAATAAGTTCTTGGAGCTCCCGCACAAAAGCAACCGTTTCTTACCTTTGGTTTAGTCTCTTTTGGAGTTAAGGTGGAGGGACGTGTAGTACTGGTGGCTGGGCGTTTAGTAGTAGTGGCTGGAGTAGGACCTGCAGTAGGGCTCGTGGGTTTTTTGTTTGGGCCAGGCGTGGCAGAGGCTGGCCGCTTGGGGCTGGTAGCGGACAGGGGCCTGGCTTTCGTTGCTGCAGGCTTTGCAGAGGATGTGGATGCGGCAGGCTTTATGTTTTTTCAAAAAGCAAAATCCAGTATAAAAACAAAAAAAAAATACAACAAAAAGTAGCGCATTGTAAACCAAAACATTGAGCTGCAAGAACATAAAAGTGGTATTTTAAATGAAACACAAAAAAAAAGTCAGCTTTCTGTTTTCTGAGCGGAACAAGACCGAACTGAGGCAGCAGAAGCGGGCTGCCTTCGAAGCCCAGCGGAGCTTTGCCATCCAATTCAAATCCAAGAGGATTTTTTCCAGCAACATCTAAAGCAACAGAAGGAATCGCTGGTAAAGCTGGGATTAGTAATTGGGTGTTCCTGGCATCTCGTCCTACGTGCAATACACAGGACATTGCTTTCCAATTACATGCACACAACGGATTGCAAGCTCTAAATCCTCATCCGATCAGCTCCAGTGGTCATACGTCCACTGCCCTGGAGGGGGTGAAGAATCCCTGCCCCTACCACTGCTCTAGGAATTTGGGGTTAGATTTTGCCGAATGCTGCGAGCTTCTGAAAGCAGGTGTCTCGTGTTTTGTAAACAGCCCTAAAAGAAGAGAGTATCAGATCCTGAGCAGGATCTCTGAATGCTAATTATGATGCAAATAAATGTGCTGTAAGCAACAAGGAGGGTACCAGCGTAGCAGCAGCGTTATCATACACGTTTACTGCTTCTACACCACCGATACCAACCAGAGCATTAATTTAAACAAAGCTTACTGCACATTTATTAAATCCACTTGTGGTCACATTTGCTACAGGCCGAGTCGTTGGCAGCTTCGTGACTGGATGTCTTTGTGCCAGTACAGCGCTTCACACACGGCAGCTCAGAAAACAGAACGTGTGTTGCCACAGCTTAAGAAGCAGAAAAGCCGGCAAAGAAAAACCACGGAAGCGAAGGGGCCGAAGGTGAAACGACACCTACCTTTGTCTTCTTCTCAGGGCTGGGAGGCAGCTCTTTGTTGGGAGGTGCCGTGATATCGTTCCCTGTCACAGCTTCAGCTGGTTTGGTCTCTTCTGGTTTTGCTGGGAAGAAAAAAAAAAAAGGAAGGGAGACTTTGTAAGTTTGAGGTGTTTTGGGTTTTTTTAACGTGATGGGGTTTTTTTTAGTTTACTAGTATTCATCACAGAAGCCAGAGACAGACCTGAGCCAGTTACAGGTTGGCTATTTCTGGAAAATCTCCCCCAAACCAGAACACCTATGGGAAGAAAGATTTTCCTTGTAACAGGACAGGTTCATCCAGATGCCGTTAGTATCCGATCTCACATATTATTCCAGTGGGAAAAGACAGGCAGCAGATGAAGGAAACCTCCGGTTTAATTAAAATAAGCAAACCTTCCCATCTTTCAAGTTATTAAAATAAATTGTTGGAGTGTTAATGGTGAAGTTCTGACCCCTTCCGGGTTTTACGCTAGGACTTATCCTGAAGCAGGGCGCTGTTGCCACGCCATCCCTATCGCTAGGGCTGCTGCTTCTGGACCTTCCTGCTACCTGTGTCCACGCGTCGCCGCTCTCAGCGAGCGGGGAGGGGTCCCGGCAGCCGAAGGGAGCCAGGCTGCTAACGGGGGAGGTCGCAGGGGAAAGCAGGGACACGGAGATCTTGTTCTGACATGCGTGGATCCCACCGACCCTCGTTAGCGTGGAACCCCTCGTGCCATGCTGCTGCACGCGGTGTCTCACGGTGCGAAGCTTGGGTTCGGTCACCAGGGCTGCCCGGTTTTCACGGCGATCGCTCAGCGCTGCCCTCGCCCCCAAAGGCCGTCGCGCTGAGCGGGGACAGCGCGGACACGCGCTCTGCTCCTACCAGCGGCACAGCAGCCACCACCGCTTCCTCGTCTCCGTGTGAAAACCACTCTCTACAGCATTGCCCAGCCCCCGGCAGGGGAACGGCTGCCCTCCAAAGCGAGCTGTCCAACGGAACAGGAATTCAGGAGCAGCCCAACCAAGCTTTCTCCCTCACCCTCACAGACCCCGCAGCAGAACTGCCATCCTGCCTTGCACCACGGGACGCTTCCCCGCGAGCAGCTTTCCGGAGGCCGATTCTCAGCAGCGGCGCTGCACAACCGCACTGCCATGAGCCGTCTTCTGCTGCGGTTCCTGGGGCACCGGCATTTTATGAAGGATACGGTGCAAACGACCGTCACAAATTTATGCATCTTCCCTTGTCATCCGGGGATTAAAATAAAGCGTTCTCTGTGTTGGATGTTTCTTTTTATAACAACGCAACAGATTGTGACGCTGCGGCGCACGCTAAGGGCCCACCAGACAATAGCCTAACAATTCCAACAGCAAAAAGGTCGTTTTCCCCCTCTTTTGAAAATTACTGTTTGTATTTCACATTTTCTTGTTTGTCAGTCCTGAAGGGAGCATCCCAGCAGACAGTTCAATTCTGGTACAAACGCCACTGTTGAAACAAGCAAAATAAAGTAAAATCGTGCCCCCCGCCTGCCCCGGCGATGCTCAGCAGCAGGATGGCTTTGTTGTTGTTTGTTTTTCTGACTGCAGGACAAGTTTAGAAGCCTTTTTTTCCCCTTGCCTTGCATTAGCCTCTTCCTAGTCATTTAGCTTCCAAGTCATGCTGAACGTTTTGCAGCACCAGGTTTAGCACGCTAGGCATACAAAAAAAGACTTGTGAAGAAAGGGAAGCACCAAAATGTACAGGTTGGACCCTGGTTTTAATGCAAAATTCTTAAGAATCAGTCACATTCACCTAGAAAGCCCTTTTTTTTGTAGCTAATCTGTATTGGCTCCTCTATACTAGTTTCCTCCACTGCATTTCAACAAACCTTCCTACTCCCCCTCATTTAACCTGTCAGTTTTATCTACAGCAACACCAGAGAGAGCAATTGCTGCCGACAGTTCCCGGGTCTGTGTAACAGCCTCCTGTCCACTCACTGTGCCCTGCTCCCACGACCCCACGCCTGGGGCCGGCTTTGTTTTGAATCCTACCAGTCTCAGATACCTCCGACATCGAGGTGACTCCCCATCCGCCGGGAGTTACCTGTCACCTACTGCCGGTCGCTGTTACTTCAGCTGATTCAGCGGCAGCGTTACCCCCCTCGCTGGCCGGCAGGACCCCAGCATCCACGCAGCAACGTGAATTCGTCTGCTCAGGGAGCCCAACGCGGCTCCTCAAAAGGCCTCAACTTCCCAAGTTTCAGGACTGAAGCTCCAGCAGCTTCCATGTGTCTGAACTACTGATAAAGCAAATTTCACGTTATTTAATCAAATACGGGCTGCTACACCAGAAATTTGCAGGGAGTAACTCCAACACACAAAATTACCAGAGTACAGCAAGGCTCTACAAAACAAATCGGATTTTTTCTTTTTTAAACATAAACCAGAAGCGCAGCAGCCCCAAGCGGATGGAGCGGCGCTGCAGGACGGCACACGCAGGGGTGAAGTGAAGTGAACTTCTAGCTGTAAATAACAGCAACGACCGACCCAGGAGAGCAGGGCAGGGAGCTTCCCCGCTTCGGGGGCTGCAGGACATCACGCGGGTTCCACCTCTCCCAGCCTCTGCCGCAGCGGGGCACACAACCCCGCACACAGCCCAGGGGATGACAGAAGGAGAGCTCTGTGTTGTGCTGCCTCAATTTGAGTAACGACCCAACCTGCTCATCAGTACATTTGCTTTCATTCATCGTTTAATTATGAGGGTGCTCTCTCCTCTACAGCGCAGAGCGCTGCCTGGGAAGATTTCCTAGTTGCAGGGAATATTAGCAAAAGCTGCCAAATCTTAATCAAATTTGTTCATTAGTCTGCAAGAGTTATTTAAGAGACTTTTCAGTTGGCCTGCTCCTCCAAGCATGGCAATGAACCTCTGACAGAGATTTCAAAGACATTTTGTTGGGAGCCCTCGCGGGGGTGGCTGCTCTGCCCCGCGCGGGGCTCCTCCTCCGGCCGCCGCAGCTCCTGCACCTCGTGGTGTTCGCTGATGGAGAAAATTCAGCTCAGCTGAGTCAGCACCCAGAATTGAATTTCTCCCGGGGGAAAGGGGGACAGGGGCTTGAAGGAGAGCGGGAAGGACGTTCCAGTCTGGCATCTTCCACCAATAAACTCGGAGGCATGACCCTGCGATCAGGGTGACTTTCTGCCTGCTGCTGCTCACTGCAACGGCAGGCTGCGCCGTGCCGTTCGGTACGTCCATCCTCGACCCCGGCTTTCCACTCGGTACTCACCGAGCGTGTTTTTAACGGTGGAAATCAAACTTTTTGTACACGTCTGTTCACAATACCGCAGCACTGCTTCACAATTCGTAAGAGCAACGCTGGAAGCAATCATTTGCGTCTTAAGTGCGCAGAGAAAACAAAAGCCTCCGCGATGACAACCAAACCCCCAACCCCCAAACTCCAGAATTCTGTCTGAGGTTTTACTGACACCGATTATGACAGAGCAGGCTCATTAAGTGGTGCTTACATCCCCCTAACAGCGATACCAAGTGTCCTTCAGACACGCTCCAGCCGGCCGAAGGCAGGACGGTCGGGATTCCCGACATGCTGCGCGGAGGAGCGACCCCCGGGGTGGCCCGGCACCCCTCACACGGACACGGTGCTTCAGGTACTTCCTATTTATAACACCTGGCTGCCTCCAGACGGCTTTAGACAGAAAGGCCCGTTCTGAGAAGAACGCTGAAGAGACCACCCGGCACATCAAGGATCACGGCAACGTTCTCCTTGACAAGGTTTCCCTCTCACCTGCTGCAGGAGGGGTTTGGCACCGGCGGAGGCAGCCCTGCTGTCAGACGAGTGCCTTCTCATACAAAAATCTGCTCAAATTCAGCAACATTCTAATCCACTGAGAAAACCCCACCTCACAGTCTGAACCCTGCTGCCCACTGAAGCCTCGGGTGACTCGTGGCCGTGCTGGCCACGCTCGGTGGCCCATCTCCTAGTGCTTCCACCTGCATCCACACCGTTCCCAGCGCCAGCTCCATACAAGCCACCTCTTCAGCACAGCACTGAAGCTACGTTTGGCAAAGGCACGCTAGAGCCAGCAACAAGTTAAAAAGCATAATTTTAGAACAAATTTGTCACCAGAAACCAGAAGTTTGCCATTGCTGGATGAAGGACCTAGCAAACAGGACCGCACGGTGTTCAGATAAAACTGCGGTCAAAGGGTACAAGACTCCTAACAAACCAGCAGCGGCGATTTTTCAGAATAAATAGTAAAACTGAGATGATCTGACGCTCCAAAAAAAAGCTTCAGCTCCTCGTCAAAAACAGGATCATACTCTTCCTATGGATCTTAAAAGTTATGGAAAATATAACTCATGTTTGTCTCCTATGAGCAGAGTGAGCCATAAAAAAACCCTACTAATGAGGAAATTTATAATTCTGCCTCCAACAGCCAAGTTTAAATACCGTGACGCAAATAAAGCATGTGGGGCCATCCACGCAGCCGTGGAGTGGGCACGGTCTCCTGAAAGGCAATGCATCCAGATTGTTCGGTACCAGCAGCCTCTCATGGCAAGTTACTGACACAAGAACCTTGCTGTCTGAGGAGACTCTGCACCTATTTTATCCTTAACCTCGTACTTCTGTACACGCTGCCACTCGCTCGGTGGTTACTCGCAGCAGGTGAGCTGCCAGCAGCAGTGAAGCGAAAGCAATCAAAGCAGACGATGCAGTGGTTTTTGAGCATGAGATCTTCTTTTTTTCCCAAAAAGAACCACCCATAGAACAACTACCTTACCAACCGTGTGAAAGACCAAAGCTGTGCTCCAAGGCTCAACGTCCATATTTAAATAGATGGTTATTGCTTTAAAAAGCCTCCCCTGTTCCAACAGCGAGTCTCTCCGCAAAGCCTCCTGTACAGCCCTAACACAGCTCAAGAGAAGAGGAGCCTTCAAGCACATCCCACCACCAGTCAGTCAGACCCAACGTGTTCCATCACTTCCACAGAAAACCGTCATCCACGCAACCCCAAGATAAATATGCCAAAGCTTCTCCTCTGGTTATCTTTCCTTTAGGGGGACCCTCTCTCATTAGCAGGAGGTTAAGGCATGGAGCGTGCCCCTTTGTATCATGAGGATGGTCACAGCCTCCCTCCAACTGAATTTAAAGAAAAAGAACAAAAAGATGATGATGATGGAGAACTTAGTTGATTTTAAGCTCTGCTGTCTGAAAACCACAGGCATCTTTTGCAAAAGACCACGACACGAGACAAACCAAACTCAGTGTTTTGATGGAGTTTTGCAGACGCTAAGGGGGGGCTCTTCCTCAAAAGCAGCCACAAAGCGGGGGCAAAAGCTCAAGTCTGTTTGAAAACAGCCCTGCTGGGCGATAGGCAACAGCAGCGGAGGTGACAGTCACCTTCACGCTGCTGAATGAGGCAGCAGAGCGGCGCAGGAGGGAAGGGCAGGGTGACACCAACGGCCCCGCCGCTCCCTCCCCGCTGTACTAGCCCAACACAAAAAGGAGGGCTGCAGACCCCCCCACTGAAAGCCAAGACAACGCTCCGTGGCTTTAACCTTGAACTCGTTACTCAAAATGCAGCTACACCTATTGCACAGGGCGCCTGTGAGAAATCAGCGGTCTGCCTGCACGGCTGCTCCGGCGTGGCCAAGCGACACAGGATCAGAGCCACGAAGGGCTGGAAGGGACCTCGGGGGCCACCAGCCCAACCCATCACTGAAAGCAGGTCCCAGCAGACCAGGGGGCTTACAGTCATGGACCAGCACGATTTCCAAATATAAGGAAAAACTTCTTCAGCGTGAGGGAGGTCAAACACTGGAAGAGGCCCAAAGAGACTGCGAGGTCTCCAGTCCCTGGAGATATTCAGGCCTAGAAGGAACACAGGTGGCCCTGGAGGAACCTGATCTACTTTTTTTGAGCCAGGGGTTAAGCCAGAGGCCTCCAGAGCTCTGTTCCAGTTTAAGTGACTCTGTGTTACAGCCACGTAGCGGAGGATGCCCACATTGTACACAATTAATCATACGTCTTCTTGAAGCCAAGTCCCGATTATGAATAACTATATATAGGAGAAAAAATACCCACCCCACTCTCCTCCAAGAAAAACCCACCTCTCACCATCCTGTGACTTGCAGCCTGGAGACTACCCGCTTGTCCAACAGCTTTTTAGCCCATGTGACCATTTAATGTTAGGACAGCAGAACAATATAGGTTGGAAGGGATGTCTGGAGGTCACTTAGCCCAATCCCCCACTCCAGTCATACCAGATTGCTTGGGGTTTTTTCAATCATATCCTGAGCATCTCCAAGGATGGAGATTCCACACCTTGGGGCTTCTCCTGCAATATTTCATTAGCCTCACGGTTAAAAAAAAAAAAAAAAAAAAAATCACAATGCACAAATTCCTGGCACAAGATGTTTTACAGCTCTACTGTAAGTTGCTCACAAGTCACCCAGCAGCACCATTCACTTTCATCTGCTGCTGCTATTTCCGTCTGATGACCCATATTCTTATACTGGAAAAACTGAACGGTCTTCTCTTGTTCACAACTTTCCTGTCATTGATGACTCTAGAGACAGCAATCACAGCCAGCTCCCTCTCCAGTTCTCTCTCTTCCAGGCTAAAGAATCTTAGTTTCTTTGGCCATTCCCCGTATGAACTTCTCTAATACGATGCCTTTACTTACCACACCTCTGATCCTATCACAACCTTTTTGAGGCAGAGGACAACGTGCAGATTTACACACCACATTCAGAATGCAAGTGCATAATACATTTATAAATTGATGTAATTTTTTCTAGTCTGTTCTCCCTTCCTTTCCGAATTGCCGAACTCCACAAAAGCCTCCTTATGACGTCTGTAAAATCCCTACACCAGTAGCATTATTGCTCCTCCTCTACAAGTACAGAAACAAAACCATGAGGGTTACAGCTCGTGCGAGGTGTCATTGCGCTGGAACCCAAGAGGAGAGCACGCACAGACCTTCAGTCTTTCAGATCCCTTCACCACCAGTTTGGCTGCAACAGCTCTCTCGTGAAAGCTGTTACTGTGTGTGAATAAACCAGGCACTAAATCTGAAAAGCTTTACGGTTCTTGCTTCCTTCCCTGAAGAAGTAAAATTCGGAAAAAGTATTTATAGAAACATACCCTCTTAAAAGTTAAACCATGTTACTGCATTGTTTTACAAACCATGGAACTCGGAATAAAAGCCTATGGGCATGTATTTCTCAAATACCATGCAGTACTTTAATAAAAAATAAGCATTCCCAGAAGGTCATTCTCCACCTCAAAAGGAACAGGTGGAGCCCCCAGTATAACATGCCTCAGGCTCATCTCAAAAGGCCAAAAGCAAGTATGTCTGTTTTCTGGTACGGTGGTGAGCACGAGCTGAAGTGAAGACAAAAGGGCAGCAGTTACTGCGCATCTGGAAGACCTCTAAGAATGTTCCATCTTGTTTCCCTTTCTCTGCTTTATTGACTAGTTCAATGAGCATTTCAGCGGGTACCTGAGACTGTAACATTTAAATCCTCTCCTCTCCTCCCTGTCCCACTTGGTAAGGGACTCGCTCCCACTGTACGGGGCCTGTATTTCCCCTGCCCTGCCCCTGGTCACCGGTTCAGGCTGGCTCACCTACGTGCTGCAAAATGGAAGGGGACTCGCGGCTGCACTCGAACGTGCTGGCGAAGGAGGCCGGGCACTCATCTCCCACAGCCCCAGCAAGGGATATTCAGCAGGCTAAGCCGAACGAAAACATCATTCAATGAAACAGCTCCATAATTCTCATAGGGATTAGAGTCATCAACTGAAAATCCATTAAGAGAAATAGATTAAGCAATAAGGCAATGACCATCTTTACTCTCCCTCTTAAACGTAAACAACCCTAGGAACAAAACCGGACCGCGTTAAATACTGCTTTTGCCAGAAATGCTGCAGAGAGGCACGAGCTCGCTCTTGTCCCGCTGGCCCCATCCAGAAGGAGCTGCTTGATCACGAAAATCACCATCAAATAAAGCCTTTTTGCTTAAGGCTCTTAAAGCAAAAGTATCTCCAAATATAACAAATCTCAGTTTAAGCAGAAATACAACCCTTATCTGCTTTCTCCTCTCCAGAAAAGGCTAAATAAAATGTCTCCTGCTTGACCCAAATACAGACTAGCTAAGCATTTTATCTAGCACTGAATGCAACTCAATCCATGTGTACATTTGCAGTTGTTATCAAGAATTGAGGAATAAACCAGATGTCCTCTTTGCCTGTATCTTGTAAATCCAGGTTGTTTAAGACTCTATTTTTAACCCAGGGAGGGAAATCCTAAATCAGAACTTGCTCTTCTAGAACAGCCTAAACTACTTGCCATGCTCAGCTAACATGGCATGAACTGAAATCCAACAGCTATTTAGAGTCATTAACATGCTCTGTTTGACTGCAATACTGTGCTAAAAATTTGACGCTGGATATTAAAAAAAGTTAACAAACCCATGAGCTTTTCCCTTTTCATTGATGAAAGTGGAAGCACATTCATAAAACCAACAAAAAAGCTCTATTTTCTGTCAATGTCCCTGACAAACCAAAGCGAGAGAGACAAGCACTCCTCCCAGTCAAACTAAAAATACCAGCAAACCCACAACATTAGCTGAAGCTGTCTCAGAAAGGATATCAAGTGGGGAGCGGGGAAGAAAAGCCGCCTGAATTCATATCGAGTCCATCCATCCAGCGGGTCTGAACGCTGGTGGAACCTCAGCGCATCTCCAGGCGCCGCTCGAGCTTGGGCAGTGCTTGGGCCAGGGGACACCCGGGGTAGGTTCAGTACCTGAAGGCATGAAACTGCAATTCCACCGCGTTCAAAGTGCAAACCAAGCACCAGCACGATCTGAACACTCAAGCACAAAGATATCACCAACGACCCGACCAGTCCGACGTCAACTTCTTGCATGTCATGACAGCAACAACAGGCCACAGAGAAGCTGGGCTGAGGGGTCTGTCTAACCCTTGTATCAGCTGATGGATCATCGGCCTTGGGACTCAAAGCACCACGTTTGATGTACCTCTACCCTACCCAGCATACCTGGAAGACCCACCCGTAGAAAGGCCCGTTCTTTAAGCCCTGGCACACTTGGCACCTGGAGCTCGCAACAGGAATTTCCAGGGACGAGCAGCGCACGGCCACAAACAACATCCCCGCACAAGACCGGCACGTGCTGCCCTCAACCCGTCTTCCGCTACTGAACAGCTCTCGCTCTTCCCAGCCCTCCCCCCGACACATCTGCTGGAAACCAGCGTTTTGAAGGTCGTCGCCCTTGCACGGCCAGAAGCTGTGATTGCTGGGAAGGCACAGCGGGTGCTCCGGAGCAGGGAACCCTCCTCGTTCATGTCACGGTTACAATACCTTCAGCATCAATTTTAAACTCTGTCCATGAGATGCCAACGTTTGTTTTATATTTGAGGCTGAACATGCCTTAAACTTCCACTGAACTACCCACAGCCCATATCAGGCACTGTTGATCACCGGTGCCTTCATTTTCTCCTCCTTCCCACAGCCTACAATCCCTTCTTTCTTTTCTTTCTCATTAGAAGCATGATTTGATCTGGCAAGGAGCCTTGTTAGCAAGCCACCATCCACACCACTAACATTACTTGGACAAGTATCATTAGTTCATTAGGAGGTAGCTGGGCTGGTATTTCCTAATCCCGTAATTACCTTTAATCTGTGTAAACCTGAGGCGATAGGCTCTCACAGCCTGACTCTGCCGGGTTGGAAGTCTCAGATTCTATATTTACCTAAACCACAAAGTGCTCTACTGCAAAAAAAAACCCTGCAGGAGATTCGTCGCGCCCCTTGCTTACAGATGGATATTAAAAAAAAATTTAAAAAAAGTCAGAAAATCAAGACAATTTTCCTGATGCGCACACTGAACTGCTGAGTACAGGGAGGTGACAGTCCCGAACGAGCACGGTCCAGCGGAGCCTGGAATTCCTGGTACTTCAGAGCAGAAAATACTTCCAGCTAAAGGAAATTCAAAGAAAATGCGAAAAGGCAGAGGTGAAGGCAGTGGGGAACGACGTTGCTTATCTAAGTGAGACCACTGGAGGTGGCACATTAGGTACGTGCGATAAATCACACAACGGCTTATACACAACGCCAACATGAATCAAATCCGTTGTTCAGCGCAGGGAACAATGCGCCCGCTTGTTTTGGTGAGAATCCGCAGCGATTGCTGCTGAAATCAGGGACCAGAGCAAGTTCTGCAGCTCCGCTCTGATCAGGACGAATCTGCAGCCAAATCTCCTTGCCTAAAACGCCTGCCGTGGGCACACGAGGGACTGGAACGGGTACGCCTTTCTGACAATTTTTAGAATGAAATTAAACTAAATGTGCCATCACACCAACACCCGCTATCCGCAAGAAAGAAATGTTTATGTACAATTCTAGGTCATCTTCAGAAAAACAGGAGTAGCAATGTTTAGCAAAAACCCCACAACTCCGGCTGGACATGACAAGGAAGCCGACTTTTGGCAGAAATTCTGAGGGATGCCATTGGAATGGTTAGACCCAGCTTGGACAATTCTTTCAAGAATTTTTAGGATGAAGAAAGGTGCAAGGGACAAAAGGTGTTACCCAAAATACCAAGTTCTGAATGAACAGCTAGAACGGGCAGAAAGATAGAGGAACGAACCAAGAGAAGGAAAACCACGTTTCCATCGGAGAAACGAGGCACGTCGGCCATGCTGGACACATCGCCCTGTGAGCGGCAGGAGACCGGCAAGGTGAACGCCAAGACTGAAGCGGGGGAAGCTGATAAGGATACGAAGGGGTAAGTCAGCCGTGAATAAAGTGCAACGGAGAGATTCAGAACCAGTTCCACACTTACAGCCGGGGCTGCTTGCCTGGTCAAGTTACTTTTCTGACAGCCGCCCCTCTGCTCAGTGACGGGGGAGAGGACGCAAGAGCTCATCGCGGGAAGTTTGAGAGCCTTTCGGAAACATCGAGGAACTTCTCCCTGTTTTCTCTCGCATTTCAAAAATTCTTTCTAAACTACACATCTATAAAGCAACAAAACCATTTTTTCTTCCAGGAAAGAATAAATCCTGAGTTTATTCTTACCAGTGCATTGTACACAAGAGGACAAAACAAACCGAACCTAACCGGCTGTTGATTCTGGAGAGTGAAAAAAGAAGTTACAACTCTCTCGTATTCTTGCCCAGGAAAGCCCACGAGCCGCCGGCTCACGCAGCTGTTCACGCTCAGACCTCTGGCTGTAAGGACGATCAACTAGCTTTTAAAATAAAGACTCTCAGAGAGCAAAACTAAACCTAGATGCTTAAAAAAAGAGCGTGGCAGTCCGAATTAGCCATCTGCAAAAAGCAACCCAACCAGAAGCCACTGAGCGCTCACATCTTTCAGTGACCTTTACATCACTGATGCTCAGCCCCTCGGGGGAGAACATGTCAATCCACTTTAAATCAGAAAAACATTTAAAACATAATCTAAAGAGCCCACATGTCTGTGTTTTGAAACAGTTGCCTCTCGAGCTCGACAGAATTGGCCAGCCTAGCCAGACCCGGCCTCCTCGCTGTCCAGAACACGAGCCTCCTTCCTAACCTTGCGAACGAACTTCAGTCGCAGAGCGGATGCCGGCAAACCCCACCGCCCCAGAAATTCCGCGACATGAAAGGCGGGCACAAACACAGCACTCTGCTAGTTCTTTCCCCCGTTCCACCTGCGAGAAGCCCGATGGCCCTTTCGTGTTTAAGTACCGAAGGGAGCACAGGCAGACACGCAGCCGCACGGGTCCTACTGGTGCCCAGGCAAACACGACCCCTCCAACCGCGGCTCGCTGCATCGCTCCGGCGACTATCAACAGGAGAGCTGGTGACTCCCGCTGCCTGAAAGGACCTGACATCTCTGTTCAGGCTCTGCAGGAGCGATGCCTGCAATCCGTGACACGCTGCCACCCAAACTGACACTCCTTCATCTCACGACTGCCAGAGTTACTTAAAATCTGGGCACCCAGCAGACCGTAAGGGACAAGGTAACACTGAGATAAGGGAAAGGGAAGCGGATAAGATGTGTTGGCACTCCGGGGAGGGGAGGTCTGTATTGCCAAAACCTCGTTCTACAGATCTCTGACCGTGAGTCTTGGAAATGAAGGCATCTTTGAGAAATTATTAGAGAAAAGTAAAACTCTAACTGAAGACAGAATATGGTTACTGACAGCGGGCAGGACGGAGGATGGGAGCCTCACACGGGCAGCCAGGAGCCGACTGACCGGCCATTGGGTGTCACTAACACGCCGCAAAACCGGAGAAGGTAACTCCGATGTGGTGGTTACCAGAGCACACCGCCCTGCTCAGAGGCTGCCCTTCCACCCTCATCGCTGCGGAGAGCTCAGCTTATCGACCCAAATCAAGCGTTTTGGAGCCCTACCAGGACAGCGCAGCTCTACCCACCTGCATGTTACTCTCCCCTCTCACGGCAGGGCAACACAATTTCAAGTTCCGTATTATCCTCCCAAGGTTTAGCAAACCAGCGGGCTACAAAAAGAAGCCACTGCATGCAAAAATTCTCATGAGTCTTTTGTCTTTATTCCCCGACACATTTTTTCCCCTCTTCCCATGCAAAGCTCTCGTTAATATGGGCGACAGACAAAACACACGGACTATTCTTGCACCAAAAATCTGGGAAAAAAAGGCAGGTTTATTGCTGGCTGAAGCTGGCAGGAGGGACAGAGATGTTGTTCCAGGCTGGAGAACAAAGATTAACAACTCTTCTCACAGATTTTAAAGCCGGGAAGACTGACCTCATACATCACAGCAGTACCGAAACAACAAACCACTACAAAATAAAACAAGCTGCTATTGACACTTCGCAATGGGAAAGGCTCCATTGTAACTGGGGTTTCGGGAAAGAGGTTACAGAAAGTAATGGGGAAATTCCGGGACGCCTGGGAAGAGCTTCGCTACACGAATTGTTCTGCCCATTCACTCTTGCTGGCCCCTTTAAACAGAAGTACCAAAAGGTGCTAAAAAGCTTAACGGAAAAGCGCACTCGGCAGGTCTTTTCAGCATAGATGGAAAGGTTTTAACTTCAATAATGCCTTCACTCTAGCAACGCAGCTTGCAAACCAGAAGGGCACCCCTGCTCCCAACAGGGAGTGGCGAGAGGGTACTGGAGAGACCTACGCGGACCGCTGTGGGTGCTACAGATTCCACAACCTGGTCGTCACGTTTAGGGTCCCAGCAAGTAATTAACAGCTGGTGCTGCCACAGATGCTGCGGAACCAGCCAGGCAATGATTTCTTTACGTTCACGTCTCTCCAAAAAACACACCCTTTGTTCTAACTACCGGAACCGGAGCCGCGTCGGTCTCTTCAGGTGCACTGAGCCGCCCACCCCCTGCCTGCGGGCTGTCAAGTCAGTGAGCTGCTCCCCAGCTCCTGCCAGCTCGCTCCCCAGGAAGGTAAAAATTAGCAACATACCATCACGTGGTAAATCTCCTTGCTTGGGAGACGGAGAGCTCTGCACATTGCTGACCTCGATTTCTTTTCTTTCCAGTGGAGCGGTTTTGCTGGATTCCATCTCGGTGCATTTGCTTTTCGGAGAATCGGACCCAGCAGCTCCATCGGTGGCATTTCTCTTCTCCCTCTTCACCGCCGCCTCCTCCCTCTCTTTGTCCTGGCTGCTGATTTCAGGGATTTGCTCCAGCTTGCTGTGATACAAGCTCGGGCTGCCCAGCTCTTTCTTGATCGAGTTGCTGCCGCTGTTCCACTCCTCTCTCTTCTTGGCAGCCGGCTCCTCTGCCAGGAGGGACTGATGCTCCTTCACCACCAGGCTGGGCAGCCCCGCACGGCTCTGCTCGGGACCCGAGCTGCAGACAGATGTTTGCTCTTCTGACACGGTCATTGACCTTTTCATCGGGGCGCCCGGCTTTCTGGCTGTGGGGCTCGAGCACTGGGTCAGGCTGCTATTAGGAGAGAGCAGACCAGTAGCGACGTCTTCTCTAAGCACCGGCTCAGGGTATTTATCAGCCAGGTTAAGGGTTAGGGGCACCGACAAGTGAGAGCACTCTGACATTGCACGCCTCATTGCCTTCCTTTGGTGGGCAGCCCTGTTCAGAAAATTGCTGTCGTCTGCACAGCCCAGCTTGTCTTCCATCTCTTCCTCCATTTCACTGGTATTATTAAAGTAACTACTTTTGGAGTCATCTTGTGCGAGCTCTACGGTGGTAGTTGGAGGTTCTGGCTTAGATGCTGCTGAGGAAGAAGAAAATCCACTCTGCACATAGTTGTCATTAACCACCCCAATTACACAATAGCTGGGGGCTCCATCTTTTTTCACGGTTGCTTCTTTAGACCCCGAATCGTTAGGCAGGACAGGGTGGAAATTTGGATTCCAGACACTGATTTCCTGTTCCTTCATGTATTTGCTGGGATCGCTCTCCGACACAGACAGATTGGGCAGGTTTGGGTCTGGCTGGCATTTGGTCTCCATTCCAGCCTTACCGGCTGCTTTCTCCTGATCAGTGATGGCTTCATTTTTACCCAGCCCCGGACCAGGTTTTTCAGCTCCTGCCTGTCCCACATGAAAATCTGTAGTCTTAGGGTTTGCAAAGTTCCCTTCAGCAGAAGGAAACGTTTCGGAAAGCAAAGACCAGCTCTCAAGGTGACCTGCAGCTGCCTGGTATTTTTTGCCTTGCACCTCAATTTCTCTTTTGTCTTTCTGAGCTATTTTTAGCTCTTTGTCTAATTTTCCTTCAAAGAAGCAGAGCTTGTCCTCATCCGTGAAACCAGCATTCTTAACGAGCCCGTCCTTAATCGGTCCCCCTGAGTTTACATTCAAGCCAATCTCATTAAGCTTCCCCTCAGTCCTCTGCCATTCGAATTCAGTTTTGCCGAAGTCTTTCGGGGACTCCATGCAGTGGAAGGCTTCCGAGAAGCTCTCCGCGGTCTTGCCTTTGCACAGCTGGCTGTATTCGGAGAGCGATGCGGGCTGCTTGTTCGAGAGAGACATCTCCGACCGCTTCGCTTCCTCCCGCGGCTGTAACGCCGGCTCCGAGCGAGCCGAGCTCGCAGGCTGCTGGCGCCGGTGACGACACACCATGCCCCCTGTATTCATGACAAAACTCCTTCCTCCCCACCCCCTGCCTGCCGCACGCCTTCATTTACTGGATTCAGCCACTAGTTCAAACGAAAACGGCAGGTTTCATCCTTTTGTAAAAAATCAAGAGGAATACACTTCTGTAACAGAAATACCCATCTCTGGCTGGTCACTAGCGGGGGCTTAATCACCTCAGTGAAAGGATTTTTCTGTGAGCAGCGTTTCTCGGGCAGTTACACGGTCGGGGAAATATTGCCATCTCCTTTTTCTCTGTCAAACCAGATTATGATCAATGCATTTGGAAGTATTAACTCCTGCTGATGAACCACTCTCAAGAATCCTCAGGAACTAAGGTCAGCGATTTTCCTCCCCCTCAAACAAAACCAAAACAAAGCCCAGCCCCAAACACTACAGAGCAGAATGGCCTCTTTCAGCACAAGGGCTTTGTTTTCAGTGAATTCTAATATATTCTTTTCCAGTCAACAGTGATCACAAGTGATGCTGTAACGAGGATTTCACGATCCACAAGCCATACCGCTCATACAAGCAAGTGGACAAAGCTGAAAAGGATGAAATGGGCCAAGTTAGGAGAGATTTTGCAGTCCTAAATACTGTAAACTTGATTTTTTTTTTTTTAATATGAACATATCTTACAATACTTTTGAACTGCGTTTTTTCTCTTGCACTTAATTTGCACCTAGCGTTTCACATGTTGTGTTGATCCACTCAAAACCAGTGTCAACACACACCGAGCACACTGCTCTGCCATCCTACGAAGCCTCTGTACCCAGCATCCTTGACAAGGCTTTTCCACCTGCTCCTCTGGATTTGGACACTCCTTCCCTGGTTAAACTGGGACCCACCTGAGCTGGCTGAAGGCCGTCTCTAGCCACTCGGCCACCAGGATCTGGGTTGCTACTGCTGCATTGGCACCAAACTGCAGTCTCGTCTTTTTTTCCTCAAGTGCTGGTACAGATTAATCCTTGATTAAGGCAAATTTTCTTCTTTAAACCAGGGTCACAGTACTTTACAGACACTGAGATACTCCAGGCCGGGAAAAAATTTTGTCCTTACAGCTGAAGCAGTAAAAGGACTCCCTGCTATAGTTTAACTGAGCATAAATGTATTTTTACACCCAGAGACTGCAAGCTACACTACGCCCCCTGAATTTAACCTGCTGCTGAGAAATGCTACAATCCACACATTTATCTACTTGTATTTAAGCTTTGGATTTAAGACACTGCTATATTTAAAAACAATGACTAAGGAACTGTAAGTTATATGAATCTTTCATGACACCCTCTAATTAACCAGAATAGTTCCACCCACAAGCTTCACTTCTCGAAAGGCCTCAACCATTTCTCTGTACTTTAAAATATTCATAGGTGTCTTGCTAGTGGAAAATGGGACCTTAGCTCAAGGCTTGCGCTCTCCCTCGTAACTGATGTAGGACTAATGTCTGCAAGCAGTCGCTCACTCAAAGTACTGAGTCTGCTCCCCAAAATGGCAGACCTTGGAGGCATCTAATCCCATCTATTCCGAAACTCTGAGGCAAATCTCAGTCCACTAGAGATCATGTCATGCACTTCACCAGGAGGGAGGGCAAGTCTGTAAAGCTACCTGAAACCACCCAGTAGGTTTTGATTTGGTTTGGTGGGGTTTTTTAATAATCTCTTTTAGTGGAGGAAATGACCCATATTCAACACCTGGGACGCTCCGAAGCAGGAGAATGCTTAGCTATGAAAAATCTCTGAAGTCATCTGATACTTAATCTCTCAGGACAGTAATGGAGGTAACGCAGAGTTCATACACGGAGAGCTTTTCAACAGCTTCACCCTGCACGTCGCAGGACTGGGTGGGGCTTGGGGCAACCTGCTCTAGTGGAAGGTGTCCCTGCCCATGGCAGGGGTTGGAACTGGATGGTCTTTAAGGTCCCTTCCAGCCCAAACCACTCTAGGGCTCTGTGATAGCATGTTGTTTCCAGATACTCATCCTCAGTTCCAGAGCTCTAGCCTCCACCTTCTACCAAAGGCATTTTTTTCCTTTAGATGTGTTAGTGTTCTGCTCCTGAAGCTATGCTATGGTGGTCGGGCTAAGCTTTCAGCAAGAACAGAAATCGCCACTCAAGACGTGACCAGCAGCCCTCACACCGGAGCTTTGGTCCCAGTTGTTCCTTTAGAGTCCTACAAACTGTAAATTCTCTCCAGAATTACAAAAGGAATGAGCCAATGAAGGTAAGTAGAAAAGGGTGGAGGGATGTGCAGAAAACTGGAGCTGGACAGATGGTGAAAAACAACTGAAGGGAGGAAGGGCCCATGCTAAAGAGGAGTTGGGTTAGAAGGGCAAGTTAGACTTCCAAAAGGAAGCCCACCCGCTGCTTTTACCCTTAGGTCAGCTTTCAGGAAGATTTCATACTCTTCAGACATGAAATCTGGGGTTTCACAACCCTTTGTGGCTCTCCACCATCTCTTTGAGAACGGCAGTGAAACAGTTATGAGCTCTTGTGAGTCAAACCCTGGTCCAGCTTCTGGACATGGAGATTCACCCACTGCCTGGAGCTCCTCGCAGCCTGCCAGGGACAAGGTAGCAGCCTGTTTCACCAGGAGGAAGGTTATATTTTGCCTGTTTGCATCCTCTTACCATCATTAAAGCCTGTCTTTTCTTCCAGGTGCAGCTGACACAAACGAGCCTGTCAGGGAAGCTGAGCGCATACAGCACAACACTTCAGTGCCAACACTAAACACGTCTGTAGTCAGTGATCTGAGCTGCTTGGATCTATTTTGATGCTTCTATGGCGTCTCTGAACACGAGCATTTTCCAAGGGAAGCCGTGCCCGTGTGCTGCAGAAACTGCAAAGAATCCCTGTCCACTTCACTGGGCTTTGCCAGGTAAAACTGGGCTGCCCAGGCCGAGCCAGTGCCAATAGCCAGAGCAGCCCAAGATCACTACATCACCACGTCACGACCTAATACCCAATCTGCAAGCTTCCAGCCTCAGCAGATGAATCAGCCTAGTGTTTCTATTTCTGCCTCGCTCCCGAAGCTATTACTTATCCCTTCTAATGCCTCTGCTTGCTTTTTTTTTTTTTAATCCAACACAGCCATTCCTGTGCCGTCCTTTGCACTGGTTTCTAAGGCAACATCACTTTCCAGGATGATGAGCTACTCCTTGCCAGCATCGCCAACTAATGGCATCTCTAATTAAGTGTTATTACCAGCAGCAGTCAGTGACCAGGCTGTCCAGAACCACCAAGGACACGCTGGGTCCACAAAAGCCAAGACCATCAACCTGCGGCTCGCAGCTCGCCGGTCTGGGCGTTCCCAGGCGCGTGTTGCGCCGCGCAGCCCCACGCTCGCCGCGAGCAGGACAAGCAGCGGCGCACGAAGCCCGAGGGCCGCCGCCGCCCGCTGCGCTCGCACGCTCCATCGCTCCTCGCAGGCTGAAGGAGCCAGGCCAAAGGACAAAAAGGGGAACCGGAGTATTTCGGATTCCGGCCATCGCAGCTCTGCGCTACAAGTGTCGCCGTTAAAAGGCGCGGCGCCGCACAACACACACAGTCCCGCGTTTCACAGGACATTTACAGATCAGATCCCGCTTCAGGATTTACATATGACACATTAAAAATCCTAGTGATCAGCCAAGACACACTCAAGAGTGCTTCCAACTCCAAATATTACCAGTCTTTAGGCTCCTGTAGTGTTGTCCCACACTGGCTGTACTTCAGGAGAAGTATTTGAGAGTGGAAACTGAAAAGGGGCAAAGCAAAGTCAACGGACTGATACGTCAGCAACGCCAGCAAGGGAAGGTGAGGCTTGAAATTCCCCTAAAAGTTAAACGTCACCACTAAGGAAACCTGTTCAACGTTCTTAATCTGGCAGCATTTACAAACAAAAGTGTATTTGTTTCGCCCTCAGCTCGAAAATCAGCGCGCTGCGGGTGAGCAGGAATACAAAACACAGGAAGAACCCAAAACTTCAGAAGTCCTAGCCAAACTGCGGGGTGCCAGCCTAAAGCGAGAGCCGGGCAGCTAGAGAAGCCAGTACCAGGGTGACACAGCGCCACACCCAGTAGGAAAACAACCCGATGGGCACACGCCGTCAGCTCTGCTGGGAGCAGCCCCTGAGGACACCCTCGGAGCCGGGCGCTGGTGCAGCAGCAAACAGGCCCCTGCACACCCGTCGGCCGCAGGCAAAAACGTCCCCGAAGCTCAACTCGCCTTTTCACCGCGGAGGGAGCTGACACCTCAGCCGACCTCCTGCTCAAGCAGGATTAAGCACGAACGCACAAGCGCAAACATCCGGGGGGAAAGCAGGGAACGGCAAAGTTCTCTTCTCGCTTCACAGCTGCGCTTAACCCTGACGTGAGAAGCGGCTGGTGACACTGTTGGGTTTTCACTGCTCTCACACACCTAACTGGGATAATTAGCAGGTCTTCATTAACAGGCTGCAATATGGTGTTATTCTGACCATTTCAAAAGCATCACTAAAGTAGCACTGTTATCAGGAGGTGCTTGTCCACGACTGCCTTCGTGACGATGATTTCAGGCACGAGGGATGCAGTTATCACACATCCACAGAGGCCACTGCCCCAGCGCGTTCCCGGAGCTGATCAGCTCCTGCCAGAGAAACCAAATTACAGCTTGGGTCCCACAGGAGAATTACAGACACTATATGAATGAAAGGTTACTGTGGAAATGCTGTACTGGTTGTAATGGCACCAGCATAATGGAAACCAGTCAAGGAAAGAAAATATTTAGAGAAGGGGCTTCCTTGTGGCTGTAAAAGAAAAGCAAATACTGTCATTAAGCAGGGAGGGCATTTCTTGCTTTTAAATGTATCTTATTTACACACAAGGGATTTAGAGCTGTCACATTGAGAACTAAGTCCTGTATCACAGGCGGCGACTGCGCCAATGGGCTCCAAAGACAGCTTGTCACCAGCCCAGCCGAACGGCCGGGCGCTGGAAGGATGCCCGCAGAAGGCAGCGGCAGAGGCTGCGACGGAAGCTTTTGAGGAAAGAGAGAAACTAAGCATCAAATGACCACAGGCCCCCCCCAGTCCGCGTTTGGGAGAACAATTCAGAAGCATAACTGTCTAGACCGCAGCGTGGTTACGCAAGAAGCTTTTTCTCTGCCGGCGCCGAAGCCCCCAGCACTGAGTACTGGAGCAGCACTGGAACAGACACACATGGAGACGGCCCTTTCCTGAAGGGCTTGTGCCAATCAAAAACCATAGGAAGATACAAACCCCAACACACTGAAAGAAATGAATTTCTTTTTTTAAAACAGACTAGTCTTTAAGGACAGATTGGAGGAAAAAAACCAAATCTTTCGAAAGTGTCAGTGTTGAAACTGAGGAGGGAAGGGAAGAGCTAGCAGTAAACCGGAACCAAACGGCTCCCCACTGGATGAATGCAAACCTGCCATCGCTTCCTCCGTTAACCACTCCTCAGCATCAGAACCCCAGTGCTGCATCAGCCAGGGCACCTGCGTGGAAGTACAGGCTTTAGGACCCTGGTTTCCACACCTAATTCCCAATTTTATTTTCAGTTCCACACAAGAGGTAGAAGAAAGGCTCAGTGCCATTGTACAGGCTGATAACGTTTTGGTTATCATCTCAGCTGCCTCCTGACATTAAAAGGTGTAAAATAATTTTCCAGAAGAATCTGGGGCAGTTCTCACAATGGCAACAACAAAAAGGAGAAGCTGAAATAAATCCCAAAAAATGGATAAGGGATTAAATTCCAATCGCATGAGCAGCCTTACATCCAATCTTTCTTAACTTTAAGCTACAAAGTCAAAATAAAAAAATAATTAAAAAAAAAGCACAGAAGTTTGCAGGCCTGGTGTTTGAAAGCCACATTCAAACTTCTGTCAGGGAGAGAATCTGCAGCATCACAGTTGCCATGGCTCCCGAGGGAGCTGGATCACAACGCTCGTACCTATTTTAGCACTACACACAGGGGCTGATGCACTTAGGAAAGCCGTCCTGTTATTCTAGAACCCACGGTGCAAGACCTGGGAGCCTGGCTAAAGACATTTTAGCTACTAGACTTCAGCAGAGGATCCTCCAAAACACTGACATGCGCTATTCCGACAGCAGATCACTGACTGCCCACCAGGGGAAAGCAGAGTAGCTTCTACGGGCAGATATCCGGGGTTGCAAAGTACGAGCTGCCCAGTCCCGCCTGACAAACACAGGGGAAGCGTTGGCCAAGTTCTGGTGACAGGCAGAAATACAAAACCTTTGAGCAGTCCATTGTTATCTCACCAGGAGGGTGAACAGGCACATGGAGGGTACGTACAGCCCGTGGCCCCATCGGCTCAGTGACAATCTGGGCAGTAATAATGATCTCCTGGACCCGCGTAGCTCCTGCTCTGTCCAGTGAACAGGCCCACTCACGTTCATGGTCTGGAATCTCAACACCTTGCCCTTCACTGACTTCTGGTTTTGTGTTCAACCGACGCACGAATTCACCGTTTCATCCTCGGATCCAGCCTAAGGCACTTCCACGCCAGTTGTGCCAACTCAGGGATTCAGCCCGGGTTTTGTCGGCGTTTTGCAACTCACTGAACTGCTGCTTCGTTCCGAGTTGGGCAGTGGATGGGAAGAGAGACAAGCCTCGGCTGCATATCTGGATGGCAAAGCAAATCTGCTTCCCTGCTCCTCCGCGAAGAGCTCGACTGCAGCTTACGCTTTGTCACTCAGCCCAGATGTTGTGTGGTCACCCCGAGGCTGCCTGAAGCTACGCCAGGGGCCAGCTCTGCTGCCAGCGCTCCTCCGGCACCGACAGCGGCCGGGTTTCAACGGCCGCCGGAGCACGTCAACCAACGCTTCCCAAACAAGCTCGGTCGTTCAGAGTTCTCTTAAAATAAAACAACAACCGCCGAGTCTATGAAGTGCTGAAAGGGTGGAAAGTGGCTGAGTATTATTCAAGTCCTGAGCGACCTCAGGTCAGGCCAGCTCGCGTAGGTACCGACTGACTCACACGCTGAAGTGCTACTCTGAACCAGGAATCCTTCCACCCCCTACACACTTTACCTGTGCAAAATGTTCAGGAAGAGCTTTTCTTTCTTTGCATGGATCTGCTACTAAAGTTCTGCTCCCTTGAATACGGCAGTTAGCAAAGGAAAGCAAAGACTTTAGCAGACAATGGAGACGCTTTAAAGGAATGGTTTTTTTAAAAAAGATGCTGCCTTTAGCTTTCCCTTTATTTTGTAGCATCATGCACCAAAGAACATCACTTCTGCAGGCACAAGTTCATGCAGAGAACACCACTTTCACTAAAATAGAACTACTTCAGGTTATGCAACACTCATTAAAATTACAAAACCTCTCAAAAACCTGACCAGCATGTTAAGGCGCACTGGAGCTCTACGTTTGTAAAGTTAGTGGCTGCATCATGCAAACTGGCAGCGAGGAACTCCACAGAAATAGGAACAGGAACAAACTTTCATGCCCGATGACAAGGCAAAAACTAAGAGCACGAAAGGGGAGGGATAAACTTCCCCAGCCCATCTCAGCAGACTGGAATTCACAGAGAAGACGCCAGTTCTTTCTGAGGAAGGTTCAGAATGAGCAGAAGGACGAGAATATTTTTTTATTTCATCTCTATCCATACTATATTCTCCACTTCAAAATTCCTACAAACCTCATTAAATTTATGAAATTAATCCCATCTCATTTCCTGTGGGTACAGGGCTCTTGCTCCCTGGACAACAGCCAGGGTAAACAGCCCCAAACACTTACCAGTCCATCCACAGTCTCAGCAGAGAGATAAAGGCTGAAAATCTCCGTCAGTCCCGCTATTGTTTTGTTACGACTCTGCCTCAGCAAAGGTTATTACTCCACAAGGAAGCACATTTTGTGGCTGCAGCGGTTCAAGGTAGCTGAAGATAAAGTCACCAACCAATTGCGGGAGGAAGAGATGAGCCTGAGCCAGGACTAAAACCAGCCCCTGCCACACGCCAGCGACCGAGAACATTTCCCGCCAGAGAAACGCCCGGTTCCCTGCCCGCCGGTGGCACCCAGTGCTGCTGGCGGTCACGACGACTCACCGTGGCACCGCAGGCGAAGGTCACTTCAGTCTCAGACAACAAGAAGCTAAACGTGACGTAACACCAACAAGTGCAAGTTCACGTCAATGTTCTACAAGATACACGTGAAACAACCAAGAGTTGTGGAACTCTCAGTCCCTCAGACCTGGGGAATTAGCACTGTGAGACAGGCAAGCAGAACTAACAGCCTTTTAGGATCAGCCAAAAAACCAGTCATGCCGCGCTCGCTTGTGCCCCGTAGGATTAACGGTCACGTACTCATGCCAACGCACTGACAATAGCAAGGTCTTGCACGCAAGCTGTCTGGATTACGGCTGCGAGCTGAAATCACAAACACACACCTTTGTCTTGCCTCTGCCGGCTCATACCAGTGGGCTTCAGCTGCCTTTGTTTCTCTCTGTCTGGAGCAGCAGACCTGGCTGGCAGAGTTGGCACCCCTCTTGACTTTGTGGGTCTCATGTAGCCTTTTAGCTGTTCTGCTGCTTTAACTCGCTCTTTCTTTGCCTCCTTCACAGCTTTTTGTTCACTTTCTTCTTCTTTACTTGTATCTTGAGGTTTATCTGGTTCAGACTTCAACGCCGGGGCATCCTTCAGGTGAGCTTCCCCAGCGTGAGCAGCATCCTCCTCGGCCGGCTGAGAATGACCTTCGCTGTCGTCTCGAGGACTCGTTTTGGCCGGTTGGGTAGCTGTCAGATTTAAACCAGCACCCTCTTTACTGCCCAGACTGCCCGGGCACTTCAGCGACCTCTGCTCACGCTTCTCGCCCCCATCCAGCTCGGCCTCTTCAGCTTTACTCTCCATCGGTGCCTCTGCCCCAGCCTGCGGCACGGCTGCTTCTGCTTTGCTCGCTGGTATCGCTGCAAGTTCTGGGGAGACGCACCCGGTGTCCTTCTCTCCAGGAGAGACAGTTGCTTCTCGTTTCTCTGTCCCCTTGGCTCCTACAGGAGCTGGCCTGGTTTTTGAATCTGCCACCTTCTGAGGAAGGTCTGAGGAAGCGCTGTCAGCGTTTCGCTGTTTATCAGTGGTTCTTATTTCTTTATCATCCACCTTTGCCACAGGAGAAAGGTGAACTTTGTCCTTCTTTGACTGAACGCCCTGTTTAGCTGAGTGATCCGAAGGAAGTTGTTTACCTGCCTCGCTGCCATCCCGGGAACCAGCCTCTTGGGTTTTATCGTCTTTCTCTGAAACTTCTCTTCCGGGCTCTTTGTGCCCCGGACTGATCGGTTGCTCGCAAGATTTCTGCGCCTGTACCTGCTCCCCAGCACCAGATCCAGGCTCCTCGCTGCTTTTCCCTGCTCCTGCTTCTGGAGGAGGAAGCCCCTGACTTCTTGCACCCTCAGCCGTCTGCTTTGGGAAGCCGGCAGAACCGCTGCCAGTGTTATCTGGGCCAGGTACCGCAGTCTGAGCAAAGGATTTGAAGTCAATTCCTTTATTATTCCAGAGCATTTGAGGGCCAATGGGAAAGTTTTTAATATTTCTGTTTTCATCTACCAAATCCATGTCTTCCATGCCATATTCCACCTCAGATCCCAGGGGAGGCTGCCCTTTGCTCCTGTTCGGTTTTGTCTCTAGAAAACCAGGCTGCTCAGAGGCATTTTTAGCCCTTTTACTACCTCCATCGTAACCCCTCTTTTTAGATCTATCAGTAACTGTGGCCGAAGCGTGACCTGCCACTGCTGGATGCTCGAGGAGAGGAAGGCCACCCCCGCTGCTGCAAGGAGCGGGACTTTCTGCTTCGGATTTCTCAGTCATCTCCACATCACGAGGAGGAAACATCTCTGTGCCTGCTTTATGCTCCAGAAGTGGCTGCTGCAAGTTAGCCTCCACCTTTTTGCATTTCTCTGTACTACTTGTGAGTGATTTTTCTGGCTCCAGAGGTATAGCAGGAGCTTGCACTTCAGTGGTGTCAGTTCGGCCATCCGGCAGGCTCGCTAAAGCACCGCCGTGAGTCTCTCTGCCTTTACCAAAAGGCCGGGTTTGTTCACCACTTCCCACCGCTCCACCTCCCGCAGGGATGATACCTGGAGCCAGCCCAACAGAGTGCTCAAGGCCACCTTCAGCCTTTCTGCCTTTCACATCTCTACTTTTTTTCTTAGGCTTGTCCGTCACCAGTGCCCTGGTTGGACTGTGTGCCCCAGCCGCGTCTGTCCTGCGCCCCAGGAGAGGCTTGGGTGCATCCGCTGCCTCACCTGTAGTCAGGGGCCACGTTTCTTTAACGGTGACTATTTCTGGCTCTGACGTCTCTATTTTATGACCCGAAAGAACTGGCTGATTAGAGAAAGTTCTCCTAGTGCCACCCTGTAGTTCAGGCTTTCCCAGCACCTCTTTGCTTACACCTGTCAGATTCTCTGGCGAAAGCGCTCTTTCAAAACCAGACATCTTATCTTTATCAAAAGTCATTTCTTTTGGGCTTCCAGCCACCTTCTCTTTGCTTGGAAAACTGCTTATTTCCGCCCCAGCCTCCAGGACAGCTGCCTGCCCCAAAGGACTTCTCTCAGTTTTTTTTCTTTTCCCATCACTACACCTCTTTCTAGGTTTTTCTGACACCGGTGTTGCATCAGAATTTATCACAACTGGTTCACCTGCAGAAGTCATTCCGGCCTCCTTGCCTTTATTAATCAAATTTACCCCTCTTGGTTTGCCGATCATGTCGGCCACAGCAAGATGCTTTGCTTCCTCTCTCCTACTCTCCCGCAGGAATGGTCGCTCTAAAGCACCCGAATCAGCCATTTCATGTGTTCCAACACTGTCTGTAGGCTCCTCTGTTTCCAGTTCAACTGGCCTTTGTGTTTCAGCTACCTCTGATGTATTCTCCTGAAAACACTCAGCAGTAACAGAGCCCCTCTCCCTGCCTTTATCACTAACTTCCTTAGTGTTGTCAGTTATGTCAGGAAAACTACTTGGGTCCATCTTATTCTCAAGGAAAGGCTGCTGGAAAAAACTTCTTTCACCTTTTTTACTTCTTCCATCACTACCCCTTTTTTTTGGCTTGTCTGCAGGGTAAGCGTGTGTGATGCTTACTGCCGGATGCCCTCGAGCAGTGACGCCTCTGCCTCTATCGGGGTAAGTTGTTTCTTTTATGGTCTCATCTGTCCTCTCTCCATCAGCGAGTTTGCTGACATCCTCCAAAAGCATCATCTGCTCAGAGCAGCTTTTGATTTTTTTCACTCTCCCTTCACCACGCTTTTTTTTAGGTCTGTCCATCCCCTGCGCAATATTGGGATCTTTTCCAGTCTGCTGCTCTAACACCACAAATCCTTTCCCTTTGTTTTTGTCAGGGGACTCTGCTGCCATCGCTCTGTCCAGGGCTTCAGCAGAGGTGGGCTGTTTGGTTGCATCAGACTTGGCCGACAGAAGACGGGGCTGCTCTGAGAAACCGTCAGCCTTTCTGGTTGGCGAAGCAGTGACTTCCTCGGGTTTTGGCAAAACTAACGGCGTAACGGGCGTTGCAGCAGCATCTGCTGGGGTGTTCAACACTCCCTCTGAAGCACTAAAGTCAACGGCCTTGCGCTTATCAGAGGGCGCTGGCTGAGTTTCATCGGGCGCCTCTGGCTCGCTCGGAAGCTTGTCCGACAGGGCCGCAGCCTCCAGAAGGGCAGGCTGTTGGCAGGATTCGTTTGCAACCCCTTTGCTTTTTTCACAACTACCTCTTTTCTTTGCTGCTGCTTCCAGTGACCCACTGGAAGTCTGAAGCTCACGATGGACAGTGTCACCGACTGCTTCATGCCTGGGAGGTGGGCATTTAGCCTCCTTATCTTCATCAGGAAGGAGCAATTCTGAAGGTTTGGTCTGTAAAGGAGTTTCTGCTTTGCTTACACTGATTGCTTCTGAAAGAGACGCCGGCAGGTCAGCACGTTTTGACTCCTCGTACTCCCTCTTCTCATTTTTATCAAGCAAATCTCGTTCCACAGGCTTGCTTGGCCCCTTTGCCGTAACAGATTCCCCCACCTTAGTCTTGCCTACCTGCTCCAAGGGAACCTCTTCTCTTTTCCCTTTAGATTGCAACATCAAGCTGTCACCTCTCATTTCTTCTGTTTCCATGACATCTCCATTTTTCTCATCCAACACAGACTCTAAGAGCACACTGGGGTTTTGGACCGGCTGTCCTGGGGCTGGCAACGAGAAGGCATTTTGCTCATCCAGGATATGACTTCCAGTGACTATTTTAGCATCCTTTGGGGTATCTGAAGCTCTGCTTCCTGAGGCAACCGACTGCTCTTTGCGGGCTTCAGCAGGCATTACGGGACAGGCATCTGGTTGTTGCAATTCAACAGCAAATGGAGAATTTCTAGGAGCTTTTGCGACTGCTACATTGTCATCCCAGAACTCCATTGTTCTTGGCAGCTGGTTTCTCTTTTGTTTTGGTTTCTTTTTCTTTTTCTTCACAATGGCCAGAGAACCTTCCAAATCCCAGCTCTCCCTTGGCAGACCTCTGGAGCTCTCCACAAACTCTGACAGTGCACTGGGTGGCTGCTCAGTCGCCTTTTTATGCGAAACCCTAGTGCGAGGGGATGTTCCAGCAACGCATCCGAGTTCCCCTACAGAATAGGGGTCTACTTTTGGGGCAGCACTCTTCTGTTGTGGGAGACCTACTAGACGTTCCTCTGGTACATCTGTAATAGGCACTGGTGCAGGTTTTGCTCTGCCAAACCTGCGTTCACTTGATTTGTTAGCTTGCCTTATTTGTGCAGTAGGTAGACCTGGAATACAGGAAGCCTGCTCAAACATCAAAGCGACTATTGGTTTTACAAAAAAATAAATATACTATTTATGTGATTTTAGCCATCTATAACAGTCCATACAGTCACACATGCAGAATTTTCCAGCACTGATACCACACTAATTCTAAAGCCATCTCAGTAGGGCTGGGATAGACAGTTACACGCAAAACCTATTTAAACCACTACCGATAAACACGTCAATGCTATTTGAAAACACGTAATTCCTGATACATGCTCTTACCCCACCAAAAAGCAACAGTTCTTGTAAGGACATGCTATCGCTTTTTAAAAATGCATTAAGGACCCATTTTGCCTCAGCAAGACAAGACAGCAGATAGGCTTTTTATATCTCTAGCTGGCATCCTTCCAAAATGTGAAAATAGAAGTTTAGTGGAAAGACGGGACTAGGGAAGAGAGAAGGGGCATAATGGGGAGCAGAAGAGCTCAGCTTCCCCCAGCACCCACGGTGGAAGCAGCGGAAGGCAGAACTCCGTAAGAGCAGTCACTTGCTGTACTCCGTTACAGGCAGCGCTGGGTTTCCTTAGCTACAAGCCACTGATTTCAAAGAGAGCATCAGCCGTTTGTCAGTCAGCCCCGGCCCACAAATCAGCCCCCAGGCACAAGCGTAAGCAGTAACAGCTCATCAGAGAGGTTGGGTTAGTGGAGCAGGAAAAAAATTACATTTTCCTTTGGTAATTACAAAACTCAGTTTGGAAGGAGGTCTTCACTAGGAATATTGTAATAAGAATTAATGGTCCTTTTTAATACCAAAATAAAAAGCTAACAGTAATGGCAAAAAGAGGGCGAGCTTTTCAACTCTACGGCAGAAAGCAGGTCTGTAAGCCTTCCTTAAGTATGCAAGCAAGCCAGGCCCAGTGATAAAGTGCTAGCAGCACCCATATTTGGGCTTTTAGTGCAGTGAACATGGAGGGGAAAAGAGTATTTAAGAGGGCAGGGATTACAGGCACAGCGCTAGAAGAATCGCTGATGAAGGCAAAGAACCACACAGCTGCTTGGTGCAAAAGAGATTTCTGCTTGCTCGAGTGGCAATGCAGTCAGCAGGAAGAGGTGAAGAGTTCACAGAGGTATTTCCGCTCTAAAATGGAATTATTAGTTATGTTCTACCTGGGGGCTCTTGCAGGGTTTGCTCTTGCTGAGGTTCTGCATGTTGGACATGGTTGTGTTCAGCCTCCTCCTTTTGTTTCTCTGTAACAGGAACATCCACAGCAGTGACAGGTTTTTCTGGAAGGAGGTCTTTCTTTTCTAGTGCAACGGCTTCTTTTGCTTCTACTGGAATTGAAACATGAAAGACACGAACAGAAATGCTTCAGTTCCTATGAGCACAGGCAACCTGCAGATTAAAAGCAAGCCCCTGGAAAGCGCATCGGCTTTATTCTATTTTTAATAGGAATGAAGTTTCTAAGACACGGTAGCCTACTACGTATTATCTCCTCACAATCCCATTTCAAGCAGCAATTTTATCTTTTGACAGCCATGCCAAGGGGGAGGTGAAACGCGAAGGAAAGACTGTCCTGGGGCTTACGCACAGGGTAAGGGTTTGGTTTGGGGTTTTCCCCTCTTTGTAATCAACCAACCTTGGACTACACCAGCTTCCCACTGGAATTCAAATCCAGAACGTAACCCATCACCAGCCTGGAGTCCCTAGCTAATGCTCATCACCCAGTGTTCATACACACCTTGGAACAGATTCATGCAGGCACTACAAAATTCCTAGCTACACATAATTATAACAAGTTTTAATTTGTAAGACATAATTACATTGGAGAGCAGTTCTATATGTAATCAATTTTATCTAAATTTTAAATAGAAATAAAAATTATGACAGACAGTGGTACAACAAATACGGATGAGGAAGAAAAAGACAAGTTATACGGTGCTAGTTTCAAATGTTAAGACTACCCCCTGTTTCTGGCAGTCCCCATGTTAGCACACACTAACAACCTTCTTGAAATTAAACCTTTGCTGCTTTTTCCTCGGTAAGGACAGGAGAAGAGCATCGGTGAGAAAGAACTTACGTGCTGGGGGCAGAACTAGCTGACAGCAAAGCGCTGGCTCCAGCTTTATACCGTGGTTTGCATCTCTCACCTTGGGGTTCTGAAAGGTGGTTCGTCTCTTCTGGACGATGCTCTTCGTGGCGGCTGGGAGGGGCTGCGCCCTCTTGAGCGTTCGCTAACAGACCCACACAAGCTTCTGCGGCTTTCGATTCTTGTTCCACAGTTGCTGTTGCTTCTGCAAACGGAATGTAAAGAACAAAAATTCGTATTGTTTGAAATTTAGGTCAGTTTAAGCAAGATAAAAATCGCTCCCTCACCTAATTATCTCCCACAAGAAACTAAAGTTTTTCCTCACTTTCAGAACAGTGGTAATCTGGTTTTTATGATCACTTTCTGCCAGCTCCCCTCTCCTGAAAGCCCAAGTGTTTCGCTAAAGCAGACGCTCCTGTACTGTCTGGTGTTTACTCTTTCATTCACCCACCTGTGCCCCTCACCACATTCTAGTAGGGTTTTTTTTTGTTAAAACTTCTCTTTTGAAATTCATTCCTATCATTAAACTAAAGAGTACTAAAAGGTAAAAAAGGAAATATCTCACTCCAACTCCTTCTGCAGTCAATCCACATACACAGCCTCTGCCCAGTACCGTTGGCTATATTTGGACTGCAATTTTCTCCCCAAAAGGATAGTGGCCTTTGAGAAATCTATGCAGCACAGAAAATCTATCGCCCAGCGCACGGGAAAAACTAAAACGCCTGCCTCGCCACTTCGACACCTGTAGTTATTCCAAGGAAATGTCACAAAACTATCAACAAAGCCTATCAGTCTACTCAGAAACCGTTTCTGCACGGTAAGAACCTTCATTTGAAAACACTGTGTCCTGCAGGGCCTGTGGAGATTCCAGCGTAAGCTGAGGATGGTAGCGACACAAAAATGATTACTAACAGGGATAAACCACAACGTCTCTACGGCTGCCCCAAAAACCATACATGACTGCTAAGAATGCCAAGTAAAAATAAAAATAAATCATTCAGATACTCTAGTCCTATATTTTATAAGTGAAAATCCTCACGAAGCATTTCCTCTGTCTGTATCTTGACAGCAGAACTGAGCCCTACTTAAGATGTTTGTGTGTACCACAGCCTGAACTCCTAAAAGGAACGTGCTTCCTATCGACAGCCTCACAGCAACGGCGCATCTGTGCAGCCATCGCTGGGTGCTACCCCGAGTGCCGCCGCTAGTGCCACGCCAGCCTACGGCGGCCTTCCCACACCGCTCGCCAGGCTACCTCAAGCCTGAAGGAGGCTTTCAGGCCCGCTCACCCGCCAGAGGCTTCTCGAAGGGCGACTTGTCTTGCTCGCGAGAAGACTTGGATGCCATCAGCTCTTCAGGTGCAGCAACCTTGGTGTCAGCGGCAGAGACAGGCTTAGCTTCTGCAGAGGCAAACCCAGAATCCATGGCAGGAAGAGGCTTGGCTTCTGCTACAGGAGCAAACCCAGAATCCATAGCATGATGATGGTTGACTTCTGCTGCAGGGGCAAACTCTGCAGCTGCTGCGGCCGCAAACTCAGAATCCACAGCTCGGTGAGATTTCGTATCTGCCGCTGGGGCAAATGCCAGATCCCCAGCACGGTGAGATTCCACATCTGCCGCTGGGGCAAATGCCAGATCCCCAGCACGGTGAGATTCCACATCTGCCGCTGGGGCAAATGCCAGATCCCCAGCACGGTGAGATTCCACATCTGCCGCTGGGGCAAATGCCAGATCCCCAGCACGGTGAGATTCCACATCTGCCGCTGGGGCAAATGCCAGATCCATAGCATAGTGAGATTCCACATCTTCTGCTGGGGCAAACTCCAAATCCATAGCATAATGGGATGTAGCGTCTGCTGCTGGGCTGAAGGCAGTACCCACCACTGGGGCAGACGCAGCATGGACAGCATTAGGAGGTTTGGTTTCTGGTGCAGGAGCAAACCCAACATCCACAGCCTGGAGAGGGCTGGCTCCTGCTGCAGATGCAAATCCAGCGTCCAGAGCTTGCGGAGGCTTGGTGTCTCCTGCAAGAACAGACCCAGCTTTTTCTGCAGAAACGGACAGGACATCCGAGGCAGGAACACCGGCTGCATCTGCGACAAAAGCACAGACATCGACCGAGAAATACAGACTGTAAATACCTGGCAGTGTGGGTTACGAGTAGAGAAGACAGGGCTGTCGCTCCCTGTCCTCCTCCTCGTCTTGCACCAGCACTTGCTCCCCCCGTACACCAGTGCACTCAAGCTGTACTAGCCTTTAGCCTTTATGACGCTCAACGCACCCAAGAGCTTTTCCCCCTACAGCCTCACGTGCCTCGTTTTGTACCCTTGCCTCCAGCGTCAGACATCCCTCTGCTCCTAACGCACACAGCCAAGAGACTCGCTGTTTGTGTTTACAACCCACCCGGTGCCGCGCAGCTGGCAAGAGGCCCGAGCTGCTGGACCCTCCGCGGGCTGTAACGCACCCCAACAGAACACACCCAGGAACCACAACGAGGGGCTCTCCCGTGTCGCAGCACACACAAACTTTTGGGGGCACCTTCCCGAGCCCAGCTCTGTATTCCAACTGCAGGAAGCCCAGAAACGCTCCAGGGGCGCAGGCACTCCGTTTAGCGGCCGTTTACGCTGTTCACGGGAGCGGAGCTCCGGCAGCGGCACTGGCACTCCTGACACAACAGGCGCTGCTGTCAGGGAATCACAACAGCCCTTTTAGTCCTTCATGCCCAGCTCGGCCTCGTTTGTTTCTCACATCCTATCTCCTGAACACCGAGCCGTTCGTTGCAAAATAACGTTTTGTCAGTTCACAGCACAATCAAACCTCTGCATTTTCATAAAATCCCCTTAAAGGAGGTTTTTCAGTCAGTTTCAGTTTAACATTTTGGCTGCCCAGAGGCAAGTTTTTACAAATTATCAAGACCCAGAAGCACTACATTCCTCTTCTGCAGCTATAAATTTCAACAGCCCCAAGCACTACCCACGCTCTGTAATGCAGCATGGTGACCTGAACAGCTCAGATATATTGCTGAGGAGATGTTAAAAAAAATAAAAATATATTTCTAGTGATTGTTTGAGTCACATCTAAAAACACCCTCCCCAAACAATGGAAAAGGTATTAAATCATGAATTAGATACTTAAACTGAAAAAGGAAAGGAACTAGGAAAACAAAAAGGTCCCTTTAAAATAGCACTTCAAGATCCATTGAGATAAAACCAATATTCCAGTGAACAAACCAAAAAGATCCATTATGCACTAGCCCTCATTTGGGTTTTGCCCTTTTTTTTTTTCTTAAAGGGATACAACGATCCTCTCCAAAATAAAATTTAAAGATTGTGATTTTACAGAAGAATGAGACAGTAAATAAACAAATATTTAAAGTAGGATGGATGCTCCCTGGTGAATCATGGAAAGTACGGGAATAAAGCATGAAAAGCCTGGACAAAGACTGGTGCAAAATGTACCACGAGTGACACTGTACACAAATACCTCAGAAATTCTGTTTTAAAAGAGAGTCTTCAAAACAGACAGTTTCTAAGGTATTTATATAGAGCATCAGACTCATGGTACAACCACATTCTTGACACACCTTAACATTTTGCTGGAGCTAAAATTTTGAGAAAGTAAAGAATCATTAAACCAGTCACTGGACTGACACAAGGGCTGGAAGGTCAGGCAGGCTGGCTATTCCTCACCAACACAATTCAGGCATCACAAACCTTCCGTCACAACAGAATTTGCTAACACCTTGCTGTGTTTCCTTCAGAAGAGGCAGTCCCATGTCTTTCCACCACGACAGCTTGCTCAGGAAGGGCCTAAACCCAGCGCCAACCTTTGGACGGGGGCACCTTTACCTGATTTTGGTCCGTCAGTAGCTTCAGGCTCTCCTGGGGACGCCGTCACTGCAGCAGGAACAAAACCAGGAGCCAGCGCTGCAGGGCTTTCCGGTAGATTCGGCTTTATTGCTTCAGTCACGGCGGGGGGCACTGGGCACACAAAACCAAGCGTGATTAGGCACTCGGAGATCTCGGCAAACAGCCTTCTCCTCTGGAGCTGGCAGGATGTGAATCACCCTCTCGAGGTGCTGCCTGCTCTGGGCCGCCTGCCGCGGCAACCCTGATGAGTAACTGCCCCGCTTCAGCGTCCCAGCCGGGTCGCGCAACAACAGAACCGCTTTTTATTGTCAATTTTCAGAAAATTAATTGTGCAATGCTCAGGAAAACACTTGTGTTTTGAGAGAAGCACCTGCTGCGGCAAGGTTTAGGAATGTTCCGTTACAAAGCATCCCCGTTCCACCCTGAGCCCAAGGTAGAGCCACCAGCTCCAGAAACACTTTCCGCCCAGGACCAGTGTTAAACTGCTCCTCTCTTCTTCGCTTGTTCACCCAAGTCGGCACTAAGGACCCCCCTGTGGATTAAGTATCATAATACACACGCAACCACAACGCAACTATGTCTTAGTGGAGCTTCAAAGATTTAATTGTACCCAGAGTCTAAAGATAAGTGGACAGAACACACAGGGTTTGCAACTAGAATTTAGTTTAAAATGCTGTTGACTGTGAACGAGCCAAAGTTACGTTTGCTGGTGCCCTCAGCAGCAGTAAACACGAGGGCTCTGACTTGCCATCACGTCAGCAGATTTGACTCTCGGTGTGTACCAAGACTAGAATCCTTGACAGCAGTAAAGCTTTAGAGTTTCTTTTCAAGAGCAAATTTTATTCATTCTATTTGTTATTTTAGTGTCAAGTACTGCTTGAACACCTATCCCAACTGGGAATTAAGGTACCTGCCCTGTAACGGGGATGCACAGAAGGGAGACACAGTCTGGAGCCCACACAGCTTGCTGCTGAACGTCTTTTTTTTTTTTCCTTCTTTTTTTCCTTTTTGCACACATCTACACCTGCTCAGATAATGCCCCAAAACCCAGGAAAAGGGCACGCTTTCGGTGGGTTAAGCCCTGCTACACGATACGCCCCCAAAAGGGCACGCCACTAATACCTACTGATGGCTGTGCTTGGAGCCGCCTGTATTAAATTTGTTACCCCACATCAGCTGTGAACAGTCAATAAAACGCAGGGCTCTCCCCGCCTTACAGCACTAGACCAGAAAAGGCGTGTTAAGCAAGCCCTCTAAAGCACGCTTTTCCACTCTGAACTGATTTGAGAACCAGCAACAGCGTTTTTCTTGGTCAGGTCCCCCTTCACTTCATTAGTGCCTTTTGTCTCTCGAAAAGGCAGCAAGGAGAGCAGCTCTGCTTCTGCTGCTCAGAAACGCTTTACAGCCAGTTCCTACAGATCAAGGCAAAACTATTTGTACCTGGTGGCTCAACAAAGAAAGAGGCATCCGGTCCCTTCACGTCATGCTGCGCTCCCACCCAGTGTTCTTCAGGCACTACAGAAAACAAACGCAGTCAGTCCTGCCACGAACCCTGCTTCATTTTTTGCAGCTGAAGGTATTGACTCTGCTGCTTTTGGAGTTCATTCTCAGGTAGCTTTTCCGTTCCCTTTAAGAACGGTACCAGAACACCATGTTCTGCTGTGATTACTGGTAGTGAAAGCCTCTATCAGAGTTGTAACCAGCCCCGACCCCAGGATCCAAGAGAGCAGGCTCTTCCCTCAATTATTCTGGGCAACCAGCTCTGCTTGACTGAGCAGGGAGGCTGGACAAGATACCTCCGGAGGTCTCCTTCCAACCTCAACCATTCTGTGACCTCCTAACATCTTCACAACGTTCACACTGAACCAAGAACTGTCACTGCTAACAGGATACTTCCTAATCTTGACTCATTTTATGGATCAGCTCCCCCACCAAGGCTCCCTAGGACGAGTAACCAAAGATTTTCCAGCTGCATACACTTCAAACCCAGCAAGCAAGACAGTAATAGCAAACCACCTGTTTCTTACCTGCTTTGTCTTGCAGAAATTCTGCAGTTGAATCCAGGCCAATGAAGGCTGATGGGTCGAGAGCCTCTGCAGGAGAATACAGGGGCCCCAGGAAAGGTTGTTCAGGTACCATCATAGGTCCATGTGGTGCTAAGGAAAGAAAAGGCCATTTGTTCATCACCACCCTAGGCCTAGTGACTGCCCTCCAAAATTTAAAGTCTATGCAATGTCTGGAAAACAAACTGTTCTGTCCTGCTGACAAGCAGCGTAGATCAAGTCTGTAAGTCGCTCTCTCAGCTCACCTTTACAGACTGCATGGGAAATCATGTAGGCATACACCGTTTTTTAACGGGGTGTAAGACAGTAAGCACAGGCAAATTACTTCCCTTTCGCTGTCTGCTCCTGCTTCCATGAATTCTTGTCAATAATCACTTAAACTCCAATAGTCCAAACACTGCAGACCACTCTGTGGAAAAAGTTCATGTGTTCTTGGTTTCTAGCCATGAAGACAAGAGCCATTGGTAACTCCCGCTCCAGCTCAACTCGCCTAGTTGTCCTGTCTCTTTCTGCCTAAATACACCTCCTGGAAGCAGCTACTGGAACAGCTTTAGGCACCCACACAAAACATTTTAAAGAATCATGTGAAGAGCTTATGTAGTCTGTGCCCTTTGCAGCTTAACAGTTTTCGGTACATGAAAGTCAACAGAGGAAAACCCCCCAAACGTGACCATCAGGAACAAACGCTGAGGAGGAACTTACCATGGATGTCTCTGGAAGCATCAGCATGGGCCATGAACAGCGGCACATTCTTCATGTCAGTAGGAAACGACAAATCAGGCAGGTTCTCTGCTCTGTGCATGCTGAAGGGGTCTGGCAGGAGACAAGAACGAGGCCAGTGTCACCACACAGGGGGAAGAGACGACGCAGAATAAGATTATTTAAAAAAACAAGATGAAGGGGCACCTGACACCACCACCGGACTTCCAAGGGAAAGCTGCTTTCCAGATTATTTACCAGGGGCAGACACCTTCATAATTCAAACTTATGCCCAGCAGTAAAACGCGGCTGCTCAGAGTGCTTCCTCGGGAACACCGACCAAAGCTGAGGTTACGGCTGCTGCCTGGAGAACCCGTCTCCTCCTCTCAAGGAGGAAGCAGCTGTTTGACCGATGGACACAAACAGCTAACCTGAGCCAGGCCGAGCTCTGGATCAGTTCACCTGAGAGCAGGCCAAGGAAAGGCTGCGCAAGCTACATGCTCTCCTCCCCAACAACAGTACACCAGTACAACCCGGCTCACGGGCCAGAATTTTAACCAAGTTACAAGCCAGAGAGGAAGACAGCGCATTTCCCAGCGTCGCAGGCAGGTGAGCAGCCTTCGCCCTCAGTTCCAGACCAGACGCACTGGTGAGGCTGTCGGGATCTTTGGTCCGCATTTGCAGGTTGCCTGGTGTCAGCTTTGGTCGGGCTAACGAGCACCAGCTTCGTTCTGCTTTTGGTCCGTGCCTTAAGTGCCCGCGTCGACGTCATCTGCAAAGGATGGTGCTCCAGGCGCTGAGGATTCAGCAAGAGAGAATTCCATCTCTGCAAGTTCTGTTTTTCATGTGCCCAGATCTCCTTTCTGCTCAAGTAACCAGTGTGGGCATTCAAACCAGACGGGACAGAGAGAACCACCACCATGCTGGGTTTTAGAAGATGGATTACTTAACTGAAATGCCCTGAGTCAGAGCAGGAGATGACCTCACTGACAGAATAAAATGAAGACAAGATGACCCTTCCATGAGTCAGTCGCTGTACCGTAATACAGTCAAGGCCAACACACTGCAAGGGGAAGGAAATGTGGCATTCCTCAAATTATTCTGTAGTTTACAAACCCCTGGATGTGTTTTACGATCAGTGATGAAGCCAACACATCTTGCTGGCCTGTGCCAGGTGCACGTTGCTTTTCTCTCCAGACAGGCACAGCCGAGCAACGAGAGGTTTCGACTCAGGTGGCCTCTTGCAGACAAGGGACATTTCTTAGGACTCTCACACGCTGCACTACCCAGGAGCTGAAGAACTCTCTGTTCCCGAAATGGCTGTCACACACGGATTTTCAGACACTCCACAGATTTCTCCCGGTTAAGCACAATTAAAAGGGATTCAGCTAAAGGCTGTTACTCATTTTCACGTCAGGCATGCTGTCGGCGGGGATGACAGCCAACTTCAAACGTGCACAAGCCCACAGTGCTCCAAGATGTCAAGATCAGGTATGCTGCATGAATTCTTTTATAAATCTATCGGACCATTTGAGATGCCAAGACAACGTCTTGCTTTAGAGTAACTGCAGAAAATTTTAATTTCAAGCTGTTTAAAACAGTATTACCAAGACTAAATAACTGCCTTTTTTCCAAATAAAAAAACCAAACCAAACAAACAAACAAAATCCCCAAACCCACAGAAGAGCATTGAAACTGAAACCAACTTAAAACCTAGAAGAGCTGCCGCTGCTGTCCCCTCCTTGTCCAGCAGTTAGATGATGTGGCAAAAACAGGCAACCCGGATTAAACCCTGTCTCTGCTCTGGGGGCAGAAAGGGGAGACGTGGAAGGAGTCGTGGCTGAACTTCTGCTTCCCCTCTCCACGGATGCTCCAGAGGCTCAGAGGGGGCCTGTGCCCTACCCAGTTTCTAGCGTTCTGGCACCTGGTAAGTGCTGCCGCTCTGCCGAAGACGAGGCGACGCTTCCAGCAAAACCCACCGCAGCTGGCAAGGGAAGGCAGGCGGGCAAGGATACGGCTGGGACACGGCCAGCTCAGGAGGTATCAGCTCTTGCATTAAATGAGCCCTGAAAACAATTCTGTCCTCGCTCAAAACCTGCAGCTTGTTTCGAGCTTTATGAAGCCAGACCAAGGTGAAGAAGCCAAGAGTATCGCTACGGACAGCCGGAGGCAAGCTCGACAAAGCATTTACGGAAGTTTCTTTTCAGCTCACTTCCACAGACACCCGCACCCTTCGCTGTTCAGAGCCGTAGTTCCAGTTTGTCTATGGCTGTGGACTAATAAAAGTAATAACCGCGGGTCATTTAAACAGGAACGCTTCATGTTCCGACACTCACCTGTGGTTACAGTAAGAAATCGTGACACACTCGCGATTAAATGCCTTGCAGCACTTTCAAGGCCTGCAGGCCATGAGATAATGTTTGACTTTTATTCATTCTACACTGCAATAACATTTTTAAAACCAGTCTTTTTATTACAGGTAGTATGTGAAATCTATAGGAACGTTTTTGCTCACGGCTGGTACTTTCCGAGGGCTGGGTCCCACTGCCAGACCCCACCGCAGCGCTGGTAACACAGGACAGCAGAGGCCAGAGCAGACTCAGACGCGCTTTCAGCTGGTCACAGAAGCGGCAGAGCTGGCACTTGCCGTGTTCCTCACCAAGGAAGAAGGAATTATGGCAGTGCTGGCGAGGAGACCCGTTACACCGCCGACCAGAGGATTCTCTCCGGGAGGGAAACCATCCTACTGTTTACCAAAGAGCGTGCCTAAAACTACTTAGTAAACCTGCAGACTCCTGTGAGCCTGCTGTTCACATTTTTCTCCTTCTGCTGACAAGTCCTTAAAGCTTGCCTGTCCTCTCTGATCCTTCTGCTCAGTTATGGGAATCTACCAACCTCTAAGCAGAACCTCTTGTTTGCTCAGTACCAGAAGAGCAGTAGGGAGGAATGCTTTCGCCCTGAAGTACACATGGTACCTTGTGCAGGCACACGGGTGCAAGATACTCTACAGACGTGACACCTAAGGAAACGTGCAATAGATAACCCAGAGTCACACCATTCAGGCCAAAAGAACACTGGGTGATGGGCTAGGTGTGCAGATTGCTCCTCATCAAGTGTGTCATCTGGCTATCGAGCATCACCGCACTGACAGGCCATTCTTTCAGCTAACAAAGCAACGGGAGGGAAAAAAACCCAACAACTGTGGTTTAGAAACCAGTGGCTCTTTTGTTCCCGTTGTTCCATGAATCAGTCCTTACCCTGGTAACAATAGATGATTTCTTCACAGGATCTCTTAGTAAATAGGAGATTGAGATTGCAAGAAAATAATTCAGTAAGCAGGTCTACCGTGCTCAAAAATATATATATATAAAAAAGGGTCATCCTGTTTCACCCAGTATCTTTCCCAGGTTTATTGTCTTTTACAATCTGGGCAGCACATACGTTTCTCACACCCTCCAAGAGCTAGCAAGTCATTTCCCATAAGCTTTCTCAAAAAGGAGAGAAAATTGGGTGAAAGCTGTTAGGTGAAAGGGTATCTTTTTGCAGGGGCAAGTTACACAAGGTTCATCTAATTTTCAAGAGAGTCAGCAGCTACGCAGGCTGCCTCCGGAACAGACTGACCTGCATTGCAGACACAGCGACGTGACAGCTGGAACGGCATTTCCGAGAGCCAGGCAAGACCGGCTCGCAGCTGGCAACAGTTTTGGCGAGGTTTGCACTGAAAGCCCCCGTACCGGGGAGCCGTCAAACTGTGGGAGTCAACCCCAAACTGCTACTGCCACGTGAGCCAGCGCGGGGGGAATCTGCCCCCCCACGCGCCGGGTGCTCTCACCCAGCGGGCTCGCAGCTCCCTTTGTCACCAGCCAGACTGTGCTCTGGGGCAAGTGAGGGGCTCGACGGGCTGAGTTACCTCTGGTGTCAAGATGTTACACATCGCAGGAAAACAGAGCAACTCATCCTAAGGAATGCAGGCGCGAGTACAAGGCAAGAGAACAAATCCCCCCGTAGGGAGAGAGGCTGGGACTCCACGTCACACAGCCGCGAACAGACCCGATGCTACGGTTCGAAGAGCATTACGGTCTTACCAGCCATCTCCATGGGCTTGAACACGGGCTGGGACTCAAAGCACAGGTCTCTGTCATCCATTGTCCAGGAGTCATTGCGATCCAGAAATTCTTTGTAAGACAGCTTTTCATCCATGATTTCTCCTGGGAATACTGAAATTAGAGAAGAAAACGACACAGTCAAAAGTGAAACATCAAACTAAAACATTTAAAAGAGATTATTCCGTGATATGACAACAGATGACACGAACTGTTAGCCAAATCAGAGACCAGGAATATTAATTTGTTACTGCTTTGATCCAACTCTTCAAATATAAGAAACAAAATAATGGGAATTTCTGCACTTGATACACAAGACAGATCAAGGATGGACTCACACGTGAGAGCGCTGTCCTGTGTTCAGATGTTGGACAATCCACACTAGCTCCTTGCACGCATCTTTCAGGAGATTTTCCATGAACGCACGGGCTGGAACAACCCTGAGACCCTGAACGTGCGAGGCTGAGCAAAGCTTTCAAGTCTGTCAATACAAACTGCTGAACACAACTTGCCCATCAGGTCACCGTGGGGAGGAGGGAAAGTCAAAGCCCCTTCCGCTCCTGCCCAGGCATCGACTTGTAGGCGCCGAATCCAATCATATTTACAAAAATGCTAGCAGCACCACAGGCACGCGGTGCCCATAGGATGGTTTTGCTCTCTGCTTTACTAGGAAGACAACCTCCAAATCACTTAAGTAAATAACTTTTCCCTAAATACCTCAACGGCCTTTATTTGTGTACCTTTCTATGTCACACTTCAGCCTAATCTTCCCCCAGTTCGCAACAAAGACAGTTCTCTGAACACACCAACACACTGAAGCCTGATGGTTCATATCTGACCAAGGAAAACGTTCATCTTTCTTTGCTAGCCCTTGTTAAGCCCTTAACCGCACTGAAACTAACCGCCTTCAGCAATATGAGATGTTAGAGTTGAGTATTTTATTACCAAAACCTCGGTAGGTGCCTTTCACAACCAACAAAATGCCCCGCAGAAAAACGCGTGGACATCAAGAAGCTGTTAGCCAACACGAAGCTGTTTCATTAAGGTTTGTCACAAGGAATACCGAAAATAGGCCCATCAGCCTTTTCCCGACGTCCTCACAAGCTGTTGGAAGACGTTTAGAAAACCAAAGCGAGAACGCTGGGCTGTGAGCCGAGCCGCCCTCCAGCAGCAGCGCTAAGCCATGCTGTGGGCTCTCCTCTTCCTCACCTTCTGTACTTGCTTGGGGTTTTTTTATTTAGTTCTCCACTTTTCCCAGTCAGCACCCTGGGATGACCCAGTGGATAAGCAGGAGCCTGTAGCAGCCCCGCCACGATACACAGATGTACGCAACGCTGCCAACAGCCCCAGCTGCACCGGCATCGCCACGCACGAGAGGATTTCACCTCTGCCCTGGGCGGCTGGGATTCAGAGGCCCCCCCGGAGTGCTGCAGGCCTCTTGGGGAGGGTGGTCCAGCCCTGGATATTGGGGGAAGCTTTGGATATGAGGGGAGCTGCACACACACCCCCACTGCCCGCTGGTTTTATCACTTTGGCTTTAAATCACTTCAACACAGAAACAAAAGCAGCAGCTAGTGCTAATGGCCAGGATGGAAAAAGCAGCAAGGCCTAAGTTAAGCTCTCCCCATAAATAAGGGATGTATCAGTGCCTACAGCACAGGAAAGCTCGCTGTAAGCGAGCTAACACTTGTGAGGTTTGATTTACACTTAAAATTAACGCACAAAACCCCCGGAACTTCAGCTGTGTCAACACTGGCTACTCTACTGTCACTCCCTCCTTACTGTCTCCGCTGTTACTGTACAAAGCCCGGGTGTTTCAGCCTTCAAAGACATTTCCAGATGCTGCAGTTGTACAAGAAACACAAACATGAGTCCTGAAGTTTTCAAACAAGACAAACACAGTGGAAAGGCTCAAGCCAAATACCCAGACTAATGATTTTTCAGATTAATTTTCATTTTAAAGAGACCTGAATTTGTCAACTCTTCCACCAACAACATTAGACTTTCAAACTCATTTCCAGTTCCTTCTGGAAAGAAACACCAAAAAAATTTACACAAACTCCTTCTCTCATCCCCTAGTGCAATACGCTACACTCTCTTACATCTCTTTATGCTTATAAAAAACATTTTTAATTTCACTTTGGCTCACAATACTACTTGCAAGACTGGAGCTCGGGAAAGGCACCGACAGCGTGCCTCCAAGGGTATCCCTGAACATGACCCTTAATTCTGTGCAACCCGCAGTTAAAAGCAAAACCAATGTTAACACCGAGAAGGAACAGTACGGAGGAAATAATTGAAAACATGACAGTGGTGTATAAAAGCAACAAGCACCACCTCTTCTAGGAGGGTGAGGTACCAGCTACCGAGAATTCATAGCGAGGTGGATCAGAGACTCATAGAGAGACTGTAAAATTCTAATAATAAAGTGACTGAGCAAGAGTAAGATGAAAGGGGGCTTTTGTGGGGGTTTTGGTTAGGTTTACATCACAAATACTGAAACGGTACCAGCACAAATCAATCAGTGCCAACAGCAATTTCATCAAAGGCTCTCACAAGCACAGGAGGGGACTCAATGAAGTTCGAAACATACCAAAATCCCCAGTTAGTTCATAAATACTGCTTCTCGTAATTAAACTGGAGCTCAGTGCCACACGGCGGCCCCGGGCTCTGAAACTTTGCAAGGTCAGAGGCGCCTGGCGGTCTGCGCGCTCCTACCTGAGTCATTAACAGCAACACACTGGAGCGGGGACTGCACGGATAATCCCCAGGGAAGGCAGAACAATTAACGAGCTTTAACTCCCTGTGAGGCGTGACGTGAAGTGCGGCGCAGCAGACGGGACGGGACTAGGCGAGTGTTCCTCTCCCTGAATTCAGAGGGAGGCAGGGATGGAGTCACCAGGGAGGCAGGGACGGAGTCACCAGGGAGGCAGGGACGGAGTCACCAGGGAGGCAGGGACGGAGTCACCAGGGAGGCAGGGACGGAGTCACCAGGGAGGCAGGGATGGAGTCACCAGGGAGGCAGGGATGGAGTCAGGAGGTTTCAGCCAAGAGCAGCTCGGTTCCCTCGGCAGGACGCTGGCCCTCCCCAACAGCCCCGCGGCCACCTGCTCGTCCTCCAGCTCCGTCCCCAGCCCTGAGCAACCAGAGGGGCTTCCAGCTCCCCGGCTGACCGGGCTGGGGACGCCCCAGGTGCGCGCTGCTCCCAAGGGGCTGAGAGATGCCACACCAGGCGTTCGGTGCTGCGGATGCAGCGAGCCAGAAGGGACTGGATCTCCAAAGGGAAATGAGAGAGACTATTCACGAGGCTGCTCACGGCACCAGGGTTTGAACTTGGGTGTCCCCCAAGAAACAACCAGACAAGTAACACACCAGAAATAAGCTTTTTTCCCCACTGAAATTCAAACTCCAGAGACTGCTGCCCACCAGCCGCAGGTTGGGTACTGACAGGCCGCGACAGGACAGGCACTAGCTGTGGGAAGCCGTATTGTGCTCCCACAGAAGCTGAGGATTGTAGAAGAGCTCCTATTCACATTCTGAGTCAACTAAATAAAACTAAAATACATGCTTTTTTTACCCTTATATCCACTGACGGCCAGAGAATGGGAATTCAAAGTAGTTCTGGTAAATACAAGATCTTCTACTACTTTGCTTCTGCATAAACACCACCAAGAGAGAGAGCTGAAGAATGGCTTTCGAATAAATTCCATTTCTGACCATCAGCAGAGTTATTCCTACCTCTCGTGCTACAACCCTGCAGATGCTACAAGCATCCTAAAGCAGTGTTGATTTGGCAAGTGGATGCTGCTTTTCTGCCAGTGCCTTTTAGCTATTATTCTGCTAAATGACTACATTTGACATGGTTGACTTCAGCAGAGAGGATACAGAAGCTTCCCAGGCCAAGCTTTACGACAGCTCTGCTTCCTCCCTGCAAAGGACAAGGTACAACTGTGTGCAAGCAGCAAGCAGGAACGGTGACACGTGAAGGCAATAACCCCCTCGTGTTCAGCCTCGGCAATGCTGGCTGACCACGGAGTCTGGGGGTAGCTTAAAGGCTGACATTTTAAGCAGGAAATATTTTATTAAGCCAGACAATGATTGTTTAGATTTGCAAAGTACTTGAAGATAAAGTGCCGCTACATGTGTCAAGAGACATTATTATTTATGATTATTTGTGGTGCAGAATAGCAAGGGCTTGGATTATATTTTATTGCAAATTCCTCTGGACAGGAGCCTGTCATTCATTTGTCTATAAACTCCATTTAAAGCCAAGACGACCAGGAGACTGTGAACGTCCTTGTCAGTGTGAGGAAGAGGCGCGGGAGCAGTTAAGAAAATTTGACATGAACTTTGTCACAGATGACTTTAACTGATTTTTGGATTGGACTCATGCTAAATCCGAGCGGCTGCAGAGCACACCTCGATTGAACTCGAGGTACTTTAACTAAATCTGTTAGGACCAGGCTACAAATATGTATTGGCATATTGCTGCTGCTGATAATCTCACAGGGGAAGGACGCAAACTCAGGGTCACAACAGGCAAACCAGAAGTAAAGCCTCCAGTTTGGGGTTGGGTTTCTTTTTAGTAGACAGGTTGCATTCACGCCTTTAAATAAAGAGGAGGGGAACCTCCCTGAGCCACACACCTTGCTGGGAAAGGAACGAGCAGGACAGCAAGGCAGGGAAGTAAGACGGTAAGGGGAAACATTTACACGCGACATCAGGTGAAATCAAACTCCTGTAGCAGCTGTGCAAAACTGTACTGGTATTTGCAAACCCCCAGTGCTAGCAAAAGCCCAAAAGCCCAAAAGCCAGATGAAAGATGATCCAAAAGCAGTTGTGAATTGCCTCTGCCAGATGATTAGAAATGTAAACCAAAGACTCGTGGATTTTTCATACAATATTTTCATAACAGATGCTAATTAAAAAGACAAACCCACAGCAGTGTTGCTTTCCAGCAGAAGAACAGCCGTAAGAAGGAGCCCAGTTGGCTGCTGGAGGCAGCCCAGAGGCCAGCGGCCAGGTCAGGGGCAGGCACAGGGCTTCTGAGCCCAGCGCAGCCCCCGCTCCCCCTGCCAGCAGCGTGCCTCTGCCGAGCCCGATCTTCGCTATGCGGCAACGCCAGCGGAGAGGAAAGATTGCTGCATCCCAGTAAGCACTAGCACAAACCCCCTTGCTCTTCCCAGTCAAAGTGGCTTTTAACACTACTTGCCATACAGCTACAAAGTGGACAATTCCAGCTCATTTGTCGTGCCCACCCCGCCCCAATATTCAGTTCTTCCTTATCCAAGCCACCCGAGAAACGTGATCTCAGGCACAGAGTGCCAAGGACTGTAGAAAAGAAGGTTTTTCAGTTCCAAACCCAATCCTGCAGACCCTCCTAAAACACACACTCTGCATGTGACCTACAAATAAAAGATGTAAAAGCAAACAAAAATGACTAGCCAAGCTCTTCTGACGATCAGCCCTCAAAGTGCCTGTTAATATGCAGCAGCAGCAAATGTACTCAACACAAAATGTAAATTTGACAGATCCCACAAACCTGTAAAGTAATTTTAGCAAGTATTAAAGCTTGCTGATAGTAGAAAATCCGGTTACGACCGTTGATAATGCAAACCAACATAGGATTACAGCTTACAGAGTCTTACTTAAAGGAAAAAGTACCATTAACAACATACTTACAAAGCAAACTTGCCTCTGAAAGTAAAAATATGGATCCCATGCAAGTAGCACCTTCCCTGAACTGATCCCACGGCAGGAGAAAGAGCGCACACATTTAGCAGGGCTGCTGACAGGGTTGATTTGTTTGTTTTATCATCTGCTCTGCAAAGATCAGCACGGGCACATAAGCCAACTCAGAAGCTGATCCATACAAAACAGCACTTCTGGCAACCTGCGACACGGCCGCTCCCCACACGGGCAGCCTGCTGTGCTCAGACCTCCAGAATCACAAAAATAAACCTGCACCCACCAACGTGGAGGACACCACAGCGGGAACTTCCAGCAAGGAGCCCTCTTCGTAGAGGATTACCGTGACAAAGCCTTTTCGCTGCGGGAGATGCTAATCTTGATGGGTCACCGACCAGACCTCTAGCTAGAGGTCAAGCATCTTCAAAAGTAATGAGTCTGGAGCCATGAGATGTCCCTGCCAGCACCAAGCCAAGCCAACAGAAAAAGAGAGGCTTAAGAGCTCCGTCCCTACAGCTGATCTTAAAGCTCATTTGCCCAGATCGCTGCAGGGGTTCAGGACCTTAAATGGACGCCAAGGTTCCCCTGCCGAAATCACCACCGAAGAGCAAGGGTTTCGCCAGTCGGCAGAACAAGCCGTGCTCCGCCATAAATTCTCGGCAATCTCAGAGGAAACGCAAGTCCACCCAGGGCATGGCACACGACTGCCTTTCCAAGGGACTTCAAGGAGCGTGGTTAGACGGCAGGGGCTCGGCAACACGCCGATTCTGATATTCCACGTGAGATTTCAAGCTGTTTCGGTAGCACGAGGCTCCTGCGCGAGGCTCTGCTCTGCACAGAACACACCTCGCGGGACTTTCTTCTCAGTGTTTTACTGTCAGCTTATTTTGTAAAATAGAGCATTACTTAGTTCAGTTCAGAGCAAAGGGTGTTAAACTCACTGTAAACGAGCATGACAGACAAGCTTTGCTAATACCCAAACTCTAAGGGATAAACACAAACAAGTACATGGAGAAGGATGTGGAGCAGCCTACCGAAGGAAGTTCACATATTTTCATCCAAGAGGATAAGAGCTCAAAAAGAAGTTTTTGCATTTAATAAATATATAAAGCACAAAGCTGTCAGCCTTGGTGAAGAAGAATTTTTCCAGACCAGAACTTTCCAGAACCATCAAACTGGATACTTCCCGCCCAGTGACTTTCCTCTGGTCTTCCTCCCCTGAAATACAGGCAACTCCATTTAAACTTTTTTTTTTCCCCCCAATAAAAATCTGAGGGAAATTGAACACTGGACAGGTTACCCACAGAGGTCGTGGAGTCTCCAACCTTGGAGATAACTCAAAGCCCAGCTGGACAGAGCCCGAGCAGCCTCCTCTGGTTTCCCTGCTCTGAGCAAGACGTCAGAGGTCCCTTCCACCCTCCTAAGCCTCCGCAGGCACTTCAGAAGCTGCTTTCGGAGAAAAACACTTCTATCCCTGCAGAAGATAAAAGCTTAACTCTACCAGGAGCTAGTGCTGAAACCAAATCTGGCTGAGATTACTCCAGATACTTTAATTTGCTGCAATGAGAAGCAAATTAAAATCCACCATTGAGTTTGATGGGAAAAAGAAGATCAGGAATATATTACAGGTCCTCAGGAAACCACAGGGCATTTCAGAGGGTGCTGACAAGTCAAGAAGCATTTTATTGCTTTCCTTCTGAAATTCCACGCTGTTACATAATCCGGAATGCTAAAAGAGCTCAGTGCGGACAACTGTCAGAACCAGTATCTCCTAGCTGAGAAGACGCAAAGTCAGTAACTTCAAAGTTCAACACAAGGTTCACATTTTGCCTTAAAAAAAAAAGTCTGCAAGGAAAAAAAAAAAAAAAGATGCAACCGTTACAGTTTGTTGTAGAGCTTTTTTTCCTTACTTCTCCTTTCTAAAGAGACATTTCTTCAGCAGGGATTGCTTCATGATGAATTGGAAGCAAGAAGCGGAGATGGGCAGAAAGCACGCCTCCCACCCACCCACCCACAGCTCTCCTTGCCCTACAAGCCCTGTTTGTCCTCACGCTCCTGCCTCCCCCCGGCAACGTCAGATGCTCAGGAGGTGAGTAACTCGTTACCACAGCTCAGATGTTATTAGGGGAGTCTCACCGATCGCTGACAGCGCTCCGGACCGCAGTGCAGGACACTTCCCCCGGACACTCTCTTTAGACTCCTCCATCCAGAGTGGCACTTGATAGACTCCACACTTTCCAGCAATGCAGGCACTTGAAGGGCTATTTTTAACCAAAAAGCTCTCTAAAGACTCATTTCCACAGCGTTGTCACAGGCACATACAAACAAACCAGCTCTACCTAGAGACTTCTCTTACCCGTCGTGCTCCTCCGAGCAGGTATCTGTTCGGGGAATTAAGAGAACGACACCTGTGTTTTCTGCAGGAAGATGAGAACTACAGGAATGCTGCCGGTGTTACCAGGCGGTTTAAAACTTCAGACACTTGAAGCCTGGTCAAATATTGTCACTTTTGCTATTCTTGGGCTTTTTGTTTGGTTTTTCTTAACGGAGATTTTGGAGAGCCAAGCGATACAACTAAGACAGCTTTACTTGGCGTTCCTTCCTAAAGCCAAGGGCCTTCTGCATATCCTTGGCAGTGAGTATTTCAATCCAAAGCCATGCAAAACCCCCACAAACCTGTTCAACAGGCCCAACACAAGCTGCAGACAATATAAAAGAACATCTCTACATATAGAAACCCCAAAGCAATAGAGCCAAGATTGAGTCAGCTAAAACACTCCCCCCCGCCACGACCTGGCCTTGGACCCAGCCTCGTAATTGAGGAGAAGAACGTACAAGAAGGTATCTGAACACCTTCACCAGGCAGCCTTGCCTAAAATTTATAAAGTTTAAATAAGTAAAATTCTGAGGCAAAAGACTCCCAGCCTGGGAACCGCCGGCTCCTTACGGTGGGCATACAGGGCCTGTCCAAAACCCCGTCTGCTGGCACCGGAGGAGAGCCCAAGAGATGTGAGGACCAGGTGGTGGAGCCTCACCCTCCGTGCTGCCAGCCTGGCCCGGGCTCCTGAGCACAGAGGTCTCACACTCGTGAACACACAGATGGGCGAGTGAGGAGAGAATGACCACAAGTGAAAAAAGTTTTGTTTAAAAAAGCATCACCTGCCCTTCCGTAAAGTCTCACACCGAGTGGCGTTGCTCTGATGTCCTACAAAAGCCTCCACACTTCCAGAGCGCTCTGGAAGCCGCCGGCGCAGCGCAGTGCTGCGGCACTGCGTGAGGAAAGAAGTTCCAAAGAGTTTTTACAGCCCCTCTGCGCTTGGTACCACCCCGAGCAGGGAGAGCGTGTCCTTTACGCTGTCACCACAAGCCAGTGACACTGCAGTTTACAGCAGTGAGCTGCGACCCAGAACGCTGTCATCCCTCATTCCGAGCAGGAAAAAGCTATTTCCCCTGAAAGGGCTGTTACCAAATTTAAACAGCTTTATACTGATTCCGGCAATGCTCCAGTTCAAACACACAATTATAACTCCTTCCAGCGGGGCAGGGGGAGAGGCTGGAGCAGCATCTCAGACATGGCAGTGGCACATTTTGAGAAGACTGACCACGCTGCAGATTAATCAGGGCCAAAAGAACCGCACTCCAGAGCAGAAGCTGTTGAGAAGAGCAGAAGCAGCAGCAAGGGACCAGCATAAGGATTCGTTCAGCAAAGATCAGTGCTGAGCTTAACACTCCAGCCTTTCCACCGTGGCCATACGGAGGTGTGAATTGCCACCCTGGAGGGGTGAGGGCCTTGGTTTTCAAGGCAGGTTTGGGAGCCCTTTTCCTCCAGGGTAAGTGAAGTAATATCTTGAACGGGGACACGGGTCTCCCCTAAACCTCTGGAGACGAGGGTGGGGAAGGATGAGAAAACATTAGCAGAGAGACACCCCAGACATGCAGCCCGAAAGTGTGGAAAACGAGCAGGGTCTACAGATGCGGTGCACGAACAGCCGGTAACGTGCGAGCCCTGACTCAGCCACGTGCTGCACGGTGCCCCCCGGGCACACGGTGACCCCCCAGAACTGAGGGCCGCAGCACTGCTCAGCAGCAAGAGCCCCAGAACAACCTGCGGTCCAGCCGAGGGGATGGGCCGGTCCCTGGGGAGCGTTACAGGGAGCCCTGAGCCACAGCCTGGACGGAGGCCAACAGCTCAAGAGGGTTCGGGACATCATAAGCACAGAAAAGCAGCTAAGGCACGAGCTTCTGCCGTTCTGCAAGCAGGACTGGGAGCCTCAGTAAAAAAAACAAGCCAGTAAAATTCCTAAAGAAAATATCCCCTACGTACTATCTGATGGTGGTTTGGTAACTTGTGCTGAGGAACTCCAGCCTTCAGCCTGCTGCACTGAGACCACACCACATTTACCCAAACTATCATGAAAAATAAGCCTGCACATTTCTCTTCAGCTCAACACAAAGTGCTGCTTTATCTTTAAGATCACAAGCTAGCACAAGATTTCTTCTTGTCCCATACCAGACAGACTAACCAATTACCGTTCGCTTCATGAGAAGTGGTTTATATTTGAGATGGCTTTTCATGGGTCAGTTAAACATCACACATTCCCCATGTCCCCAGACTGTCTTCCATTTGCCTGCTCGACAGACACCGGGCAGAGCTACCCAGCCACGCCGTCATCGAAAGCAACTGGAGCAGAATAACTGCCTCCACCTCCTCGCACACAACACTCCTGCGAGGACGCGGCCGCTGCTCTCCTGTGCTGAGCCCCAGCTCAGGTCTGACCTGCTACAATCCCCAAGTTGTTTCCTGACAATCTCAGGGTGCTCTTCTGCTCAATTCTTTCTTCAAATGTAGTCAGGGCCAGAGAAGAACACAAAAATAAACAGAAGCCCATACAACCCCTTCGGAAGGAGCAGGATGTCCAAGTGCATTCTTTCAGAAGCCAGCAGTTGCAGACAGAAACACGTCCAGGAATGAGGTCCACACACCACCATCTGTGAAGCGGCCAGCCAGCTGCTCGAAAGCGACCTGCTGATAAGTGCTTTTCAAGAGCCTTCCTCCAGCTGGGGAGGGCACCAAACGGGCTGTCTCATCGCCAAACTTTTAAAAAGCGAATTAGGAAACTGGGGTCAGGTTAAAGAAACATCCTTACTGCCCCCATCTCACCTCCAGCTCACCAACAAAAGCAGCTTGAGTGACTGTTTCCAGAGCACAGCACATCCTGTTTATTACCCTGCTATTCTCTAGCTGGTTGTTTCATCACTTGTTCTAATATCTTTTCATTAATTTTAATTAAGGTTGCAAATTAGTAATGCTTCACATCTCTAACCCAGGTACGGTGCTCGCCCTCTTCCATTACCTGGGACCCTCTGCCCCATCCCCATGAGTCCCAGACAGCTGCCCATGGTTTGGAGGCTGATCCTGCTTGTACTCTGTCGTGTGCACAGACTTGCTATCGAGGCAGCATTACTTACCGAATCAAGTAATAATGAAAAAAAAACCCAACAACTAAAGGAAACAAGGGTCTGAATATTGCAGCCTTTTGGCATCATTTGCCCCTCCATTTCTGTTTAACAGTTTTCTTTCAACCTTCTCTTATGTCTAATTAGAAAGCCCCTTCTTTTTGACTCAAACACTTCAGAGGTTGTAAATCACTATGTACCATAATCTGAGTAGTTTAAGTCTCTCGAGCTACAAGTCCTCGCTTCCATTTTCATGTTTCCTCCTTTTCCCAGACCCTTTAAAGAACTCCTGACACAGCCAGGTTAGTAACAGTCTACAAATGCCTTGCCTATACATACGAATCATTTCCCTTCATTAGTTTTTTTAGCACTTCATCTTCCCAGTAGATTTAACTCATGAGATCCCTGACAGCCACGATGAATTCATATTCACTATCCTTTCCTCCCTGGGCTCACACCTTTATTTGCCTAAAAATAGCCAATTCTATCATATTTGATTGCTTTCCACCTTATCTTCTATCCTTATCTTCCTTCAGCTCTCACAAGCAAAAACACGCAAGAGAGACAGCACCAGGTCACTTACTAACCCTTCTCCTAGTTAAAAAAATCCAAACGATTTCACTTCAGATATTTCTAGATCGTAAGCCAACACTTATCCCCAAAACCAGACGCGCAGAGCTGTTGGCGAGGAAGCCACTCGGAGGACTAAGAATGTATTATAAATATGCAGGGAGCCTGGGAACTCTGCAAAATTTCAATGTAACACTGCTCCGTGATCAGCCGCACGGTCTCAGTAACTCCATCCCCAGACCCGTCAGGGTTTGATTGCTGCTTAGATTCAAAACGCCTCATTTCTTTTGACCTACATATTTTGGCACTTTTACTCTTTCCCCGCCTGCTTGACATGAGATGCAGAGGAACCATTCAGAAGTGACAATATATATTGTCACTCTTGAAACACATAAATACATATATATAAATATATATATGCACACACACACACATATATCTTCTCTACTGCTTCCCAAATCCATCTGTGGGTGCGTGTACACAGAAGTCCCCATATGCTTGTTCTGCAGAACGAGATAGTGATAATGGAAATAAGTGCTTAAAATAGAAAATTTCCCTTCAGCATTACAGTCATGTTTGTTTAATGCTGAGATTAGAGCCCGTTTCTCAGCCTATGTTCACACACATCGCGGTGACCTACTTTCCGCTTTTAAAATCCCATGGCAAAAGCGGCAAGCTCACATGAGGAATCAGAAGCAGTCAAGAGAAATCTATCTGCCACATTTGTAATATAGTTTTATGGCCATTAATTCCAGCTAGTGTCAAAGTAATGACACGAGGGACATCAAAGCATGAAGCCATTTACATAATACTAGAAGAATCTACAATTCTATTACTATTTATTCAGGAAGCTTCTGCTTAGAGAATGAGAAAGATGACATGCTGTCTCTGCTCTTTTGAAATCGTTATAATTTACAGTCTTGTGAAGAGTCAGCCAGTTTTCTAGGAATTTTTTAATTCCTCACTGAGGAGGTTCTGGTGTTCTGCGGTGCTAAATAAACCCTCTCAATGCTATTTTCTCTCTGTAAAACCAACGAATGAAGTACCTTTATTCATGGGGACAAGCCACCCGAGATTGAACACGGCCATGTGAGGGAAGCAGCTCACCTCAAAGGAAAGGCTGCTGCAGCTGGTACCTGCATGGGAGCTCCCACCTACACACCGCAGAGCCCAGATGTAAAGACAAAAAAATAAATTCTGGCTCAGATTTCTGGTCCAATGTTGAATTGTCTCGCCCAGATGCGTCTGACAGAGGCGCGTCGCAGGCACACAGCTCGAGCGGAGCCGCTGCTGCTCCTGCCGTTTGACGGTAAGTTGAGCCGACATTTCCAGGGTTAGCGGGAGACTTTCACGGCCCGTGAAGCTCCAGCCACAGCGAGAACCGCAGCGAACACACTGCAGGGCATTTCTGCAGCCAGGGCAGACGAGTCTTCTGTTCGGTTTTCAGCTGAGAACCACACCAGGGCACAGTAAGCCTGACCTTCAACCGCACAGCGCCCCGTCTGCGGGAGCTGCCCCGCGCTCTGCCGAGGGCTGCACCGGCGCAACGTGGGTCTGCTGCGCGCCGCAGCCGGCAGGACGGCGGCCCCAGCCGGGAAGCGCATTCGAAGGCTGCAAAAAAGCGTTGTACGGAGTTCGGCAGCAGGTTTCTCTCAAGTACATCAACGATGGGGGAAACCTTTCAAATCCACACCGCACCCCGCCCAGTCTTTTTGGAGGTACGGCCTGAAACGCAGACTTTGAATAAGCCCCGAGTTCGGAGACACGCACCGAGACACCTTGCTCGGGTTCCAGCTGCTCACTGAGATTCAGGGCTGAGTTTTTTAGGAAGCAGCCTTAGCAGGACTACAGATAGTACTGAGACAGAAAAGCAGCAGAAGTCGCAGCAACAGTGGCACCCGTGGAACTCTGCTCACCTTAACTAACCATCACCCTGAAATGCAAACAGCAACTTAACTGTTCCTGCGATTCCTCCTTCAACAACCAGGGCTGCCTTTCAAGGCTTTCTCCCGAGCAAACCGCTTTAGTGAGCAGCCTCAAGAATGAGAGGTACAAAAACCGGTGCGACCCCTAAGACCAGCTCATCTATAATCACACAAAGCCCACAACTGGTGGCTGAAACCAATAATCAGCTTATACGTGTGTTTCTTGTGAACTGAAGGTCTGGCCAGGTAAAGCTCATCTTCTTCAACTCTCAGCTACTGAACTGGGCAACTCTAATTTGGATCTTTTAGTCATTGTTTGGCTCTCGTTCGTGTTGAATCTGAGACCATGGCTTTAGTAAAATACAGTATTGCACTAAACTATCTGAAACTTCAAGTAACGTCCATACAAATACACATTTTTCTCTTTCCTTTTTTTTAAAGCAGCGTTAGTTATTTTGGTTGTAAGACTGAGACACTGATGAGTCCCTAAAACCTTGCAAAACTGTTTTTGTGTGAGTGACATTTTCAAAGACAAGCTGTTTGCATCCCTGAAAAACAGAATAGTGTTAACATAATAGATGTAACAACAGATTTTCTAGACAAAGCATGGGAGACTTGACTTAGCTGAAAGCAAAGTATTTTTATCTGTAGCCAGGGGAAATGTTAGGGAAACTGGAGAGACAAGGAAATGACATAAAGGTAAATAAAGAATTGGCTAAGTGACAAGTGGCAAAGCAATGTCAAAAGGGGAACTATCTTGCTGGAGGAACATAACTAGTTATTAGTCCGAAGACCAAGAATGCAGAATAACTCAGGCTTAACATTTTATTTTTTTTAAATCTTAGCAATTAGAAAGGGTCCTGATGAAACGACATTAAACGATCAAGTCAAACAGTGTTAGGATGCCATCCAGGAAAAATTCTGAGATTCTGAGTATCAGAACGGGAGACAAGAGACAGAGGTCGGCATTATGAAATTCAAAGTCATGCAAGGGACGAACAACGAACTAACAGGATTTATGCCAGAAACAGGGAGTTCAAAGAGAAAGGCAGGCTGAGCTTACTGATCAAAGACAGGAAGGCCGAATCGCGTGAGGAATCGATGAGAGAAGGCAGGAGCCCGGCAGGCGAGGGGTGTGTTACAGAACGGGAGGCACTAACGCCTGGAAGGCCACAGCAAGATTTCTTCAGCAAGACACATCCCGCAGCTCTCATCAGCGTCCCGGGACAAACAACAAAGAACAACGACTTGGGACTGGAAGATGGACCACAATATTAACACTTTCTTGAGTATCATGACAAAAAGACTACGAGCCCAAGTGGTTTAGCTCAGTGAAAAAGGAGGAACGGGAACAGGCTCTTCTCTGTAAGTTTACTGGGGCAACTGTTCGGGAGGTGGAAGCGTTTCCTCAAACTTAAGGCCAATATTTGCACAGAACAACTGCCCATATCCTTTCCATGGTACCTTTAGTGCGGACATTAGGAGAAACTTTCTCCAGGGAGTGGAAGCAGTGACACGGCCCACGGGCTGCGACAGGAAAACGCATTTTTTCAAGGTGTTCAGTAAAGAAATCCCTTCTCTCCCTACAGTAGTTAGAGTCCAGCTTTGATCACCCAAGAACATCTTTCCAGCTTCATGCTCACTTTGTAGTGTTATTAAATCAGACACATTTCAAGTTATTAATAAACACCTTGAGTGCCCCAGTTGCCAACAGGAAAGGCGGCAGGGAACAGCTCAGGTTCCCTGGGCTGCAGCTGGTGTAACACCCTGCGAGTAAAGGCACTGCACTGGGCTCACCACCGCGTAACCCCAAAGCCTGAGCCCGCAGTTAGGCTTCAGGGGTCACCCCTGCAAAACGGGGAAAACGCCAGCCAGCCCTTCCAAAATACCGTTTGTGCCTTAGTTTCTCAGGAGGACTGATGGCTTCCATAAACGCCGATCAGAAGGGGCAGGCTGGATTATCAGAATTAGCCACAGTTTTGGGCTATAACCAGCACACGGAGCAACTCCAAGTTTTACAAAGGAGACAAGGTTGTATTTGAAAATCTGGCTTCTCTTAACCACTGTATTTTACACTGCAGACACTGCAAATAAAAGTACCCTATGAAAATAAGTTAGGTACTGGCCTGTGCGTTGACGGCCTCCACGTGACACTAGCTCTCTAAAACGTGTACCTGGAAGGGCTGTGTTTTCCTGTGGGCTCAAACAGTAGAGGAAATAAGTCTGTCAGTTCTTCACCAGATTTGTGTACTCAATTGGTTTGCAAAACCCCCACAATATTATATAGGTTTAGATTTAAACAAAGTCCATGGGTTGCAGAATACCTCCATGCTCAGAACATCATCCACAAGCGATTAACTCCAATCTACTGACCCAGGCTAGTCTGAAGGAACAACCTGAAAGGGGACGACGCCACGAAGCCAGTCCTACAGCTGGTAACCAGTGCCTGCATCTACCACACGGGGCTGGGCTCCACACACTCTCCTGCCTCGGTTAATCTAAGAAGGGTTGATCCCATCAACAACGTTCCACAGTCCATCTTTTTAACAAGCCACTCCGGTCTCCCGTGTCTGGCACTCTGCCCTTCAACAACATTTGCCCAAAAGCGGGACTCCAGATGAGCCAGGTTTGGGTTTGGCTGTCTCCAGGGTAAGCCCTAGCTGCAGGTGCTGCTGTGGCAGCGGTCCCTTGCAACTGGGAACGGGGACGACGTGACATCACAACCTTGCGATACGACAAGAATTCTATTTTATAGCCACACTTTAGCATCAAAGAAGCAGAAGTATCTTTTCTCAGACGCAGAGAAAACGTTCTCCCTGCCCATCTCGGACACACTGGACGGAACTGAGCAGCCGGATCTGTGTTCTCTGCGAGCACTGGAGGCAGAGATTAGAAGCTTGTTCTCTGCCGTCAGAAACACCCTCGGACTTCCTGCCCTGTTGACAAACTTCATTCTACAGCAGCACGTCTTAAACTGGCACCAAGAAAAGAGATTTTAAAGCACAAAAGCTGTGTACCAATTAAGGCAGAATATGTGGCATCCTATCAAGAACCCAGATACCTCTAACCCTTCTCCTCTGCCAAGTCCCATTAACACAGAACAGCTCATACAGCCATTACAGACTGATGATGAGACCCACGACAGCTTTCTGCTGACACACACGGTCACATCTCGGGTCCGGACGCTCTGCCTGCCAGTTTCGGGTTGGGAAGCAACAATTTTAATGGTTGGCTCAGGAAACCAGAGTTCTCCTCCCTGCTTTCCCACTAACTCACCATGTGGCATCACCATTATCTACCAGTGCGTTTTCCCCTCGAATCTGGGAAATAGCCATCTAACATTGTAAGTTTTAATCTGCACAGAAGAAAGGACTCCGGAAGAATAAAATGCCATCGTTTAGTCCTACAGTCATCTCTGAGGAACCTACCAACCCCTTGAAATGCAAGTAACTGCTAAATCCCCAGCAGTTCAGAAAGAGCAGAGAAAGACAGTGAATTTAGCCAGACTCTCTGGTTTTTCAGGGAGTCAGACTAACCCAAGGGCATGGAAAAACTTGGCACAGAGAACTGCAGAAAATTATTTTTCAGGATAGACAGGTCAAATGCAGTGTGCTCTAGTTAAAAGGAGGAAGGTTAAATAACATAATAAGTGACATGACAAAACAAAATCGGGCATCCCTTCCAGAAAATTTCTTTTTTTGGATGAATCATGTTTTGTTCACTTCCTAGAGTCTCATGTCACCCTGTGCCTTGCTAAGTCATTTCTAATTTCATAGCTGCCTGCAGCATCAATTGTCTACAGAAATCTCTGCAGCCCCAGAGCTATAGGATCTCTCCTAAGGGAGCTGTTAATCTTGCATAGTTTAACAGGCATTGATTAAATGCGAACAGCCAGACGCCTGTTAAGAAATTTCAATTTCTACCCAGTCATCTCCAGGAAGCAGCTTATTTTGCCATTCACGGCTGCGAAAATGAACTGCCAGATTCAGGGGAACATCCTCCTCTTCAAACACCACAGCACCGCTGTGTTACAGAAACCCTGATCCTACCCTGTTCCCCACGGCAGAAACCAGCAGCTTCAAGTGAGGAGGGACAACTCTGACATATCGAGGGGAGCTTTTATCACATCGGATGAAGGAACGGAGATCCTGCACAGTAGTCATCAACAGAAATGGAAAAAGGAAGAGCACATGCTTAAAAACCAATCAATCATTGCATTCTGCACGGCTTCCAAGAGCAGGGCGAGCCTCACGTGCAGCACCACCACAGGGAGAAGGGACCCGTTCAGAGAGGAGCAGGCAGAGCTCCCTGGTCAGGAAAGGACAGCAGGATCCTGGGCATCTCTCACACCTTGTCTCAGAGTTTCCTAACTCTGGAAGGTTGCAAAGCTTTTGTTTTCCGATACTCATTCAGCAATAATTCAGGTAACTTTTACACTATACTGGCTAAAACCTGAGAATTTTAGAAACACAAACCCTACTGAAGGTGTACTTGGTATTTTATGGGTTGGAGCTTGCCGTTAGCTGCACGAATTGTACCAAAATAGCTGCAAGGAGAGAGATTACTGATGAGCATATTCATAAGTGTCTTTAATTTTTCAGTGAATTACTCACAAGACTGAGCTGAATTTGTTCAAAAACATTTGCAGAGAGAGTAGTTTTACGGGTTAAATGAGGAAACACTACCAGACAGCTTCCTCAGCATCTAAGCTCAATTTCCATTTGCTCGGCCGTTTAAAAGTTGCGCTTGCTCCGAGGTGTAGCTTTGCTCTCACTGCCAACGCCCTAAGACCTCCTCTCGCCCAGCCTCACCGCATCCAGATACGTTTCGTAACGACAAGATTTTCTTTTTCCAGAAAAGGTCAGATTAATCCAAGATTACCCCTGGTACCAGTCAACACCACTGAAATGAGAATGCTGTGGTAATAACAGATGCAGCATAGCTATAAAAGATAAAATGCACAATATAATCAGCCTTACCCTATTTTCAGTGATGGGACCGAAATGGAAGAAGATTAAAGAGCTAAGGCCTCCGAGTGAGCTACAACTAGAGCCAGGATTAGGGAAGTTTCCTAACCCCCAGGTTCATATTTAGCCCATGTCATACGACCTCTCAAAGCCACTCTGACATCCCAGCGCACGATTCTCTTCAATTTTTGTAAGCAGGATAAACCCCTATTAAACCAGTTGGGTTTTTGCAAACAGAACCCCCAGGTTTAGAAGAGGAGGAAGAGGTGAAAGGGAGGAGGTTTAAAGCAGAGAGCCTGTGCGCTGTGAGAAGGAGACAGCGCCTCGGAGCAGCGCAGCGTGTTTCGCCCAAACCCACCTTCCCGTCAGCCTCCGCTGCACAGGGGTTTCGCCGCAGCTCCCAGCGGGTACCGGAGCTGCAGCCGCCGGCCGCCCTCCTGCTCGCGCCCGCAGACGTGCGATGGCTGCACCGCTGCAGCGTTGCCTTCCTGTTGCCTTCTGCCGGTAGCTCAGGAGCTTATCCCCGGGGCTTGGCCACGTTACTAACTCAAAGGCAAATATTTAGCTAGCTGATCTACTACGAAAGATAAATTCTTGTTAAGCTAAATAATTAACCCCATGCAGCCAAAAGGTGATAAAGTGTTTAGACTAAGCTTTATTTTGATGCGTGTTTTACAGTACTATCGTTTGTTTTACTGTCCTTTGACAAGCCTCTCAAGCACACATCTAAATTCCAGCAATCTAAAAGGTCACTGCGCAGACGGCAGTATAAGCTATCAGAGTAAGCCAGGAAAGAAGCAGGATGTCGTCCGAGGTAATAATGAGGGGGGAAAAAAAAAAAAAAGCATCTTTTTAACCTGCAGTTAAGTTCCAGAAAGACAGGCTAATTAAAGAACAATTGGGTAACGTAAGTGTAGGCTAAAAGCAGGACTTTGGATGATAAAGCACTCAGTGGTCCTACTTGTTGGCAGCAATAAGCCTCAGTCTCTCTTCTGCCTGCCTCAAAAACTCTTGACAATACCACTCCATTTTAAGAAGGCTGCCTCGATGTCCAACCATTTACAGGATTACGTGTACAAAAACATTCTGGGTACACAGAACCAAAGTTATGAGAAATGGCAGTCAGGCTGATTTTGTGTAAAGGCTGATGAACTCAAAGTACAGCCAGAGAGGAAAAGGGCTGACACTTTCCATGAGATACTAGCCTCCATACTACTTCAATACTTCCAAAGCACACCGCCACAAATCAGCTGGTTTAAACGCAGTAATAAGATATCAAATTCAAGATGCAAGCTTGAAAGCTCATGGCTTGAATATTTTCAGTAACAGCTACTTGCTCAGAAATTCAAGCTTTGTAAAAACCACGTTAATTCACCCAGCTGTCAGATGCTTCCTAGAATGACTCTCAAACACACTACAAAACCTAAAGGTTTTGTATTACCATTTTTTAAATCCCACTAAGCCTCACCATAAAGCTTTTAATAGACTTCTCGACATATGTACTACCTCATTATAGGCTTTTTTATTTTCTATTCAACAAGTCAAGTCAGGATACGTTCCACCTTTGAATCAAAGTTTAGAAGCAAAAAGTGAAAAGCAAGAGTAGCAGGTTGCTAGGAAAATAGCATGCAAGAGACAGGGCCATGGCAACAGCGTTTTTCAAACAAAAAAGGTCCCTCCTTTTCCTCATAGTCATCACTGGAGCTTTCACTACGTTCCCAGGAGCTGCACCAGTTCCAACCATTACTGTCCTTCACGCATCAGCAAGCAGACCTTCAGGAACTCGTACGAAAGACACCGGCTTTCTGAGAAACCTGCACCCGTGCTGGTTCCCAACTCTTCCCTTCCTCGTCTCGGAGCTTCGTTTCCCCACGCCGCAACACCACCGCGGCCCAGAAACACCAGCGCTTCCCGTGAGCCTCGTGCCTCCAGCCCCGCAGGGCTGCCCGGGGGCAGGTCCCCTCTGGCCGGGGGCAGCGGCGCGTTCCACCAAGCGGCTCCGGCGGGCCTGCCGTGCTCTACTTTCCTGCAAAGAACGGGGCTCGTTACACAACTACTTAAGCTGATTTGATACGAGCAGCAAACAAGACTACGGCCCAGGAAGAAAAGCTTCTTGAGCACGTCGGTTAACGTACGGAAAAACACGGACCGATTGATGACCCTCGGGATCTAATCAGCGCTGCCAGCCAGCCTAAGGGCTCTCCTACTTACACCCCCTTTCCCTGAACTACCAGCGGGTTCCCACCAGGAGCCAACTCCGACCTTGCTACCAGACGCAGCACCCGCACCAGGACCACCCCTTGCAGGAAAGCGCCACCAAGGCCGCACGCACTGGGGTGTCACATTGTGCCACACAACCATTTACACTTAGGGGTTCCACTGCTCATAGCACATTGGGGGGGGGTGTTTTGTTGTGGGTTTTCTTCCCATCAAGCTACATTTTGGTGCAAAACTGCACACAAGGAGGACATTTTCAATAGTTATTACAGAAAATTACTTGTTTAAAGTATGGCTGATGAAGCACAAGAGGGGAAAAAATATCAAAGCTATGAAAACAGGTGGGGTTTTTTAACGTCAAAATGATTAAAGAGGAAAAATTTTCTATATTAACCAATTTTTTTCTAATCATGATGTCCTGCAAGACATCAGAGCCAAAAGACTGTCTTTTCATCCCTCATGTTACCAGTACTATCATCCAAAAGAGGAAAAACAAGGGGGGTTTTGCTACTTTCAACCTTCACCTGGCTGTTCAGGTACAAATTAACTACTTATTCCCCTGGACTAGATAGTCCCTAGAATTACTGGAAAACAAAAATAAATTGTTTTCTGAACCTGCAGAAAAAGCTGTGCCTGTCAAAGCGACGCCCTTCTGGCCAACCCCAGAGGCCTCCCGAGACAGCCTGTCGCTCCCCCGGGTCTGGGTCTGCTCTCTGCAAGACATCAGCACCACGAACTGGCTGAGTCTTTCTGTCTTACTTGAGGAGACTGAAGAATTTAGGCCTAAACAGAGGTCATAAAACCAGGCAACTGGCATATTTAAAAAAGTAATAGCCAAGTAACACTGCAAATGCACCTCTTGACTATTGCCCCCTGCAACGTGCTTGGCTAGATTAACAACTTGTTAATCTATATTTAGCGCCCCAGATGGGCACTACAGTATGAAAAAACTGGGAGTACAATGCTGAGTGTACTTTCAGCATCTAGTAAAATCATTCCCTGGTAATAACACAGCAATGTGCCGAACCCAGGAGCCCACAGGGGACGCAGTACTATCACGTGGGGAAAAAAACCCCGTCCTGACACTGGTTTTTGGAATGGCTTCACACGCTGCCAGAGGGATCCCCTCCCCACGCAAGGAGTGGGATAACGGGAAACCCACTGGGAGTCACACAAAGCAGGTTCGTGACAGCAAAGTCACACCCTGAGGTGGGCAGGAGAGCCTCCACCCAGAGAAACCCCCTGAACGCAGCCCTCCTGTAACCCAACAGCCACCCGACACAGCAGAAGTGTCACGTAACGGGGACACTTCATCTGCGAGGAAGCTACCACCGCCCAGCTGCTTCTTGCTCAAAAGCTGATGTCATCACTGGTCAGATACAGCTTCCCGGCCCAAAACAGCCACTGCCAGCAGTACCCATTTATTGCCTTACTATCGTACTTGGGAAAGTCGCAAAGTTCCGTTTAGAGGAACGCTAATTTGAGGACTCTTGTGCGAAGAAGTAAAGATACTGATGAAGAGATTAAAAAAAAAGCACAGTGGCAAGAATATTAAAAAAAAAAAAGAAAACCTGTGCTTCTGCGCCATGGTCAGGGTAGGAGTGACGTCAAGATACGAAATCTGTAGCAAAGCACAACTTGCTATTTTCTTATTTTATTTCTTTTCCTAATAGAGTTCATTAAAAGTTACCAAAAAGACACCTCCTCTCCCCGTGCCAAGGCTAACGGTCACGCTGAAGTTGGACCCAGGAAGCTTCCGAGGAAGCGCGCTACTCACAGCGACCTCCGCGAGGTTGTCTCCAGGGGTCACGCGCCCCCTCGTTGCGCTGATGGTCCCCAGGGAAGCGCCCGACTGCTCTGGCGACCCCCTGCGCAGGGCACGCGCCCTCCGGGGAGCAGGCGGCGAGGGCAGGAGGAGCTGGGGTTTGCCGGCAGCCAGCCCTGCTCACTGGATTTAAGACACTACGTAAGACTAGCTTTGGGGTTAGAGCTGAAATTTCAGAGCGTGTTCGGACTCATAGTTACAAATTTTAAGTAGTTTGACCTTGAGAAGTTGTTTCTATTTAGTACGTACATAGACACGTAAGAGGCAAGTTGAAGGTGAGAAACGTGGAGCTGGCCAAGCGAGGCACCGGGAACGGGGAGAAGCGGCCGTGCTCTGTGTGAACGGACACAGACCGTCCGAGGCACCACCGGATCACCGCGTGAAGCAAAGGCGCAGGCGTTCATCTGCATAAATTTCGCATAAAGCCAAAAGAGCTTTTAGAATTTGTCTCCAGGAGGCGAAGCGCCCGCCGAAGACGCCGACAGCCCCTCGTTCCTCGCTCCGGTTGCTGGCGCAGGGCCGGTCCTTAACTAAGCCTGAACAGCGCAAAGGAAGCGCTTTCACAAAAGGCACCTTTCGCCCAAATTTCTTTTTGCCCCTGTGAACAAAAACCTCCAAGAGACAAGGCGTGGGGCTTGCGTCCCTTCGGAGGGGGACTCGGTACTGCCAGATTAGGCAGGACACGGAACAGGCAGCAACTCCTCAGAAGGGGACTTGCACCGCTCCGCCTTCCCAGGATTCCCTACGGAAAGGGGAGAGCAAAGCTGTCATTCCAGCGGCTTTCACACAGGTTGTACGTGTGCCTTTGGTGTAACACAGGTGAGAGTCTCCTTCGCTTGGATGGTCAGCGAAAACATTAGTGTACCAGGCAGGTGAGAGGCTGACAAGCACGTTGCACACCCAGAACCTTCTGAAGAGGCTGATGATACGTCCTCAGAAGTTACTCTTGTGGTGCCAAAGGCTCACACGGCGCAGATGAAGCCAGCGTTCTGAACTGAACACTCACGGAAACACCCAACGCCTTAACAGAAAGAAGGGCTTAGAAAACTGATCGCACAGATGACTCGCTCAGGACACGCGCCTTCGCTGTGGTCAATGCCTGCATCACTTCCACACAAAACGCGACTCTTCAACTCACAGAGTTGTGGAAAAGCAAGAGAGATTCAACGACTGAAAGCTCTTACACGCACAACTGTTAGCACAGCCCTGTAATATTTTAAGGCCAAGCTGCGGCAAGACATTCCGTAGGCTTCAAGAACCCTTGTTCAGCAGCTCACAATACACCTTTTCAGTTCAAAGCACGCAGGTACCATCAGGTACATCAACCCAGTGCGCAGGCAGACGATACAGAGCAGCTGCATTAGTAAAACGCACATTGAAGTGACAGATCTGTGCCCTGGTGACCTCCTGAGTCACCTTTCCCTGTGATTCAAGTGCCCAGTGACTCTCTCCCCTGCATAACACCCCACTGAGCACTCAGCCCCGTGAGCGGTACAGACCTTGATCTAACCCAGGGCGTGGAAAGGGCTCTTCAAAGCAGTCAGGATTTTTAAGCAAAGGCCTGTGCTGAACAAAAATCCACCCCGGTGTCTCCAGCGTTCCCAGTGTTTATAAGCACTGCAACATCTGGAAAGTTTCTTGGAGCTTTCTGAACATGAGCTGCGACCACGCGAACTGCTCCTCGACTCCTTCGCCAGCCGTAGGAAGCCCCAGGGGTTCTCTGGTTGGAAGAGCACCAGCTCCTCCCGAGCCTGCCCAGGGGCGCCTCACAGAGCGCAAACCTCCATCCTCGCCCTCGCCCGCCAGGAGCAAGGGGGAAGCTGCTCACCCACCCCACGTCCTCACCAGCGTCATGGAGCTCAAGGGGCGTCACACCCCCAACCTCTGCCCCCCGGCTTCATCGAGCTGCCGCCTTCCCCTTCCCCCATCCTTCTTGGGCCTGAAGATAACCACCCCCAAAAGATCAAACAGACACACACACAAAACCTCTTAGTCATGCCCGTCTGAAGAATGAACAAGCCTTCTGAATTATTCAGTTTGCTGCTTTTTTTAGACTGAGGCAACAGAAAACATGAACTCTCCTTTAGGGAATATGGTTGGATGTAGTCCCATTCTGAAAAGCTTACAAAGCTCTCCCCTAAGTCCAGAACGGATAAAAGCCTTGATAAATACCCACTTGCACCAAACAGGAAAGATGCAAGCAGGTAAAAGAGGAAAAATAGCTTTAATTGGCAAAGCACACCTTCAAGTGTCCTATTTACAGAGTGCCAAACGTAAGGAATCCCCTTTTTAGCAGTTGGGGGGAGTTGGGGGTTTGGGGGGGTGTGCTGGTTTTGGTTTTCTTTGTCTTTTTTTTTTGGTTGGTTGGTTGGTTTTTTCCACTTTGTGCACTAGCACCGTACTCAACAGCAAAAGAGGGTGAGATAACAAACAAACAGCCAAGACTGCACCTCAGCTGGGCGGCACTTACACGCTCCCACTGCGGACACCATTTACCCAGATACCGTTGTGCAGGTTACCGTTCCCACAGATGTGTCCTTTCTCTACGACTCCTCACCAGATCAGGCATCTTAAGCCACAAGAGGTGTGCTGCTGCTGCTCGGCCTTATTCACCACCTAGGTCATACGTGCAGATTTTAACTACCTTGTAAGTCCACCACGGAAACAAGCATCCATCTCCTCCCCCCCGTACACTTTTGATTCCTTGAGCACAGTGGGAAAAAATTGTCCTTCTGTTTCTGCCCACCCACCCCCCAACAACAACAACAACATGGTGTGGCTCACTGAAAGAATTTCCCTTTTAATATATTCACTACATTAGCCAAACCAATTTTTGGATGGACATGCTGTCAAACACCTGTCTGGACAGCAAACTATTCCAGTTCAAGCCATTTACCTTTCAGAAACACCACCAGAGCGGTTAACCAAGCACATGCAGCCACCCGTAGATATCAACTGTGAACAAGCAAGACAATCCAAGAAGATTCTCACCACAGTACAACTATTGAGAGGTTTAGTTTGAGATGTTTATTAGGGCGATTTATTCAACAGTGATACACAGCTTCACATCATACAAAGCATCGGAGTCAGTAAGAAAAGTCAGAAGTGGTAACAGACAAGCTTGCAAGCACAAGAGAGTTATCGTACGCTCTGCGAAGGGCTCGTATCATCTCCAAAGAGCGGAGAAGAGCACAGGTAACATGAAATCAAAACAGAGGAACACCTTTGGTAGCTACCTGGCTTTCTGAAAAGAAAAACTGAAGAACACACACTCCTGCATATTCATTTACTGCACCGAATTCTCAGTGAGATGCAGATACAGCTTCTGGGAGTGACAAACATAGAACGTTCTGCATCGATGCTCCAACGTCCCCCACCTCCCCCTTGCCAACGCACTCAGCGCCCAGGACAGGCACGTCACACTTCTGCCCCAGAAAAAGCGACCGTGTGACAACGCCGAGCTTTTGGTAAGAGTCCTGGAAAGAACCACCACCACAAACAGAAAGAGCAGCTCTCTGCCCCTGGCTACAGTTCATGTTCACATTTGTAACCCTAACGACATTTCAAATAAACAGGAACAAAAATATGGGGGGGAGTGGGAATGGAGTGGAATGGAATGGAATGAATTATTGGTGTTAGCAGCTGAGGGAAAGCCTGAGCCCCGGGGTGCCCCCACCCGCGTCCCCAGGCTCCGCAGTGTCTGCTCAGGGCACTGCTCTGCCCGGTTGGCCGGTGGGCGTCCGGCCCCGGCTCCCTGAACGGGGGCTCCTGCGCCAGGCCGACTGCTCCGCAGCGCCGCTGCCCACCTCGCCAACCGCTACGAGTGCTAGAAACTCCCCTCTAGCCCGTTATTGCGTTTCAACCCAAAAAAGCATCTGTGGGAGGGGGAGAAAGTCTGATATTCAGTTGTGCTGAAACCTTCTGCTATTCAATCTGAAAATGTCTCTCTAATTTATTATTTAGTCTTTGTTCCTGGGGCACAAATAGTTAAGCCCATTAAGGCAAAAGGTGAGAAAGAATGACTTGTGGAACCAAGTTAAAGTGCCTCCAAACTAGCCGTGATGCTGCCTTGCTCCAAAATCAGCCACATTAAAAAAAAAAGCTACAAAGAGGTATTTAAAAATAAAGCCAAGGACACAACTATCTCCTTTTTGGCAACAGACGCCAAAAATCCCCCAAGGGGAAAGCACTTGATGACAACAAGAAGGACCAAACCCCTTTCCTTGCATCACATGCCACTGCTCCCAGCTCACCTGTCGGTGTGACTGCGCAGCAGACCCGATGCGTGAAGAGGTAGAAACGGTCCCGGATGGCCCACGGACCTGTGTGAGCGAGGCCTTCCTCCACCCCCAAAAGGGCACCAGTGAGGCTTTGGAGACTTGCCCAAGGTGGAGGCTGTTGCCTACCTGCTACCACAGGGCATTATTTCCATTAAAACCAGAAGGACAGAGGGCAACCTGTCACGGCCACGCTCGCCGTGTGTCCTGCACCCCAACTACCATCATTGCTCTAGTCACAGGGAAAAGCTTCTTTTTGTCCTTCTGGTCAGCATCTGGTCTCCAAGGCTGCTGGTCTCGAGCAACCGCGTGGCGGCTCTGCCAGGCCGGCACACGGGACCGGCAAGGGAAGAGCCCGGCTTTGGCAGCTGAGTGCCTGCAGGCAACGGGGTTCTCCGAAGTGACAGCTATCTACCTCGGAGGAGAAGCCAACGGTGTTACTTGTTCAGAAATTGGCACCACAAGGATGTCAGCCGCTAATGAGGCTTTGAATGTGGGTAAAGCAGTAAATTGCCACCAAATTAGAGAACAAAAGCCTCAAGTCTCGATGCACATCACTAAACAGGCTGATTACACACAGTTCATTGCAGCAGCTCTGGGCACTGTCACCCTGGGTGGGAGGCATGTGAGGTCTCAGGTTAAAAAAACAAAGTAAATCAAGGCGGGATGGGCCACTACTTGAGGGAGATCTTCAAAGAAAACCTTCTGGTGGCATTAGCAGCAGTGTTCATTCAAGGTGCAACACTCCTCCAGCACATCATTAGTAGACCAGTACTGTAACGTACTCCTGGGGACTAGGCAGGGTACCAGGAATATTTAGGTGCAAGCTACTCTCCTCACAACAAGGAAATACCATTTTTTGGCAACTGAAAGCATGCTAGCTTTTGGCAATTTGGAGAATCACGTCATACCTTAGACTGGGTTTGGGTTCAAATAAATCCTGTCCTCTTGGCAGGTGGTGCAGGCAAAGTACCTTTAGCCACACAACACACCTACCCTCAAACAAAACACTCACTAGGCTACAAAACCCCAGGCTAGCCTCGCCTCGTGTACAATACTAAGTAGTCCCTCCAAATTATTTCCTTCTTTTGCATTTTATCTGTTCAATAGCAGTAACTCATACTTTTGTGTTTGGAAAGCTCTGCAGTGTTACGGAGACAGCAGGAAACGCAACGGACTTGCTGACCTCTTGGAGCTCTGTTTAAGGCTAAACCAGGCCTGTTCCTTTCGGTCTTGCTGGAAACTGCCATAGTTATTTTGGTAGAGATGCAACAACTTCGTTCTAGATCTTTTGTTTCTCTCAGTTTTGGAAGGGACAGATTGTTTTTCATGGCAGGTAAAATTTCATCCAAGGCCGTTGCTATCAATGTGAAGGTAGAGGTATGACGTTAAAGGCAATTTTCTCTTACTTCCATGGCCTGCAGGAAGCAGTATGACAGCAAAGCAGCGTACTGAGGCTGGAATTGGGGGTTGGGAGTTTTCCTTTATATTCCCAGTTGATGGCAAGAGCTCGGACCCCATAATCCGCCCCTCACAAACCAGAGACAACCTGCTTGTACCTCACTAAACACGGGTTTTCCTAATCTGCTTCTCAAGTCTGTATAGTAAGTGCTATGATGTGAAAACACCTGTTTTGAAGAAGACAACAATATTAAAGGTAAAAACCTCCCATGAGAAGGTTTCAAAGCAGCGAGGACAAAGGCAGGTAAAACGCAGCGTTATTCTAAAAGGCTGTGGTGAGTACGGGGAGAAGGGAAAGGAGCTGCAGTCATGGTGGACCCATCCGCTATGAAAGCACAACTTTAATAGCAAACCTTCTGTTATTAAGTGCTCATGAAAAAGGATATAAATTAAATTTAAAAGTGGTTGAACTAAAAATGGAGCTGTAGTTGTGATTTAACAACAGTGGGAGTGCTGAATTAGTGCAGTTAAAAACCATCATGCACGTTTGTGCTTACACAAAGAAAGGAAGGTTTCAACAAGCACTGCAGAGCAGAGAGGGAGGAGGAGGAGGGCTGATCGGCCGACAGCACAGCTACCCTTTGGTTTCTTCTACACGTAAAGTCCAAGGATGTAAAGCAAGAGCTCTGTAAAATGCTGAAGATTTTAGAAGTGTAATGGCGGGTAGAAAAGTACACTGGTCTTGTATCAGTGGCAGCCCCAGTGTTAGGAGACAGTCTAGGCTTCTAGGAGGAGAAAATAGAAGAGAGGAAAAGAAGTAGGAGAGGGAAACGGGATGGGGAAAGGGGCAAAAAAGCGCAAGTCATTAGTAAACATGAACATTCAGGTAGCACACTGCACAACAAGCAATATTTCATTTCGTGCAGCCAGGACATTTGCCAAAAGCCAGATTAGAGACACGTGGAATTTTGGTTTTAGAAGTGTTTGAGAACCCATCGCTAGTCGTGCTACGGCACGACACCGTGCCACGCGCACCAGGTAGCGGGGATAAATCCAGACCAGCGACAAAGCGCTGCCAAGAGAGCAGCGGCTCAGGATGCTGCCTGCAAGCGCAGTTTGCACAGAAAACCGCGACAAGGTATTTCTGTGACCCAGGCTCAGCTGGCAGAGCGACAAGCAGGCTGGCTGGAGAGCAAGTCCCGCTAGGGAAGGTACGGACACCGAATAGCGATGCTTCCCGAGGTGACTTCTCATCTTCCAGCAAGATAACGGACAGGCTCTCGGAACAAGAGCTATCCAGATCAAACCGTATCACATCACCGTATGATCATCCTTGATGGATTTTGTTCCAGAAATTTGTCTTTTTTAAAATAACAGAATTCCTTTGAACTCTAGGCAAATATCCTGCAGTAAGAAGTTGCAAATGTTGCACAGTTTGAAAATTACACGTATATTTTCAGTTTTAAACCTGCTGTTGGGTTTACCAAGCACCCCCTAACCTGTGCATGGTGAAAGCTGGCAGTTCGTTCCCCAGCTCGGTACCTGCACGCCATCAGTGATCATAAGCTATTGATTTCCCCACACCCTCCCTGCTTCACTTGAGTTGCACCAGATGTGCACAGCCTCCCTCCGAACGCTGCACCACCCGCTCGTCTGTTCATCCTTATAAGGAAGAACAGATTTAACGGGGAGTTTCAGTCTGTGTGCTCAGTACCCACGCCAGAGCTCCCCGTCTGTAGCTCTCAAATTCTCAAAAAACCAAAACCCCACAAACCAAAGCAGCCACGGCCACACAGGGCTCAGCACTGCCAAGAACCGAGCCCTTTGAGAAACTGCCAGGCTCTCCCTTTTGGGGAAGGCGAAGGGGCGCAGAGGGCTCAGCCTCGCGGCCGCAGGTTGGACCCGCAGGTAAACAGCCAACATAAAGTCAACTGTTCATGCTGTTCCTTTACCTTCTGAAATACCAAACAGCTGCACCCCTGCATCAAGGGTTTAAATGCCTCACTGTTACAACAAAAATAATTCAACAGTTAACAGAGGGGTTTGCCCCTGAGCTGCGTTAGTTTGGGGTTGATGCCACCTACTACATTACCGGCATTTCGGAGTGGGGCATCCGGTCAGGAGCCAGCACGGGCTGCCAAGCCAGCACTGAGATTTCAGACCTGACTAATTCCAACCCCTGCATACACCCCCGAGATGTCTGTAGATAACGTTGCAGTAAAACACTGGCAAGTCATCACCCTGTTTTATCTGATAGGTGAAAAAAACCACACAGCAAGGCTTCCTCTGAGGGAGGCCAGAGAGCCAAGCAGACATTTGTCCTTCCAAACACCTTAACTACATCTTTCCCCAAGACTTTCCCTGCAGTCTCTTTCAGAATCCAACTCAAACACAGCTCTGCTTTTAAAAGCTCACTCTGTAGCTCTTAACACTGCTTCTTGTAGCAAAAAGCTGCCTGCCTTGAGCAGCACCTTCCTTAGTCCCCCCTCAGCTACTCCGTTTCCCACCTCTGCACTGGGCCCACCTGGCACAGCCAGAAGAATCATGTCGGCTTTAAAAAGACAGATTAGGGAACAGACCCAGCTGAAAACAAATAAGCCAGACAAAAACCGAGGGTGGCTCAGGGTCAGGGACGAAAGGCTTTCAGCAGCCCCACCTATTAAACCCAGACCCAGGCACTACTGAAGGCCCTCACCTGGTCTGGAACAACTTGTCTGTATTTCTGCAGAGCATCAACTGCTCTTCAACTCTGAAAAGCCTCCACTATCTGATCGAAAATTAGCATTTCTCCCTTCCTCTCCAATGTGTAAGCATGGATCCTTCAAGTATTCCACAGAGAAGGGGGTAGGGGGAAGGAGCCTGGGAGGTAGTCGTGTTGTGTAAATCTTCTGTTATTCTGGTAAACCTAATTAACTTGATGCCTATGACTTCATCCTTTGACATGCTGTTTCTGCCACTTTGATGTCACTTTTAGACAGCCTTTATCAAGAAAAAAAAAATCCAACTCTACCCCACAAAGATGGAACATATTAATAAATTAAAAAGGTTCAGACACATAAAAGTATCTTTGATCAAAGTTGCTAGCAATTAGTGTGTGAAGAGTTAAACCTCCAGAAAGCTAGAATTAAGTAACAAGGAATTTTTTAAACACAATTCAAAAGTTCAATATAAAAAATCCCAATGCATTTAGTCAGTCATACCTAGAGTATCAGAAATCTGATTTTATTTCTACCTCCTTTTAGTTATACATATTAAAAAGAAAGAGGGGAAGCATCCCTGGGAAGGTTCAGGAGTTTTCTTAATTTCAGTTTTATACTAAATTATAAAAGCAGCGCAGCTTCTTTCGACCAGATTTACAACAGCAAATTAAGCACAAAATCAGTTTTTATATTCCCATCCTCAGTAAGAACGTGAAACTTGCTCACACTCTGAACAGAGCGATGGCAAAAGAAGTGTTTTAATTCATCCCTGTCTCCCACCCCCGTACATTCATCACTATCTCCCAGATTATTTTTTTTTCTTGGGGCCGCACCTATGGACTAGCGGGGATGCTAATGCTGGGATCACCCCAACAACCTTCGCAGCGAGCTGCACTGCTAAAGCTGAGCTGGAGATCACGACACGGGAGATGAGATAAATAGCTCTTACCAACGCCAGGATGGCTATCAACTTCTGAGCAGGTTATCCTCAAGAACACAGAGGTGCTCCTGTCCAAAGGCGCACCCTCCTCACCGCAAAAGGGAACACAACGCGCTACTCACGCACACAGTTGCAGAGTTGGCACTGCTCATCCTGAACAGCGCCGTTGCGATTTGGTAGGAAACCCCACTCATAGTAAGAAAGTGTCATAAAAGGGAACTGGTGTTTATCATTCCATGTAACTGCTAAAACAAGACTAAATTCAACATCTGTTAGGCTGACGGGGAAGATCGGTTACTTCCCAGATTCCTCACAACTTTGAAATACTGCTCCAGTTCGGTCACGACAAGTCTCTTGCAGACAAAGCTGTCCTAATGCTCTGAAAAAAAGGTTCGGAAGACCTCAATTTCAGCCCTGACACTGTTAAGGCAAATATCAGGAGATATTTACAGAAGGGTAGTTTGGGGTGGAAGGAGAAGCTGCAGGATAAACAAAGCAGTGTCCTTTCAGCAGCAGCTAAGAAGTAGTGAGTGAAAAAACTGCAAAGGATGGTGTACTCAGAGGAGGAACATCACTGTCAGTCTCATGGGGAACAGAAGAAGTCGTTCTCACAGGTTAGAGTTCAGCTACGAATATTATGGAGTGCCTGGAAAGCCGCTCAGGTATTGGTGCCCTAGATGTTGCCTTCCCAACCCTGACCATGGATCAAGTATAAGTGTCTTCAGAACGAGGCTTTATGCAAATAAGCCATTTCAAAGAGAATGAAGTTCTACTTGGTTTCTAATTCTTTGAAAAGATCATTGAAAACACAAAGCCAACCCCCCATGGAGAAATACGACTCAAAAAGAAGATGCATTTTGTCACAGTGAGGGTTTACTGGTCCAATACGAACTAAGAAGTAGCTGTGTTCCCTCCAGACACTAAGCACGTACCTGGGCGGTGATCTTCTATTCCGTGGTCACCGTTTTCTACAACTGTTGGCCCAGAAGCTGAATTATCTGCAAGAAATCAGAGGAAATGTTAGCACTGGATGAAGTTCATCCTAATCCATTGTAAGGACAATACCAATGTTATCAAACACAGATAAGGGGTTTTTTTCCCCCAGAATTATTTTTGAAGTAAGTTAAGGTACCCACACAGCACTGAGTCACTGCAGCTTAAAGCCCAAAAGGAAGAGCTTTTCAACCACAGAAAACCTAGTGGCATGAAGGAGACTCAAGGCATAACAACTAGAAGCTTCTTCATCTAGTCCTACCATCGCTTCAAACTAAGCCTTCCTAAGGGAAAGGAGGTCAACGGCTGTAGCAGGCAGAGCACTGCCAGCAGGCTGAGGGCTGGCTCTTTCCCTCTCTTCGGCACTGCTGAGACACATCTGGAGCGCTGGGCCCAGGGCTGGGCTCCCCAGTACAAGAGACAGGACTACAGGAGAGCGGTCAGCAAAGGGCCACCACGATGATGAAGGAACTGGAGTGTCTCACACGAGCACAGGCCAAGAGAGCCGGGACTGTTCGGCCTGGCGAGGAAAAGGCTTGGGGGGATGTGTACAAGCCCCCAAAGGGGGGCTGTAAAGAAGCCTGGGGCACACTCTGCGGTGGAGTCCAGTGGCAGAACAAGAGCCACCAGGCGCAAACTAATTCCCCAGAATTTTTAAGCACTGGTCCACTTCAGCCATGACTAGTTTCTCGCAAAGCTACCCTAATACTACCAGAAAAAAGGACCAGAAGACCTCCATTTCAGTCCTGACAGCACACTGCTAAAGCAAGTATCAGGGAAAGATTTAGAGAAGGGTAGTTCAGGGCAGAAGACCACCGATTCCAAAAGACAGCGTACTTACCACCACCATGAGATTTAGTGTATCTTGTTCTGACATGGTCAGGATTTACACACTGAACCTGGAAAACAGGGCAGCGACACAAGCCCTGGAGCCAGCCGAGGCAACCTGGAACCACAGAACTGAGCTCTACGCCTGGCTTTGCCGTCTGCTCCGTGGGCTGCGCCTCAGGAAGGCCACTCTGCTAACGGGTAACTGCCTCCGAGTGCGTAATGGTTTTGAAAATGCTGCTTGGAAACCATCTTTGGGAATAATTAAGGAATTTAATTAATTAATTTTTTTTTTTTTTTTTAAAGCACACTTCTTGTTCAAGTACTCGAACAGTTCTTCCTAATCATCCAAATATGCCAGTGACGTTCTATATTCACCCATAATCTCTACACGGGGCTACGGAGGGTCAGTAACTGTAATCGCTTTGGCAAACTGCCTGAGGAATTTTATTTATTTTAAATCACTGCCTTTGAGATCAACTATGATCCTTACAAAAGTCACTGGATTGTGCTGGTATTAATACTGGAGCAGGTTGCCAGCAGCACAATATTTCTGCAGGTGACCAGCCCCCCGAGAGGTGACTGTTACAAGGCCATTTACCGATACTGAAGATACCACCCTTGCACCAAGTCTTAAAATATTTTCTACTATCTTCTCAAATAAACTCTGCTTAATTTCTAAGAATTTATCTCATCCTCCAGTTGTGAAATAGTGAGGTCACTGCACGAACGATAGTGAGTAGTACTAGTTAAGCGTAACAAGCAGCACGAGCTCTAACAGCAGTTCAGCTCCTCGGGCCATTAGTTCTGCTTAGTGTGAAGCAACACTTGGGGCAACGACTTAAAAAAGTCCTGCAAGTAAATAAAATAAAATCACTCCCAAAGAGAGACACGCTCAGTTACCCGGAGCTGCTGCTGCTGTCCCTTCCCCGAGCTCAAGCACTTTTAAAACAAAGCCACGCTAACCAGTGTACTTCAGACACAGCACTTCAGGGCTTAATCCAGCCCTCAGTAAAGCAAAAGGAAAGTCTCTCCAGTTACTTCAGTGGCTCATCCTGGTGTTTTATGAAAATTCAACATGAACTTGCCAGACAGCTTATAGGAAAACATACACCTACATCCTCTTCAAGTAGCTGAAAATACCACAAGAATCCCTGGACCTGTTTCTTAGCAGTTAAACACACCAGCTCCTCCTGCTGTCAGTCTTTACAAGGTCTGGTATCGACAGCAGAACTCTCCACTAGTAACTGGGAGAACTGCTGCCAGTCGCTGCATTTACGGATCAGTTCAGGCAAGGGGAAATCGGGGTCTTGGGATGGTTTATACAACACATCGTGTGCTCGGTCAAGCCAAGGTCTCTCCAAATCAAACACTGAACCAGGTGAAACCTAAAGAAGGTTTTAGGCTCAATAGTGGGTTCCCCAATGAGCAGGAGAATCAGAAATGCCATCTTTCCTCCTGCACTTCTTGGGAAGGATGAAAAGCAGGTGAAATTGTTTCCTTTACAGCTTTAGCTTTTTCAGAGGACAGGCTTCCAGAAAAATCAGGTCAAATCAAACAACTCCACCCAGCATTAGCAGTTTTTATTTGTGTCTCTGAAGGTCAGCTCCTTTGGAGCAAATCAGACTTGTTTTAGTCAGCTGGGGCGCAGCATGAAAGTACCCAGCAATCTTCTCAGGGCCAGGTCTCCTCCCCTCATATTCTAAATTGCATAAAAACAAAAACATGTCAAGATGTTGTAACTACATAATCCTCATCAGAATCACAAGATAGTATTTTCATCTGGCTAGTGGATCAAAGGATTGTTTTTACATAAACAAATTTAAGGCAGCATTTGCTAAACCGATAATCTCAAGCAAATGGGCAGTGCCAATATAAAAAGCCCTAATCTCCAGCGGTGACTTGGCGCAGCGCACACGGGAGCACAACCACAACCGAGCACGCTTCCACCACCCATCAGACCTGCAGCCCGCTCGGCAGTAGGCATGGGACACCGGGGGGGGAAAACCCCAGGGTGGGGCGGAGGGGCTGCGGAGGAGAGTCATTTTGCCCGTGTTAATCCCGTCACACAGGTGTGTGCACAGACTCGGCTGAACGCAGCTTTGTCAGAGAGCTTAGACAAGAGCAGGAGTGGGAACCAAACCCCTGATAAACCGAGTGCCATACAGTCAAAACTAGCTGGTGACTCTTAAACAAGTAGCTTCAGCTACTTCAGTCCCTATGAATTTAAAAATTCTGTCTCAGAATGGCTTCTGAACAGCAGGCGAGCTCCTCACCTCCCAGAGTCACCAAAAAAAAAACCACTTAGAGGTTTGCTTGCCCTTTGGCATTCCAACATGACACAAGCACTCGGTCTGGATTCTCGCGCTTCTCTCTCTAACCATGTGAATTAGAGATTCTGAATGTAAACAGACGCCAAGCCAAGGCTTGCTTGGTCTTGTGTTCCGGGGCTGCCAGGGCTTTCCGGAGCACACACACGCTGTCCGATGGCACCAACAGAAGCAGCGCCGCACAGGCAGGGCTGGCGCCCAGGAGCGGGAAAGGGAGACCTGCCGTACCCATTTCCACTAGATTCCCTCTCCCCAGCCCCGCTTTCACACCTCTCCTTCTGAAATCGGAAGCTGAAGCTTGAAGGTTTAATCACCTTGTCTGATCGCTGCCTGCCTGTGAGGGGACTGGACGCCACGTGTGAGAGAACCCCCAGCAAAGTTCACTAACTGACCACAAATACTATGATCCTAAATCAGCGTAAAGCCACTGAGCGAGAAAAAGATTCATTCTGCTTTGTGAACTGTAGCAACTAGATTAATTTCACCACTTTAGTTCATAAAACATGGAAAGTTTCAAGAACACTTTGGCTTATCAAGACAATACTTCAGGCACTCCTTCCTCCTTAAGAAAACAGCAGGATATCATGTAGTTAAGCAACTCAACCCAAGACCCAGGCAGCTTTACAACACGACCTGCACTTCAAACAAAAAGCACTAAAAACCCCTCACGCTGAAACACGCTCCCGACACACTATGGGTTCAAGGCCCTGCACCGAGTGACTGTGCAGCTTCTGCAGCCGGGCCACGAGGTGCTGCGGAGGCAGCTGCAATCTGGGGCAGAGCACACACCACACACCCAGCTGAGGTGCGCGCCTTTGGTATCACCTGCGTCTCTCCAAACTGTTTTCAATGTTTATTTCCCAAGTGTCTGACAGACCTGAGAGCGCACTCGGATCATGCTCGATACTTGGTTTTGTACAAAAAAAGACAATGCAGTGATTTATACTGACCAGAAGCCGTTACAACTTGGGGCAGGAATGGGGATGGGCAGACTTCGAGAGGCAGAAGGTGTTTAACACATCATACGAGATAAAACTGCAATCACCTTATCATCATTTGCTGACTTCTTCTAAAACTTTGGGGTATATGGAACACTCTCCATCTTCAGTTTTGTGTGTGACAAAGTGTTTAAACGTTCCTTTGCAAAAGCAAAGCCTGCTGCTCTCTGCAAGAAAGGCTCTTACTCCTAGCGCAGAAAGGGAGGTGAAAGGAAAGGAAACGCTGTGGTTTGGCCTGGGGTTTCAGGCCCTGGAGCCGTGTGCTGTTCCCACGCCAGGCAGGATGACCCGCTCTGCTCCACAGTCTGTCCAGCAGCATCCCACAGCGCCGGCAGAGCCATCTCGTGGCGAAAAAAGCCCCAAAGCCACAGCCCACAGCAAACTAAAGGAACTTTGTCACCTCCACCATGCTCAGCCTATGCTCCCCTATTAAAACACGGCAGCTGAAGTGAAGAGTCATCACCAGGCGAGTGCCCAGCGTGAGTGCAGGAACCCAAAACAGGCACGTCACTGCGTACAAGGCCACAAATGGTTATGCCGCCGCAGACCTGGCTTTGTACACCACGCAATCGGACGTTTCAGACACAATACTGATCCTCACTTGAGCTAAAACGTGTCACAGGAGCGCTGCCGCCTGCTGCAAGGTACTAAGGCACGGCCTGGAACGTGCTCCCACCCAAACACCTCTTCCTTCGCACCTTGGGACAGATCCCCCCTGCTTCACACGAGCACCCCAACGAGAACTGCCGCTGCAGGCTCCACGACTTGAACTGGAAGCTCCTCAGTACCCTCTGAACTCCTCGGAGCCGAGCAGGAAAGCGAGCTGCAAACAGCGCAGCACACACCCAAAGCGACCCTTCGGCATTATGTAAAGGCAACAGTGTCGTAAGAAGATTACTCCAGAATTTGCCAAATTATGATGTCCAGCCAGGTGCTGGAAAGAGTAAAACCCTTTCTTCTTAAGCTATGCCTTTCCAATGATATTTTAAAGTTAACTGTTATTGGAGCTTTATTGTAGGACAAATTTGTAGGTGACCATACAACTGCTCATTGTCTCTCTCCCTCTTCTTCTCCAGCTCTCTGCACTCACTTGGCTCGCCCAGGTCCTTGATAGGGCCCATCTGATGGTTAAACTTGTCTAATCTGGCTCCTGGGTTTAGGAAAAAAGTGAAAGAAAAACCTTGAGCAGAGATGGAATAGCTAGAGCCTGACAGGACATATGATTAAACCTCTTCTGACTGGAGAAAGGCAATCTCAGTAGCAGAGACCGTGCTGTCTGAACACATTTGTGCCTTTTAACATAAATAAATTAACAAGCAGGGGCTGAACAGCCTGATCCATGAATGCTAGTCTTCTCCCTCAGGAAAAAGAAACAAAAAAAACCCCAACCTATTTGCAGTCCTATCTGGAGCCAGGGACACAGAACTCTTGCTGCCTTTCACGCAGCAGTCCCCCTTCCCAAAAACTTCACGTCACACTCAAAGCACTGCGCTAGAACCGCTTCACACCCCCACTGGGGCCTTGTAATGTCTCACCCAGCCTTGTTTATTCTACAGCTGCAATAAAAGCAAGTACATTAAGCTTTACTGTATTTTTTTAAATGGTTAGAAACATTGACTAGATCTCATGGAAGAAATATCCTGAAGTAGGAAAGAAATATCCTGAAGAAGTATCCTTATCACTTCAGGGAAAAACAGATGAGACAAACTAAGACATAACAGCATCAAATCCTAAGACTGGCCTGCAGTAAACTGACACTTTAGAGCTGGGGAGCTTGACAGTCCTTCCCCTCCTCGTACAAGGTGGGAAAGCTGAAAAACACCATCTTACCCACTCGAGGCAAGCAAGCTCTCCGATTTCATCAGTTAGGGTCTCGTTTTCCTCCTGCCAAAGATTTAGATAATGCTCGTAACTGTTCTCCAGCTATCCCAAAAAAGGGAAAAACAAGTGTCCAAACCAAGAACAAGAAACTGCATCTCCCCTTGCCACGTCAGAGGGAAACTAGTTCTGCCCAAGGAGACAAACAACTGGTTGAACAGCCAGGGAAGGCACCGGGGAGGGGAAAGGGGTTGGAAAAGCCAAGAGATGCAGATGAAGAAAAGAGTCTGGCCCGAAGGTAACCTGGCCTAATACTCCAAAATCTCTGCCTCAGGTCTGCACACAGAACTGGCAGTTTTCTCACAGGGCAGTTCAATGAGTCGATCCCTTCAGTACCTTATTTTACAGGCTGAAGAACTGAACAGAAGGTAGAGCAGAAAAGCAAGAAACAGGATTTGATCTCAATCTTTGCTTTTAAAATAAATCGCTCAGACTAAAACTAGCAAGGTCCAAGAGCCCTGTGTCAGCAGGCCTAGCAACATCCAGTAAGTGAAAAAGTGTTCTCTGCTGCTTAAGTGACACCGCCTTTTGGTCTTGTGCTTTAGACACTTACGTTCCACCTGAATACCATCTGCGTGGGGCTTGCTTTTTGGTTCCTGGCTCCCAGGTTTTGCATCGTCATCATCCAGCAGAGGAACATAGTCTGTTTTATCTACTGTTTCTCCAACCACATCGTCAAATTTCTCTGCTTCCAGAGTGGCAATGAAGTCCCTTTTCACTTCTTCCTCAATCTCGGGAGGTGGCTCTGTCAGAGCATCCGCAAGACTGAGGTTGTGATCCAAGTCAGCCATGCTTTAGCACCTTTGCAACCTGAAAAGTGAAGTGGGGAAGAAAAAGAAAATAACACTTTAATAAGAGACCTCCTGAGTTTATCTGGAGTTTGATGTTGACAACTGTGTGCCTCCTGTGCCCTAACACAATAAGAAACATTCGCTTTAGCACTCGGTAATTCCCAGATGTTTACAAAACCCCACATCAGCACAGAAACAAACAGCTAGATCATCTAAATCGGGTTTTACTGCGTGAAGGTTACATTTCACATGACATTTTATCAGAACCTTACAAAAACAGGGAAAAAGAAAACACCCAGCACCTGGCCCGCACAAACACCCTCTTGCACCGATTTCTGCTTTGCCCCAGATCGGCGAGTTAATTACATATCCCCAGGAGCAGAGAGACAAGTGACGCAAGCAAATTTAGTTCTTGGGTTGGACTCCACCCAGGCTCCCCTATGGAGATTAGGATTTTACATAATCTCTGATGTATACTTTGGCGATGCTTTTGATCCCTTTGATAGGGTCCTCTAGCGTGTTTATGTCCTCAGCGAACCTCGCTAATACCAACAAACCCCCTCTAGCCCTGGGATTTGTGCTGGAAGGTGAAGTTTTAATAATGCTTACATGAAAAAAAAAATGAAGTACCCACATACACATGACACACAAGCTATACATTGGAAATGAAGGAGAAAAATCACCACTGCTCTTTGCTTCCCTGCTTTGCAGCTCAGCATTCAGCTGAACCTCCTGGCACTAAACAGAAAGTGCACCTGAACTGATTCATCTGGTTTGCAGCTAAAGCTTTCAGGTTGGCACAACGAATACACCCGTAAACAATTATTTATTTTTTCCACATTTCATCCTTTTGAAGCCGTTATTAGGAAGCCCACAACTGCTGATGGGAGTTTACAGAAAGCTGTGCCAGGGAGCAGGACCCACCACTTCGGGCTGACAAAAGGCCCAGTTCTGACAGCGTCTCTTGGAGCAGCGCTAGTCAGTGCTCCCCGTGTGCCCGACGCTGTCCTGGCAGCAAAGGTATCACGAGCTCCAGTCACACGTTTTAGCCCTTTGCAGAAATTGTCTGGTACAAACTGTGCAGACCAAACCCTTCAAGGGCCATTAGCATCTGAAGTCACATACTCGCAACTCCTACTTTAGTAGCTCAGCTTTGTTTAATTTTGATCTCTGTCTGGAAGCACAAAGCCATTTGATGCTGATCTGTGTTACACTCGCTCTCACACGCACAACCTGTGTGGAGACCCTCCCTGTTAGTAAAGATTTACACCACCTTAGGAGTCCGGCCAGCCAAGGCAGCGGTGCCTGGGTGAGAATCAGCAGGGAACAAGGACATGGAAGCAACAAGCTCGGAGTTCCAACAGCACACCCATCCAAACAAGGGGCATGGAGCAGCTTGGGTCAAGTGAGACACCATCTTATGACCAATCCTCCCCACACTAGACAAGAGCCACCAAGCTACACTAGGAGAAAATCAGAAATAGAGCTGAAGATACAGAACCACATCCATGAAGCGGCACAGACGCTCAGGCGAAAACACAACGGGCACTTGTCTGCGTCGGGTAACGAAGGGCTGACCCAAGCGGCCACGGCGCAGCAGCCCAGGGTCGCTGACTTACATGGTGATGGCAGAACACAGCTCCTCTTGTTCCAAAAAAACAAAGGCTCCTACTCCTTGAACTACAGGAAATTCGTCGTCAGCAGTGTACGGCCACCGACACATACCTACAGGCTGGAGCCTGCGTAAGGCAATATTTCACATTCTTTATAAACAATGGTTCCCCACTGACACTGCTGTTTATGTAATTGCATGCGAGTATATTATGGAAACTAATTCAGTTAAACCTATTCTTTTTTTCTTTAACAACAAAAGGTCAGACTTTGAGCCAGATCAGCAGCAACTTCAAGCAGCAACTGCAGTTCTTCTTGGGTTAGATAAAGGCCCTGCAGAACTGCCACTTCCTGGGAACCTAGAGGTGACAGGTTTGGAGCTCTGAACCCTTTGTGCAGGGCCACAGCCGAATGAATCAGGGTTATTTAAAAAGCCATCTTTACACGTGAGTGAAAGAGTCTTGTTTAAAAGAAGCTGCTTTCAGAGAGAGTTCTTGACCATGTTCAAGACAGACCATCGTACAGATCTGCACACAACCGCCCCCATTACCCTTTACCGAGTTTCAACCAGGGAAGTGAGTTGCTTCTAGGAGTTTTATCTTTGCATTGGCCAGTCCCTTCGAAGGAGGAAATGGGGCTCAAACATCCTTTTCTTCTGAATGTTTCATTTAGCATAAGGAAGAAACAACATTGGAAATTCTCAACAAGCTGCTTCATGATGCCACCTCAAGACTACGGTCAGAAAATAGCTACAGAACACCCAATAACTTTGGGAATGAGCAAGTAGAGGCTGGAGTGAACACAGCGAATGCCAAAAGAGAAATCTGACTCCTGTTCTCCGCAGCAGGCACGCCAGGCCGGGCTGGATCAGACTTTGCAGATATCACAAGCCCGTCACGTGTGTAGTATCGTATCTGGTTCTGCCCCAACGCCAGCACAGCAAGGTTTACCCACCAAGAACCTGAAGCTTTACGGAAACGGCATTTAGGAAAACCTCTCTTCAACCCCACTCCCAATGCCCGTTAGCAGTAGATGACAGTCTGTAAACCGAATTATCAGCTCCCCGTTTTCACACGTTCACTTCAGATTAAACATTCCTGCTACTTTAGTTTCAGAAGCACGAGTGGCCTTTTTGGAGCTTTTCCTCCTGACAGCTTAATTTAGGGTCTGTCCAAGCAGCAGGTCATCACCACCCTCCCGCTCCAACGGAAGGTACTACCCGGTTAGGTTAGGAGAGGCCCTGTAGCATTAGCATCCCCTCCTCTGCATGGCCCAAACCCAGGAACCATCCTCAGCCAACGCCAGGCCGCACAGAAAGCACGTACAGCCATGATCACCCGTCTGCAGTCAGAGCAAGCTTGTGAGCAGCACTTAGACGGCCCAGAAATCGCGTAGTCCTGGTCCACCGAGATCCCCAGTCACCCTTCCTCTAGGCCTGAACAACCGCACTTCCATTAACAGCGCCAAAGAGCAAACGCCTCCGGAGCCCCAGCGGCAGCAGGAGCTGCCGGGTGACTGGGGTTAGGGAAGGGTTAGGGACTCTTAAACCCAGTCAAGGCTAAACCCACCCAGGTCATCCTCCAGCCCATGAACAGTCCACCACAAGCAACTGATGGAGTCACATCATGCTTTTTTTGGTCCACATCAGTGTGGTACCACTTTATGGCACAGTCACCATGAAATAGCATCGACAGTGTCTCGATTTCTGACCTACGCAGGAACTAGGACACTAAACCGAGCTCATTTCTGGGGGAAAACAGTGATGTGGTTATGCAGGCTGATCAGCAGGACGTTTCCTTGCTTATATTTAACTTAACAGGGAATGCAGAAACTATGCATAAAAAAATAAATCAGTGTAACTAATAACAGCCACTTTGCGTGTTTGTAGCAGACACAGAACTGGTATCTCAGGCACGTGAAAGTGCCTGGCAAATAACGGGCTGCCCTACCCCAAAGCACCACCCCGGCTACGGGCTGCCTCCACCAGCCCCAAGGACAGCCGGGCCACCACCGAAACGGGACCAGAAGCCATTTCCCCACTTCCCATCCCCGCTGTTAGAGCGGCCGAACTACATGAATTCCCAGACTCCCAGTTTGAACTGGGGCTTACAGTTAAGTCAGCCAAAAGGAAAGTGAGTACGCTGCGCAGATTCTGCCCAGGGGTAGAAAGCAAATCCTGAAGCATATTCACACATTGACCAGCTCAGGAAGCGTTCAAGAACCTTCACCAAGAGGTACCTTATACCCGATGCACTACGTAGCTGTGCAATCAGGTGGTAACAGAGCATGAGGAATACGAATTCTGACAATGACTTTTAAGATGAAAGGGCAAAACTGAGGAATGACTGAGGTTTCAGGAGGCAGCAGTTTAAAAGTGTATTAAACAATTCTTCAGCTGTGAGACAACGTCCTCTTGTTTGTTAAGCAGCAGAGAGAATAACAGCAGCGATGGTGCAACACCAACCCGTGTGACTCAAGGTTCCTGTCTCTGGAAGAGCCTCAGAGGACAGCCGAGTCCTCCCTGCAGAACACCAGGCTGAGGGAGTGTTTTGCTCAGAGGAAAGGTGTGGAAAGGAACACACCGTAGTGTTAGCAGTCCCACAGCAACACCTGCACTACAGACAAGGAAGAGAGTTTTCCTGTAGCTAGACATTCCTCAATCCATTCCAGGAAATCTTGAAATTATTCCACAGCAAGTAAATCATATCCCTTTAATTCACACTTTTTTTCTTTAAAAAAAAGAAAAATAAAAATTGTTTAGACCTCTTCATGTTCCAGCAACAGCTGATCTGTTATACCCAGTATTTGCTCCATCTGTTCTTTTTTATGCTCAGAATCTTTGTGTACCCAGTGAGTAACCTGTTGGCTTTGATAAATAAAATCCATCTTCTTGTTAGCTAATCTGAAAGCTATAGAAGAGCTATTTTAATATCACAGACCCCCTATCGTGGCATCTTGATCCAAAGAGCTCCTGCTATTTACCCACTTCAATTAGTCTCTCCCTTTCAAAACGAGCTCCTTTCTGGAGTTCCCGCCATCCCATCTGCCGTTTGACCGCATCCACAGGGTTACAGCTTGCCAGCGTACGCAGAACTTGTGCTCTGCAAACCAGTTTAGAGAGTCACAGGCCCACAACATCCTCAGGATCCCAGACTGGCACTTCCCTGCTGGAGTTTTACTTTAAGTGACCCACTGGAACAGCTTCCAAGAGACATCATCTCATCCAGCCACCCTCTGGAAGCAGCAGCAATACACTTACTTGCATAAGCCACTGCCTCTAGCTTCCCATCTAGGGAAGAGTGGAATCTACTTCCTGAATTCTCTTATTTCCATTTTGTAGCTTCCTTAACTGCAGTTGTGTACATGCCTCTGGGCACGCACAGTCTTTGAATTTCAAGTTATGATCAGTCTGACCCAGATTCTGCGCATCTCGTCTGAAGAGGGAGAAGGGAGAGAGCAGACAAGTGGGGGCAGGGGATGCTGCCCACCAAAAAAAAAAAAAAAATATATATATATATATATATATACTTGAAAACCTGTAAACTGTTTTAACAGAATCATACTTGGCACAAGATGCTGACTTACCTCCCTTGGATTTTTGGCAGAGGGAACAGATGCTTTTCCCCAGCGAAGCGCAAGGCAGAGGGCTCGCTGCCTGCCAGCCCCGCAGTGACACAGCACTGCCACCCGCCCGGCGTCCCGCCAGGCTGCTGCTCTCCTGAAGCACAGCCCCGTCTGTCCTGCACCAAGGGAGCCAGGCTCAGCCTCTGCTCTTCCACTCAACGCCGATTTGGATCGTTAGTGGCTGTACCCCTACAGCATTAGCTATATGTTCTCCTCTAGCACAATAAAGTTTGGGCAGCCTTTACACCAGAGGTAAGAGACATCTGTTCACAAAAGCAGCACATCTAAGAGGACTAAGACATGAAGCTACATTTCCTCCCTTTGGTTTGTTTGTTTAAGGAACACACACTGATACACAGAGTTACGAGAAGCATCTATATTATTTCATCAGATCCACTGCCTCCTTTAAAATTAGCCCCTAACTACACAGACAAGATCCCCGGCTGGAAGAAACACGGACAGCTCAGTCATAATTCCCATTTCTCTTGCTGTAAGTCAGCTTGCTTTTCTTAGACGAGGCTCTCATGAGCACTTAGCAGTGGCCACTGAGGCATACGAAAACAGGATAGCAGGGAGCAGATATTATGCTAAGTCATCTTCCTTCGCAGTATTCCGAAAGGAGTCGTCCGTCTGCATCCATCATTCAAAGGGAGAGGACACATCAGCGAATCAAGCTGCTGACATTTCTTACCTTCCACAGCTGGGCACAAATCTATGACCCAATTTAATTTTTTATAGTTTTTTTTTAGCACAGTCTGACGAAGCAGGATAAAAAAAATAAAAATTAAGCTAAACCCAGTAAGATCCCTGCTTTATTTTTGTGCACGTTCTGAGTCGCAGGAAATCACTCAAATTACTAGAAGCTTCTTGGAGTTAGTGAGATGCAGGCCAAGGGATCCTTCACGAAGTCTTTCCAACAGCACTTACAAATTCATGCTCGACTCACTTGCTAGAAAAACCAATGCAACAGCCTCAAAACGGGTGTCCCGAACTACAGGCTGACCTTCAGGAACCCCCTCCCCAAACCGCAGTGACCTACAGTTACCACCTCACTGCAGGGGCAAGGCCGGCCGCTCCAGGTACTCCAGACCTAAGCACCCGCTACCACGCACCGCATCACACCGCCAGCGAAGCGGAAGACTAGAGAAATTCGCACAGTAAAAACCAAACCCCAGTTTAAAACCAGGCCATTTACACGGGCACACGCTGCCGACCTCCGTGTCACACCAAGGTTCGCTTATGTAAGGCATCGCATAAACTATCTTATTACTAATTTCAAATGCATGTTTGGACTTTCAACAACATCAGGATTTCACTAAGAGTCATGTCATACAAAACCACGTTCTCCTCCAGACCATACATGAATACAGAGGAGAGCTCCCAGCTATTACTCACACAGTTTAGGAATTGCCGCCTCCTTTATGAAGGACAAAAGAAGCATCGAGTGCAGAGAGAGCAGATTTGGGGCATTTGTTGGTTTTACACCTGGATCGCTACAACACACAAAGCACCTGTAGAGTTGCTTCTCACCTCAGCACAGATTCTCCAACAGCTTTCTGCCTAATTTTAAGAACACAGACTAAGTCCCAGAACCTCCAAGCTGCTACAGATAACAAGTCCAAAAGTGCACAACTAAAGGGAAACCAGTTCCTGTAATTGCCCCCAGAGAAACACAGGGACAACATAGGCATTTCCACTCAGGCCTCCCAAGCCGCACTACACGTTACCCATCGCGCAGGCAGAGAACCGGCGATGGAGGTGAGGGTACTGCCGAGGACTGGGGACGCGGCAAGGTGTCCCCAAGAACTCTGGGCTTTGTACAGAAGTCACTGAACTGCACACTGCTAACCAAAAGCTGGGCACAAACCTCAGTTCACTTCCACAATCAGTTTACGGCCACACAAGAGATAAAAACCGTGGTGTTTTAACTTCTCACTTCAGACGGGTTTAACGAAGTTGTGATTCAACTTGTCAACAGAATTTCAAAGCCAAGGCAGAGCTTCAGCCGCTCTTGCTTCCTCGTAAATGCAGTTTGCTCAGAGTCATTTCCTCTTCCATGTGCAAAATCTCGCTACTTCCACTTCTCAGGTCACTAATAACCTTTCCTTCAGCTTTTGATTCAGGCTGCTACTCCCACTTAAGCCTCTCTTCCCACAGGCAAAAGCCTACACAACGGAACCGGTTAAACGAGCTCCGAGCGACACCACACACGCACCGGAACAACCCCGAAGATTCTCAAGCTGTCTGTAGCCTGTTCAGCTGTGGGTAACTGAACTCGCACATTAGGCATGGAAGGAGCCAGGATGGATCCAAGCGGAAAATGAAACCAGTGCTCCGAGCACTGCTGGTCTTTCACTCGGGAGAGGGCAGCTGGAGTAAACCTGCGAGCAGGCACGAACATGAGCAAACGCCCTGGGTTCAGGTAAGGCCTTGGGTGGAACACACGTACATACGTACGTACTTTGGATAAGGAAAAAAGCCCAAGTCAAAAAAGGAGCCAAGCTCAGGGAAGTGAAAGGGAACTGGCAACAGAGGAAAACAAACACAAGACCCCCAAGGCGACCAAGCAGAAGCTTGACCGCGGTACACTCGGTAGGCAACTTCCCGCTGGGCAACACAGCTCTAGGTGCGAGTGCAGTGCGCTGACCCACGCGCGGGCATGAGGGAAGTCGGCGCAGTTATCTTCCCGGCGGGTTCACCAACTTTTCCAGGCAGCTGCCACAGAGCCAAGCTGGGAAGCAGCTGCGGTCTCGGCTGGGACCCGTACTAGGGAGTCAGGAAAAAGCAACTGAAGTGACTCTGCAGAAGAGGCTCGGGCTGGCCGCAGGCAGGGGGCTGCGAGCACCGCAGGTGGGGAGCGCGGCCCGCGTGCCCACTGTGCTTCGCTAATGCCATTAGTCACTCACTTTCACGGGCATGTTAATATTTTGAATAAACAAAGAACAACTGTCAGAGCAGAACGGAAACCGCCACAGCAAGGCCAATAGACTATGACAGGGAAAGTCATCTGAACAGAACGAGCTCTACCCGACAAAGGCCATTCTTTTCAGGCCATACCTTCAACTTTTACAAGCTGCAGCTTCAGAATTTCAAAGTCAATGGCTTAAAGTGCAGTTATTTCATGATGACTTGTAAGAGCCTACATAATTCTGGAGTTTATTCACTATCTCCAAAGAGTATCCATCAATGCGTAGGGTTTCATTACTTTGGATATGAGCCATTTCTCCACTGTTTAAAGCAAAGCATTATTTTTGCTGTTAATTGGTACTGCAAATACACCCAGCTTCTACAACTAGATTAAATACGAATCTTTAATGAACATTTCTGCTCCATAAGCTTGAAACATTTTCATCAACTAGACTTCCCTTCAGAAAGCAATAATAAAGGCAATGAGGCATGCTTCCACCATAGTCAATTATTCAGACGGCGTGTGAATTAGCAAAGAAAGGCAGCAGACAGTCTCTTCCAGCATTTGTCCCTCCTCAGTAACATTAAGAAGATTCTCTCCATTTTCTGGAGATTTGAGACAACTTCTGTTTTCTTCCTGCCTTCCAGACATTCATAGCTTGGAGAGCCTCCCCTTCATGAAATGATAAAGTCTACAAAGATAACTGGGCAGAAGCCCTGAACTAGCCAGAGGAAAGCTGTAAAATAACCTCCACTCTCCACATGTGGATCCCTTACTCACTGTCAACATAAAAGCCTGCAAGCTGACAGTCCAAAACTTTTCAGGTTGACTAAAGCTACATTTAATTTTATAGCCACTCTTTTTAGATGTAGCCATTCACTTAAAATTATCTGTACTCGATTTAACAAAAAAGAAACCATTCTTCTTTCAAGGAAGGGGACGTCAAAAGAAGCTGCAGGGACCAGGAGAAGGCCATACAGGGCAGGTAATGACAACACAGACAATTCAAGTCTACTTGCCTTCTCAAATACAGTCAGAAAAATTATAACTTGAGGAAAACCAGCTTGATTTGTCTTTCTGAAGAGAACGGTGCCCAGCCTAACGGATACAACACTCAGACATCAGCTTTGCATCTCCATTATGGCAGTGACATCTCCAACGTCAGGCAGATCTGCAGAGCGCATCTGAGACGAGTTACACAACCTGCACAACACCAGGTCACGAAGAGCTCCCGAACGCAAATCAGAATTCCATTGGAGCAGGCTAGAAGGATGACTACCGTAGCGGCTACTAAAGGCTGAAAGGCCTTGTGAAAGGACTATATACACTTACAGCCACAACAAACCAGGCGAGATGCCACAGCTGGTCCACCTTCTCCAGGGCAGAAGCCTTGTGACCCAAGATAATGTTTTTCAAGAAGCTTCGGCCCTACACCAGCAAGGCCAGAGCAACGCTTCACTCAACCTTTCCACCTTTGCACTTGCATCTGCAATACTCTTTGAAGAGGAACTCGGTGCTCTGCACCGCCTGCGTAGAACGCAAGCTTTGCACCGGCCGAAAGAACACACTCTCACAGTGAGCTCGGTCCATGAGGAAGGTGGGTCACGCCAGCATTTAACTTGGCTGTAGTTTAGTACAGGAACGGATTTAGTCAGCTTTCAACAACAGGGAGGTCTCTGGTGATCCAGTCCACGACAACACAGGCCAAGATCTCTCAGCAGTCAAAGCCTCTGCTGTTCCACAGTGTCATTTGCTGCTGCCTGTCTCGGTGTTTAATGCACCCCGCTAAGCATCCGCTTCCAAACCCAGAGACTAGACACCCATGCGGCCGGGCTCCGGGCAGATCACCTGCAAGGGTAGGAGCTCTCCTGCAGATGCCATCGTGTTCAACTTAACGTCCACCTCTTCCATGGAAGAAAGGGAATTCTGCCCCAGCAAAGTGGCCTGGAGGGGACTGACTGCATTACTCCCAGTTGTTACAGAAGCCCTCTACATAGCTTGATATGTAGAACTGTAGCCAGTTCTGTTACTAGTGGAGGAAAATAAATAAATACTAGTACTTCAAGACTTCGAGGAATCTCTGAATTCATGTGGCAGGCAACATGCATATTATATGCCCCTTATTATCATTATTTTCAATTAAGTAAAAGCATTTAAAAATAAAGTCTACATTCAGCACTTATGCAAAATAAAAATAATTAGCTGGAGGTAGATCTCCATTAAAGATCAAGGCAGAAGGAACACCCAAATGAAAGAACACCAGTAAGAATTCTTGTTCGCACGTGTCTATACACACACACGCGTGTGCAGGTGCCTGTTTGTATGACACTGATGCCAGAACAGGGAGACTTCGGAGGCGTCAATAAGAACATGCCATGACTGATTTCAGCTGTCTTCACCTTTGATTTTAATAAAGAGGAGATCATTTCTCACTTGGCAAATATCTGACTGTCAGGAATCTCCTGGGTCATCTCTTATGATGGTGGTGTGAGAATAAGAGAAAGTCAAAGAGATCAATCAATCACCTTCCAGATAACCAACACTACTGGTACAATTACTCTGGACTAAGAGGTCAAGAGCTGCTCAGAGAGGTTGTGGATTCTCCATCCTTGGAGATGTTCAAAACCCAACAGTACTCAATCCTGGGCAACCTGCTGCAGGTGACCCTGCTTTAAGCAGAGGGGTGTTGGACTAGATTATCTCCAGAGGTCCCTGCCAACCTCAGCTATTCCGAGATTCTGATATTCTTTGCAATCAATGATCAAAAGCCTATGGACAGAACAAGACATGTCCTAAAGCACTTCCATGTTGCAGTTTAAAGGCGAGTCTTAAAACCAAACCAACCCGACGCAACCCCGGCCACAGACAGGTTTGGAAAGGAGCCATTCCTCTCCCAGACTCCGAGAGGATAAAGTAGTGTGGAAAGCACACAGCAGGGCAGTCCTGCGGTAGATGCAGAATTTCATGCAGCGGCTTTTGCCACAAATGGTAACGAGACAAGGCTATGTAAAAAAATTGAGGAATAATTCCAGAATCTGCATCTCTGATACGCAATGGCCAAGCTTGTCCATTCAAATTTTCAGGTGACTCTCTTGCTCTTAATTTAAGAGCTAAATTTACTTTGTGCACTGTATCAAGCTAGCTCTAGTAGTCCTAACTAGTCCTGCCACAGAAAGGCAGGCACCGATCCTGCTGACTAACATACAAAGGTCTTCCTCCTGCTGCTTCAAAAGACCCACAAGTTATTACTTGTCTGCAACTGCTTCAGTTCGCCTACAGCGCGAGGCCAGAAGTCAGTACAGTAGGAAAAAGCTTGACTTGCAAAACGATGAAGACAACCAGAATTGATGTGGAAGGTCAGCTCCAAAAGCAAGAATTTCATCTACATACACAAGAAAGATGTTTCTCACTACTCCTCACTTTCTTCTTCCCGCATGGAAAGGTACATGAAAATACAGTTTTAAAAGCAAATATTATCTAAAAAAAGTTTCCACATGTTGTCACTACTGGTAAGGTTATTCGGGCTTTTGTTCCCATAGTGCCTCCAGCATGGTCACGGCCACTGATGGGGCTGAACACCAGCGGCTACGTGGCCAGGAGCTGCTGATCCGAGCCAAGAGCTCCCAGCTGAGAGCACGACACTTCCAATCCCGCCAGAGGCCGGGGTGCAGCCAGTAAACTTCTGCCTCACACCACAGGAGGCAGAGCGCCGTGTGAAGTCAAGGGGCTTTTTCTTGGGTCGATTTTCTTTGTTTCTTACATGTCTGGGCTGGTATTTTTCTCCTTAGAGTTATTGCCTAGTAAGGATCAGGATGTTGGGGGCAATCAATGGAAATGCACAGTGCCTCACCATCAGCCGGGGGCGGCTGACCTCTTGTTGTTCACACATGGTAAGAATACTGCCCTGCTGCACCTTCCCACCATCAGCACAACAGGCAGACAGCACATCAACAGCAGCTACAGGCACACAGCAATTCAGAACTCTCAGAGCACTTTGGGTAAATATGTTAATTTATTATCCAGCTCTAGTTTGGACTACTGCACTTCTTCCCTTAAGGACAAAACACCCTCCCTTTTGGGTGTCATAAGATCTTTTGCACTAACTTGTTACATTGATTTTTATGACATTAATGAAAGATGGCTGCATCCCATTTTATTTATACATTCATGTATTCCCCTTTGGGGAGTTTGTTCCACAAGTATTGCTCCGGGGAAGACATGAGAGGTCATGAAATAGGCCCAGTTATTGCTCTGAAGTCTTCAGAGCTGCCGATGAACCCAAGAAGGCTGGACTTACCTGTCCTCTTCTGGCTCCCTAGGATAACATCACGGGACTCGAGGATGACCACGTTCAGAAGCATTGCTTCTCTGGAACGCAGCATTTACCTGGCACAGATTGGCCTTTGCTTCTTCTAAAGATCTCAGCATGAATCCAGTGCACATGGACAGTTGTACTGTGCAGTGAGACTGGTTCCTAACTCACATTTCAGAGTCTCGGTTGCAGTTTCCCATCCATTACACTCCCTTCTGGCCTTAATTCAGGTTCTTCTCTGCTCAGGCTGAGGAGATACTTTTGGCAGGACTTGGTGTCTTTTCTATGCAGGGAAGTAACAACACACAATGGCTCCAGAAGGAGACGGCATGGGAACCATGGTGTGAAAGCTACAATACTCTTCATCAGTACAGTCAGCAGCTAAGCCAAGACATCAAATTGTTTTGCTATCTGGCTTTGAAGTGCTTAATTCTGGTCACAGAACTTGTAGAGACAGAAAACTCAGACACCCAAGACACTCTATCACATCCCTGAGAACTAGACTTAAATGGCTTTGAATCTGTCTAAAAGCCTGAAGTGAATTTTGCAGTTTCCCCATGGTACGTACCACCGGAGAGGCAGCACAGCTCCCTCTGCCAGCAAGAGCCCTAAGCCACAATTCCACCCACACAGATTTAACGCAGACAGAGCTGACCAATGCTACCAAAACTGACAAGAGTGAACAGTCATGAAGGTAGAATTGTTCAGACCTCCCTCCTGTCCAAACCACGAGTGAACCCTAGAAGGCCAGCAAGTGGAAGGAAGCCCATTTGAACCAGCCCGGAGTGCTTGCAGAAGCCGACTTGGCACCAAAAAGCCTTTGGGCAAGTAAGGGTGGTGGGAAGGGGGTGGCTCTCACAGGAAGAGGCCTTACATCAGTCTAGACACAACTGGACAAAAACCAGAGCCAGAAGGCTTTAGGAGTGTCAGGCTAAGAGGAAGAGTGATACAACTGCAAAGAATCACCCCAGCAAACCACTTCCAACCCTGACTTCACTTCACTTGTGCTCATTCCCTCCCAAAAAAAAAAAAAAGAAAACGTGGCACGTACTTGTGCCTGCAAAGAGCGTTTTATTATTGTTAATTATACTTAGCACCCTGAGATAAGAAAACACCAGCTTCCCAAATGATTCCCCTCCCTTTGGGCAGTGTCACTGCTGTGAACCACTCAGCACGATGGGGTAAGACCGTCCAAGTTCGACTGCTACGTTATGAGTTGTACTGTTTCCAAGCTGATAAAAAGTCACATTAATAAACTTGCCTTAAGTTACAGCAGGATGGATACTCTGCCAGAGCAGCTTCACTGGGAGTACAAGAATAACTTTCCTGTAAGCCCCAGCAGGGATTAGGGACTCTAGAAGGTGGGGATTAATGGTCTTGGCTGGCCTTCAAAAGAGCCACATGGAAGATGAGTTCATAGATAATAACTGCGAGGGACTTTCAAGTGTCTAGCTCTGCAGAGGCCTACAAGCGTTGAAATAAGAGACCTAAAAAAGCCTGGTATGTCATCTCCAAACCCCATAAATGCTTATCTAAGGAAAATAATGGAGTCTGCCCACCTTCTGCACAGACTTGCAAGCTTCAGCTCTAAAATGACCTAGTCCTTAACTACTCGGAAAAAAAGAAACTCCCCACAGTCATATTTGTTTGCTGGTTTTCAAGCTGTCTCGCAGAAGACAGGATTTTTCTGTGCTGCACACCAGGAGAGGCAGCACCAAATAAGGAGCGTTTCATTAATCATGGGGGGAAGAGTCTCCTGTTTTCTCTTGGCAGAGGACAGAGGGAAAGACAAAGTGGGGGCAGGGTATGAAAACCCTGGCTGCTGGCAGAGCGCTGACTTTGTGTTGCATATTGACTGCTAAGCCACAGGCCCAAGAGGCAAGGCAGGCAGCTGTTCCTGTCAGCTGCTTTCCTTTAATAGCACACGCATCAGAAAGGAAAGCAGCTTCTACCTCCCCAAGAGCAAAACCCAGAAAATAATGGCTTTCTGCCTTCTGCCAAGGAGGCCCTTCTCCTGGGAGGAAGAGAAGGATGGCACATTTCTAATGCAGTACATCAGTCAATAAATCTCATTTTTATTAACATGTTTTGTAGCTCCTCACTCTTCTTCCCACAAAATCATCTCACTGCCATGGCCTGGAAAAGACAACTAATGAGTGCACAAAAAGGGAAAAGTTTTGCTACAGAAGTTCACTTCAGTCACTTAGTCCTCCCGTCAGCTCCTCTAAGCTCATCCTGCTCCACACCGGTCTGATATAGGCGGCTCCCAGAATAATGGATCTCGTGCTTACGTGAGAATTTCAGCTTTCATTTCTAAGATTATTTCTTCTGTTACTGCTTGGGAAGAAAAGTGTACAGTATGAATGCTGGAACTACAAACCAGGAGATGAGAAAGAGCTCCAGTCACGCTGTGAGAAAAGTTTTTCAGAGCAGCAGTCCAGCGAACGATGGCTGCAACACCGCCGTGCAGGCCCTCCGTACCCTCAGGAACTTGCCACGCTTTGCCATGTGTGTATATACACATCTGAGAGGGCAGGAGGGAAAGTAAGACCATAGAGGACGGATTCTGAAATTAAAGTCAATCAAAAAAAGCTCCAATTGAAGAGGAAAATAAGCAGCCGTGAAATAGCATTTAATGTGTTACAGCTGTATCGTATCTCATGCATCCATCAAGAAGTTTGCTGCAGTTAAGACTTGGAAATTCCGAGTTTCTACTTTCTGTAGAACGGCAGAAACAATTCAAGCTTGTGGAAAAGGGCTGGCAGAAAGAGGCAAGACTCGCACTCAGCAACCCCGCTCCCTTATTTCACAAGGGTGATCCAGAAGGATACACCACATCACGGCCCTGGAAAGCCCTTCTCAAGCAGAGCTCCTGGAGGCCAGCTTTGGGGCTCCTCCTGCTCAGGCACCCAATCTGATGCCCCCAGGAAAGGCTGGACGCCATCCACTGCAAGCAAACAGGCTCTCCAGAGAAGCGCCCGAAGAGCGACACGTTCGCCACCGTTACTCAAAGCGAGACAGAATTTGAGCAAGGAGCATAAACCACCACGGGTTACAGAGCAGCTACAGCAAATACAACCACGAAAACAGAAGCAGCTCGTTTGGCAACGGGGCATGCACAGCCACTGCTTCCAGGAACTCAGTTTACATACCAGCTTTGCTCTTTTACCTACATAGCATAATTCTAGTTATGTTAGTGACTATATTAGAGTAGCTACTTTACTTTTAATTAAAAATAACCACCTTTCTTGACAACATAATTACATAGCATGAGAACCTGTCAGTCAGGACACAGAACTGGTAGCTTCAAAAAGAGAAAGTTGACTAGTAAACTATTTCCATCAATGACAACTCATCGCCAGCTTGATGTTTCAGAGCCAGATGAGTGGAACCACAAACCTGTCAATGCCTTTTCAAGTAGATTTGCAAAGAGCAAACAATACTTTAAAAGCTTCCCACTACTGGGAGGTCAAAAAACTTTGGAAGAATGAAACAAACCACACTTCTATACTAAGAAATGAGTTTTAGCTACTTGCAAATCCCGCAAGATCAGAGCTACAGCAAGTACGTTAGTTTATGGACTCATCAGTTGCCTTGAAGAATCATGCCCTCCCCTCGGGCCTTTGAGAACTGACAGATACGCCCCAAAAGGAACCTGGAAATAGAACACACACATGTGAACTAGCAGAGAGGCAGGGGTTTGCCATTTGAAAGCCACAACAAAGCGTTATGGAAGCAGACATTTTTAAAAGAGAGAGCGAAGCAAGTTCTCTGTAGGTGCCCAGTCAAGGTTTTGGAGCACCAGCCAGAGCAGCACTCTGCGACCACGTAGGCAAACTAGTTCAGAGCGAACGTGCCCGCTCACCAAGCATTAGTGCTTCCCGTTTGCTTCACACGTGTCAGATTTTCAGGCCAGGAACAAAATTCAGTCCCTGGATTTCCATGGAGGCCATTCAGATGCTCAGAAGCTCATGGAGAAATGAAGTCCCTAGACATGTGTGGGGTGGGAGCAGAGCACACCTAGAGGATTCAGAGCTGTGGAGCCTGCTCCTTCCTCCTCTGTTCAGAGCAGCTTTGGGATATCCAAGTCTGGCTTTACACAGTGGTGTGTCACCAGCACACGCTCGGGAAGGGCCTGGCTCTTTGCACCACCATTTGCAACTCAATACATGGATTTTGTTCATGCTGGGGCAACTCCACAATAGATATAATGGAGATTAAACATATTCCACGGTTCTAGGAATTACTTCTGAGTAGGGAGCCTACACACAGGGAGAAAGACAAAAATCAGAAGTCCTTTTAAAGCAAGATAGAAGCATATAGCTTTAAAAACGCTGAACACACGTGGGCCCCTCCGCAAGCAGAACTGAAGCCTTTGGCTACAATAGCTCATGAAAGGATGTGCTAGAAGCCTGGGAAGTAAACATGGCCTGCCTGTGATCCAGGAGAAGGAGGCGCTCCTATCTGGTAATGTAACAGCTTCAAAACAAAGAAATGCAGAACAACAATTTAGCTTCAGAAGCATATGTGAAGTGGGGAAAGGGCTGGTGAGTCAGCACAGGACTCCCAGAGGGGAGAACAGGCACTGTTCTGAGGGACCACGGAATACAAGGCACATTCACGTGCTCCATTACCAGTGTTAATGCACCGCAGGCCGGCAGAGCAGAGACTTTCTCCCTCAGCAAGGGAATTACTTGCAAGATAACATTATCTCAGCATCCATTACTGCTTGTGCCAGAACACAGGCCACATGCAGGCCCACTTGAGGCAACATTACCAGCCGCCTACGCCAGTCCCAGTACCTCCCGTGCTACCAAGGTGGATAAAAGAACAAACACAGGTACAGAGAAGTGCTCAGAAATGTGCTCAATAGCGCAGTAATAGGTATTGAAGCTGCAGGCCAAGGCCCAACATGAAACACTGCTAGACTAGAAGCTAAGCAAGGATGTTCCCATCTCCTTCAAAGGGTATTTATCAGGTTCTTGACTTATAAAAACAGCATGCGCTGACAGCGCTATGTCAGCCCGGACTGACAAACTCACCAGCAAGGAAAGCTAAAGGTTACACGCCAGACGCTTCTGCTTCCTCTGCACTTGTAGCTTATCCCTTTTAGCCAGGGGGATGCCAGCCTAGCCCTTAAGCTGCGGCGGTTATTCCCTACCAGCACGCCATTTTAATTCGCTCAAAGCAGGGAAACACTCCTGTTCTCACGTGATGTTTATTCTTAGAGAGGATCCCAGGGATTTTTATTTAGCTAAGTTCAGTCACGCAGCTGGCCAAGTGCCATAAGAGCATCACAGAACTCCTCAGTTCTGAAAAGGGAGCAGCATTAGTGCAGCATAGACATATTAATAGATTAAAAGTGGCAGGTTATGCAAGAAAGACCTGGGTGCTTGAAGATAAATAAATCTCCCCAGAAAGTTGTTACTGCCACACGAAGTTCATGACAGACTTTGTAAAAAAGCACATGACAGCCATAGGCTGAGATCAATTTAAGTGCTTACACCCGTCAAACAGCTGAACCTAGTTCCTTCTGAGCTAGTCAAAAGAACAAATTCTACCAGTTGAGCCTTTCCACTATCTTGAGCTGGTTCCAATGACAAAATTCCTGCCTAAGAAAGCGACCAACATTAGCTACTAGTGACCGAACTAGAATAAGCAGAACCACATTTGGGAAACAACTCTCAAAAACAACCGCAAGCTTAAGTCCAGGAGAAATACACTCCAGTCGGTGAAGGCACTGCTCTAATTCTTTCGGTTTTCTTCTAAGAAACACGCCCAAATGTTGCAAGCAGATGAATGCAGACTTAGTTCAACTAGAATGGTGCCTGTGTGGCTGAGCTGGTTAAAGGTTTAGGTAAAGTGGAAAAAACCAAGATGTCCTGTTAGCCAGTGCTCGCATCAGAGCGGAGACCAGGAAGACGCCAAGAGCTACAGCGAGAGACCTTACGTTACTTCTCAGTCTCAAGGAACGTATGTGAGAGCAACCGTTCCTCTCTGCTCACACCCTTTGGTTCTTGAAATCTGATGGGGTGGCAACAGGGGGAAGAACACTCATTTCTGAAATGAATTAATGCAGAAGAATAGTTTCCACCTTCCAAAATGTATGCAGGAAGCCAGCAGAGGAGGAAGGGAGTAGCTGCTGCAGTCCAACCACTATTGTATTTACATTTCCGTACTCCTGATAACAAATACATTCAACAACGGCTGAAAAACCAAGGCATTGGTTAGAAAACAAACGCTGAGCTTTCATGAAAGAAAGAGCAATAAAAGGAACTGCAGGTCTCCCCGCAATGTTATCAGGTACGGTCTAGTAGTTTCTTCAGAGAATGGTTCACTTCCCTATTGCAGGTACGGCTGCAATACCCAGCACCACAGTACTGTGCCCTTTGACACATGCAGTTTCCCTTCCAAAAAGGGAAAGGGACCAAATAAATAATTATTCAGTGTAGTACTGAAAAAAAACTTTTATATATATTTTTAATTAAAATAAAGGGTTCTGCCCACATCACTTTCAGGAAGTAAAGCGACATGGCAGCATTGCCTTCTTCCCAAGGGTTCTGTCTGCCTTCAAGGGCTAAATCTTCTCGGTTCTGCCCTTGGCATTCCCAGCCTAGAAGGGCAGCACGTTCTTCAACCCCCTTTTAAAAAGGCGGGTGATAATGCAGCAGCCCCTCCTCCAGCAAACGGCAAAATCCTCTCAGAGGACAGGCGATCACACTTGGCTTGCTGAAGCACAGAGGCAGAGGAAGTTCTTTCTTATCTGAGCAGAATTCTCTGTAGGCAGAGCTCAGCTGCAGGAGGGGAGCAGGGAGTCACACAGCAAGTAGCAGCTACTGGCTCCTACCACAGTGATGTCAGCAGCAGGCCAAATCTAGTTCACTTTTCATCAATAAAATTGATCCTAAAGATGTGGGTTTGTGCATGTTTCTCCCCAATTAGAGCAGTTATACAAAAAATATAAATTAATCCAGCAGATAATGTTTTTAGAAGTACTTTCTCCCACTTATACACACACAACCAATACAAGAAGCAAGTGAAGTTCTAGGTCCTGTCATAGTCAGAATCTGTAGTTTAAGAAAGCGAGTGAGATGACCAAACATGCAACTGTACTTGCCTGAAAGTGCTCATCACAGAGTAAGCAGGAGGAACCCATTTATTTCTGAGTGACAGTCCGAGATGAACAGGTTGCTGTTTTGTAAAGAACCCAAGATAGTCCTTAATCAGGTCACCCAACAAGAACCAGACCCACACAAACACTTCCTCCTTCCTGCCGGCTCTCCCGGGCTCCTCCAAAGGATGCTGGGGAGGAAGCTGCCTTTATTCATCCAGGCAGTCAATGAGCATGGATTAAATGTTCCCGGATAAATTACTTCAGGAAGCATTTTTAGCTGCTGAATACAGTCTGTGGGAAACACCTGTTTGGTTTCCATGTCCTGAAACCACAGAACAACAAATGTTGAGGGGTACAACCACATGAATTCCTGGGACCGTAGGAGGCAGCTTGCATTGTAACTCTCATTCTTGTACAATGGAGAAAAGAAAGGAGGAAAGTTATAACACAGCAGACTCACCCCCTTAGACAGCTTGGGAGTTCACAACATGACCAAGTAAATTGAAGTCTGAAATCAATTCCAGACACCCAAGGAGTCTGGCAGACATTAAGACCACATTGGTCAAAGCTAAGTGAAGAGGGAAGGGAGGAAAAAAGAAGTTCAAGAGCAGAACGTGCAGGAGGGCACTTGCCCTCCTGTGTCACCTCCTCTGCTCAGCTGCGCACAGCGCTCGCTCCCTGCAGAAGGTGACAGTCCGCCTCCCGCGACCTCTTCAGCGAGGCCACGGGGAAAAGCATGCACCTCCCCTCCCACCCCCTCCCTCCATCCCACCCCGAGGGAGATAAGCCATCTTATTTGGCTTTTATGCAAATGGCTTTTTGAGAACGACTTAAGATGGTTTGGCAGGCAGCCACAGCACAGAGTATAAACAACTGGTGGTGTGGCCGTCCCTGAGCCTGGTTCCAGTCACCGAGCCTGGTTCCAGTCGCATTGGGAAGGGCTGCACGCCAGCATCAGCCAGACTGCAAAGACAGGACTCTGCACCTAGGACGTAAGCGCCCGCCGTTTAAAAAGACTAAAGGCGGCATTTTTAGGAACAATTTTATCCTGTAACAAAGTTTTAGGAGACACGTGAGGCTACTGTCACTTCAAGACAGTTTCAGTAAATCCTAGTAGATACAGGCAGCGATGTTAAAACAAGCTGTGACTGAACTGCAGCCATTTGATTCCCCTGCATTCTTCACAGCCAGGTATCCCTGGATGGTACCTGCAGACTGACATTTTTTGGTTTCGTGGGTTTACGCTCCAGACTACCTTCAGGTTAAGGCGGGAGGAATATTAATTAGTGGAGTAAAAAGGCCGATACTGCTCCCAGGACCTGAAGAAACAGGCAGCATGTCACACTAATTGACCTGCAATGTAGAAGACAGCTGGGCCCCTCCGTCCATACAGTTATCATGAAGAAATTGTAATTCCTTCACTAAAACACGTTATGTGAGCACCTGTACCTCAAATACCCTCCGACTGTAGATCTGATGATAGACTCCAGTGAAAGTGTACCCTTACGGCGCCTTCCACAAAGGAAGGCTACGACAAGAAACTTGGATGATCCCACTGCTCCAAATTCCTAACAAATCAGAGCAGAATTGGTTTTTCTTAGCTTAGTTTGCCCATTTTAATCTTTTGTCGTCCTCTTATTCCGATAAAAAGATTTGAGTGACCAAGTTAAACAAGATGTCTGCCCTTTGCAGAAATAAAAAAAGGAGGAAAAGAAGGTCCAGCTGGCCAGAAAGGACATCCCTTGAGTCACACACCAGCCCTGCTGTCTTGGACAGAAGCAGGGGAATGCTAGAAACTTTTAATAAATACCCAAAAGGAAGGATGCAAAGAGAGTAGTAGACAGAGGGTTTAACAGAAAAGAATGGAAAGGCAAGTGCATTTCAGATACGTTCACTCCGCAGAAGCTCCAGTCGCAGAACTCTGTATAACGCCTTTTAAAGACATGCAGGCTCTCCCAGAGCCCATTTAACACGCCGGCCGTGGCAGCCAGGCGTGCCCGCTCCGCCAGGCTTTGCTACTGAACTTCCCTCGGAGACTACGACATTTCAGAACTCTAGCTGGCAGCTGTATTTTCCAGAACAGATGTGCACACACAGCTGTATCAAACCTTTGCTTTAATTAAAGGTTTAGTGTTGTGTCATTAGAAAAATAGCTCATACCTCAAAAGCAGGTGTTCCCTTCAGCCGGTCCTTCAGTCCTCAGAAACTGCTTATCTGCAAAACACAATGCACGCACAATTCAGAGGAAGCCACACAATTACAGAGTGCCTGGATGTAAGCTGATTAGGGATGGCCAGGAGATGATTCGTGTTACTCAACATTAACAAAAACTTGAGGAATTTTGCTGCAGTCCCACTACAGCTACCCAGGCAGCCTGCTTTAACATCTGCACCTCAACAGGAACACTGCCCAGCTATCGCTGTTTCACCTCACTGCTTGCTCAAGCGATTAAGGATATACCACGAAACCTGTGAGCAACTTCTCCCTTGTTGTAGGTCTTAATAGGTTTTTACAAGCACACCATTAAAGCTGAAGTAATCCAGGAGGATTAGGACATCCCTCCACCAAGCAGTATTTCAGGTGCTCACATAATGGCTTAAGCGCTCTCGCAGGCACTGCTAGGCACACACCTGCAGGGCCTCCTGCGATCTTGAGTCCCAACTCGATTTTTACCTGGCTGAGGTGAACAAAGCTAGAGAGGCACCAAAGCACCCGGGGCCCGGTTCTTGGGTTACCACGCAGATCCACTGTGCCAGGCACTCGAAAGGCTTTCCTACGGCACAACGCCCCACCTTAGCCCGAGACCAGCGAGCAAAGGCAAAGCTTTTCTCATTCCGTGAAGCCGGTACCACTCCACGCCATTGTCCGTACGGCCAAGCTTTGGAGCGCACTCTGGCAGTGGCAGCGATACACTCACAAGGCAAAACCTACAGGTGTCACTAGACGCGTCACCCAGCTAGAACAGCCCACGCTGTATCCCTTTACGGATTACATTAACGATACCTGGATTAATATTTTAAGGGGATCCAGATGTAAAAAGAAAGAGATCAGGAGCTGTATTTCAGTTGCACGCAGCAAGCTATTTTCTGTAGGTTTTCCGTGACTGTGGTGAAGCTATACCCACCAGCTTTACCAGTGAACCATCTCCTCATCTACTGGGTGCCCTGTCCCAAATTCTTCTATGCAATATTTTACACTTTGTTCATTAATATTTCTTTATTGCAAAACAATCATAGCTATACACGCACAAATCTATCAAAATACCACTCCTTACACTCTCCATGCATCGCTCCACAGAAAAGAATCTAAACCAAGCCGCATAGTCAGTTAAGTATTTCAATCCAGATGGAGAAACGTCCAACTTGTTCTTCACCACAGCAAGTAATCAAGCCAGTCTCACCACAAAACACCACCTAAGTACCTGCTTATTAGTGCAAAATCCTACAGAAACACCAACGCAGCTCCTCTGCCTACAGACGCACATTTCATGTTACATGAAGCAAAATGCCAGAGCTTTTGGTGAAATGAGGAACAGCCCAGTGAGAAGAGCATCATTTCAGCTTTAACAAGTCGTAAAGCACTCAGGAGTGAGAAAAGCCTTTTGAAAGAGCCCTGTTCTCTTCAGCAGGGGTGGCAAGGAGAGTTACCAAGTTAATTACAGAATGGAGAAATGTCTCATTCATGAGTCAGGTACACAAGTATTAAGGATGAGCTCTTGCTCGTGTGGTAGCTCAAGTGCTCCCCTTTCCAACAGAAGGAAACTCTGCTAATACACATCGTAAACCCACATTTTCCTTTTTCCATGTCCTTACTTGCAGGTTCGCCACCCTGTGATAAACTGGGGCCTCGGGGTCCTTCTCCCCAGCTGCTTTCAACTGAAGAACACACAGATCACACCCAAGGGACCAAGCGCTAAACGCACAGCCTGACGGTCTGCTCCGTGAGCGCTCATCCCGCATCCATTGCTGTGATCCACCAGGCTATTACACTCTCACACATGATATTCCAATCTCTGCATCGAAGACAAACTTTACCTTCTTTGTTCAGAAAAAAAAAGAGAAGACAAGCCCCACAGCCCTATCTTTTGTGGCAGAACATTAAAGAAAATGAGAAGTATTAGCTCCTAGTTTAGTGCTGGGCATTGCCACTCCATCTCAAATTGGGCAACGCTGTACCAACCACGGTTAACAGTGAAGTAAAATCTACCACAGTGCCTTGGTCCGGGCAAAAACACTTCTTCCTTTGGTATACCTGCATCTCTAGTTGCTCTTTAAACAAACCCTGAAGGAAGGAATTCCTATACCACCAAGGTAGTCTTAACTACCCCCAGTTGTTCAGGATTGCTTTTTTCCTCCCCAAGCACAGGGTGTTCTTGACTGACAGGCAGAAATGATAAATAATCTGTCTTAACCCAAAATTGATAGATTGGCCAAAATTGCAGGTGTGGCTGCAAAGATGTTTTACGTGCTGGGTCTTACAGTAGCCTAAGGTAGACTTTGCCTTGTCCCTTCACAAAAGGAATTGAGGAAGACTCCAACCACACACAGGAGTGTTGGTGAGCAGCAGGAAAAAAGCCATCTGTCACCTGGCCTGCAAACACCGACCCAGGCGTTCCATTATTAGCCACAACTGTCTTCAACTTTGGAGAAATATTTCTGAGAACGGGTTCAACGTTAAGAGGTGTCTGTCTATACAGTGCAACCCTGACTCCAAGTCTGCAACTTTATTTCTCCCCAACACAGTTCTTATGCAAGTGACACTGGAAAGCAGTCGATTATTTCATTGGCATCCCATGCCACACCCACTCTTCATTTTTATCTTGCCTACACGATCAGAGAACAGGTACTGCCTGGTACACATACGTCCCATCACGTTTGCCATCCCTATAACATCCAGTTTCACATCCTGCACCAGTAGTTCTTGTTCCTCAGCTCTTCTGGTTCCCAAGCTCCTTGCGCTTTTATTACTAAACATTTCAATGGCTTCTCTAACTTCACCCAGTTTTCTACATAGGCGCCGTCCCCCCGCCCCCAACTGCCAGCATCCCATTAATACACCAGACTACTCTCTGCTTACCACCCAGTCTCTTACCTTCTGCTTCTTTCTCACCTGAGAGTTCACCAAATCCACGTCATCGATCATACAAGAGTTATTCTGAGGAGTCCCAAAAGCATCTGCACATTTCAGGGCAAACATTAACAATTCATTTCTGCTTTTTATAGTTTTGCTACTGCTTGAAGTAGCAACTACTTGTCCCTAGCAGCTTCCACAGGCAGCCCTTTTGAGGATGGCGCAACCTGCCACCTCTCCTTGGTCCATGAGACCAGCATACAGCTTCCCTGTGTGAGCCACCCAAAAAAGATGCAAGACAGAATTGAGGAAGCGATTCCCCTACACCCACCTCACAAAACTACTGTGATTAGACAGTCTCTAGTGCCAGCAATTTAGTACTTTCTGCATGAACAGTGTTTGCCTCAATCTGCGTTTATGTCGCTCTACTGCCAAACAGAGATAGCAGCGCAAGCCTCCAGCTCCGTTCAGGGTTATCGCTCTTACCCCAGCTGAATGGAATGCGCTGCAGTGCAACCAAGTTTATAACAGAAAGAATGTGCCAGTCACCGTATCAGGTGCCCTCGCAGGCTCCCTCACTCTAAACAAGCAACACTTTCTGTTTTCTCATCCCCAAATTCATAAGGCGGTGTTTCCCATATCCCAGGAGAGAAAGCCACTTGGTCTTTCAGTTTCCTGTTGTCTCTCACCCTTCATACTTGGTTTCCAAATCTCTGGATAAACAGCCGCCTTTAAATAGCTCCCCGTCTTAAATATGCGCAGTACACCGAGATCACTCGGTATGAAAAGCCGAGGGGCAGCAGACATTGCAGCTACAGCATTCCCCATGCAAAGCGGTATCACGTTGTCAAATACCACGGGTTTGGACACAAAGTCTTGTAAACCCCGAGCTATATATACTTGGTGGCCGTGAAACCCGGAGATTAAGGCATCTCAGATTTTCATCCCAGGCCTCTCCTAGAGGAATAATGCTAGCAGCAAGTTAGCTACAGCAACTTGACACAAGGAAAACTGCCTTTGTCGCCACAAACTCCCATGTTGTCTCCTTGCCTGTACCTGAACTCAGCAAGATCCTAAACCAAGAGTTTACTCAAGAATATATGATGGACTTTATTTCTTCATGGGTACCATTGCCAAATATTCAATGAATGTTTGTTAAGCACCAAATTCCTGTTCCTACACTTGCATGAGGCACCTCCGATAAAGCTGACAGCATTTGAAAGAGACTGCTTTTAGATTTGATTCCTTTTAGACTCCATTCCAGGCTTTTGAGTAGAGCTTCTCCCGAGAGAGAAGGAAAGTGCTGAAGTTAGACTAATAATTTAAAGAGCTTTCAAAACACAACATGTAGTTCCACTGAACTCTAGAAGTGAATAATCCTCTATGGAAACATTCATGAACAGCAAGCCAGACTTTCACAGTAGTCACGCAACTCTTACGACCTGTAGAAAGGGATCACACTTCCCAGTGGCAGGTGGCACACAGAAGAATAAAGGTCTCCAGCTGTAAAGCAAGCAGGTACTCTTTGGCAATACCCACATTTAATCCTTATTAAATGGGACAGGCTTTAAAAAATAGTCTTCTGTAGCAATTCAGGTTGACAAAGTTAAAAACCAGCAAGGTTCATATAATCAGACAGTAAATGAGCAGCTGCACAAGTATAGCTGTTGCTATAGCACGGTGGATTTTCATATGTCAAGAGCAATTTGAATAAAGAAACAACATGCAATTATTCCAGAAAGTTGGAAGAGTGACTCACAGATTGCCAAATCACCAGTGCCAAAGACCGACCGAGCACCTTCCAGAACGCTCCCGAAAGGCTGAACAGCTCAGGCTAAGAGGTGAGCTAGCACTCACCCAGAGAGCGTGGGGAGGGCGGGGGAGAGCACTCCACTGCGTTCCAAGACAGAGTACACACGACAAGAGGCTGAAAACACCCAGAGAAGGCTGAGATGAAATAGTCTGACAGAAGCAATCTCTGAGTCTTTCTATAGATCCTTCAGATGCATGTTAACGGGGACACACACACACACACACCACCTTAACACGCAAGCATCCAGATCACAAAAAGGAGGAAAAAAAAAAACCAAACAAACCCACACCAAAACCCAAGGCAGAAAATGCCTTTGGTGAGAAACAACAAGCACATTCCTTTTCAGTAGAAGCTGAATTTTAAAAATAAAAAAGTGATTTAAGCAAGTATCTCTTTTCACAGTTGAAGAACTCTGCTGCTAACAGGACTAAATCAGCTAAAATTAGCTATCACGGTTGCATTCCTAACAGCACCTCTAGCTTCCTGTGTGGATGAGCAGTTTTGGTGAAAGCAGCTCTAATTTGGATTCAGAGCATGCAAATTTAAGGAGAACAGTGATTTCTGACCAGTTCCTTCCATGAACACTGATGCATAAGAAAAACTGTCTTTCACATTCAAGTTTAATCCTCTCCTGAAACATTTATTTTTGGAGCAATTCATTGAACAGCAAGCCCCCAGCCTAGCCAAATTACATCTAAAAATAATGGTATTAAGAATTCAGGAATTCTTCCTACTGCTACATCTAATCAATACAGAGCCACTGTGACTCCTGTCATGCCTTATCTGCCAAAGCACACACCCGCGCCCACACTTGGACAGCGTTATCCAACAACTGCCATCTTTTGGGATGGTATAGAGCAGGGATAGGCATTGTTAATGACTGGAGATGTTACTGAGATTCAGAACGTAAAGATGCAGTTGCATGCATGTTAGAAAAAGGAGCAGTAAGAACCCAAGTCAAACCTTGAACTACGAACAGGAACACACTTCAGTTAAACCACAGGCAACTGACACTCCCCCAAGGGCCATTTTGCCTTGGCTGGGGCTGGACACTAGTGATTGCTCGATGAGGACAAAGAGAAAAAGCAACTTTCATCCTTCAAATCTCACTTGGCCTCTAATGAAAGGTGGCTAAACTGACTGCACTCCCTGCCATCACGAGGGAGCCCAAAGGCCACCTCCCCATGAGGGAGTTCAATGGCAGAGCTGACTTACACGTGCCCAGGACCACGGTGACCAGGGAAAGGCGGCATTCGCGCTTGTACAGTCTTACTCCTCAAGGGTGGCGACACGCAAACGGCTCCGGAGAATGGTCCTGGTCCACGCTAGCTCTCGAACAGCATCCACCAGTGTCTGGGAGAGGACTTTTGCCCTAGGCCAGAGGTTGCAACAGGAAGTGTTCTAAGAGCAACAGCATAGACGCTGTGCTCCAGTGCCACCAGAAGTCACCAAGCGTCATGTAATTCACTAGCACAGGTAGAGCCGGAGACGCCAGACTGAGAAGCTTTTACTTACTAAGCTGGTTTGATATGCACATCACCCCAGCCTCCTGGAAACTCCAGTGATCCAGCTCATCCTCATCTGCCGCTACAAAAGAGCATACCGCCACGAAAGTCTCCCCAGCCCAGTACAGTAAGAAACAGGGCTGTTTGCAAGGTCTTCTCTCTCAATGCCTTTTGAAAAAAAATAAACAACAAAAGAGGCATTATCATTTCTGCTAGTCTTTAAAATGTCTTTTCTAAAGTGCCTCTGCTCTAGATGGTTCTTTTCATCTCAACTGAATGCCTGGCACATCTGTTTTTCACAGGTTGTTCACTAGGAGGTCAGCACGGACAACCAGCAACTCCCCACACGCTCTCCTCCCTAGTGTTCCTCTACCTCTTCACTGCATAAGCCACCCATCCATAAAAACCTGAGGGCTATTCCCAACCCAACTCCCTCTTCACTCACACCTATTCACTTCTTACACCCTTTCAGAGGTTGGTTCATGAACAGTGGGAAGCACGAGGTGATCGTAAGTTTTCACCAGTGTCTAACCTGCGGCTGCCGCCTCTTTAACCTGGAATACCGCTGAGCTGAGGGGCTGCCTAGATCCTTGTGCTCTCATCCTCTATGCAGGGACACCCGCTGCTCCACTAGCTGTATGTCTCAGCTGTGGAAACTCTTTGCTTTCAATTTGCAAAGAAGCTTCTTAGCTCAGTCCTATTCACGCCATAGTTAATGCTTCATTCCTGCTCCGTGGAGGCAGCCAGCCGCCATTTCCAGACACAGGTGAAGGAGGATAAAGCAGCAGCACAAGGCTCCAAGCTGCAGGTCACCAAAGGCACAGAGGTCCCGTGCCCAGCAAACAAGCCTGGAATAGGTTCATCAGTAGCCAAGTTGTAACAGGCTGTTCAACACGTAAACCAAAAAGCATCCTTCTCTCACTCACCTCCCCTTACACCCTGCTAGGGTAGCGGTCACATAGGGAACACTGCTGCTTCCCACACCCTAATCCGGCAAGTCTTGAGCTGGCTGAAGAACAGGGCTGTTCGTTCCCCTTCCGCTTTCACAGACAACAAACCCTCACTATGCAGACCAAAGAGTCCATGAAGCACTCAGTGATGCTACACACATTTAAATGTACAACGTGCATGTGTATCGAATACACCCAGCTGCTGGTGTACCCCCAATGGAGGACACCATAACCTCATCTGGACCACGAAATACTGCCCTTCCTCACCTTCAGAACAGGAAAACCAAGGAGGAAGCTGCAGGCGCCAACAGCAGTTTTACAAAACCAGACCAGATTAATGAATGCTGTCTGTGGCATCAGCTGAGGCACGGGTGCGGGCAAACAAGAGAGAAGTTTGGATTTCCCATTTCTTTGGGACCTTGAAGGCTGCCTCAGCAATGACACATTACCATGGCAACAGCTTTAAAGCAAAACAACTATTGGAGGAGAATTCTGAACCGTCTCTGACATTTTACTGCTATAAGAAATCATGAAAATTCATGAGACTTAAATCTACTTACGTTTTCAAGGTCAACACCTGCCAACTTTCATAATTTAAGTGCCAGAGCTGCCCATTAGCACCTCCTCACTTATGCACAAGTCTCCTGCAGAGGTCATAATCCTCCTCTGGTATCGCTGCTCCTCCAGGAGGAAGCACAATACCGAGAGGATTCTCCGGTACGTGTGGCCGGCAGGATGAGGGCAGGGGAGAGGGCTGCGCAGCTGCGGGTCACTTCTCGGGGATGTGGAAAAAGCCACCTACCAACCCACTACCATTTCTGTGTTAAGGGATCCACACAGAGATCAGCGGGTGCTCTTTAAGCTGAGGTTTACCTGGCACTTGTGAATGGGTGGGTTTACCAGGGCCCAAGCACTCCATGCGGCAGTACCATTGACCTGTGCTGCTTCACCCTGACGTGCATCTGCCCCAACCTTGACCTAGAAGTACCTTTAAGACACAGGCTTAGGGTTTATCTAATCCTTGTCTTTTCCGTTTGGAAACTTATTTATGACAGTAGATTTTACATGGAATGTTTTGGAGAAAGAAAAAAAAACAAACCCAAACACACACACACACAAAACCCATCAAGTACCAAAACCGAGCAGAATACACGCTGGCAGCCTGACCAGCACCCTGTGTTAAAAGCCCTGAAAGTACATGTTATTTAGTTAAAAAAGTGTAAGATATCTCCATGCAGCAGCGTCATTTATACAGACCAAAGTCTCATGCCCAGCTGCGTTCCAAATAAACACCAGTATCTGAACAAACCAGTTCACATGTTTAATAAGCTGTGTATTTTAAGTGAAATATTTAAGATGTTTTGGAACGGTTCAGAGGAACTGAACTAGGCATGAACCATGCCCTTAAAAATCAGTGACACCATCACTTTGGAAGGTGAGCAAGACTAAGATATCAACTCGATAGCAAATTCAGTATCTCCTTTGTTTACAGCAATATATTTTATGAACTATTTGCTTTTTTACAGACACAATTCTGTGAGTGGTTCCAAGTTAAGGCCACACACTTCCATTACAAACATCAGGACAGAGCCTCCTTCTGTCACGGCTCTACGTTCTCTTTACTGTCCGCATGACACTTTCAGCCAGAACAGGCAGCAACATTTTCAGGACAGAGATGCTCATCCCTCGCATACAACGGGGCACCAGAAGGCTTTCTCTGCTTTCTCAAGGGGCAGAATGGCAGCAAGGAGCAGAAGGAGCAAGGCAGGGGAACAAACACACATCTAACACTGCCACTTCAGTGCCAGAACTCCACGTGCTCTCCTGCTTGGAATCTGCTCCTGAACACAGACGCTGCTTTACCGGAGATTCTGCTGTCCTCCACCTGGTATCTATTCCCTCTGCACACCCGAGCCTCACGGGTTGGCTTCCAGTGCCCCGTGTTCTGTTACAGAAACTGGAGCCGAAGTTGGGCAGAAGGGCTCCAGGGGTTTGAACAGCAGGTAAAGCCAGATAAGGCCCTACCAGGAACACCCAACGCTCCTCTTCACTCCAGGTGAGCAGCAGTGTCCCGGGGCCAGGCACAGGCCCACTGTTTCTTAGAACAGCTGAAAGAAGGAAAACAGCATTTCCTCTGCGTGCAAGAGCTCCTGGATCAGAAGTGGTAGATGGAAATAGTAATTCCCCTTCTCTCCAAGGCTGCATTTAGTCCATGCCAAAATCAAACAGTTAGAGATTACAAACACAACAGAACCCGATTCTGCTTTTACATTTGGAAACATATCCATTTCAGGACTGTTACTTAGTCAATGATGACACAGAAGATGCACCACCAGCTCTTATTAGACAGAAGGAACACAACTTTTTCTTTTTAATGATGTCAGACACCAATGCAACTAGTACACCAAGGAATACGTTAAAAAAAAAAAAAGAGTAATCTTGATTTTTCCATTGCACAAAGACAGCAGATTGCGAGTCTCTGCATCGTCCCTAGAGTTCTCTCTGCATCCTCAAGAGCCAGAATGGGTCAGAAGGAGGAAGGCAAAAAAAGCATTTAACCCCGGTGCACAGGCACAGGATCATTGCTACTGAAGGATTAGAAATCACTGCGCTTCCCTACTCGCTCTTCTAGAATCTGCTACCACCAAACCAGCTGCTGCCTTGCACATCTGCGAGAGAACCTCCACCCATCTGCTGCCAGTGGAGAGGCCCAGCCGACAGGAACCAAGGCGCACCCTGCAGAGACAGATTACCTTTCGAGCACAAAGTTTAAACTGCTCAGGGCTAAGTGAGCCGCTACATTTGACAGCTGAATATTTCAAATCTTGTTATTTTACAGTCTGGATTGCACAGGGAAGAATTACAGATCCTCGCTGTAGCTCCATGGTATCTGAGAACATACTCCACTCAGCTGTGATGAGCACTGTAAAGACAACCCTGGCAGGGGGTTTTCTTGTTGGGTTGGGGGTTTTTTTCCCCCCCTCCTTCTTTAAGCTAAAAAGCCTTTCCAGGAGTCACAGCTCTTCAGTAGCACAGCGACTACAGACTTTACCTAGCATCAAAATATTTGCTTCTAGACCAGAAGGCATCCTCTAACAGAAAAGATAGTGACACTCAAAATCGCTAGAGACACAATATAAAGTGTTATAATCAATTAAAAGCAAGACCTTGCAGAATGCGACTGACCATATTCCAGGAGTTGTCACAGGACTTGTCCAAAAGCTTTACATGGAAAAGACAAGATTCACAACAGTCAAGCAGTATCTGTGCCCTGAGACACCGAAGCTGCTGCAATGGGGAACTCGTGATCACACACAGCCTTCGTCAGGACCTCCTCGAGATTCCAGCCGGGCAGAAGTCACCTATGGAACATCCCATATCCTCCCAATTCAGCAGAAGCCTCAAAGCATCACTTCACCTCCGCTCTGTGGGGACAGTGCCCAACACCCACTGACCTGGCCAGCTAGAGCTGGCACCTCGGGTTAGGCAGTGCTAAGAAGTTAGGGCAGCTCCGAGATCTCCAACACACACACCAGCCTCCCTACCAACACAGAAGCAACCACTCAGGCATTGAGAGGGTGCAGGGGAACAAAGGAAAACAAACATTCTCCCGTTATTTATAATATAGAACCAACTGTTTAAGACTTCCAGCTAAAATCAGAGCAACTGAGAGTGGATTTGTTCCGTAAGGTGTAAGCAGAAAGTGATACCCATACCTGGTGAAAGGGGAGAAGGGGAGATAAAGGTCAGAACAGTGCAGCCAGATAGGGTTAAGATCATTAACATTTAGTTATTTGCCTTTTAGCTTGCATATCTCACTTCCAAGGCATAAAGAAGTACCCAAGCTTTTGAGGATTTTCCTTAAGTCTTAACACTTTGGGGGGTAGAAGTCCTGACACAAAGGAAATTTTTGTCTCTCCCCCAGAGGAGCAGTCCTTGGGACTCAGGTTGGAAATAAAACAACCAACAGTCAGCAAGAGGTAAGTTTCCCTTTTTTACAAGTGGGTTGAAAAAACCAAGCAGTCAGAGTAAGATTCGGTGCCAGTTTGTGAACAGGTTAAACATTTGGTTTGCGCTGGAACACGTTCACATATTCTGCATCAAAGCTCTGGCTTTTAAAACACAGTGCCACTCCGCAGCAAATTCAAGACAAAAGTGACTGGCCTTGAAATTACCTGATAAATCCTTCAGATGTTTATTTACAACTGTAGAAGAGTAATTAAGGTTTCTAAGGAAAAAAAAGCTTCTAAAGCTTACAAGAAATTAACTGGAACAGAACAACACTAATTTCCCATTATGCAACTGCCTCCAAAAGCAGGTTTGTTCAATTCAGTGTGAAAGGGTGGGATGGAGTCGTAGTACCCAACATCAGATGACGACAGGTTACAACAAGGTGCAGACAGCTGTGTTAGACCAGAACAGATGAACAAATCGTTTCAAGATCCGAGACATGATATACGTAGCAGTGCATTTGATATGGACAGGCTCTGAAATAACACCCTGCGGAGGACGGCTGCAGAGCACCGCGGTGTAAGACCAGTCATCCATCGTTCTACCCTGCCCCAAGACACTGTGGTGCATTGTTAAACATGGGGTTTAAAAAAAATAAATTAAAATTCATCAGTAGTTATGGCCATGGCAAAACCAGCTGGAGGTCTGGAGGACATGAGACTCGTGCACTTTTATTTTGCTGCGTTCTTGCAAATTGCTATTCAATCGCAGTAAATAAAGAGCGAGATGGAAAAGAACTGCAGGAAAAAAATAAGCAAGAGACTCGGCGTCTTAGAAGATTCCTTCCCCACAAACCCTTTTTTGGTGAAGGCAGAGGGGCAGGAGGAGTTTGTCTGTGTTGTCACGATGATACCCTAAACAACGGGAGCTTAGTAGAAGGGTTTTCTCAGATACTTGTTCTGTGCTTATCAAGGAAAGCGACACCTGCTCTAAAGATGCAGCAAGATCAGCAGCAGTCTCTCCCCATCAAGATGGGAAGCAGTACAACATGCATTACCTTATATCCCAATCAAGTAAATTAATGCACAGATTCACTGCCTTAAAAATCTCAAATAATGTTTTCAGAAATCGAAAACCACATGAATAAGACATTGTACTATGGCTGAACGAAAAAAGTTCCCTTGTGAAAAGCTTCAGACCTACTAAGAAAACTAGTTCCCAGAACTACACTTGATCCATCAGATTTCTATTTCTCACAGCTATTGGAACCCAGCAAGTTCTGCAGAGCCACAAGACGCCCACACGCTGGAGGGAGAACACGCACACACCCCCTACATGTCATTTATTCAGCGTAGCAAGGCCTCAACTGACCAGCGAAACAACCCTAAGAGCTGCTCCAGTGCCAAAGTAGAAGCAACTTCCTAACAAGATCCCCTCCCTCCTCCATACAGGGCCTCGAATCTGGTACCCGGTCCTGCTCAAACACGCCGGTAGGTCCTGGGGTGACAGTCTGGGACAGCAGAGGTTTGCACCGCACCCAGAAGGAGCGGTGACCCCAGCTGCACATCCCCATTGCTCTCCCGCCCAGAGACAGCTGAGCAACTGCTGCTCGTGAAACGAATGGGAAAAGCTTGTCGGTTTAATGTGCAGGTTCCTACTGCAAAGGCCAATTAAAAAAAAATAATTATACCATCCTGCTTCTAATCTGAACGTGAAACTGTTTGGCGCAGACTCATTAAGAAAACTAAAAGCTGTTCCTGTGCCCCTCCGCAGCTTCGCTTGCGCCCTGGCTGAGCCCCAAGGTACGGCTCTGCTCCCGGCCCTTAAACCCACTCGCACTGAAGCCAGGAGCACGCCGCTGCGGTCAGGGGCAGACGCGCCCGCTCGCTGTGCCCGCACGAAGCGCTGGCACCGCGGCAGGCGCCACCCTCTGCTTGACCACGCGAGGCTGGCTCGTGTAGGAGCTATGGGCGGACTGGACCTGTTTGCACGTGGGGTTTTGGGTTGGGGTTTTAGTGTTTATTTTAAGCTCCCTGGCGAGTCCAGCAGAGACGTTTCACCGCCTGCTGCTTTGATGGGCTAGTGTGTGAACAGCAACCCTGCACCTACAGGCTCTGCTCCCAATTACCGTGTTCACCACTAATGAAAGGCAACTGGGACAGGGAACACAGTGAAACTGGCCTGTGCAACGTACCTGACAGCTACTAGCACAACAAGAAGTCCTATCAACAGCTCTGTTCCCAAGCCACCCAGGGTTGGGGCATTTCTAAGTCAACAACACAAGCTGAAATGTAGTCACTCCTGCTGCATTGAGATTTAGAAGCCGTTATGCTATAATCACTAATTAATTCTTCCATAACTTTTAAGACAAATGCCAACTAAAAGGAAGACAAGTATAATACACTGGCTCATACGCAATTCCGTTATTTTTTTACGGTTCTCAGCATCTCATTAATTGACAGAAATAAAATATTTGTATTTGAGTTTCAGCAGACTCCAAACTTTCTGGCTCCCCCCCGACACGGATACTGCATTTTAAACTGGAACCAGCGTGTAGCTCACGATGCATCCAAGGACAACAAATAATCATATCAGGGTGAGAAACTGAAAGAACAAAAACAATAAATACTACAACTTCTAGTTTTTAAAGTTGACTTGGAATGAGTCAAACTCGCTTTGTTTCTGGCACATTACTGAATTCCAATCTAACAAGCCAGGCAGATACAACTGTCAACTCTCACAAGAATCACAGAAGTTGAATAGCTGGGGTTTGCTCTTGCTACAGGAAGATTTTCCAATCGACTGCGTATTTTAAAGCAACAATTTTACAATTTTAAAAATTGAAACAGGTCAAAAGCACACAGCATTTCCCCATGCACCGCTTCTAGTAGCTTGCACTACTAAATAAAACCCCATTGTTTCCAGAATTTTTACTGAAAGTCAATAATCTCCTACCCAAACTCTGATCATGCACACAGTAAAGTACCTTGGGGAGAGGGGAGAAGGGTCCTCCTCTCCCCAGTATCATTGCGAAAGGCCAGAGGACTGCCCTCACAGCACGACAAACCCACCAACAGCCAGTATGCGGTGCTGAACATACCGGGGCTGGCTCTGAGAATCACTACGCAGTAGCTGCGGGAGCCACTGGATGTTTTTCTTGTGCAAGCCTGTGACAAAGCTAATCTAAAGGGAGTGCCAGATAAATGCTCTAACCCGCTGCAGAGGCGCCTTCCTTTCGCACTCTGGCAAGACAGAAGTTCAGAGCAAAACACACACGGGTGAATTTAGTACAGCAGTCTTCCTGATTCACCGTACTGAGCTTTAAAATAAGTAACTTAAACTCACGAAGCTAGGGATCACTCATCTCATTTTTAAAATTTAAATCTTTCAACTAGAGTCTTAAAATCAATGTGATTCCCACAAAAATCAGCACATCCCATTCCCAGGAAGTGGTTCTTGCTTAACCCACCCTGAAGATTAGCTCGTGTCTCTAAACTGAAATCAAAAGCTCTACAGATGCATCTCCTACCTGCTGCCGCGCCATGACTGCGTCGGAACCGCCACGCGGCTCCCTCCAGCACGAGCAAACAGATTACTCCGTGGTCAGCCGATGCAGCATACTTTTGTTTCAGCAAATAGTTGGAGCATTGCACAGTGGCCGGTTGGTCACTAGCATGAGATCATTCCCAACGGCAAACTTTTGTCAAAAAGCTTTTTGTTACACGCTGTTGTACTTCACAAAGTCAGCTTCATGTTATGATCAATTAGTAAAGAAGGTGTTTTACAGAAAGGCTCGCTTTTTATCCAGAAAATATTCATCAGCCCCCCCCCCTCCTACATTTCTACCACTTTACATCTAGAATGCTTGTAAGACATTTTTAAATTTTGTAGCCACACTGTTACAGTCATAACGGGATGTCTTCGGACAAGCACCAGGGGGGTTTGGGAGGGGCTTCTTGTTTGGTTTTTTCCCCACTGGGGTTTGAAAGAAGAAATACTTTTAGATCCTACAACATCACTTCAGTTACGATTTGCATTTATTCCAAAAGCAACAAGAAAATATTCTCAACTGCCCAGACCTGGCCTCAGGCTGAAGAAAAAGAATATACAAGCAGGGAAGGAGAAGCCTTGCACTGCAGCAGCCACCCTTGCTGAAGTACGAGCAAGAAAAAAAAAAAAAAAAAAAAAAAGAGGAAAAGTAGTGGCCATAGGACCATTCTTTTTTCCCCCCCCCAATAAAATCCACACGCTGTTCCTGGGCTCCTGAAGCGCAACTTGGAGGAGTCGAGCCACCAACTTTCAGACCATTAGTTCCGCAAAGACTGGTAGCCCGCTGCGGTGCCGACAGGCTCCAGACAGCCAAGTGTCCCCCCCCCTCAAACCTGATGGGGCGTAGGAAGTTCTGACGCTGTACCTGTCCGAGGGCACCGCAGCTGATTAAGCCAAATACTCCGCGTATTTCCAGCTCCACAAGTTTGGCATCTTCACACGGGCCTCCCGAGGAGCTGACTCCCCGCACACACTCAAGCCTCAGCCCAAAAGCCTCCAGGCCACCTGCCCCGCTTCTGGAAGGCGTGTTACCAGCCAAACGCTTGCCACAGGCACGTCGTGCACAGGGAGCCAACCTCTACACGCAAGGCAAGCCCAAACGCACGAGTCAGAGCCTGAGAGATCAGCAAGACTGTGTCCGTCTGTCCCCTCCTAACCAAGTGCCTAGGCTTTGACTTCTGCTTCAGGGACTGCTTCCGTGTCCCATGCAAGAGGCTGGCTGGGTAAAAACAGCAGTAATCCTAAGGATAGAAGCCAGAACCCACGGCTCCTGACACCCGAGCAGCCTATTCACTCCACTGCAACTGCACACGCCATTTTTTGAACCTCCTTCCACACCTTCCCTGTTATTTTATTCCAGTCGTGCAAAAATTCTCATCTTGGCTGCAAGAAGCAAAAGAAAACTGGACGCAGAACTAAGATTTGCCATTGTATAGCACATAACTGAAACAAATCAAAAAATACAGTGGCATTTACTAATGGCTAGATCACAGAAATCAAGAGGAAAGACAAAAAATAGAAGTCGTGCAGTATTTAGCAATGAAGAGAAACGTTGATTACGCTCTATGAATGATCAGTCCTGCAGATCTCTAGTGCGGCACAGGCTGCCTATTCTCAACTCGCTTTTCAGAAGGAAATACAGATGCTTCAGAAAGTTTCACCCTGTGGTTGGTTTGTTTCTTCTTTCATCCAAGCATCTGCTGCCTGCAATTCATTGGCCTCTGCAGCCTTTCAGCTTTAGCTAGCTGGAATGAATGAGTCACTTAACCTAGAGTTTACACAAAGGCAACGTGAAAGCGAGAGATTGCCTTTAATCAGATCAATCCAATGAGCATCATGGACACACCGAACTTTTTTCAATACATGTTTTAAAAAAATAGTGGACTAACAGAGGTAATTTAGTAAAAACCAGCTAAGAGAGACAACAATTCACAGCAATCTCCAGACTAAAAGACGTCACATTTGAGTCAATTCCATAAAATACAGCCTATGTCCCTGTTTAGGAGATGAAGATGGTCCCCTCTGTATACAACCCCCTTTTTTGTTATTATTCTTCTGAACAAGTGTAATACAAAGCATTTCATCTACAACTTACGGCTCCTGTACTTTGAAAGATTAAAAACTCTCCCAAGAGATTAGCAGGGACACGAGAGCAATCAGTGTGACCCGCAAGCTACAAGTGTGACAAATTGTGCCGAGAGGACAAAGGTAACGGCAGCAACCAAAGCCAGTCTTTCTTATTTGAAGATACTGAGACTTTTGAGCTGGGTTATTTCCTCACCAACACCAGCACTCACCTGTTTACCGATTATTTGCCTCCTAGGAGCAAAAGGTGCTTTTTGGTGCAGTAGGGCAGCTGGCAGCGCAGACGAAGGGACGCTGAAGAAGCGCCCCTGTGCATCGCACACCAGGCGGTCCCGCACGGCTCACCTGACGCGCACGGGCTGCGGCACAAAAGCTGCTGATCAACGCCTGAGGCTCCAGCACAACTAGTCAGGAGGAGACAGCCCACACGTCACCCTCACCTGACACAGAAAAGATGAATAAAGGACAAAACCCAGAACAGGCTACTGCACAGATCCACGCAGGTGAACCTTCCACCTGGCCTGTTGGAGTAGTTCTTAGGTTGTCTTTTTTCTTTCCTTTTTTTTTTTTTTTTTTTACATGCTATGAAAGTGGAGCCAGTAATACTGTCTTGCTGACTTTCAAAAAAAACACCAAGATAACCAGTAGTCACTTATTTTGCCCTACTCCACTGCTGTTCATGCTAAATTATTTGCTCCCCCCCACTACACTCCATTTATTCCTTTTTTCTACCCCCAGCCCCACAAACCCGTTGCAGCCTGACACTAAAGCATTAACAGGACTGCTGAAAGAAAACTACCTTGAGGCAATCCAGTCTCAGTAAAGCAGAAGTGTAGCTGGTGGATACACAGCCTCCCCTTGCAGTCTGACTTCTCTTCATAACCCAGTTAACATCTTTTAGCTTAATCCAACTCTTTATTCCTCAGATCAAGCTCATGTTTCATAAATAATTAGAGCCAACAGTCTTTAACTCGAAAATTAAAATAATTTCAGGGCAAAATTTAGGTCCTCCAAGTCACTTAAGTAGTCACCTCTCTTTAAAGGTATGGCTTAAAAATTCAGTATGGAGAACAGCACTACTCAAGGTGATCTGGACTGACAGACGAGATACTCGACATCAGAGACTAACTCTGGTTCACTTTTCTCTTTCAGAGGACTGTTTACGAATCTGTGTTTATATTTTATTCCTCAACTTGTAAATTGTGAAGTTTCTTTCAAGTAATACCACAACTGTTTAGAAAGATCCCTGGGTTTAGTTGTACGATCAGGATGCTCCAACGTATTTCAACTTAGATTAACTATTTTCATGCACTCACTGTGTTACCCCCTTCACATTTGCAGTTTTAGTTCAGCACAATGTTTAATTATTAGAATAGCATTGAAAGAAGTAACTCCCACTGAAATTTTGATGAGATGTTACGGATATGTAACCATCGGTCTTGATTCTCCCCGCCCTCCTTAGGCATTCAATAAATTGACATCTCTTCAATTAAGAAAATGAGCAAAAGTAAAGTTACCCAATACCACAACTGCCCACTGCAAAAAGAACAAACGCATTTTAACTCCGTACAGATTTTAAGAGCACGTTTTGCACTGTATAATTTCCTGTTCAGTTCACATTCAACCATTTGATTACATCAGCACCTCAAAACTGTATTAGAAGATGTGAAGCTTGCCAGAGAATTTCATTTGGGAAATGTAACAGGCACAGTCAGCATATTTGGCTGTTGAAAAATAAGGCTACAGATGAATTACATACTAGAGAAAATAAACATACTCCAGACTTGAAGGAAGAAAAACAGTTTAATTTTGGTGAATCCTGGGCATTTTCAGGGTTTCTACAGGCACATCACAGGCGAAAAGCAGCTGAGGGTCCTTTCGGAAACAAACCTGCAGAAAGACGGCCATGACCACACACTGCCCTGTGCCACAGGAGAGCACCGGGGCTGCGGGATCCCGGGCAAAGACGGGGAGTTTGCTCTTCGCAAGCTGCCCCATCCCAAGCGCAGTTCGGGGAGGACCAGTGGGCATTTAGGTCCTATCAGTGCGGGACGGAGGGCGTTGCTTCGTTAAGGTAGCTGATCAGCTCACCAGGAACACTGCTGTCAGCCAACCTCTGTTCCTCCCGCTCCCCACATGCGATTTCTTTAATAGAAAGCTGACAAAGAAAAGGATTTAAGAGGAGAGGCAGAGGCATGTTTAAAAATTGTAATTCTCAAACTTGATTCTGCACATGGGTTTATTACACCTATAGAAATCAGCATCTCCCTTTTCACTTCTATACAGGAAAAAAATTAAATGGTGCCAAATTATACCCTGTGTCCTGCAGCTTACCAACATACCTGAGCTCTGCCAAAAACCTGCCGACCTCAGACCGTACCTCCAAGAGCTGCAAGTGCATTATCTACAGTGCAACACTGCTTTTTCATACATGCAACCAGACCGAAGTAGTGGTCCAAGAGAAGAAAATTCCCCCTTTTATTTTACTGAAGATTACATTTTAAAGTGTCAGCATTATTTGAAAGCTCAACGCTTTTGCACAGGTTACTGAGGAAGCAGGGAAGAAAAACAGAACGGGAACTAAGTTACCAGCAGTCTCATTCCCTCCTCCTCTGCCCATATTCCTCCTGTGAGGCAAGGACAGACACAAACTGGTACAATACATGAGAACAGCATAAGAGAAAACAAATCAAAAATACAATGAGGAACAAGACAGAAAATTATCACATTACTCAATAGAATGTGAATATCTGGAGCTAGTCAATCTTAATTCCTTACACCAGAACACCCCAAACAATATTCCAGTTTAAATCCACACGAGCATCAGACTTGCACGAACGGCCAGTCGCAGCATGGGATCTCTAGCCTGTGTGCAGCCCCGAATTTGAACTCCTCCATCTAAGCACTGGCTACAAAGGCTCGGCAAGTGCAGTGACCCCCCGCCAGGATCCAGCTGGCCCCCCTGGGAGTTTGTGCGCTACCTCTTAACAGCCCCTGCTGAGTAAAGGGGAGCTGCTTCAGGAGTTCGGTATTGCCCTACCGGTACCACCAAAAGCCAGTTTTGACAGCTGACAACTGCATAATTCTTCACAAGATGCCACACGGGTGAGGGGGAACAGGAAATGCAGGTGGAAGAAAGGAATTCCCTGGACTGGGGGGAACACAAGACCACACACACGAATTAAAGAATAACCCATATTCATGCCTTCCAATCAAAAAAGCAAAAGCCGGCATGGCTCTTCGAGGTTCAAACTCAAAGACACTTCATGCTCAAGAACAACACAGCAGCTTATTGAGACTGAAAGTAGTTTGGAAAGAGTTACATCTTTTAAGGAGAATCCTAGATGTGCACCATAGAACTTTGCCCTTAATGTAACCTCCCTTCCGCTGCTCTGACCTGGTCACTCCCTTACTTAAGTCCTTACACATATTCCTCTCGCTTTCCAGAGAGAATCCCAGTTACTAGTACACTCCTGAGCATCTTTTCTGTTCTCCTGTCTAACAGCCAGTTACCAAAATAACTTTTCTGTGCTCCCAGTGTCACTTCTGGACCACTTCCTACTCTCATTATATAACCACGGACCTCCGCTTTAAAAGGGAATCTCGTTTTATCACAGGAAGTTGATCCCCAGGGGAAGAACATCAAGAAGTCTGCAGTATATTTAAATAAGACACAGCATTAGCTGATGCCAGCCAGAGTGCGGGTTTTCAAAAGCACTGCATTAAATTATGAGCTCCAATCGACCCTCAAACAGCCTTTTTAAAAGGTTTTTGAAGGAAAAAAAAACCCACCCTACATTCAATACATTCAGATGGCCTGTAAACAGGATCTGGTAGGCAAGAAACACGCATAAGGGAGGAAAACGGCAGCATAGGTCAGATGTGAGCTTAGCCGATGGGGATGCAAAGACCAGAGGAACGGGGAGAGCAGCGCAGCAGCAGCAGGGGAGCAGAGGAGAACCCGCAGCACCAACACAGCTCCTGGTAATTAAGAAAAAACAAATGGATGCTTTAGAACTAAAGGCCTTTGTCAGAGGCGCAAGGAGATTCAACGCACAACGCGCCTATCTGCTGTGGGTTGAAGAATTCAGCTCTTCTTGTGTGACGAATCACAACCATTTACTAATTCATCGTTACCTGGCCGCGACTCCAGGAGACTCTGCCAGCAGGGAGGAGTGTGCATTAACTGCAGACTGGATTAAACTGGGAAAGTCCCACTGAAGTTACCGTCTCCAGTGACAACCAGTATGGGACGCAGAGGAGCCTGCAAGAGCTCTCTTTAGAGACAAGTATAGAAGGACATGCCCATGGGGCAAGTCTTTTAGCAACACCAGCAATTACAGGTAATTTGGCAAGTTAAAAATCTTAGCTGGAGAAAACTAAGCTTGGAATTGCAGGGAGTTTCTCTACGTTCCCCAACGCTTTCAAATTCATATTTATTCATTCTAGGAGAGGGAAATCTCACCGAAGGTGCCAGCAAAGGAACACACCACCTCAAAATAACACAGAATGCCATGAGTTAGAGTTGTTACAGTTTTAAGAACAAGACAACAACCACTGATGCAACAAAGGAACAGTTGACCAATTTTTTTTAAACACCATTGACCTCCACAGGTCTCAAATAAATACACAGCTTATTGGACAACCATGGTTTTCAGCAGCCAGACAATGCTGGACAATACTCTTCTACATTCAGATGGAGAACTACTGTTCCTGGTAATATCACCAATATTTTTAAGGGGAAATATAAGCCTGAAAATGCTAGTATGAGGCAAATTAAAGGATCTGCCCTTAAAAGTGAATTCCCAAGCTGAAAATAGGTTAGACCCCAAGTAAATAAGCTAGGGTTACATCAAAGCAGTGCTAATGCAGATATACATCCCTATAAATCCATCCAGTCATTCACCAATTACACCAATGCAAGCTACTAAGAGGGTCACTCTAGGACAAATATGTAATCCCCAGTGTCACACTTGATCCTATCGCCCTACATGCTCTGTCCAAATCCCAAGGGAGGGGGGGAAAAAAAAAAAAAAAAAAAGTAGCACATTTTACCTAAAAAAAACCCCTCCAAACAGTTAAAAAAATCCCGGCCTCAGAACACAAGATAGATATATCCTTTAATTCTTGTCTTGTAAATACTTAAATAGGTTAAAATACAGTAGGAAAAAATAATGTATGTGCTTTAAGCACAAAGACATCCTGGAAAAAAGTAACGCTGCAGCTCACGTCCATTGTTGCTTCATATACGCGCTGGTTTTGGCCACAACAGTCTGTAAATGCAAGTTTGTTATATAAAATACAGCTCGAGCCACCCACAGCACCCTCTGCCCTGAGTCCCCGCCATGGTGGTGTCACATGCACGCACCAGGTGACAACGGGACGTCACCCCAAAAGCATTTAGTGCGAGATCTAAGCCCTGACAACGACTCCTGGTTTCAGAGACACCCTGGTGGTGACACCCCATATTCTGTCCAGCGGTGCTGGCACAGGTGGAGCCAACCCCCACGTCAGGAGCCGCACTCCGCAAGCCCCAGCGGGAGTGCAGGCACTCTGATCACAAGCATCAATTGCTGTGCTGACCAAACACTTCCTCCAGAATCTCGAGATCATTTTAAAGGTTTCCTTTTACATCCCACCTTTCGTTCCAGAGGTTGCTCTCACCTTTTCAGAGGTAAAAGAAAACATTAGCATATATGAAGCCATAATTAAAGTAACACTTGTGAAGCTATGCATCAATAACCAAGGAATCCAGTAACAGGTCACAACATAAAATACATTTAAGCTACTAGTGCATATCTAAATCCTTGTAAAATCATTTTTAAAAGCTCCTGCCAAGTAAGAAGTCTGAATCACCTAGCTCTTCACATCTAGAACCCTTTTTCCTATTGCTTTGATTCATGACTGAGAAGAACAGCGTTTCACCCCAACCACAAAAGCCCAAAGGAAGGAAGAGCCAGTGACTCAGGCTTTTGTCTCACGCTTTGCCTCCAAGCCTGCAGAGCCCAGTTCGAAGCCTCTGCTGGAGCTGACTTATGGATTTTTGTCTTTGCTCTTCCACAGTTTTGAAGTTCCCAGTTACTTTCACTACCATTAATTAACTACAAACAGCAGAAAAACTGTTCTGAGATTCCTTAAGACCAGTGTAGAGAAGCACAGGAGCATCTTTAACGAGAGCACTAGATGGCAAGAGAGAAACAGCCATTACAGAACCAGAAGACTGAGAGAAGGAGAATACTCAAGGTTAAACACAAAAAAAAAAAACAAGAGGAGGCCAGGAGAGGGATAAGAGGAAAAAACCCCAATCAGGAACAACAACAAAAATTCCACTCTCAAGATTCATGTGTTTGGCGTTAACACCATTTCAGTCCAGCAGAAAGGGAACCTTAGTGGGGACGGTAATCAGGTTACAGGCAGGAATTAAGCGCTTCAAACTGCTACGGGCAGCGCTAGCAACTACGCTTAGAAGTGCTTTCTCTAAGCTGCCGGCTGCAATAGGGCTTCCCCTCCCTATTTCTAACAGCATCTCAAGTCTAACGCTGCCACAGGACCACTCAAGTGTAGATCAAGCCTTACTCACCCACACTGAGCAGAGCATGAGCAAACTTCCCAAGCAGACGGGAAGTCACTCTCAAGAGCACCCACTAGGCCAGGTGGACCTTTAGCCTAACCCATGACAAACAGCCTCCTACCAAACGGCAGCCCTCTTCTTCTTAGCGCGCCCGAAACCCAGAAAGTTTTAACTACCAACAGCCAGACACTTTGCAAACGCACGGTACTTTCCTGAGGGGATTAAAGGAAACCTGTCACTAAAGCACAACTTTCAGGTTTCCATTAACGTCCTGGCACGCCAGGTAGCTCGAGCCTTTCCAGTCGCAGGTGCATACGGGCTGGGGTTGCATTTTCCACCCCCGGGCCTCAATGCTCTGCACTGCTCTTACTCAGCCATGCCACTGACAGAGTTTCTCCAGTGCTTTTTGCCCAACAGGAAGACAGTTCGACGTATGCTGGGCATCCCCCTCTCCAACCAGTTGTTTCTGCTTCCCCTTTAACAGAATCAATGTGGCTCCTAAAAGTAGTTCTAGAAACCCCGCCTGATCACCGACCTATTTTACAGCATGGATGGCTACGGTGGCGTAACAGCGCGGTAAAGTGTAATGTGGAGGAAGGCTGGAACCTAAGCCAGTTTTGTCACAGGAAAAAAAAAAAAAAAAAACAGCCATAATAGGGAAACGAATTATCAGTATCAGACTCCCAGAAGGACACACTGCCCCAGTATCTCTAGCAAAGACCTAGAGTTAGACATACCACAGCTAGTGTGAGAAACAAGTGGCAAGCTGGGAGGAGAAAGGAAAATCAGACCGAGTAAAAGCACATGCATGTTTTTCTGCCCCTGTCAGAGGATTTTAAGCATTTCACAAGCGTCAGTTAACTTACATGTCTGCTACAGTCCTCAGTTTGAGAGCTGAGGGTCTGAAACTCCCGTGGGCGGGGGGGAGCGAAACCCAGCACGCTCAGGAAGCAGCATCCCCAGCACCAGAGGGTTTCACCAACAAGTACCAATCGGTCTCGTATTCTAGTACTTCAGGAGTCATAACTCCAGGGTATGTAAACATACTTTGAAATTCATCTGATAAATGCTCCCATAGTTTTACTTTGTTTAAAGCAAGTGTCAACACCCTAAATTCAGCTGAAAAACAGCTTTTCGGGATGATGTAGCTCTAATGCAATTTTACAAAAGGAACAATGACTCACTCCCAGGCGGGAATGTGTTGGAAGTGTATGACCTAATACTCAGAGAGAAGCTGGCTTTTTCAAAAAGATCTAGCTTTAGTACGTACAGTATCTCCCCAACGAGCAAAGTTTTAAAACAGGGGGAGTTTCTGCACAATGGAATTTATAAAATTACCACCTATTCAGCTTTTTTCACTTCTTGTCAAAATCCAACCAGCCTATCCGCAAGCAGTTCCCTGAGCCTTAATTTCAGCCTAAAACCAGTCCTCTTTCCACAGAATTACGTCCATGCACAACTCGCTCTCCAGCCTATTTTGACCCTGGCCATCAGGGGCAAGGACAGCACCAACCCAACATGCCAACCAACACGGAGAGATCATCATCAGATGTGGATGAGGCATGGAAATTAAAACCTCACTAGATATGAAACATTAGCAAGCTCTGAGCACTTGACCGACTAGCAAGACAAGCCTACTTCACGCTCAACTGGATTCCTGAAGATCTCGCTGAGGATCCTCTACCCGGGAAGAGCTGATTTTTTAGATTTTCTGTTCAGACAGCAGCTGTACAGTTTATTGTTATAACAGGCAAGTTCTTCAAGATGAAGCCCAGAATTATCTGATACATTTAAAAGCCCAGTGACCATCCCTTGGGTTGGAGCCTTCATTGTTCTCAGTCTGCCTTATGCTCATACTTGCAAATACTCTGGATAAAAGGGGCGAAGTGTAGGTGGAAAATGGGAGTGAGTGACACAGGCTAATCAGGATTTTAATCATGCTAATGGATGTGATTAACTGCATACTTCTCCGAGAAGCTTCCTGCAGCTACACATGAGTAGCTTGATAGCCAGAATGCAGCATGAGTGAACTGCTCATCCCATTTTAATCTCCAGCTACACCACGTGTGTCACGTCATCCAGTGTGCAAGGATATACCTAATACTTAACCTTATTTCCACCCACACATCAAATCTTCCACCAGGGCAACACCATCATTTTGAGCAGGGTACAAAGACTCCAGACCTGTGTTTGGCTACACTAAAGTCTCTTTACAAAAAAAGTTACTGCTCCAAGAGACTGGAAATCTAACCTTCGCAAAGGAAAGCTAATACCAGCCCTATGGCGTTACAAACCTGCTGAATAATGCAACTGCACTTTTTTTTTTTTTTTGCTAGTTTTGCCTAAATCACGGGGACATGGCTAGCTTTATCTCACAGTCAGTATCTTGCTACTCCTTGGGGGAGCTACTAATTCAGCAGTTGACTCCCTCTCGCAGGAAAATTAAGAGGCCAAGCCAGGACCAAGAGAGCAACAAGAAACAGGCTTTTCTAACAGCGAGGAGGCTGGGTTTGCAGGGAAGAAATCAGACCCTTCCCTCACTAGTTCTAGGGGAGGATGCATGCACAGCCACAGAACGAGTAACCCACATCCTCCCACCTTCCAGGAGACATTTCAAGGGAGGGATGTGTAGTAAAGAGCTTGAACACCCTGTCATTTACATACACAGCCATCTCTCATCTAGGTAGTAGACAGCCACTTCCCATTAACATGGTGTCTCCCCTGTTTTCCAGAGCAACAACTGCAAACATTCTGCTAACGCACACCAGCGTTCCCAAAACATGGGCTTGTATGACAACACACATCATTTAACAACTTACTCAGAAGAGTCTAAGATCGATCTTGTTTGGGAACAGATCCCCTCCAAGCCCTACCACTATCCCGATACATTTTTTGAAAGTGCTAGAGCTTAAACACTACTTAAGCATCACACTAATGCCAATTCATAATCCTTTGGGGGTTAGAATTCCCAATAATTTTAAATAACTTTAATTTCTAACACAAAACTTCAGTGAGAAGCCTCCCCAAGAGCAACACAGGGCACTAGTGCAAGCCAGAAGTATTTGATTCTTATTGTCACCAAGTTAAAATCTGTACAACATCTACAGCAACCGACTTCACTGACCTCTTCTTCCCACAAGAAATTCTTTTCCATGTGCACAATACTAAATCATGAAATGGGCTTCTGAGTTGTAGAAGGCTGGAGAAACACGCCACCAGGGACACAGGGGGTTGCCTGCTGTGCGAGCCTACCTGTGGGCATGATGCACGTGGGCTGTACTTTGTTCAACCCAGCTTTTATGGCACCTCCTCATGAACCTGATCCAAAGAACATCTGCCCTTTCTTCTGGGAGACGAAGCGTAGCAGATGATGGCAGTGATGATGGCTCAGGCTCAAGACTCAAGCTGTTCTGCCACCATACTGTCTGCTGTAATCACAGACCCCTGCATCTCTCTGATCTACAGCTCAGTATAATTTCATTTGCCTTCAAGGAAAAAAAAAAAAAAGGCAGTTTGATTGCGCTGTTAATACAGGAGGAAGCCATGTACACAGACATTTGACTAAGCAAGAGATTGATCTATTTGAGCTGGGACAGGAAGCGTAAACACGCAGCTACAGGAAATACCCACCTGCCTTTCAGAGCAGTATTAGCTTCTGCAAGTTTGCCTTCGAAACTCCAGAAGCACCTACACAAAATATAATTTTGCCATCTACAATCAAACTGGCAACAACATGATGAGCAACATGCCTTGAACTCTTCATTCTCTGAGGAGGAGACTGGAATTTTATCTTCCAATCTATGTCTGGACTAGCAATATAAATTATTTGCCATTTTTCTGGACCAAAACAAGGTATAGGTATACATTATTTGGCTTTTAAGTAACCATCACTTTCATTTGAATTGCAAGGAGCTTGAATTCATCTTGACAGACTTACACCCTGTCTGACCAGTGGTTTCCCTTAGTCATAAGCTTGGCCTATGTCAAATTTGGGAAGTCTGGACATCAGTGCTGTGTGCACAGGAACAAATGTAGTTTAAATACGGAGTTATTAGCTGAAGATATCACTGGTTCAGTAAACAGGAGGTAAGCTTAAGAACAGCACGCAAGAACAGTGCTAACAGCAATGGGTCTAAACTAGACCTGAACTCTGCAAGAATTCAGATCTGATTTAATGGCTCGGATTCACTTATTTCTAGGGAAGAGAGGTAACCACTAAAATACTACAGGGGCTGGGACCTCAAATATAATTACAGCTCCATTCGCTAAAATGAAGGCTGCGTCAGCCCTTTTACAACCACCAGAAAGAATACGTCCTTCATTTGTTCAAACTGAGCATTCACCAGACTTCATAAAACGAGCTTAAGACTGGAAATGAAGTCCTGTCCCACCCCGTGCACAGCCTTACCTACTGCCCCCTCAGAAAACCAAGCTGCTTCTATTTTCACATCCTATTTCTGTTATTCAGGTTGTCTTGTGCTTATGGTGCTGAAGGTGTGGGGGGGTGTTTAATATGATGACAGAACGAACAGCCTAAACAATACTTTGGTATTTAAAACCTAGACTTAACTGTCGAGTGTCCCTGGAAGGGAAACGAATGAGTGCTCTGAACCCGAGTACTTCAGAACTACTTTTGCCATCTTTAGAGGACACTTACCGGTACCGCAAGGCACAGCTTACACAGATACCAGAGTGAGTCCAAGCTGGTTTCAACAGTTTACAGGAGCCTGTCATGTGATTATTCACCTCCTGGTCTCTTCGCTCCACTCTACGATGCCCACAGCCAACTCGTACAAAGCAGCAGGCAAGGGCCAACGCGACGCATTCACCCACAGCACCACACTACTCATAACCTTCAAAGTTTCCCACAGACAAATTAGGCAACTTGTTAAAACAGATCTCCAGATACCCTGCGAGGGTGAGGTTCTGCAGTTCCCAGAGCTGCGCCGGGGTATTCAGCCCTCCTCGGAGCCTGCCCGAGGATCACCGGCCAGCAACACGTAAACTGACTGACAGAGCCAGTAGCTTTTAAGAAACCATCTGATAGTCAGATACTAAAGCTTCAACGAGTATCTGCTGGCATAAGCGTACTACCAACGGGCTTCCCATTTGTTCTTTAAGGACAAGAGTGACATAATCCTCTCCTAATATCATCTGAGGACTCGGGGGGGAACGAGGGGCGACCCACAAAACCGTACCCATGGCAACACTGTGCTCTAGCTGAACTCGCAGGCCGTGATCTTCAAACCACTGACACTTCTTTGTACGATTTGGTATTTCCCTGATGTCATTTCTGCAGAGACACATAATACAGATTTAATAATATCCACGGCCCTCAGTTTGAGAGTCAACAATCACAGTCACAAACACATCAACTGTTCTGCCTTCAAGCTCATTACTTGTCACTAACATGTAATTATTACCAAAGAAAACAAAGACACAGGATATTGCTGCTGTTGCAACAGCAAGTCAGTTAAGCTCTTTTCAAAACTGAAAAAGCTGATCTCTTCTGATGCGAGAAGGGCAAAAAAGATAAAAGTCAAAAATAAAGAGAGTCCATGAGTCCTCCAAAGCGCATGCGAAAGGATAATCAGAAATTTCACCAGTTCTATGGAAAACCAAAGAAACAAACAAAAAACCAAACCTTAAAGCAATTTTAACAGACAGGTCTGTCCAGCCAATATCACTTTTATCATAGCTATATTGCTATGTTGAATATTTTTGAGTTACGATTTATTTGTCTTTCTCAAATAAAGGAAAAGTTAATCAAGCTGCAACAGCATCTTATGTACAACACACCAGTAAAACATACACTACCAGATGGAACGATCAAGTCCTAGCAAAGAGGAAAGCAGCTTTACAGTTGTAAAACTCCAGCACAGCCCTGTCCTTTTGGTTTACACAATGAAGCTACAGCAGGGCCACACGCAGAGCCCTGCGTAAAGAGGGCGTAAGGGGGCACCAAGCAAGGCTGGCTATTCTGCCAGATGAAATACCGAAGAAGTACTTAGATGTCTATTATATTATTCAAGAAGCCTTTCAAGTACTCTGCTGAAATTGTAAGCTGGGAAGAACACTGTTTGTTCAATACAGGATTCCAGCTCTAAAAAAAAAAAAAACCAACCACACACAATAAAAAAATCACCACACCTTTGGAAAAAAAGCTAAAATAAATGAGTTTATTTGTTAAATCCATTCAGGAATCAGGGGAAAGAAGAGAGGGAGCAACCAAGCAAGAGTTATCAAGAAGAGTAAAAAACCTCATGCCCAACACCTAAATTCAGGTTTAATATGTTCACAGATGAGGTATTTAACACACCCCTCTAAGAAAAGTGGAGTTTACAACAGAACGTACTCCCTACATCAAGACACGCTTAGAAATAGCTTTTGGCAGTAGAACAGCATCTTCAGAACCAAAAAATTCACTGTCTCGAGTTTAAACTTACTAGCAGCAATCTTGCCGGAGGAAACGCTTGTTTAATACTTAAAACTACAACTGCTCTCTCTAAAAGAAGTTTGCTCATCTTGAAACCGGGCCCGACCTACATAAATAGATCGCTGCTTGAATCCGCTGATGACTGGGCAACGCCACCATATAGGCCTCGAGTCTGCCGCATCCCCGCCGCTCGCCACACCCATCGCACCAAGCTGCGAGCGAGCAGCAACTCTGCGAATACTTATCCCTTCTGCGTTACCGAACTGCAGCACAAATACCCCCTGATGCAACGCCGCAGCCATCCTTATAAAGCAGGGAAGGAGCCTGGCCAAACAGAGGGATAGCGGGGAAGGACGGGGCGGGGGTGAGGGGAAAGAATACGGTACAGAAAGTTTCTAGAGGTCCCAACGAGAAGTGCGGCTCCACAGCGTTGCCCTCGACCAAAAAACCGCGTTTCCCATGTGTTTGGGGGGACTCACCGCCAAACGAGCTCTGCTCCAAGCCAAGCCCCAGGAGGAGCAGCGCTTCCCGGGAGCGCCTCAGTCTCTCCCCCCGCCCCCACCCCCACCCCACCCCCCCCCGCCCCACGCAACAAAGCCGCTCCCGCTTCCTCCGGGATGACCCAGCCGCAAACTTCGCCAGGCAGATGCTCTCCTGATGCTCAGGGACCTTCCTCCCCCACACCCCACCCCGCAGCTCCTCTGTCACCCACCGCGCCGCAGCCCTGCCCGCCCTCGCTCCCGCGCCGCCCGCTGCCAACCGCCGCAGCCCGGCTCCCCGCGGCCCGGCACCCCCCACCCCCGCCCCTCGCCCCTCACAAAAGACCGCCGAGCGCCGCCGCCGCCGTCCCCCGCCCCGCTCGCCCCCCGGGCGCCCCTGCCCGCCCCGCGGGGCCTCAGGCCGCCCGCGCCCCCCTACAAGGGCGAGGCCGGAGCCCCCGCGCCCGGGCCGGGCCGCCCCTCCATCGCCTCAGAGGGCGCCGCGCCCGCTCCCGGCTCGCGGCGGGGGTGTCCCCTCGCCCCTCCCCACCCGCAGCGGCGGCTCCCCCGGCGGCCCTTACCGGAGGCGGAGGGGGACGCGGGGGGCTGCCGCCGGGACGGAGCCGCCTGGTGAGTGTCACTCTCCCCTGCGGGCCCGGCCGGGGGAGAAGGAGGGAACGGAGCCGCCGCTGGCCTCACGCCGAGCGCACTACCCTGCTAGCGCCGCGGGCGGGCTCTCGGCCGCTCCGCCAATGGCGCCGCGCCGCGCCCGCCGCCCGCCAATCCCCGCGAGCGCGGGCGGCGCAGGGCCGGGCGGGAGGCGGGCGGGGCTGAGGCGGTGCTGCAGTGACAGGGCAGCGGGGTAGGGTGAGGCGCGGAGGGGCCATGGCGCTGGGTGGGGCGGGGCGGGGCTGGGCTGAGGGGAGGGCGGGAGGGGGACGGGTATGGCCGGCGGGAGGAGAGGAGGGCTGTGGGGCCGTGGGGGTGAGGGGAGAAGGGCCTGGAGGGGAGCAAAGAGGGGCTGAGGGGAAAGGGTGTGGGAAGGTGGGGTGGGGGAGTTTGGGCTGAGGGGGAGAGGGGCCTGAGGCAAGGTGCTGAGGAGAGAGGGAGCTGAGGGGACATGGCTGAGGGGAGGCAGAGAGGGGGTTGGTGGGGGGGAGGCAGCTGGGGGGAAGCTGCGAGGGGAGATGGCAGCGAGGGCACTTGGAGGTGATGGGGAAGGGCCCGTCCAGCCTGGCCCTGAGCACTGCCAGGGAGGGGGCACCCACAGCTTCTCTGGGCAGCCTGTGCCAGCGCCTCACCGCCCTCACGGGGAAGGATTTCTTCCCCTATGTCTAATCTCAATCACCCCTCTTTCAGTTTGAAAGCATCTCCCCTTGTCCTGTCACTGCACTCACTGATCGAGTCCCTCCCCACCTTTCCTGAAGGCCCCCTTTAAGTACTGAAAGGCCCCTATAGGGTCTCCCCGGAGCCTTCTCCTCTCCAGGCTGAACACCCCCAGCTCTCTCAGCCTGTCCTCACAGCGGAGGTGCTCCAGCCCCCTGAGCGTCTTCATGGCCTCCTCTGGACCCGCTTGAGCAGGGCCGTGACTATCTTGTGCTGGGGGCCCCAGAGCTGGACGCAGCACTGCATGGGGGGGTCTCACCAGAGCGGAGCAGAGGGGCAGAATCCCCTCCCTCGACCTGCTGCCCACACTGCTTTGGATGCAGCCCAGGAGGCCATTGGCTTTCTGGGCTGCGAGCGCACGCTGTTGGCTCATGTTCATCCTGTCATCCACCAGCACCCCCAAGCCCTTCTCCCCAGGGCTGCTCCCCATCCGCTCATCGCCAGCCTTTATCTGTGCTTGGGATTGCCCCGACCCAGGGCAGGACCTTGCACTTGCCCTTGTTGAACTCCATGAGGTTCACACAGTCCCACCTCTCCAGCCTGTCCAGGTCCCTCTGACGGCGTCCCTTCCCTCCAGCGTGTCAACCGCACCGCACAGCTTGGTGTCATCAGCAAACTTGCTGAGGGTGCACTCAATCCCACTGTCCATGTCCCCGACAGAGTTGTTGAATAATACTGGTCCCAATACCCACCCCTGAGGAATGCCCCTTGTCACTGGTCTCCACTCGGACATCGAGCTGTTGACCATGACTCTCTGACTGTGATCATCCAGCCAATTCCTGATCCGCTGAGTGGCCCACCCATCGTCCATTTTAGAGACAAGGATGTTGTGTGGGACAGCGTCAAATGCTTTGCACAAGCCCAGGTAGGTGATGTCAGTCACTTTTCCCTTATCCACCATCACTGTAACTCCATCGTAGGAGGCCACCAAATTTGTCAGGCAGGATTTGCCCTTAGTGAAGCCATGTCGTGCACGTGGCTGAAACTCCCTCAGACAAGAGAAAGACGAGACCGTGCAGCGTTGGTGACTGACAACAGCCATGCAGGAGGAGCAGTCAGCCTCATTCTTCATGGTTTAAACCATTACAACCTATTAAGCGAGTTAATCCTTGAGGGAGGGAGACCATCCCCTGTCTGCTGACACCGAGGTTCCTGCGTGTGCCCAAGGGCTGCATGTGTCGCTCGTTTGACCGGAGGGAGCTGTAGAGCTACTAAATCTCATGAAAGTTGGTGACACGATGGCCTGCTAGATAAGAAAATCCCAGTGCGGTGACTAGATTAAAACAAAAATAGGTGTGTCTTATGGCTGGTCACTTGAGGGAGGAAACACCCTTTGCATCAGGCTGTGGAAGGGGCACACCCCAGCCATGAAGACTTTAGGCTGCAGCTTCTGCCTGCCCCCCTCCTCCCAAACCTGAGAGTGTGGGTACACTTCCAGGGCCACAGCTTCTGAGGGGAAGATGGGGGGGAAATCCCATGTCCTGATGAAAGGCATATATATAACAACTGCTTGTACCGTGTGCTATTTTTAAGCTCCGAGATAAAATAGCATCCTAATGGCTTTCTGTGGGAGGATCGGGCGGCAGTTTGAATTTCAGGGCTGTCCCAGCCTACCCTGGGCTTCAGATCGTCAGAGGCGTAAAGATCCCTCTCTCTCCTTAGTAAATCCACCTCTCATCTCCTCTGGAGCCTTTCTGCTAAGTGCTCTCTGAGATGGGGTAGACCTCGCTTCTAGTGCAGGACAGTAATTCCTGTGTCTGTGGAGCAGCGTAGTAACACACCAAAAAGCAGTGGATCACATCGGGACCATGTTAGGGAGTATGCCTGAGCACCGGGTTGACCTGCTTTTGGATTCAAAAAGAACTTCTGGTCATTCACCCTGAATTTATTCCCCGAAAGAAAACCTCGGAGCCCAAAGCCTAGCCTGCAACGCACAGTGGTCAAGAGAAGCAAACTGTTGGGGTTTTAAGGAGACAGAAGCGTCCAGGCTCCACTCTGTCAAGCGACAGCTTTGATAACTCGCCCCAGTCCCAGCCAGGCACACCCAACTACCTCAAATCAGAGCGGGCAGCAGCCCTTTAATGCGATACCTGTGTCCTTTATAAACTGTATGTTGCAGCAGGCAACTGTCCACCATCACCCGAACATCTGTATTTCCTACTCTACAAAGCCTGAATGTGCAAACCCCAGGAGCTGGGCTACCACCAGCCCAAAAGCTGTGGTTTTCCCTTCCACTGAAACACAATAAATCCATTTCTACAGCATGTGGCATCACAGTCTGGCAGCTGTCTGCCACCACTGCTCTTCCACACACGCTGCTAGCTGAGAACAGATTCTTCTGGTTGTCTCTTCCCCATCAACAGCTTCTTTGCAATATGTGGCATGCTCCGCGCACATCTTAAGCCGTTACGGCGTTTTACCCTGTTATGCATAGCTCACAGGACACCGAGCGCTGGGCTTCTTGATTTTCTTAGATCCTGTCTTGCTTCAGCTGAAGCCAGTTGAATTTTTATCGTTGGCATCGGAAGGAGGGATGGAAGAGAGTGTTTCATAGCTCGGCTTACGTCTGAAGAACAGGATAACTTGTTCCTGACTAGAAGGATGGAAGGAAAGGCAATATACCACACGAGCTGCACCTCTGTCCTCCACACAGGTGAATTCTGAAATTCTTCAGAATTCACACAAGGCTCTTCAAAAATCAGCAATGTAAAGGCAGGATGAAATCCCAGCTGGGCTTGTTCCTAAGTGAACAACTGACTGATGTGTTCTCTTAGCTGTTACTCTGCTAACAAGCCTAGTTTGCCCAGAAAAAATGATGGCTACTTTATTATTCTACCCAAGCTTAACACGGCTTTTGTGGGGCATTGTTTAATACAAGACTTCCTTGTTTTAGTTTAAAATCTGAAGTCTGCTCTTTGCTGTATGGGAGGAACTTTAGGACAGACTCCATTTGTTGCCTCCCCACATACTTCCCCTATGCAAAAATTCAGAGCATCTCATTTATCTTCATTTATCCCTCAAAAGAATATAACCTACTTCTCCACTTGCTTTTCCAGCTGCCTTTCCAGACTCCCTGTGTCCTCTCTCAGCTACACTTGACCTGAAAGAGAGGGCAGCACGAACCACTCTCCTGGGCCGTATGGTAGACAAAATCTGTGAGACACTACAGGTGTGTCTGTCCTTGTGATAGCAAGGGGGGGGTTATTCTTTTGGGGGAGGTGGAGAGGCAGAAGGTGTGTAGGCAACGACTCTGCCCTTCCATCAAACCAGACAGTGAAAGTGGACGGGGGAAAGGGAAGGGGACCAGCTCATCTCCCTAACGAGCCGCTCCTGGCCAGGCCACGAGCCCAGCGGGGCAGGTAAAGCAGGCCAGCGGTCAGGCTGCTCGAAGCGTCGGCCTGACCCGTACCGTGTGAGTCACTTGTGAGCTGGAAAGGGAGAGCTCGTTTCTGGCGAGCGCTCGTTCGTCGCCACTGTGATGGGAGCCAGCGCCCGTGAAGGACACTCGGTAACGTGGCAGGGTTTGGCTCTGCTGACTCCAGGGCGCTGACAGCAAAAGTCTTGGAGAGAAACGGTAATGAACTGCGCGGCTTTCTTGCCCGTTTATCGAGAGTTTGTCATTCTCTCCCCAAAGCACATGGCGTGATAGCCGAAGGCGAATGCTCGACAGGAGAAGCGCAAGGGAGGCAGCTGCTGGGGTTTGTCCTGGCTCCGCAGGGGATGCTGCTCTAAGAGCTGCTTGTTGCTGAGGGGTTCGCTGTCATTTCTCTCGTCTCTCACTCCGCTCAGACATGCCTGTGGAGGGGTTATTTCCAAAAATGAGTGCTCGGCAGTGGCAGTTAGTAAGTAATGAACCTGAACCCTCTATTAAAAAAAAAAAAAAAAAAAGAACCAGCTCTCTAAAGCGCTTGAGTGGAGCAGAGAATTGCCCCAACATTTAGGGCAGCACCCAACAGACTCATTTTCAGGAAATTTAGGTGTCTGAGTGCTTTTGAAAGTGAATGCCCCTAAGCATCTTGGAGAATTTGAATACTCTTACCAAGCTAGCCTGCAACTTTCACTCCCATGCCACAGCCTTCATTTCACATCCACTTCCCCATCATGAATTCGGCATGCAAGTAGAAGCTAACTAGTCAGAGTGGGGCAGGACGCTGCTCCAGCAACAACAGAAGAATTGTGGGTCACTGGCAGATCTTCGCCAGCCAGACAGGGCTGTTCTCCTCATCAAAGCTGACTCCAGCACAATGGAAGGCATGGAATTTTGGCCAGGGATCCCTGCCATCCCAGAGACCTGTCAAGTCTCTCTGACCGGTCATGGGATTTGCCTTGCAGCTGGCACACCCCGTGATCTCCTGATCTGGGATCTGTCCGTCAGCTGTGACCTGGTCTGTGGGGCCACAGAGGAGGAGGAGGAGGGTGGCTGCAGAGCTGCGCTGAGGCTGGGGGAGTGAGTGCCACTGCTGAGGGCTCCGAGTCCCGGGAGCCCCGGCAGAAAGCACGGCTCTGCCTGCTGTCCTGCGTCATAGCTCCTACCGTGAGTGACCCGGGGTGCGGGACGCTTCCCACACACGGCACATAACCCAGAGCATGGGCTTTCGAGGAGAACCTGCAGAGGCTGGTCGTGATGCAGTAGCTGATAGTTGCATGGTTCTTTATCTAAGCAGAGCCTTGTCCTGGGAGGTCCGGGACAGCCTGGCCTCCTGGAGGGCTTAATCCTGCTCCTCTGCGGCATCAGGTTGGCAAAGCTGATCTCTTCTCTAGCCTGGGCCTTCGTAAACCAAGCCCAATTATTCTGAGGCAGAAAAATTGAGTCTGTGCTGTAATGACAGCATGACATGTCCTCAAGAGCTGGCGTGTAGCCTTGAGTTACCTCTTATAAATAGGTTAACAGCTGGAGGGCCCGTGTTTGTTTAAAGGGAAAAGCCATACAGTACATGCCCTATATGATATGCTCTGTCCTAAGCAATTCTGCCATACTGTTGATTTATATCTGGAGATTAAAGGATTTGCCTTTCAATCAAATTATTCTCCTCGGACTACCAAGTAGGGGAGAGAGGGGATTTTGATCGTGTCCTCCACGCTGCGCAGCTACCCCTGGTGAAGGCACAGCCATTTTCTCTCTTGCTGTTTGAAACATGCAGCTCACAAATTACTCCTGATCACTTTGATTGTGGTTTGCTATTTCTGTCCTGCTTCTGGTGCACAGGACACTCGGGGGACAAGAGCGGGTGAGAGGTCTTTGGGCCCCAAGGAGCTTCTAGCCCGAACTAGACGGAGCATGTAACCAGGACTGACAAAAGCTGCGTGATGAGACGGAAGACGACTGTTCTGGGGAAAAGCAATCTGCAAAGAGCCCCATTAGGCCCTGCAGGTCTGCAAGGAGTTTCGTGCAAGTCATACCCTGCACCGACAAGGAGAGTGTCTCAGAGGGTTAGGGCCCAGTTTGTTCTCATTTTACTGTTCTCTTCCTTCCTCAGGTGATCAGGTAGAAGATACAGCGCAGGGAGCAGCGGAGGGGAAAGTTTTGATCACTCATCCAGAGGCTGGAAGAGGCAGACCTGGGGGTGATGAGATAAAGGACGTGGGTGTCTGGAGGATTGCCATGCCTCTGTTATGAGACGTGCTGTCATTGCTTGGACAGAATGAGGGAATCACAACCGAACCACATGTGTTTTTAGCGTCGTACCTCGTCTCTGATGGTCGGTGGTGCCAGGCGCGCCGTGACAGGCACAGGCAATTTGCCAGGCCAAAATGGGTGATCTCCTCACGTTGAGTCTCATCCCGCGCTCTGACGGCTGGCCTGGTGGAAGCTGTGGGACAGGAGGTTTAATACCCTCTCCAGACCACTCGCTGTGCCTGTTCGTGGCATTCCTGGGACCCAACGGTCCCCTCCCTTTCTGAGCCCTAACAAGCCAGCGGCAACACTTTCTTGAGGCAACAGCTTACACAGGGTAATGGTACATGTGCGAATTAATGGTTTGGAATGTGCTGCTTTCTAATTCCTTTGGGTTTGTGTTACACAAAAAAAGAAATGGCACGTTCTTGCTGTAACTTCTCTTGGCCATTCAGTATTTTCTCTGGTTCCATCACATAATTTCTGACTCTCCTTTCTTTCCAGGGCGGCTGATCTCTCAATGTCTTGTCGTGTGCCCTTCTCTCTTCCACGGCTGCCCTCCCTGCTTTTGGTGAAGTCTCTTGAATTCTCCAACTTCCTTGCTGTCGTGGGATGAGACAGTACTATGGGTGCTGTCTTTGGAAAGACTATACTGTTTACGTAAAGTTCCTGTGTCACTCATCTGTGCTCCAATACTTTCATTATACTTCACCTTATTTCTCTTAAATCTCTAACATCTTGTGGTTCCTTCTGCCTAGGCAGAAGTCAGGGCAGTGCTATGTACAGTGGTGCCCCAGTTCCCTTTCTGAACTCACACAGTCGCTTTAGAAACCTGATTCCTGTGAATCTCCCCGTGGTTCACCCAAACGGCTGAGAGCGCTTTGGCTGTCTGAAGAATTCCCAGGGCATTTTCGGTTGTTGCTTTTCAGTCTGGGCAGCGAGTCCGTTTGCGTGAGCCCTGTGAAGGGCAGGTGGGACGGAAAGACCATACGCGGGATGCACTTGCACAGCTGGGTGGCCACTGCTGCACCCATTTTGCACACTCATCGGTCCAGACATGCAAAGAAAGGGTGTGTAGCTTTCATTTAGATGCTTCAGCTTTAAACATGAGCTGCACATGAGAATTGCATGAAAAACATCTTTTCAGGCTAGAAGCAAGCCCTCCGTGCGGATTAAAGGCAGCGTCACATTAGCAGCAAGGACAGAGCTCAGCCCTTCTTGATCAAAAGCTTCTTTCCCCTGCAGCTCCCAACGGAGGCAGCAGTGTAGTCCCTGTGCCCCACACGAATTATTCAGGTGCAGTACAGCCGAAGGCAGAGATCCTCGCGTGCGTAACACCCCGCTCGCTGCGGCGTCACCTGGGAGCCTCACCAGGAGTGTTTTGATCACCCAGAGATGGCCCACGGCCCCTGCAAGCCCCTCGGCACCGGCCAGTCGTGCTGGGCTGAACCGGCAGCCCAGCGCCGGAGCGGGCAGCACAGTCGGTTGCCTTTACCGGCTCTCAGCCTGCCCAGCTTAGCAGACGTGGAGCACCGGGCTCTGGAGGGGGCACCTTCCAAGACGTTTAAATGCGGTGCCTCGCTGCGATGAGCTCTTCAGGCGTGCGACTGGAGAGGGTTTCTGACTCGGCTCCCAAGCGCCGGCTGCCAGAGCCGAGCGGAGTGCACAAACCAGAGAACGTCAGCTCGCCCCTGAGACCGGGGCTGGGGAGGTGATCTCCGAGGAATTATCTCACATCCAAAACTGTAGGGGGGAAAAAAAGGGCTGGGATGAGGGCGTAACTGCTAGAGACTGGCCCAGAGGAGAGAAGTGAAAGTGCCTCACCGTGCTGCGTGACACGGCCGCGGCGGAGAGCTACTTGAATTATACTTAAAACAGAGGGTGGATGACATTAGCATTAAAAGTTGCCTGAAAATGTTGAAGGATGAAACTCAATCTGTCATATAAAAATTTAATCACCATGTTGTTAAACCCGAGCTTTCTGGAAGGGACAAAGTAAACACAGTTTCTAGAAGAGTATTTCTTCCCCTGGGACTCCATAAGAGACCTGGAGACCTGATTGCGAAATTACATCATCACCAGTAGAAAAAAAAAAAAAATGCAGACAATACCCAAAGCTTGTGCTCAGAGGCCACAAACTGCAATGTTTTTGCTACATATCTTTCTGCTCTCGCTTTAAAAAGAAATGAGAGCTGAGGGAAATGACAGCAGCTCTCATTATTATGGGTGAGAATTCCCATTTAAATTCTTATTCATCTTCCAAAAATGAGAGACTTTAAGAAAGGGGGTGGAGGGGGGGGAAGGGAACGTACTCCGGTTGCTTGGAATAGAAATACAACTCGTTCATACGAAGCATGGAAAATAATGATAATCTGATGAAAAAAATCTTGGCAGACTATGAAATTCAGAAAAAGAAGGAGGGGAGAGAAAAGGCAGAAGGCTGTAGAAAGTCTGAGCAATTGCAGAAGTTAAACTCGGCATGAAGGGTGAGAGGCAGCCCCCGCAACGGCGTTTCACGAGGGTCATTGGGTAGAACATGCTTTGGGCAGGGAGGGGGCAAGCAGGTATTTAGGGCCCAGCAAAAGGGCGGCTGTTAGGGACTGATTTTAAGTCCTATTTTGGTGTTTAATTTTTGTGGTCAAGAGGAATTATCACAGAAAAAAATATCATGGCAGCAGACAGGCAGAAATTAAGGAACATTTAGGCACACCTCTGTGAATCGAACGTAATTGGAAGCATTCACCAGGCAAGGATCCAGGCAACCAAATAGCCCAACTCAACTACTTTTGATAAGCTGAATGACTCACTATTAGCAGCACTTAACTGTGAAGTAGTATCTGTGTTAAAGACTGCCTTTTAAGGGGAAGAAAACAAACTCTGAAGGAATCAAAGCCCCTCTCATCTAAACTACTCCCAAGTTATTTGATTTGAAGAAGGTTTGCGGCAGCTGGGGAAACTATGGGCATGAAATGCCATAAAATAAGTGATAAATAAGTGATAAAGAGTTCTGTTAAATAGAAGTGCCAGCATCAGTCAATAAACAGAGACAGTGAGCTCAGGAAAAATGAATCCTAGAGAAGGAGCGAAAAAGATTACAAGAGAATCGTGAAGACAGAAGATCAGAAAGCCATGTCGCCATTAACTCATTTAAGAGTCCAGTTGGATATGCTGGCGACAGGCGCCGGCAAGCAAACCTTCAGGAACATAAAGACATATTATGAAAGTGAAGAAGATATTGGCTTGAAAGCCTGAAATGACTCAAGAATTCTTTCCTAGGTTAAAAACAATCCCCAAAGGTCATCACACATCATAATGAAATACATGCTACTGTTGCTGCTTAATATAAAATCCTCTGGTCCTCAAACAGCCCAAGTTCTGGAGTTACTCGAGTAGATCTGCCAGTAGCAGACTGGCTGAAGATACATGGGATTGATTAAACCTGAAGTTTTGGGTGACAGGAGAAACTGTAGAGGCAACAGGGGTTTTGAAAAGCTGTGGGGTCAGTACCCAGACAACCGTCACAAGGGATTTAAGGCGTTGTCAGTGCAGCCCCGAGGGGTGACCTTCAGGCCATTCCTTTCAGATGGAACGTCCACAGTCTATGAAAGAAAATACCGTAGTTGTTCTGCTGGCGAGAGCAGCCTTCGCTGTGTGCGGTTCTTAGAAGCCCACATCATTACTAAATCGCTGCTTAAAGATTTTAGCAAAACTGGTAGCCATGGAACTGCAGACTGTGCTTGTGGTTTGTATAAACCCCAAGTGGAACAGGATGAAGCAAGGACAATGCTCAGATCCTGCTAACAGAGCACTTGGAAACCCTCACAGTGCTTGCTTGGAGCCAGCAGAGAGCCCTTCGACTCTGGCTCTACGAATCTCAGAGAGTTTTGGAAAGGGAGCTCTCCGATTGAAGTCGTGTCCCACGTGGTCATCCCTCCCGCAGCTTCTTAATGGGCAACTTCTGTCAGTGTCAGCCCCAAAGCAGTTCTAAAAGTCAATGGATTAATTCTCCTCTGTCAGAGGACAGGCTCCAAAGCCTATTGTCTCCTCTACTTGGCCATGGAGTCTTTGGAAGAGAGAATAAGGGATAATCGGTCTGTCACGACCGTCAGGAACGCACTGCACCGAGCTTTACATGCTGGCAGAGCAGTGCTGGTTGTAACCAGCCCAAACATCTCTCTAAAATTAGTATCTAAATAAATCCACTGCTTTGGGAAAGCATCTGCTTTTGGATTAAATTATTCCAGATCTGAATATTAGCAATATTTTTGCTAAACTTGAGCTGTCACCCTACCAGAGCATGATTAAATGTCAGTCTGCAGCTTATTCCTCAGGAAACCTGAGAAGTAAAATGTGAAACCACTGAGAAGAGCCAAACGACTTAAATGTCAAATTGCTGCTTCAGCAAATGGAAGCAGATTTGGAGCACTGGGGGAATATGCAATTTCTTGGTTGGGAAGATGAGCCACAGCCATAATGAATGTTTTGCCAAGCCTGTATCTGGTTTCAAAATCTTCCCACAGTCATCCCAAATAAGCGTTGGTGAGAATGCAGTGTTATTAGAAAGGGGACGGGAGAAGAACTGCCTGAGCGTTAATGAATGCCTGCAGGTTTGTAACAGGGCTGTCAAATGGGGGGAACTGGCGCAGAGGTTGTAAAACGGGGTCACACCTCTTGCAAAAGCGGGGATGGGGAAAGCAGCCCGGATGCTGAGCCGGCGCAAAGCGCAGCCCCGCGGCCCCACGCCGCTGCCGCCGCCGCCCTCGCCCGTCCCGATGCGCCCACCGAGCGCGTGGCAGCACCAGGGTGCTCTTCCCCGCCACTCCGTGCGTCCGGCAGCCCTCCGAGGAGAGCTGCGGCCCTTGCCCCAGGCGCGGGCTCGGCCCTGCCTGGCCTCTGCGGGTACCAGTGCGCACGGGGGGACCCCCGGGGCTCCCAGCCAGCCGGCTGATCCCTGCGGTGGCACTGGACCAGCGCCGCTGCCTCCAGCAGAGCCGCGAGCTGCAGCAGGCACGCTGGAGCGGAAACCCTTAGGGACAGCCCGGACTCCTCCCGAACACTGAGCAGAGATGGGAGAGGAAATAAAAGTGCGTGCGTGGCGTGGGATAGGGCCCGGCCGAAGAGCAGAAAAGGGCTTGGTGGGAGAGCTGCAGGACTGGCTCTTCCAGGTGCTGTGGGGTGGCAGCAGGGCCAGAGCCTCCAAGGGGCTGCAGTGCACCTGATTTCCCTCCCTGACGGGGCAAAAAGCCGGGAGTGTAATCACTGCCTCCAAAAATGCAGTCAGACATTTTAGCAGAGGTTACTATATTTATTATTTCTTTTTGTCTGGACAGAACCAGATGGGCATTGCTCTTTTTCACCAGTTTTAAACCTTAATCACAAAACAAGAGATTGAAGCAGTGGGGAAAGCAAAGGAATACTTAAAGTTGGCCAGCTGGGCGCTAAAGAAACTTCCCAGACTTTCTTCGAAACGGAAACAAACGCAGCGAGCGTTCTGGTTAAGCCTGTAGGGCCATGCCCAGGCAGTAAACACCACCCCGGCCCCCCGTGCTGCGCGTTACCGCCGGGCTGTGGGCCACCAGAGGTTGGAGCTGGGGAGACCAGAGGAATCGGGACCACCTGAGTCCCCGCAGCTTCAAAATCCCGTCGTTTCGTCGCACCGACGGTGCCTGCCCAGCGAGGAGACTCGCCAGCAAAATACCTGATTTTTCCCTTTGCTGTCGGCTTTGCTGACAGGGCTGTGCACCAAACTCCCCCCGCGCTGCCGCAGAGTCAGGCTTCAGTCTGGGAGAAGAGAACCAACAACTTCATTTGGCAGCGTGATGAAAGCACATCGATGTAAGTATTGTTTCTAGGGTTCCTCCTAGGGTTAGATTAGAAGATAGCTGGGAAGAAATCTTGGAGGGATTGTGATGAAAGAGAAACATTCTGTTTGTACGGTAAACACGGCCAGTTATTAAAGAGCATTAGGATGCGATTTGTAACCAAATATTACAAATATGGCTATTTATTACCAAATGATCCTGTGGTAATCCCTTGGGGCTTCCCAGCCAGAATGCTCAGGCACGAAGAACGGAGAGATAATCTCTCTTCTAGCAGCTGACGACAGACAGCCTCTTGTTCAGGGAGGAAAAGCAGGCCAGAACTGAAAGAACAGTTCAAAAAAAAGGAAGTCTATTGTTAAGGGAAGGCTGGCGTACCAGCGACCTCCTGCCCAAAACCAAAACGTGCACGAACGGGGTGCTTAGCTGGTGCGTGGCCGTTTATTTATTACTGAAGATGCACTTAGCTGAAAACAATCGGCATTTTTTTAAACACTAATGTTTGTTAAAAAAAAAAAAAAAAATCATCTTTCTTGCCAGGACAGCTGAGGGGAGCTGAATAAAATACCAGAAATGACGTCCTGATGTTGTGCAGAGGCTAGCTCCGCAGCCTCCAGGAGAGAGCTCTTTCAGCTGAGTCTTGCAGGGATTATGTCTGGTTCTAATATTTACAGGCCATTAATTTTAAAGCATTTAAAGTTGCTAAATAAAGAGACAGCATAAAATAGCTATTTTAATGCATATACATACGTCTTAACGAGGTGCAGTACAGGATTGCTACCATTGTTCCCTCATAAGGCGTTCTGGGAGCTGAGTAGGTGGTGTGGCTCCCTGTCATCCACGAAGACCTGCGGGTGCCAGCGCCAGGTCGCTGCTCGCCGCCGGCACGGCTCTGCGTGCCATGGGGAGGGGGGCAGCTGAAGGAGCAACGAGGGGGTGAGCGGGAGGGGGTCCGGCATGCTGCCAAGCCCCACCTTTCAAAAAAGGCCAGGGCTTTCACGCCTGCATCTATTGTCCCCTCCTTGAACATCCCACGTCCGCGGAAGCGAGGCTCAGGGGGTGCTGGGATGTACCTCTGCCCCGTTTGTCCAGCCAGGCGCATCAAAACCGTTCAGGATGATGAGTGCTACCGGTTGTACAAACGTTGTGGCAGTACCTTTTGTACAAACGTTGGCCGACGTGATTTGACTGTTAAAATTCTTCTCAGTGAAAGTTTGGTGAACGAGGAAAGCGCCGCAGGGCGCTGGCTATGGCGGGGACAATCCCTGACTCCTGGACTCCTCCGACTGCTACGTACCGAGCCGAGCCACGAAGAGCTGAAGTGTTTTCTTCTTTTCAGCTGGAACAGCTTCTCCTCCTAGGCTGATTACGCTGTCTTGTAATGGATGCTTCGAGCAACCTGATACCGTGACTCAACTGAAATCCAGCCCTGGATGAGCTGGCTGCCGCGGATCTGCTGCAGAGGCAGCTCCTGAGAGGCCTGGTCTGCCCGAGAGCGGAACAAGGCTCGCTGCAGCACAGGGGCAGCCTGGTTGCACAGGGGACTGCAAGAAATTGTGGCAAAGACCAGCTCTGTTTGGAAATAACGGAGTTATTTATGAGTGGGTGGGTGTCTACATACTTTTGTCAATAGCGAGATCATTCCAGAGAAAGAAAAGGCTGTTCTAGCTGTCCTGTGGCGAGGGAGGAGAGAGCCTAGCTTACTGTGCAGGGATCTCATCGCTTCCAGGAGCAACAAAAAGCATCTGAACCCCGATTTTGCCATCGAAGTGTTCAGCAACGCGTGGAAGCTCCTACCCCGTTTCGGCCAGCAGCAGAGCGCGAGGGCTTAGCTGCAGAAATGGGAGAGGAAGCTGCTTTCAGGCCTGTTAACCTAAAGCTTTGTGTTTTTCTCAGGCTTTCTCCCTGCATCCCCACTCACAGGCGGGAGGGTGTGAATGCGTGTAGCAGCCAGCGTTTGCTGCCACCCGCCAGCCGCCTGCGTCTGTGAATGCTCCCGCTGCAGCCGAGCAGCCCTGGGTCAGAGCCCAGGCTCAAATCCAGACTCGCTGCTCTCGACTCCGCACAAACACGCTCCTGACAAAAAAAAGGACTCGTGCATCCGTCTGGGGGGGGGGGTGTGGGTGGGAGAGAGGCGGCACAAGAGCGTCTGGCTCCAAGTCCAGCTCCTGCTTCGGGGCTATGGAACGTCCAGGTTGCTGCGAGTTCCCCGCTGTGTTCACCCGTGCTGAGCGCAGCTCCGGGTCCGTGCTGCTCCGCTCGGCTCCGCTGCAGCGGCCCTCTGGAGCAGAGGCAGGGCTGGTGGAAAGCTGCTCTGTCAGGCAGAAGCGACACCATCTCAACGAAGCGGTGTGGGTGTGCGAAGGCGAACGAAAGGCAGATGAGAAGGTGAATAAGACCCCGAGGCTCCATGACTCACCTAAGCACCCCGGTGCACCCAGACTGCGGTTCGGCGACACCCGGGGCCGTGGTGGTGGTGCCAGAGCTGCTCGGCAGCGTGTGGGGTCTCAGCCCACCTCAGCCCGAGCCCTGGAGCACTCTGCGGGGCGAGGGTCGGCACAGCCCGGGGGGCTCCGTGCAGCCCACCCCCCGGACAGAGCAAACCAAGGGCAGACCCCAGCGCCCCGCGGGGCCCAGCCAGGACCCCAGGCACAGCGCGGAGGCTTTGAGCTTGCTCGGCAGGCAGCCAGCGACCAAGCCCGGGGACATGGTAGACGCGGCCTTCAGCTGACGTACGGCTGCTCCCCATCTCGTGGGGCCTGAGCGGCAGGGGTCAGCAGGTCTGCCGGCGTCCAGCAAAGCCCACGCGGAAATTCCCGGCGCGTTTCTCTCTGAGGCACTGCTGGTTGTTCCTCTTCCAACCCCAGCACCCCCGAGCCAAACCCTGTGCTTCTTCCTCGGCCACAGTCCCCCTGAAACCTGCCTCTCCCAGCAGCTGCGGGCTTGCTCTCCCCCTTCCCAGTCCTCCCCGCCGGCGCGGGCACTGCCAGCCGGCCGGCCTCCCCGCTCAGGACCAGGTCCCAGCTGCCAGGACTTTCCCAGCGTTGAGGGGGGCACTGGGGAGCTGTTTTCCACGAGCTCCAGCTGCTGTTTAGCAGCGTGCAACAACAGCACGGGACCCCTCCAGGACTCGGTGGCTCCGCCGCGGCCTCCGTGCCTGACAGCCACTTGCCTCTTTGAACCCTGTCCACGCCGTGGCAATAACAATTGTGCTTTTGTCTCCTCGGTCTGAACGTCTTTATTTCAACCGTCAGCTACCCAGGCAAGAGACTGTCTCCTAGGCCACGGACACACGTTCCTTTTGCAAACAGCTGCTGCCATTGAAGAGAGCACCCCGCTCCTGCCGACCCCTTTCCGAGCTGTCGTGGCACTTTCTGGTGCCTGGCGGAGCTGGTGGACCTGCAGCTGAGAGAGGTCCCTTCTCCGAACCCCGTGGGGTGCTCGTTGACCCAGCACAACGGGTGGGTGGAAATGACGGATCAGCTCTTGCCTGTTGTGAGTTTGGGGTGAAATCCCCTAGGAACAGACCGCAGAGGGAGGGCAGACCAGGCAAGGAGCAGGGCGTTGGTGAGTGGAGAGAGCCCCAGTCCCCGCTCGCTGCCCCCGGGACCCCCTACCCCGCAGCCTCTGGCGCAGAGGTTTGCTGTTACCGTGGCTTTTGACAAAACCCAGATTGTGAACGACTCCGATGGTCCCACCAGCGCAGCAGCCAGCTACAGGGTCAGCTGCGAGCAGCTGGGAACAGTAACACATTAAACAGCCTCAGCGGGGTCCAACAGACATCTGTGCACAGCCGCAGTGCGTGTGCACGTGTGTGAGCGTGCGCACGTGTGTGAGCGTGCGCACGTAGCACGGCAAAGCTGCGCTCCCAAGCAACGCTTCTGCTGCTAATCGGAGTGACTTCGGGCCGTCCCTTAAGCAGGTGCTGCTGTAAATGGTGGCTCTGCCCCGGTAATCTCTCCTTCCCGGGCCGAGGGAGGAGCGGGTCTGGCTGGTTTCTGATGGGAGAAGCTGGAGGTGAGGAGAGCGCCTCCAAGGGCAGGAGGCGAGGCTGAAGAAGGGCTCCCCGCACCCCCTCTCTTCAGCCATATCCCAGTCGGCTCGGGCTGAGCCTGGCGAGCCCCAAGGACAGGGGCACTGGCCGTGCCCTTGGCATTTCACCAAATGCCTCCCCAGCCCCGGCGCGAGGCTGTCGTGGCGTGTTCTTGCTCTTACCCCCGGAGCGGTGCAGCGAGGGGAGAGGCCAGGAAGATGGGAGCTCCCTGCTGTCACCAAAATAATCCTGCAGCGCGGGGTGAGCCACCGTGGGCCGCTGTCCCTCCGCTGGCTGTGGATGTTTGTGTAACTGGAGGCACAGGGACAGCGCAGCGAGAGTCCTCCTTCGGAAGGGACGGGCAGCTTTTCATCAGGAACAGCTTGGTCTGACCCTCGTCTGCAAAGACGGGCTGAAAGCTCACCGGGGAGCTGAGGGGGTCTGCAGGGAGGCTGGGAGTGAGCTTGGGACTTCTGAATGTGCCAGAGCTGGCGAGGGTGGGGAGGAGGGGAGATGCTCCACCCGTCCGTGGAGCTCTGGGCTCCAGGTCCTGCACGACGCGCAGTGCATCCACGGAGACTCGGCACGGGGCCTCGGTCTCTCACCCCCTTGAGCACCTCTGGGATTTAACCGGCGCGGTGCAGTGCTTTAGGGACGGGTTTCACCCCAGGGGAGAAAAGGACAGTGAGAAGCTCTGCCGAGCTCCGGTTCCTCCAGCTGGCCAGGCTTGCTTGCACAAGCTGAGGAGGCTGCGCTGCTTCCCACTGAGAGATCGTTATCTTCCTCGGCAATTTGGGAGCTCAGGGGACCCTCCAGGCTGCAGGAGAGGGGGGGGTTTCAAGGCACCAGCCTGGTTCAGCACAGCCATTTCCAGCCACAACAATGGACGGAGCCAGGACCACCTTTTGGAGGAAGAGCATCTCGGTGGCGAGACATCTCCGCACCGCCGCTGGTTTTGCGGGGCACCCCCTGCCCCAGGGCAGCGCCTGCAGGTCGGTGCAGAAGCTCATTAGGAAGCGCCACGGTGGGCAACGGTCGGTGGCGCATGTGCTGCCGAAGGGCTCCCTGCGTTGCAGCTCCCGCTTGAATCGAGGCGGTCCGTGGCGCTTCCATCCAAGCCCTGCCTTCATTTTTTGGCCGGGCGTCCCAGGGAAACAAGGCTGAGCAGGGCCGTGTGCGTGGATCTGCCTTGCACAACGTTCAGACTCCTGACCCGATTCCAACCGCATCCGACGGAGGGGAGAGGAGCAGCCGAGGGGGACGCAGCTCTGTGGGACTGGTGGGGATGGGACCGGTTGTGCCCAGTGTGGAGCTCGGGGCACCGCTCCTCCTCCTGCGGCGAGAGGGCAATGGCCAGGACCAAACTCAGCCCCTCTGCATGCAAAGCACCGACTCTGCGCCCAGGAAAGCCCCCAGCGCAGCCCCAGATGCTCTCGTGGTTGCTCTGCCAGGGCAGACCCCGCATCTCCTGGGACCACAGAGAGTTCCCGTGCACACAGGGGTCCCCCCCGGACCTCACCGGAGGGGTTAACTTGGTGGCAGGAGATCGGTTCGAATCCTTCCCGGTCGCGCTGCTTCCCGAGGCACGGCTCTGCGCTCACCCGCGGGAGAAGGGCGGCCGTGGGCGGCGGCTGGAGCCGGAGCCCTGCGTGGGCCCTGCGCCGGGCCTGCCCCTGCCCCGGGCAGGAGGGAGAGGAGCCGAAGCAGGGCTGAACCGGGGACGAACCGCGGCAGCGCTGCCACTCGCTAATTACGGCGGCGCCCGGTGTCACGCACGGCCGGGATCGCCGCGGTGCTGCCGGATCGTGCCCCGCCACCGCGCAGCCCCGGGGCTCTTCCCAGGGCGCACCCCTGAACCCCGCGCTGTCGCCCTCTCCCCAGGCGTGAGACCCTCAGGACGGGCCACACAGAGAGAGGGGCTGCAGCTCCTTGGGGAGCCTCCAGGCAGCACCAAGCCCCGGCAGCTGGTCCGTGCTGGGTGGCACGGAGGCCTGACGCGCCGTGGGTCGCCCTGCCAGCATCCCCCCGCGCCTCCCGACCCACCACCGGCACTGGGGTCTGCCGGGCCATGGCACGTGGGCATGCCACTGCCCAGCACGGGAAACCCAGGTCGGGGCAGCGGCGATGAGCCCCGCAGAGCCGTGGCTGCAGCTTCACGTGGCACCGGGCAGTGGTTTGACGAGGCTGGTGCAACCGCCGCGGTGCTGTTCACAGGCTCTGACCTCGTCACCGCAGAGTAGCCGCTGTTCCCTTCCCCGCCCTGCTTAATTCCTTCGGTGGAGACACCCAGGATGCTGCCACAAGGCTCCTCCACCACCACGCACGTGCCGGTATGGACCAACCTTCCTGTGCCACCGATGGCAGAAGTCACCTCACGTGGCTGTCCACCGAAGTGGAGTGAAAGCTGCGGTGCCGTTCCACCCTGGCTGCTTCTCCGGGCCCCTCTCGTTCAGCTGAGCCTCCCCCCCAGGTCCCTGCCCTCCCCAGGACCCCCAAGCTGCTGTTGGGGACCCTCCTGTCGCATGGCCCCATGGTGGCAGAGCCACGTGGGGTCGGGGCCATGTCCCGCCTGGCACAGGGCTGCGGCGCAGCCGACAGCCTCGGGGATTTCCCGCACAGAGTGAAAGAGAAAGAAGGAAAGGGCACTTGGCCACGTTCCTCTTGGCCTCCTTCCACTTTCCTCTTTTGATGTTATTCTCCCTTTTTATGGCTTCTTGCTCGAGCCCGAAGCCCCAGCAAACGTTGCTGGAGAGTTCGTCCAACAGAAACAAACAGGGACACGTCTCCTGCGGGCGGAGAGCAGCCAACCCCCTCCCCGGGGCCGGCACACTCCGTCTGCGGCCGCTGGGGGTGAGCCCCCCAAAAGCAGATAAACCCCCCAAAGGCAGACAAACCCCCCAAAGGCAGACACACGCTGGCCCAAGTGGCTGAGCTGCGGGCGTCTTGGTGACATCCCTTCCCCGAGGGTGCCCAAGGCTCTGTGGCACCTTGAAACGCTTGCGAGCACGGCCCCAGCGCAGGGGGGCGAAGCCTGGATGGGACACGGAGGTGCCTCCAGGGCTGCCCCCCGCCCCTGTGCACACCTGTCCTTCCTCCCCTCCTGCCCGCCCGCGGCGGGGGAAGCATTTTGGGGAGAAGCCCCCAACAGCGCAGAGCCCTACCTGCACTCTGAGGGCAGGAGCCAAGGGCAGCCCGTACCTGGGGACCGGCGCCAGCAGCGCGGGGTTGATGCGAGTGACAGGTCTGATGGCACCGGTGGCTTCCAGGAGCGGTTGGGGCATCGCCTGCAATGCAGTAAAAATAAATTTCCCAGGTGCCGCTGCAAGGGGTGGGGAGGAGGCGGATGGCAGCACCTGGGGGGCAGACACTGTCCCCCCGCCCCGCCCTCTCCAGTGGCAGCAGTGTCATTTGCCTCCCACCCTCGCAGCTCCACGGCTTCTCAGGCGCAATTACTCCCTGACCGACGCGGCTGCCTCGGCAGCCGCAGCGGGAGGAGGGTCTGTAGCTCCCGACCCAACGGGAGCACAAGCGCTTTGGCAAAACCAACCCGGTGGTGCGTTTCTCGGCTCTGTGACGTCCCGGCGGGGACAGTCATGCCAGGAGGCTGCGGGGGACAGGGATGCTCCTGTGCGTGGTGAGGGTGGACAAGGCCCTTTCAGGCCTGGAGGGTCCCCTTGTGCAGGCAGCGAAGGGCAGCCGTGCCCCACGGGTGATGCCCCTGCCCCAAGGGCCACGCGACGCCGGGCAGCTGCCACCCCTGGGGCCACGCTGGGCGGCCCAGGCCAGTGCCTAAACCTGCCCTCGCGATAGAGGGATTGAGCCTCGGTGCACATACCTCGTCTGGCCCTGACGCGCACTCTTGTTTAAGCCAGTTTAATCTGTTCCTGCGCGACTTGCAGGTCCTGTTCCCACGGCAGGAAGGAGGACGGGGCCACCGCAGTCCCACAGAGCTGGGGGTGGCCGTGAACCACAGGCATGAGTGAGCCACAGCCAGGACCTCCATCAGCCAGGGCATCGCACCCGCCTGGCCGCTGGGCTCCCTGGGTCCCCCCCTTGCCTGCGTGGGTGACAGCAGAGGGTTTCCAGCCATCCCCAGGGTCTGGGTGACACCGGCCATGTCTCACCTCCACATGCCGCGAGAGAACAAAGTGAAATGCCAGGCGAGCACCGCAGGGCTGAGCCCAGCACCCATCCGCTCCCCAACCCCGGGGTCTGCAGCCCCTGGGCACGTGGGGAGGGCTGGGGCGGGTGCTGGTGGCATCCCAACCCAGCCGTGGCACTGAGGGACGCGGGTGGCATCGACCAAGAGCCGGCAGCACCAGGAGAGCACGAGGGGACCCAGTGTCTCCCGGCACCAACGGCCAGCGGGGAGGGGCAGGGGTGCACCCGGCAAGAGCCCCGGTGCGGGTGCATCGTGGCGGCCGTGTCCGGTGCCCCGTCCCTTGGGGCCGTGGGGCTGTGCCAGCCCGGCCGCCCGCCCGCCTTCCCCAGGGGCACGGGGACGTGGCCGCGCCGCAGCCGCTGCCAGGCCGAGGGCTGGCACCCGCACTGGGAGTTTTCTCCAGCACGCCTGGAGCTTGGCTCGACCGCAGGAGATTAGCTTCGTTTCCAGCTCTGCCTGGATTTGGTGACCTCTAACAAGCACCTTCCACCCCCCGCCCTGGCTGGCAGCCTCCACTCCTTGCTCCCGGCGAAGGGAGGGCGATGAGCTCCGCTCCCAGGGGCAGGACCACCCTGTGTCTCACCCTTACTGGGGAAATGGAGGCACTGGTGGAGAGCCAGGGGCTGGGACTGTCCCCTCACCCTCCCCAGCGATGGGGTGTAACCGTGCCCAAAGCAGAGCAGGGATTTTGATAAGGGACGGGGCAGGGGCAGGGTGTCCCCACGGTGCACCCCAGGGAAGGCAGGTGTGACACGACCCAGCAGGGTTGCCCCAGGCAGGAGGGGGCCGACGGGGCACGGGGCTGTGCTGCAGCCCCAGGAACGGCCCCGTGGGAGCAGCTGCTGCCCAGCTCCCATCCAAAGGAAAGCCCAAGGGCAGCCTGGCCAAACCCCGGTACCAACGTTTCCAGGAATCCTGCGGCACTGCCGCCCCCGCACCAGCTCTCCAGGGGACTTCTGAGTCACACGGGTCACTAAAAGCCGTTGCCAAGAGGAGAAGGCAACGGTTTTCTTAACAAAGCAGCTTCTGCCCAGCAAAGGCACATGAATCCCCTTCAAAAAGCATCACCCGCATCGAGGTACAGCCAAGAGTTTCGTCAGAGGCGACTCCTTCTGGCGCTTCTACCCAGCTCCAGCTCTGGGGGGGGGGCAGCGTTCCCCCAGCTACTGCCCTGAAACCCCCCCAGCTTCACCACTGCCAAACCAGCAGGACCAGGCGTGGCTTACGAGGAGATTTTAGCTGCTCATTCCAACCCCTCTGCCTCAACCCAAGGCAGCAGCGCTCAGGCCCTCGCAGAGCATCCCGCTTTGCCCTTTCACCGCGCCGGGTACCAGGCAGAGTCATCACACGCTCTGTGCTCGGGCCACCAGCTCCTGGCCTGGCAGAGCCTCAGGTGGGGGCAGTCCCACTCGGCAAAGAACGGCAGAAAATCGCAAGGTTGGGTTCCACAGCAGCGGGGAAGGGAGCGCAGCTGCCTGCTGGAAAGCTGCCCTCGGTGGCAGGAGCAGAGACGCAGGAACAGGCTCCGAGAGGGCAGGGAAGAGCTGCCACACAGCCCCTCCGGGCAAAGAAAATACTGGTGGAGAAAGGCAAAGACAGAAGGTTTGCTTGAAAAGTTGCAAAAGGATTTCAGAGCAGGGAACTGCCCGGTACCACAGTTGTAGCTAAAACCACCTTTTCCCTCTTCCCGAGGCAGCGGCTGAAATGCCGCAGGGAGGCAGCACTGGAGGGACGTCCAACACCCGCTTCCGCGTGCCCAGGGGCCCCCACGGAAGGAGCTGCTGGCGCACCCAGGGCAGGGGGCCCTGTGCAGCTCGCCTTTCTATTCACAAGATAAAAAGACAGCACAAGCGTCCTTTTAGGCCAGAAAAGGTAAAGGAATACGAAGGAAAACGCTAAGCTTTGCGGCATTCAGGAGCTCGGGGCAGAAGCTGATGAAGCCGTAAGCTGCTTTTAACATCAGTTTTAAGGATGACAGATGGAGGCAAGGGAAAAAAACCCAACCCACCCAGCTCTCTCCTTTAGCCTCCAGTGGATTTGAAGTCACACTGCTGTGTTTTAAGTGAAGCTTTTAATGCTGACCCCATTGTCGGCCACCTGCTCTTCGTCCCCACGCTTTCTGCTGAAGCTCTTTAACACCCTTAACGAAACAGCCCTCTCAGGTGCTCCGCCGGGAAAGCAGCCAGCACAAACAAGGACCTTCGTCCAAAAGTGAGCCGCAACTCTCCGGTACGATGGAAACGCCCGGCTTTGAGATCCAGATGGCTGCAGCCCCGCAATTCCCAAAGCCGCGGAGGTGATTAAAGACCCAAGTCCCCATCAGCCTGGAAACAGCCTGGAAAGAGCCTGGACTCGGGCCCAACTGGGCTCTCCCAGCTCTGCCCACCCCTGCCAGGGTCCCGAGGGGTTCTCACCCGGCCGCCTGCGCCGGCTGCGGGCACACGAACGTCACGCAGCTGGGCCAGCTGGGCCAGCAAGGTGTCCTTCCTCCCCGGGCCCCGATTCCGGCACCTTACAGGAAAGCAGGGCGCTCCTTCCCATCATTTAAAGTTACCTCGGAAGCAAGGAGCAGAGAACAAGGCAGGAAAACCAGCGATTGCCCACGGGGGTGTCTTTTCAAGCCGCGGTGTTGGCGAGCAGCTGCCCAGCGCACCTTCTGCTGCAGGACAAGCGGAGTTAGAGAAATCGCTGAGATTTTAACTATTTTATCATAGAATACCAGCTTGGAAGGGACTTCAAGGATCATCTAGTCCAACCTTTTGAGGTAAAGAACACTGTTTAAATGACACGGCCCAGCACCCCGTCAAGCTGAGTCTTGAAAGTGCCCACCATGGGGGAATCCACCACTCCCCTCGGGAGATGAGTCCCATGCCCAATCATCCTCACGGTGAGGAAGTTTCTTCTGGAGTCCAATCAGAACCTCCCCAGGATTACCTTGTACCCATCGCCCCTTGTCTTTTCCCTGTGACTCCTCGTAAAAAGGGAGTCTCCGTCTTCCGGGGAGCCTCCCTCCACGTACTGGTCCATGGCGAGGTCTCCCCTAAGCCTTCTCTTCCCAAGGCTGAACAAACCCGGTTTGCTCATCCTTTCCTCACGGGGCAGGTCTTCCTCTGCTCCCCTTCGCTCCCGTCTCTCAGCCCGCAGGAGGCTGCTGCAGTTGCCGGCCGAGAGGGGACAGACCCCGCTTAGAGACCCCCACCCCGCTGCCGCCGCCCTCCCACCCCCAGGACTCCTGCCGAGGCCGGCCCGCGCAGGCCGGGGCGGGGTGCAGGGCAAGGGGCCGCTGCGGGGTTCCGGCAGCTCCGACCCCTCGCAGGGTTCCGGCAGCTCCGACCCCTCGCGGCAGCGCACGCCGCGGCTCGCGTCCCCCCGTACGGCGCGGCGGGTCTTGCGCCACAAAGCGGGTTGGGTCGATGGCACCGCAGGCGGCCGCCCTTCCCCGCTGGCTCACCGGCACATGCTCTCCTCCCCCCCGCCCCGGCACCTCACCGGCTTCCACCCGGCCTTCAGCCCCTCCGGGCGAGACGTGGGACATTTGGTAACCACCATTTCACCATCCTCCCGCTCAAGGGATCGAGGGAAGCCAGCAAAAGCTGATTTATTTTTTTTTAAATGAGAAAGTTCAAGTTCCAAGTTTATCCTTGGATTAACAGCAGGTTTTAAGAAACAGTTTTTTAAAAGAAATAAAGTTAAAATCCCAGACAAGGCACCTCCATCTCGTATTTTTTTGACACAGACACAGCAGCACCGGCTCCCACGGAGCGAGCCAAGCCGTGGGAAGCGGGGATTTCTGCTCAAGAGCCGGGAGCCTCCAGGAGAGGCGGCTGGTCCCAGGCTGCAGGCCCGGCCTCGGGAGCCCTGGTTTCACCAACAGGGTCGCGTGTGAGGAAGAGGAGCTACAGCGCTGCTGCGGCAAGCGGCCGGCCTCACCCCGAAAGCCCCGGGCTCCCGTAAGGCTCGTGAATTGGGTCTTGCACGGCCCCAAAGCCGAGCAGCAGAGCAGCTTTAGGGCTGGCACCGCTGCGCTGCGGAGCCACGAGTTCTGCTCTAGGTGGGGAATTTGTAGGGCTCGGCCACACGGCACAACCCTGCCTGAGGGAGTTTCTCTTCCTTCCAAAGTTAATTCTATTCCCGGCCTTCCCTGGCAGAAGGTGCTTCTGCTACCGGAGAAGTGGCCAAAGCCAAACCCGTGGCAGCAGGAGCAGCTTCGGAACAGCCTCCCACGTCACCAGCGCGGCTCCTCACAGCCAGGCTCTCTCCTGGACACGCGTCACGGCAGCGACACGCAGCCTCGGAGGGGGCAGCGGCAGGACACCGCTGCTGCTGAGAAGCCTCCTGGTACTTCTGGGATCACCCGAGACAGCCTCGTGCCGCATTACCCCCGTTCTCCCAAAGTTTGCCCTACTTTGAACACCAGCTCCTCTAGAACTACAGCAGCAGCCAAGTTCTCGTAACCACGACACGAGGCCAGCTAGGTTACCCCGGGGGGAACACAACATCTATGTACAAGAAACAATCTCCCCTTAGACCATCTACGAGAGGCTCCCACAGCGCAACACCGGTGTTCAGCGAGGTGGGAACCTCGAGCTGGAAGGAACAAGCTCCCGTTTCGCGTCACCACGACGCATCAGGCTACAAAACCACAGAATCGAAAGCTGCAGCTGAGGGAAAAAAAACCCAACGAAACCCCCCAGCAACAGGCTGCCCTTTAGCAGAACCAAGGTTTGAGCACAATCCAGAGGATTCAACTGCAGCGGCATTAGCTTCGTTTGAGTGTATTTAAATAAAATAAAGCATTTTAAAAGTAACAGGCACTAAAATACCCACGTCCCAGCCGAGCCCCACGAGCACGGCACGCACAGCCTCTCCCCACCCCTCCCTGGGCAGACTGTTGGGCCGTTTGAAGCCATTTCCACGAAGCAGCGTAACAAGAATATTCACAAGGGTCAGCTCCCAGCCAGCATCCCAGTTACTCGGTTCAGGCCCGCAGCCACGAGCTCCACAGTGTTCCCAGCGAGACAACCGGCGGGGAGGGAGCCGGTACCGGATCACCACAAGCAAGGATCAGGCACGTCCCCCTCCCGCTGCAGCCTCCCCCCCCACGACGGGCCGCCTCTGCTCGTTCCGTGCAGCGCTCAGAGCTTCTTCAGGCGGCTGTACAGTTCCCTTTTGCTCTTCTCCCCCGCCCAGGTTCGGCTCTTGGTGCGGAACCTTTTCAAGTCTTCTTTGAAATCCTCATGGTGCATGGGGCGATAGCTCTGGGGCTCGCAGAAACTCTGGGGACAGAGGAGCGGGTTTCACCTCAGCAGTGATCCGAGACTCACCGACAGAGCCTGGCAGCAACTTTCCAACACCGCCGCCAGACGGAGCAGGAACAGCCCCCCCGCCCTGCGCAGGAGCTCCCTACCAGGCGCCCATCACGAAGCCAAGCGCTGTTCAGACGACAGCCACCGCGGCACAAAGCGCCTCCAGCCCCGTGGCTCACAGCCCTCGCCCCAAATTCCCTGGCAGACACCAACACGGAACCTGCCCAGCGCTCCCCTTGCCATAGCACAGCTCCGGGGAAGGCTGGGGGCTCCCAGGCCCCAGCACCGCAGGCGGCCGTCGGCTGGTCCGTGCTGCCACCTTGAGGCCCTCGGTCCTCCCACCTCGGCAGAGGGGACCCACAGGGCCGAAACAAGACCCGGGCACCCACGGCCACAGGGGAGCCAGAGGAAGGCAAGGAGAGCCAAAACAAACCAGGACGGCTCTCACTGCCATCGACACCAGCGTCCCCCACGGCGGCCCGAACGCTGGGAGACCCAACACCCCGCTGGGAAACAGCCCCCGGCCACGGATCGGCTGCATCTCTCGGACCCCTCTGAAAACACAGCCCGTTGCACAACGGGAAGGTGACCCACGAGAGACCCCGAAGTGCGGGGGCCTGAGAGGGGCTGCAGTGGCAGGGCAGAGCCTAGTTCGTGTCTGCAGGGCAGGAAGAACTAGCTGGAGGAGGAGGGCACAGCCCCTGAGCCGCTGAAGCGGCAGAAGCCAAGTGATACCAGAAACACCCTCCCCATAACGCTGGGAAGAGCTGCTGGGCGTTTTTTAGCTTCCTTTTCTGAATTAGAGGCTGAGAACGCAAAGCTCAAGTTTTTCAGTTTTGCTGTTTCAGTGTAACAGGAGACTTCAGGTTTCCGTTTGTCAGATGGCCATTACTGTCAAGCCTCCCTCCCCTCCTAGCCCTGGCAGGCTGAGCAGTCCTAAAGGGCATTTTGGACTCCTAGTTGTTATACAAAACTGCTTTCTGCCCTTTTCTTTTACTCTGGAGAACCTTTCAGCCGCGGCAGCGCGACAGGGCTGAAGCAGGGAACAGGCTCGGAGCGCCTCGCCGCCGCTGCCAGCCACCACAGCCACCCAGCGAACGACAGGCTGCCCCGGAGAGAAGCCTGATGGAGTGTGACTGCATCAGCACTATTCAGCTATCGTTTCTGAGGGGGGAAAATGAATTTAAGAGACCAGCACTTACCCGGCACCTGGAGAAGAAGTCCTTGTAGCCCCCCTTGAGGACATAAAGCTCGGGGTAGTGGAGGTTGGGGTACTCGTTGCCCAGCCTGTCCCGCTCTCTCACAAACCGACACCTGCAGCAGGACAAAAACCCCGCGTTCACCAAATAACACAGGAAAACAGGGCGTGGGAAGCGGCCGACCAGCCACGCTGGCCGCAAAGCCGCGGCCAACTGGTTTTCCCTTCCCGTCTCCAAGCACCCCAGCCCCACTCCGGCGGGGCCGTTCACGTCACGGGCTGTGTCACATCCCTGCCAGTGGCGACACCCAACATCCACCCGTGACACACGGCGCACGAGGAGGCGGCCGGCACGGTAACGGTGCCACCCTGGAAGCTTTGCTCTCGACCACAGCGAGCTCTGGTCTAGGGGAGCGTGGGGTAACTCACATTCGAGGGCCCCGCTCTGAAGAAAACTCGCAGTGGAACACCACAATCACTCGCTTGTTCTCCGAGGGCTGGATGGGCTTCTTCAGCAAGTAGTCCTCCACATCCTCTTCCATGTGGAGGTTTACGGCACCCTGTAAAGGCAGAGTCACGCCTGAGCCCAGGCAGCGAGCGGAGGAGGGCAGTGACGAACCAAGCCCACGTCCTTGCAAGCTGGTTCCTCGTCCCGGTTTCCTGGGGGAGCCCTGGCAAACCCTCCCCAGCCACTGGGAACAGCTTCAACCCCGAACAGAACGGCACAGAGAGCCTAAGGCTGACGCCGGGTGACCTGGTCCTGTTTCACACGGGCCTTTCAACAGCCGTGGGCTGTGGCTCGGGGGATTTCCCTTCCCACCTCACGGCACCCGAGCGGGCCGGCCAGCCTGCTCAAGCAGCAAACCTCCAGATCGACTTTGTTCTGCACAGCCACTTGTTCTCTGAGGTCTGGGGCTTCAGTGGAGTTTAATATTCCCATTTCAGCTTCCCCAGGTGTCAGGATGCTGCACACCAAGTGCCTTACATCCTCCTCCAGAACCGCCTCCCCGCCGGCCTCCTCTGCTTAAGGAGAGCGGAACGTCCCTCCTCGGAGGGAAAAGCCACTTTATGAGCCAAGTGTGAGCTCAGCGCCCCGAGACCCGCGCAGCACGTAGGTGTAAGGGGATGGCAGACCCCGTGGGGCCCTGGGCTCTAACGTACCCGCACGGCCTCGGATCCTGCTAGCAAAGAGCGGCCCCACACGCCACCAAGGGCCCCCAGTCTGCAACTCCAGACACCCCTGAGGTGCTTTTAGAGGGTCAACGTACCTTGATGTGTCCTCCTTCGTACTCGTATGGGTATCTACAATCAATTATCACGCACTCCTTGATGAAGCTCGCAAACTTCCCAGTCAGCACAGACACAATCTGGAAAAAAAAAACCAAACAACCACCCACCCCAAACCCCCAGAGTTCAGTTGTTTCAAGGTGGTTTTATGTTGTTTCCGCACCCCCACACCCCCCCCAAAGATTTTTTTCTTTTTGGCCCTGCAGCACATACCATTTCCGAGTCGATGTATTTTAAATCTTGATGTTTCCCATCGACAGTGTGGAACAAATAACCCTACAAGACAGAGAGCACTGCACTGAGAAAACGCAGGCCAGTGCCCAGCAGTTCCTTCTGTAACACAGATATTTTGTTGACAAGAATCTCTTCAGTGAAGCTCAAGAGCTAAAACTAAGAACTCTCAAATTCAGGGATAGAGTTTTATTTCTGGCTCCTACTGAAGGGATTGTGCAGCTCTTTTTGTACAGGCACAAAGGAATCGCTGTGTTTCACCGATGAAGACTCTTATCCCTGACAGCCGTTCCCAGTGACGTACGTACTGCTAAAGGGGGGGAAGTGCTTTACTTGGGCTGGTTCGAGGCATCTCTACCAAGGGAGGCTGTTAAAACACTGGAAGTAACACTCGAATTACCTTTGAGAAGTCCCCAATAAGGTCCCTCTGGTCGTTGTCCAAAATGCTTTCGATCTCGGCCGCGGAGGACTGCGTCTTTACCATTTTCAGACTCTGGGGGAACACGGGTTGGGGATCAACGCCGAGCACCGGCAGCAGCGAGATCCTTTTCCCACAACGTGACAGAAAACTCAGCGTTCACTTCGAAGCCCTGAACAACTCCTCAGCCTCCCCTTTGGATTCAGGCAAGGCTCTCCCAGCGGGCAACTGCCACGCCAGCTCCCCCAAACCCCCGCCCTCCGCAGAGCACGCAGTCCTGCTCGGTCAGCAATTCACCCGGAAACGCTCTCGTTAACCTTCAGAAACCAGACACCCATATCAGATCCTCTCCTCAGCAACTCTTGTTACAAAGCTGGACGCCAAGCCACCCACCGTTGAGTCCTCGGAAGGTGTTCCAGGCAGGCTTTTCCTCTTCTTGCTTTTCTCGGGAGAATTCTCTTCCTGGGATCTCTCCGTCCTTTTCTGGGTGGTTCTTCCTACACGACTGGGCAGAGATGAGGAGCCAAACAACCGGCATCGTTTGGCCTACGAGGAAGGAGAGGAGTTAGGAGCTGTCTAGCAAAGATCTAGATCAGAATTTAAGCCAGCCTCGGACTACCACGAGCTTTGCCTCACACGAGGCCTCCCCGCTGCACAGCGGGACGTGAACGGAGCCGGCTGAACCCGGAGCCTACGTTTCCAGCAACACTTGTTGCTTGCTGCGGGGACTGGGTGAGCTTGGGGCACCACAAGCAACAGGATGAGCCAGCAGAGTGCTCTGTACCAATTAGCAGCCAACCAGCAGACTAAAGAGCCTAAACCCCCTCTGCAGTCCCTTATCAGATCAGGCTAGAGGTGTTCCAGGCAGGTCTGGGCAGAACGGGCTCGGGAGGGCCAACAAGCATCTGATAAGGGAAGTCCAGAGCATCTGGCATTTGTGAAGTGGGTTTGTGAGAAGGAAGCGAATGCCTGGATCCACTGACGAAGTCTTCCAGGGAAACAGGCTTCAGAGACAACAGAACCCCAAGGGGGCGTGTGCCCTGTCTTGTTCCGCTGCTCCCGTTGGGGACAGAGGCTCAGAGAGGGTGGGATCACTTGGCCCGGGTGGGATCACTTGGCCCGGGTGGGATCACTTAACGGCCGCCAGACCAAAGTCCCCGTCTCTGTTCTGTCGCGCCCTCGCAGCACACTCACCCGACTGTCCGTTTTCCTCATGACCAGCGGGGCGGTCCAGAGGCTCGCCACATCGGGTGGCATCTCCTCATCGTTCTGAGGAGGGAAAAAAGAGAAAAAAAAGAGAAAAAAAAAAAAAAAAGGGAGTTCATTCTCATCCCCTTCACGGTGGGCAGAGACGGTGAATACGGGCTCCGCACAGCTCGGGCAGACGTTCCAGTTGAATTCAGCTGTCAGCGCGGTTTTAGGAATTTAACTCAATTACTCATCCAATGCTCAGTGAAATAATGGATCCAAGGAGAAGGTAAGTCACACCAAGTCACTGATTGATTAGCAACGACGTTCCTCCGAAGCTCTAAGCGTTTCCAATTCAGTTACAAACAGCCTTCTATTTAAGCGGCTGGAAAGCAAATATCACCTCTCGCTCTTTCAGCGAGTTTCTAAAGAAAAATGCCAACTGTTCAGATCGTTCTCGCTAGTGCTGCAGCTCATCTGCCGTAGGAACAGCAGCAATTCTCGAGCTACCGCTGTTCATGCACCAGGGAAAGCCCTGCCTGTGCTAGGAAAGAGCACGCAGAAGACAGAGACGCTGCGATGCAAGGGCTGGAAAAGATACCTCGCCCTCACGGAGTCACAGAGCCACAGAATCGGGTTGGGACCTCAAAGACCATCCAGTTCCAATGGCCCCATGGCAGGGACACCTCCCACCAGGGCAGGCTGCTCAAGGCTCCATCATACGTGCGCCACAGACACGCGTGTTGCCAGCCCGCTAACGCCAGAGCCGGCCGCGCAGCGTCTGTCCTGCTGCCTTCGCACGTACCTTCCACTCTTGCTCATCCAGCAGCTCCAGGAATCCATCGTCATCTTCGCTTTCGGAGGAAGCCAGAGAAGGCTGCTGCAGGAAAGCTGGCCTGGAGTTTTCCTGTTCGCCCGTGGGAATCTGAGACGAGACAGTCAGTCCTAAGGACAGCCCCCCCGTCACTGCAGGGTGCCGCGAGCAGAGGCGACGCCACGCCTGCCGCTGCGCCGCAGAGACCAGGGCGGCTGTTCCCTGCCTTGGGCAAACCCCAAACCGAGCCCCAGCCCTTCTGGGCGCCCCATCGTCCCGCCCATGCCTGCCTCCATACCAGCATCTGCTCTAGTGACAGTGGAAACCCTCACAACCCAAACTCCTCTCCTCCACACCGATGCCCACACTCCCTCAGCTTGCTGCAGCATAACCTCGGCTCTGGAGTGACTCGGCTTTCACAGACCACGGAACAATCCAGGCCTCAAACTTCTGACCACCTCAGGAGCCAAATGTGAGAAGAGTTTTCTTATCTGGCAGCCAGATAAGATCTCCTATTTGCTGTGTGAATAGGGGTCATTAACAGCATTGTCTTTGAACCTTGATGCAATTTTTCTTCCTCCCAGCCAGCAGAGGCTTAGGTGAGAAGTATTTGTGAAGAGACTGACTTGTGAAGAACAGGGTAGTACTCACTGCCTGAGCTGGGGATGAATTCTGCTTCGGTCCAGGAACCCCTTTTCCATCACGGGAGCGGCCGGGCACAGAGAAACGAGAGGCTGGCTTCGTGGGCTTCTTAAACTCAAAGGATTCCTGGATTAAAAAGGAGCAAAGCGATCGCTTCACCAGCGCCACAGGCTGCGCGAGCTGCGAGGATCGCTGCAACCTTTCAGGCTTTTTTAAAAAACGACCTGATGCTTTGGATTCGGGTTCCCTGCTGCCCACAGGAATAGTCTGAAGGCGAATGTTTTCGAATTAGAGTCGTTACAAGAGTGATTCATTTAACATCATCAAGCTCTTATCCTCTTGATATCACCTACGGGCTTAGGGCTTTTCTATTTCTTTTGTCAGCCAACTCCTCTGCAAAACAAATCATTTCCAGAGGCGGCCAAGGCCGCCTCCCGACACGTGCTCTTCGGTAGAGAGCCGGCTGAGTCCCACCGGCGGGATTCCAGCCGCGAGGCCTTTCAGACCACGCAGCCAAAGGGCCGTTTGGGCTGTGAGGAACCAGGGCTCCCCACGCCAGCAGTGGAAAGCGCTGAGCTGATCTACCTGAACAGCTTCCCGGGGGCCCCCCCGCAGCTACCCACCACCAGCAGCACGAACACGTTGTCCCCCGCCACGGCCGGGATGGAGCCCAGCTCGGCAGCGCGGAGGCCGGACTGAGCAGCCTCCCAAGGATTTATTAACCCGCAATCAGCTCGCAGTCACTGCCACCGGTGCCGTCGCCCTTCCCTGCGAGTTCCCCCCCGGGATAAGCTACACACAACGTTGTTCTGTCCGAGCGACAGCCTGCCTGGGCGCAGCAGCAGCCCCTTCCACCGCGTCCACCGCTACGGGCTGCGCTCGGGCAGCTCCCTCGGGGCCGCCCCTCACGCCGCACCAGCGCCGGCAACGGAAAGCAACACTTACGTTCTCCTTGTTTTCATCTTGTTCCAAGGGCTGGAAAGCATCACCCTCCAGAGAATCGGAATTGTTTCTCTTCAGAGCAGGACTGGACCCCAGGAGGCTTTGCTACAACGGTGACACCGAAGCGCCGGTTCAGAATGGTGCAAGACTGCGCGAGACAGCCTTCGCACAACTCTACTTTAAGCAAAACGGGTTAACAAGGACTGTGAGGTCTCTGACTACCAAGTGGTGCAACAGAGGTACAGGAGTCTCTTATGCCGACATCTCGGCACAGGTACCAAAGTGGCACACCGCCGAAGTTTCAGGCCAACTTGAGGAGATTTCAAGTTTACAAGCTGAATTTCAACAGTTTTCATTAAGTACTGCAGCAGCTGTGCTCGAAGCCAGAAAACTAACAAGTTATGGAATGGATCCAACTAAAAACACGTCACAGGCTAAATCCTTTAACATTTACACGATATCAATACCACCCTCACTTACTGGCAGGGAATGTATTCTTCTGAAAGGCATCCGAAAGCTACAACGAAAGAGAACGGAGATTTATTTCAACAGGTTGTTTTAAAAGACAGTAACATGAGCAGAACTCACTTCCCGCCCCCAACGAAACTCCAGAACCCACAACAGTGACTGACAAAGCAGTTCAAACAGAAACACACTCACCTCAGCCGGCTGGATTCGAGAATTGCCTTCTCAAACCTAAAAGCAAGCGAGACCCCCCCCAGTGAGCACCGAAGGACAAGACACCAAACCTCGATCCTGTATTTAAGTCACGGAGCGTTACACCAAGCAGAAGCCAACACGCTTCTTGGCGACACTTTGTCTTTCTTAAAAGCTATTTATAGTCAGCTTATCCCCCCTGCCACTGGTTTCTGAAACACTAGGCCAGACTCCTTCTCCCCCTCCTGCCCCCAAATTCTTCCCAGCATTGTTTAGGCAGGCAGCTAGGTGGAAGGAAGAAAAGCTCAGTGCATCAGGGACCAAGGGCATCCATCCCCCATCCCCGGGGATGGAAGATTAGGGGGAAAAAAATAATCAAAAGGCACCTTCAAAGCTCAGGGCAACTGCCCGGTCCCAGTTAAGGCACACACAAGCAGAAATCCCAGTGTAAGCGTTGAGTGAAAACCGCAGCTTGCACACGCCGCGCTGCAGCCTCAGGCCCCCGGCGGGCGTCAGCCCTTAACTCGGCCCCGAGGCTGGTTGAGGACTCGGGACACAACGGGACAGACACAGGGCCGGGACAGACACAGGGCACCGCAGCACGCGGCTCTGCAAGGCCGAGAGAAGAGCCGCTGCGCACAGGCCAGGGAAGGAAAAGCCACGTCCAGCCTCTCGTCAGCCCACGCCCGTTAACGGCGCAAGGGGGAACGCCGGGAGTCCGGCTTCGCCCGCGGTTACGTACGTTTCCTCCATGATATCGTCCGAGGTCGCGGGACCGGGCGAATCCAGAGCACAACCTGCAGAGGAGAGACGGGTTTGCTCCTGAGCGGTATCTGGGAAACGCGGAGTACTGGACGCTGCCAGATCTCCTCCGGAAGAGCCTGAGCTCAGGAAGCCAACGCAGAAAGTCCCCACCTCTGCGTGGAAGCGAACGGCAGCTACAGACACTCCAGGCCGTTGTTAGCGCTCGGGGAAAACCAGGAGTAATCCCAAAGAGCGCCCCTAGAACGTCACACAACGGTGCTGCCACCCAGCACGGCAGGCTCCGCGCTGCTTCCCTCACACCTTACAAACAAGCAGCTCAGCCCTGCAGGGGTTTTAAGCCACGTTCAAGCGTGACACGCAGCCTGCCTAAGCACGGGTCCCCCGGGAGCTGCGGCACCACAGCAGCACCCGCAGCCGGCCCGCAGCTCGCCGCCACGCGCTCTGTACCATCCCGGCTGCCTCGGCGGCTGCGGCCCAAAACAACTACAAAGAACTGACTTGAACCAACACGACAGGTAGTGGCCCTGGCCCAGCAGAAACCTCTGCCAGGGGTGTTGTGTAAGCACTTAAGAGCTGCTTTGGCGGCAAGAAATCGGGAAAAAAGCCAAGAAGAAAGTGAAGATTTAGCAGGCTTGGTTATTCCAGCCCGCTCTGTGAGCTACACTCGTGTTTTAGCAGTCCATAGAGTTCCTTTGAAGGCTGAAAATACCACGCACAGTCAGACTGGTGTGTAAATTCAGGTGGAGACACTGATTTCCATCGCTGGGCTGGACCAATGAAGTATCAGAAGCTTCCCTGAGTCTCCCAAGTTACGAGGTAACAGCTTATTTCATCCTCACTGATAAAGCACTTCTAGGCAAGCACTGCTACCGAGATGCCGCTCCCCAGGTTTCAGATAAACAATCACCTCGTGTTAACAGAAAGCCACAAAAAAAAACCCCAAACCACGAGCCCAGCCCTGCTGCATGGCCTCGCCTCGAGCGTGCGGAGCAGGTTAGCACAGCTGGGGTTCAGAGAGAGAAACCACACGGCGACGACTCGCTGCCACCAGGAGTCATCACCCTCCGAGGGGCAGAAGCTCGAACGGGCCCCGCATGCTGACAGTGAGGGGTGACACGCTATCTCCCCGCTTTCCAGCCCACAGCCCCAACACGCCACTCTAAACCCTCACAAACCAGTATCTGCAAGACACCCCAGACTAGAGAACGGCGGGAGCCCAATTCACCGGTGAAGCCTATCTCGGGCTATCTGTAGGAGCCTTCATCTCCAGCCGTCCCTGCTGCAAGGCAGGCCGACAGGCTGACGGTAAGGTGTTGACCCACTGCCACGTACAGAGCAGAGCGTCAAGGCAATCAGAAAGCAGCAGTGATAAACAGCGTGCTGGAGCACAGAGCGCGACAGGACAGCAGCCACGTCCCAACAGCCTTCCTCAGGAAAAAGCCATCCCTACCAGAGTCCCCCTGGGGGGGCAGAACCAGTTTTTCCTCCCCCCTAACTCTGCTGCTAACACACTGCAGGACAACCAAAGCAAGAAAAACCCCACCCACCACCCAAACCCCGAGCTGCAGAAGCTTGATGTTTGCCTGCCTCCCTCCTTTCAGGAGGGCAAGGATGAGAAGCGGCTGCAGGGATCGCAGGCAGGCAGCACGAGTTCTCTCCCCAGACCCTGGAAGCCACGTAGAGACGGTGCTTTTCATTCCTTACGCGTTATTTATTAATTGCAAGCGCCGTACCTGAGTCCGTGGATTCCGACGACACTGTTCTTTGCAAACCGTTAGCGCTCTTGTTTCCCAGGTCTTGCTCAGCGTCCTCACGCTGGCTGTAAAGGCAGACAGGTATTTGTTTGAAACGCTCACTGAGGAGAGAGAGACAACCCAGGAGTGCCTGGACGTGGACCTACAGCACAGGCAATCACAACCCGAAACCTTCATCGTCAGCCGAGCGAAAGGGTCCCTGCTGGGCCGTCCTGCAGCCTCCTGAGCTCCGTGAGCTGCTGAGCCCCCGGGCAATGCCCCCGCCAGATCACCACGCTGAGAAATACACCCAGGTCCAACACCTACAGGGGCTTGAGTTTGGGGTTTGGGCTGTTAAACCTGCGCACGCAGTGCTGGTAACATCAGAAGTTGGGCTCCCAAAACAGAGGCAGGGAGGGTGTCATTGAAGACAATAACTATCCTTGTTCCCTTTCTGGTCACCTCGCACCAAGCTACCAAGCTTTTGGCACAGTAACTGCCAGGGGTTTTTTTGAAACCTGTGTTTTAGAGCCTGTCCTGAGCTTATGCCCTCACAAACAAAGGTTCTAACACAACAAAGCGACAGACCTTGCCATAAAACTTCAGGAGCAAAACCAAATTAAGTGTGCAATAGGTTACTGGTGCCTGGAATCACATTAGCACCTCCCTACTGTCCTTCTCGGGACCACAACCCTCTCGTTGGCAGCCACCCAATTATTGTTTTGCAGAGAAAAATTACCAAACTTCTCACTCAAACTCATTTTTACAAGTAGGGAGCTCTCAAATTTTATCTTATCAACTAAGCAAGTTGTTCTCTGCTCACATAACCACCAGACCAGTCTAAACCATTCCATAGGTGGAAGGGCTCGAGGTACCCAGAGCCTGAGCGACACCAGCCCCAGGCAGGGACCTCAAGGCAAGCTCTCCTGCCCGACTGCTCAGCCACACGCATGTTTCAAGCGTGGGCAGGGGTCACAGCAGCTTCAATACAGAGAGATATACATCTCGTATGTGGCCTTACTCTACACGAACTTAAATGAAAAGCCACTCGAGTGTGGCTCCTCCATCACATGGGTTAATTAAAAAAAAAAAAGCACCAGGGCACAAGCTAGGGCTGCAAACCCAAAGGACAGAAGAATGAACAGGGAGGGGACTGGTGCGAATAGTTTACAGGAATTCCTGAAATCTGCAGGCGAGAAAGATGATAAAGCAAGGAGGTGATTACAGAAGTGAGAATGATATAAAACCAGCAAACAAAGGACAAATACCAGGAGGGCCACCAGGAGCAGAGTGGGCCAGGGCAAAAACGCAAGAGGCAAACGGCAGAGGTTACTGCAGGAATATTGAGGTTAAAGGAGTTGGAGATGAGTCACAGCAAGGTTGGAGTGAGCATGGCTGGAGTTATGGGGGGAGAGGAGCGGCAGAGCCCAGGACTGCAGCATTTTTCATCTGTGAAACAGTAAAGAGAGGAGGGGTGTGCAGGAGCAGGGCGCGAGGAGCTGGGTCACGGGAGGCAGGCAAAGGGTGGCAGCGGGGAATGAGGAACAGAGCCGGGATAACGCAGCTGAGGGGGCGCAGCAGGGGACACAAAGGTACCAGCATTCATTCGTGGGAGAGGGGAAAGCGCCCAGTCCTGGGGCCGGGCCCAGGAGGGAGGAGGATGCCCAGAGCAGAACCGGGGGGAAGATGGTGGCACGTGGGGGAAGATGGCCCGCAGCGCTGGAGCCAGGGCCGCCGGTGGGCTGGGGGGAGCGGGGGGCAACCTCGGGGCTCCCTAGGGAGGAAGGGGCAGCGGAGAAAGGGGGATGGCGGCGAGCAGCGGGGCGGGGGGGGAGCTCTGCAGGGGTGGAGGCCTCGGGTTTGCAAGGGCGGGGGGGGGATAGGAAGAACTCCTCGAGGCCTCATTTGGGGCGGGGAGAAAGAGCCCCTCAAGGCCTCGCTTTTTGGCGGAGGGTTAGGAGAAGAGGCCTCAGTTTTAAGGGCGGGGGGTGTTCGGAAGCGGAGAACGCGGGATGAGGTCCTCAAGGCCTCACTTCTGGGGGGGGGGGGGAGAAGGAGATTAAGAGATCCTCAAGGGCTCACTTTTTTTTTTTTGGGGGGGGGGGGTAGATGAGGTCCCCGAGGCCTTGCTTCTGAAAGAGGGGGGCAAAGAAGGAGAAGAGTTCTGGAGGCCTTGCAGTTGGGGAGGGGGTGGTGTAGCAGACGAGCTCCCTGGGGCCTTGTGTTTTGCTGTTGGGGGTTTTTTTGGTTGTTTTTTTTTTTTTTTTTGGGGGGGGGGGGTGTTAGGAGAAAAGTTCCACAAGGCCACAAGCAGGAAGGGGGGGGGGCGGGCGGTAGAAAGGAAGGAGAAGAACAACTCCTCGAGGCCTTGCTTTATATATTGTTGGTGTTTTGGTTTTTGGGTTGGTTTTTTTTTTTAAATGGGGGGAGAAGAGCTCCCCCAGGCCTCGCTTCGGGCGCGGGGTGGGGGAGAAGAGGCTCTCGATGCCCCGCATGGCGGCGGGGGGCCTCCCTTAGGCCTCGCTTCGGGTCCGGGAGGGAAGAAGCGGGGGGGGGGGGGGGGGGGGGCAAGCCCCTCGAGGCCTGGCTTTTGGGGGGCAGGGAGGATAGCAGAGGCCCTCAGTTGGGGAAGGCGGGGGAGGGGGGGGGGGGGGGAATGCCCACTTTGACTGACCCGCGTCCCAGCTGCTCCATGGTGAGGCGGAGGTCGGAGACCGGCGAGAGATCGGCGGGAAAGAGAGACTTGACCACGGCGGGAGAAGCCGGGGAGAGAAGCAGGAGGCGGCGGCGGTAAGAACCGCCCGTTGCGGGATCCATGGAGCCGAGCGGAGCCGAGCCGAGCCGTCCTCCTGTCAGCACGGCCCGCACCGCTTTGACCCCCGCCGCTACCCGTCGGCCGCTCCGAAGCTGGCGCCAAACTCCCCCTCCACCAATCACAACCGACGTTGGGAGGGGGGCGGGTGTTTTTGCTTAAATCCTCCCGCCCACAGCGCGCGCCCCGACCAGTAAAAACGGCGGCGGGCGCCTCACTCCCCGCCTCCAGCTCGTGCTTGACGTCGCTCCTGCCCAATGGAGAAGCCAGCCAATGGGGAGCCTGAAGTAGCACGGATACGTGCCGGGGACTACATTTCCCAGCGTGCAGCACGGCGGAGGTCAACGCGTAACACGCGTTTCCCTCCTCCGCGCTGCACGCTGGGAAATGTAGTCCCCGCCTCAACTTCGCCGCCATCTTTCCGCCTCTCTCCCTTACCCGCCTTGGGCCTGAGGGGAAACGCGTAAAACTGGGGAAGACGAGGGAAAAAAGCGGCATAAACTCAGCAGGTAACCGGGCCTCGGTGAGCCCAGGAAGCCTCCCCGCATCCTTTCTCCTCAAACGAGATCTTTGTGAGAACAATAAACACACAGCATCCCCAGGGAAGCAGCTTTTGCGAGGCGTGGAAAGCAGCAGCCAGCGCGCAGCCCTGCGATGGGGCTCGCGGGGGCGATGGCCCTTGGGAAATGGGAGATGAGACTTGAATGCACGAGGTGCAGAAAGCAGGCACAACTGGGCCGCTCCAAATAACCTCGCTGTGGGCACCCTCTGCCTTCAAGAGACTGTGGTATTTACCCAGGCACTGCTATTTGCCTCAAAAATGGACACACAGTCAGCTTTTCAGAAGACCCGCTGCCCTGCCTCGCCTTTTCCCTGCCCACAGAGCAAGATGGAGGCAGCGATGGTTGTGCTGTGGAATGGAGGGGTCTCCTTGCGTGGGTCGTCCCTCAGGCCTGTGCGGCTGTGGACCCTGCAGGTGTGGGGGGAGCAGTCCCAGCTCCGAAACCCACGGTCCCATTTTACAGGCGGAGAAACAGGGCGATACAGCGAAGCGCTCTGGACATGCACCGTGGCTCCAGCAGGTCGCGCGTGTCGTCTCCTCACGGAAGGGTTTGCAGATCTCTGCTGTCGAGCCGCGTCCCTGGCAGATGCGCTCTGCCGGATCCCCCCGTGGTGGTTTTGGAAGCCGCCGTCTCCAGCTGCAGGGCTGATCACGTCGGGTCCCACGCTCAGCCTGACGCAGAGATGTAAAGGCCTTGACAGGGGATCCCACACCTCCAGGACACGACCCGTGTCCTTCCGCCTGGCCCCCGCCACCCGCACCATTCTCCTGGTTCCTGGATTGGACAACATGGCATCTGCTCCCTCTCTGACCACTCACGATCTCACGGATCCCCATCACACCCCCACTGCTGCCGCTCCTCCAGCCTGGCGAGGCTCGGGCTGTGCCCTCACTCCAGCTCTCTGGTCGGCCCTGTCCCCTCCCTGAACATTTTCCTTTCAAGCAAGTTTTTACAGTTTGACACGAGCAGTTACCACCACTATTACCAGCTCCGTGCCCCCACCCCGAGTTCCTGGGTGCGGCGTGGCTGCATCCCCACACTGCCCACAACGCAGCACACCACACCGAGCCAAAGCGAGCCATGCAGCGCTGCCAAACGCCGGCACGGGCGATCACAGCATCTTCCCTGCCTCTCTCCTGCCCAGTTATGCAGGTCCTCAGTGCCCGCAGGGACAGCTGGGACATCGTCACTGGGAGATGCGGCCAGGATACCAGCATGCAGACACCCCCCAGGCAGGACAACACATCTTTAATGCTCCAAAGGCCTCAGCAGGAGGACATGCAGCAACGTGCAGAGGGGACCCAGACCGGGAAGAGCTGCAGGCAGTTTGCAAAGCGACGCCGTGTCATTCCCGCGCCTCTTGCCTGCTCAGCTAGCCAAGGGCACGGGCAGCGGGCCGGGACGCATCTGACCCCATCAGGCACACAGCTGGATGGAGGTTTCTTGTGACCAGAGCCAAAAGTACGGGAAGACCTTCTCGGTGAAGGAGGCCTTGAACTGCAAGATCTGCACCATGGTCTCTGCGTTGTAGAAGGTCACCTGGCCCGCTTCGTAGTCCACGTGGACCCTGATTCTCCGAGGCCCTTCCTTCAGCGCCAGCGAGGCAGGGGCCACGTGGAGCGCCGTGTACTGGCCGTCCCAGTCCAGCCGCAGCGCCCAGATCTTCCTCATGGCCATGGTGAGTGGGTCCTTCCTCTGCACGGACTCCACAGCCACCCCCACGGCCCAGCTGTCCCCATCCCCTACCTCCAGCTCCCAGTAATGCCTCCCAGCTGTGAACCCCTGGGAGCCCAGGACGCTGGGGCTGCCTGTGAATCTCTTCGGGGTGTTGGGGAGGTTTTGGTGTCCGTCTCCCAGCCGCACGGTTTTGCAGTCCTTCGAGAGGATCAGGTAGGGGCTTGCTGTCTCTGGGTCCAGCGTCACCTTCACTAAGGCACGAGACAGAGAGAAACGTCACTCCGCTGCCCACCGAGGAGTGACCCAGCACCTCTCCCTCCTCTTCCGCGGGGCTGGGACACGTCCTGTGAGCACAGCGGGCACTCGTGCCCCGCGAGCGCACACCCGCAGCCCCCTCGGGCAGCATGGGGCACGGGGAGCTCGCTGCCCTCCCCGCCAGGACCCACGGGTGAAGGGATGCTCCCTGAAGGAGCACTGAGCCAGGCAGCGATGGACTTGGCTAAACCTGCTCTGCTCATCCTGGGGTATTGCTGGGTCTCAGCGTGACGGGGCTGCAGCCAGGCTGGGTGTGGGGGAGCCATATATCCCCGTGGGGGTGAGGGAACATCACCTGCAAGGCAGCAGTGGTGCCACGCCAGTCCCTGCTCCCGTGACAAGGGGGACAAATGCTTCCCAGAGGGTAAACCAGCTCCTAACCCCGCTCTGCCGACTGCCCAGGCCATCTCTCTGCAGAGCCAGAGCCACCCGTTCATGTGGGATGTTCTGCTGCCATCCCGTGGCCGTCCCACAAGGCCACAGGCGTGTCACCCCGCAGTGCCACCCACCCCAGGCCCGCTGCTAAACCCACTCCTTTGCAGCCCCGGCGCACGGCGGGGACCGCAGCGTGGAGGAAACTGAGGCACGCCTGTCCTGTGCGGGTCCCTCACCCCGAAAACTGAGAGGGACAACGGCACTAGGCAGACCCAAGCCCTGCGACGCTGCCAGGACCCCGAGCACCAGCAAAAGCATTTCTGACCTGTGCCCAAAAGCCAGCCCAAAACGCTTACGGCCGCTCTGCTCAGCCAGTCACAGCCTCACGCGTCGTGGCGTGAGAAAAAAGTCCGCAGAGACAGGGAAGCCGGGGGCCTTGGGGTGCCCTGGCCCTCGTTTGGCGTTAGAGGACAGCGTGGCCGGGCACTGCCTGGCATGGGGACAGCCCTGGATTTTTACAGCGGGCCTAGTCAGAAGGAAGGGACCGGGGTTTAGACGGACCCTGGATTTAGATGCTGCGGTGTGAGCCCATCTCTGCCCCAAGGACGTAAAGAAAGTCACTCTGGAAGGCATTTCTCCCTCGTTTGTGCCCAACAGCTCCAGAAACTTACCCCTTTCTCTGTCCATCTTGCTCAGCAGGTTCGCTAGAGGAAGGAAAGGAAAGGAAGGCGCATGAGTCTCTCGCCTCTTGTGGCATCTTTCCCGCCCTGCACCAGGACAGCAAGCCAGGCGTGGAGCTCGCTCCCCAGCTCCCACAGCCCCAGGCTCCAGCAAATCCCACCTCGGAGACGGGTCCCGTCGGGAGCGGGCGTGTTTTGCTCTCAAACCCCCGGGCAGAGGCACCAGGCAGTGAGGGTCTCCCGCTGCAGCTGAGCCCAGGGGGAGCAGAGCACGGAGACAGCAGTGCCTGGTGCTCCGGGGCAGCAGCACGCCCGCCTGGGGCCTGGCTGCACAGCGAGGCATCGCTCACCGCTTCTCCGCTTTACCTTTGAATTCGGCCACCGCACCCACGACCAGCTGGCTCGTCTCAGAGAGGCTCTCCACGGTCCTCTGCAGCTCCAGGGAAACCGGCTCTGGGATTGGGGCCTTCACCGCCTCGCAGCTGCAGGGGGAAACAAGACGGAGAGGAGCTGTGACCCCAGCAGCCAGCTTGCACCCAGGGCCAGGACGGAAACGGGGCGGGGGAGAAAATCCCCTAGAGAGACAGAACTCAGGGGAGCTGTGTCCCAGCTGTTGGCACGGGAACCCCGCCTTTAACAGGGGTGCAAGGACCTCTGGTTCCAGAGAACACCCAATTCAATCCCAAATGCTCAGCAGGGCAAAGCCACCTCCCTCCCAGCTGCCGCTGCTCGGCGCCTGCAGCGCTCCCAGACCTCTGCCCCAAAGAGCCGGCGGGGGGAGAGCGACGCTGAGCCCCTGTCGTACCTGCTCAGGGTTTTGCCGACATCCTGGAAGAGAGAAAACACCAGGTCAGCTCTGGCACCGCCGAGAAGGGCCACGGTCCCCGGGGCAGTGAGTTACGGTCGCTCCCGTCTGCCTGAAGCAGGGCGATGGGGACTGGGGAGGGGGGGGTCTCTCCTGGAGACTCTCCAGTGACTCGCTCGCCCACCTCCTCGCCTTCCCTCAGCTCACGCTGCAGGCCCAGCCTCACACCAGCCACGCCACGCGCCGCGCTCTCACAGCCCGGTCACTGGCACACCGGCTGGCACCGGGCCGCCCTTCGCTGCCAGGCTCTGGGCCGGACGGGCACCGGGGCCACAGAGGGTGCCGGGTGGGTGACGCAGCCTCACGGCGGGGGGTCACAGCGCCCGGGTGGGTGACGCGGCCTCACCATGAGGAATTCGACCTCCGGCTGGTCACGCTTCTTCTCTATCTCCACTATCAGCGTGTCCAGCAGCGATTTCCTCTCCGAAACATCGGAGACGTATCGGCGGCGCTCCTCGGTGAGCTCCCCGTGCGCCCGGTCGAGCTGGGCCAGCAGGACGCCCTCCTGCTCCCGCAGGAACTGCTGCAGCTGCTCGAAGGTGTCCCGCAGCCTCTGCCGCTCCGAGGCCACCTGCCCCTGCAAGGCACCGGCACGGAGGCCCCTGAGCCATCCCGTCCTCCGGCTGCTCCCGCACAAGGACCTGGGGCTGCCAAGAGGGGGGCGAGGGTTGGGGGGAAAAGGAGAAGAGTTTTGGGGGAGGAAGAGCTGGAGGAGTGGAGGGGGGAGAGGGGCAGAAAGTCTTGGGTGTTGATGGACCCAAGATGACAGCGGAGTCTGAATGACAGCGGCAGGGAAGAAGGATAGACGGGCGGGACAGAGGGGGAGAGAGTGGGGAGGGGGAAAGGTGGGACGTGCCGGTGAAGATGGGTGGGCAAGCAGGCAGAGGGGCTCGGCGTGCCCATGGAGAGAGAAACGCGTACCAGCAGGCCATCGCTTTTCTTTTCTCCTTTGGGCTTGAATTCTTCTTTCTCTTTCTGCAGAAAAACCAGGTTGCTCTGGAGCGTCTCCTGGAGAGGAGGCGGGGGGGGTGAAAAAAAGCAGCGTATTTGGTGATTTTGGTGTTACATTTGCAGGAGTGAGATGATGTCACACTGTGGGGACAGCACGGCTCTGCAGGGTCACCGGGGGTGGGTTTTGAGCTCAGCTCTGCGGGGAAGGGAAGAGCTGGGAGGCAGCACCCACCTCTCCCCAGGCAGGCCCTACAGCCGCCCAGCTGGTTTGGCCGGAAACATTTCTGGAATAGCTTCATGTGGAAACCTTGAAGTTTGTGGTTTGGGTTTGTTGGGGTTTTGTTTTTGGTTTGTTTTTTTTTTTTTAATTAGGAAAAACAACTTTTGGTGTTGGAAGTGGGATTTGTGGGAAGAGGCTGGCAGTGACAGCAGCACTGTGTCTCAGGCACACTCCATAAATTCGCTGGAATATTAAAAAAACCCTCGCGCTCCTCCAAGCCATGCCCTGTGGCACAGCGAGCTGCTGGCGCGGGGGACCCCAGCCCCCATACGGGTGGGGGAGAGACTGGGGGTGCAGGGGGCACCAGGGACCTTGCAGTGGCCACAGCGGGGTGAGCAGCGAGAGGGACCCGCGCTCCTAGAAGGGCTGGGGGGAGGCAATGGGCAGCGAGAGCCACGAGAGAACCAGCAGCCCCAGCAGGGTGGCGGGGATTCGGGACCCCAGCCCGTAGCCAGACGGGGACCCCAAGCCACGGCCAGATGGGGACCCTAACCTGCACCCAGGCAGGGACTTCAAACCCATACCCGGATGGGGACCCCAGCCAGCAGCTGGATGAGGACCCAAATCCGTGGGTGGACAGGGACCCTGACCTGTGCCGGGAGGGGACCCCAGCCCACGTGCAGAGGGGACCCCAAGCAGTGCCTGGAAGGGACCCCAGCCCATGCCCAGAGGAAACCCCAGCCTGTGTCAAGGGGACCCCCAGAGCTGTGCCCAAAGTGGACCCCAACCCATACCCGGAGGGAACACCAATCTGTGCCCAGAGGGGACCCCAACCTGTGCCCCAGGGGGACCCCAGCCCATACCAGGGAATGGCCCCCTCGCACCCCTCCAAGGGTCCCCAGCCCCTGCCCAGAGGGGACCCCAGCCCCTATCAGGGAAGGGCCCCCTCGCACCCCCGAAGGGACCCCAGGCCCTGCCCGGAAGGAACGCTGCCCTCTTCCTGGAGGGAACCCCGACCCGTGCCCCAGGGGACCCCAGCCTACGCATGGAGGGGACCCCAACCTGCTCCTGGAAGGTTCCCCCCAGCCCCTGCCCACAGCGTCGTGTCCCCCCCCCCCCCCCCGCGCCGTCTCCCCCGTACCCGGAGCTGCCGGGCGGCCTCCTCGGCGGGGCGGGCGCGGTGCTGGCGGTGCGGGGGCTCCTCTCGGCAGAGCGGGCAGAGCGGGAGGCGGCAGCTCTCGCAGAAGAGCGCCAGGGCCTCGCCGTGGGCCTGGCAGCGGGGCCGCCGCGCCTCGTCGCCCAGGGCGCCCGCCAGCTCCGCCACGGCGCCCAGCGGGCGGTTGGGCCGCAGCGAGCCCGGGGCCACGGTGGCGCGGCACTGCGGGCAGGCGGCGGGGCGCGGCGGGGCGCCCAGCAGGGCCGCCAGGCAGGCGGCGCAGAAGCTGTGGCCGCACTCGGTGAGGACGGGCTGGCGGAAGAGCTCCAGGCAGACGGGGCAGGTGGCCTCGGCCTCCAGGCGGTCGCCCAGGTCCAGCACGGCCCGCGCCATCCCGCTGCCGGGCCGGACCCGCGGGGAGGGCCCGGAACGGGCGGGGCGAGGGAGGGGGAGAGGGAGGGGGAGGGTGTGTATGGGGGGGGGGTGGGGGTGGGAGTGGGTGTGGGTGTGAGTTTGTGAGTGTGAGAGTGTGGGTGTGAGTGTGGGGTGTGAGTATGAGAGTGAGTGAGTGTGTGTGGTGTGTGTGAGTGTGAGAGTGTGAGTGAGTGAGAGTGAGCGTGGGGGGTGTGTGAGTGTGTATGAGAGTGAGTGTGTGTGTGTGTGAGTGTGAGAGTGTATGTGTGAGTGTACATGTGAGAGTGTGTGTGAGAGAGTGAGTGCATGAGTGTGAGAGTGTGAGTGTGTGTGAGTCTGTGTGCGTGAATGAGAGTGTGTGAGTGTGTGTGTGTGAGAGTATGTGTGTGACTGTGTGAGAGTGTGTGTGTGAGAGTGTGAGTGTGTGTGAGTCTGTGTGTGTGAATGAGAGTGTGTGAGTGTGTGTGAGAGTATGTGTGTGACTGTGTGAGAGTGTGTGTGTGAGTGTACATGTGAGAGTGTGTGTGAGAGTGTGAGTGCATGAGTGTGTGTGAGAGTGTGAGTGTGTGTGAGTATGTGTGTGTGTGAGAGTGTGTGTGTGAGTGTACATGTGAGAGTGTGTGTGAGAGTGTGAGTGAGTGTGAGTGCATGAGTGTGTGTGAGAGTGTGTGAGTGAGAGTATGTGAGTGTGTGAGTGTATGAGAGTATGTGAGTGTGTGTGAGAGTATGTGTGTGACTGTGTGAGTGCGTGTGTGTGCCTCTGTGTGTGTGCAGGCACGGCCATGCACATGTATGTGCGGGCGTGTGCAAGTGTGCTGGCACGCGCACACACGTGTGCGAGTGGGACAGTGTGGGCGTGTGTGTGTGTGCAGCCGTGTGCATGCGTGTGTGTGCGTGTGTGTGCAAGTGGGCCTTCACGGGGGTGTGGGTGTGCAAGCGGGCTTGTGTGCTGCTGTGCACGCGCGTGCCTTTGCGTTGGCGTGTGCACACGTGCGTGCAAGAGGGCGAGGGGCAGCAGCGGCTGCACGGGGCCCCGCGGCACCGCGCAGAGCGAGGGCGGGGAGGGGGCTGCCCGTTCCCGGCACCGCGGCGGGGCCCCGGCTCCCTTGGCTGGTCCGGCACCCGCTTTGCCCCGCAGAGCTGACCCCGTCCGTAACAGGGAGGAGGAGAGGACGTTGCCCGTCCGTGGCACTGCCGGCGTGACCAACGCCCGCTGCCGAGAACCGGAGCCAGCTCCGCTTTCGATTTCTTCATTCCCCCCATTGCCTTCAGTCCTGCCGAGGGGGGCGCGGGGAGGCTGCCCAGGGGCAGGGGGCAGCCGGCCGGGCTGGGGGCTGCAGCCAGGCCCTTCTGTCCCGCACCGGCACCTCCCTCCCGGGACATCGGCCCCGCACGGTCAACCCACGGCGGGCTGCACGCCGCGACCCGAAACCCCAAACTGCTCCCGGGGAAGTTCCAGGCACTGCCTGAAACACAGGAACGGCGGCTGGCGCCTGCCCTGGCAGCCCCGAAATGCTCCTCTCCACGGCGGTGACCCCCCTTTCTAGCACGGAAAAAGCTGGAAACGACAAATTCGGGAGGGGTTTCGTACACACGGCAAGTCCCGGAGCGAGGACTTTGGTTCTGCAAAAGCATTAACGGGTCCTGACAACTCATCCCATCATCGCTCTGTTTATTGATGCCACTGTCCAACACGAGATCTGACACCGCCTTCCCCACGGCAGCCGTCGGCCAGGAGCCCGGCGTGCACCGGGGAGCCGGCGTCGCCGCTCTGGCCACGGCCCGGCCCTTCGGGTGCATCTCCCCCAGCCGCAGCCCAACGATGGGAGCCGCGACGAGAACGAGCCGTGGAGAACCGAACCGCTGGAAATGGGAGCTCAAACCGACAGCGAGGGAGACCGGCCCGTGTCCCACCCACCGCAACAACAGCCACCGCCGTGTGGCGAGGGACCCCGGCAGCGGGGGCCCGTGAGCCGGGAGGTCTCCCGCAGGCAGCCCCGAGCTGGCCGAGGCTTTTCTGGGAGCCAGCCCGGGACCCGCTCCTCCGTCTGGGACAGGAGTCCGGCTGCTCCTGCCGCTGGGGAGCGCGCGGCCGATGCCACCGCTGGCCGCAGGGCGCTTCGGAGCGAGCGGAAGAGCAGTTAAACACTCGAGGCCCTGCGCACAGGTACATCACGACCCCGCGGCCAGACCCGCGTCTACAAACCGCTTCCCGCGTCCGGCGATGTCTTCGGTGCAGCTCCGGGGGCGGCGGGAGGGCCGGGCGCCGCCGCTCGTCGGAGAGGCGTCTGCCGCTGCGGAAGGATTAAGCGCTAGAAAGGAGCGTTTGGAGGAGCCTTGCTGATGGGGTCCTACCAGGAAAAGGTTCTTTTACTGCAACTAGTATTTTATTCTATGGTATAATTCATGAGTGCATCACAGCCCCGCGAGCCGGGCAGGCACCTACCAGCGCTTCACATCTAGACACACGGAGAACTTCCTCGTCATCTGGATCTAGTTATTACTCACCTCCCCCTGGCCGGGAGCTCCTGGTCACCGCAGCCCGCCGAGCGGCTGTCGCGTCCAGCCTGGGAAGCTGGGGCGAGGCAGTGCCCCTGCAGAGCTCCTGGACAAAAGCGACTGTGCCAGAATCAGCTACAGAGCGGTTTTTTTTTTTTAAAAAAAAAAAAAAAAAAAAAAAAAAAAAAAAAAAAATCTTGGCGATCCCTAAGTTTGCTTATCAAATAAAAAGTTCCTCCACATTTATTAAAAAACCAAACAGTAGATTTAAAAAGCAGTTAAGAGTCCTACTCTGGCCAAACACCCTGTACAGGTTTCTTTTGTTGGTGGTTTGTTTGCTTTTTTTTTCTGACGGTGAGGATTCCCCCTAAATCAGCTGCTTCTGTTAATTTTATATATAGATAATCTTTTAATTTTGCCGCGCGTTGCTTGCTTTAATTAATTAATTTATTTCCAATCAGCCTAGCCGTCTCCACCAGACCAGCGGCGCTACCACACAAAGCTTCCTTGATGTCCGTGCCCTGAGCCGGGGGTGGTGGGGTGGGGATGGAGGGAGGGTGGGAGAGATGAGCGGAGGAGGAGGAGGAGGAGGAGGGCTGGAGGGATGGATGGAGGGAGGGGAGGGAGGGAGAGGAAGCCGTCGGGCAGCCCCTCACTCTCCCATGTGCGTCCTCAGGTGGTACTTGAGGGACTGCTTGTAGCGGAAGCACTTGGTGCACTCGGTGCAGGGGTAGGGCCGCTCGCCGGTGTGCGCCCGCTGGTGCTCCAGGAGGTGGTGCTTCTGGGTGAAGTTCTTGCCGCACTCGGTGCAGTGGTAGGGCCGCTCGCCCGTGTGGATGCGTTGGTGCTCCAGGAGGTGGTGCTTGCGGATGAAACCCTTCCCGCAGACGGTGCAGGCGTGCGGGCGCTCCCGGGTGTGGATGCGGTAATGGTTGGTGAGCTTGGACTTCTCGCTGAAGGTCTTCTCGCACTGGCTGCACTGGTAGGGCCGCTCGCCGGTGTGAGTCCGCTGGTGCCGCAGGAGGTGGGAGGGCCGGGTGAAGTTCTTCCCGCACTGGGGGCAGAGGAAGGCCATCTCGTTCTTGCCGGCGTGGATCCTCTGGTGCATGATGAGGCTGATCTGCAAGCGGAAGCTCCTCCGGCACTCGCCGCAGGTGAAGGGCCGCTCCCCGACGTGGGTGATCTGGTGTTTGCTGAGGCTCGACTTGTGGCTGAAGCTGCTCTCGCACTCGGAGCACTTGTAGGGCTTCCCCGGAGGCGGGGGACGGGCCTGGGGCTTGAGGCCGTGCTCGGGGCGCCGGGGGACCCCCACGCCCCGGCGCGTGTGGCTGCGCTGGTGCAGCAGGAACTGCTGCTTGTTGCGGAAGCTGAGGTCGCAGTCGTGGCACTCGTAGGGCCCTTCCTTGAGGTGGTTGCGCTGGTGGATCATGAAGTTGATCTTGAGCATGAAGCTCTTCCCGCACTCGGGGCAGATGTAGGGTCTCTCCCTCGTCCGGTTCCGCTGCTGGGCCGTGGCCGGCTTCATCTCCCCGGAGTCCCTCTCGCAGGCGGGGGGCTTTCTGACGCGGGCGGCCGCCAGGCTCCTGGGCTGCGTTTTGGAGCTGCACTGCGCCTCGCAGCCCAGCCCGGCCTCGTGGCTGGGGAACGCGGGCGGCTCGGTCCTGCCCGAGAACATGGTGCACGGCTCCAGGGTGTCGGGGTCGTCCTCCTCCTCCTCCTCCGTCTTGATCACGATCCCGTCCTCTGAGAGGGGAAACGGCAACAGCGTTAGGGTCATCGGGTGGGACGGGGTGGCCTTGCACACACCCGGGGGTTGCTACAGAAACATCTGCACGGGCTCCTGCGGCCGTCTGCGCCTGCCCGCCTGCTCTGCCCGACCACCCGGACGCAAGCCGGCTGCGGCCCGGAGCCCTGGCACGGGGCACGTCCTCTCGTGGCGGCAAGGCGAGCCTCCCGACAGGGAGGACGGACAAACCGCCGCCCGCACAGGCTCCTTTGAGACCCTGCCTGTCAGAAGGTTTTCCAATTTCACGATGCTACGAGCTGGGGGATGGAAGTGCCATCGATCCGCGAGGACTCGGGCAGCTGAGCGATTTCGGAGCAGCTCCATCTGCTGCCGTTTCGCTGGGCTACAACAACAATGCTGCCCACACCCGGCGCGGCACCGCTCGACGGAAACACAGCACAGGGCTGCCGGCCTCCAGCTCCGCTCCCGAGACAACCCACCCAGCCTGGGACTGTCCCCTTCCTTTAGCCTCGCTGCGACAGGGCACGGGAGAGACCCCCTCCTCCCCAGAGGCACACGGCGGTGGGATGGATGGCCGCACACCAGGCTCCCCCCTCCTGTCGCCGATGCCAGAGGTGACCCGGTGTTTTGGTTTGTCCTACTGGGGACACGTGCAGCGGGACTCGCAGCCCCGAGGAAAGGCCCATGGTGGATCCCTGCGCTGGACTTGGAGCCAGGCCGACGTACTTTTCTAGGAAGAGCCGCCACGCTTTCCCGAGAAGAGGCAGCCGACAGCAGCGGGCTGTATCAGAGCCCTCTCCCCTCCCATGGAGGGGTCAGAGGGGAAAACCCCCGCTCCCAGGTCCTCCTCCCCGCCTCCTCGCGGCAAGGAGCTTCCCCCGTGCGGCCCCAGGGGCTATCGCCGCTCAGCGCCGGCTGCCAGCGCCCGCAGCCCAGTCAGAGCGTTGCCGCAGCTCAGCCCCACCAGCCAGGGCCCCGCATGCTGGCAGAGGCGCTGGCTCTCGGATGAGGATCGGCTCCAGCCCCACTGGTGGCTTGGCTGGTTTCCTTTAGAAAACGGTGAGGAGACCACAAGATCCACGAGACGGAGCTGAGGAGGACCTCCAGGGCCCAACTCCAGCTCTCTTGGTTTGCCTTACGCCCTCGCAAAGCCGTCGGGAGGCAGGAACCCGCCCTTCCCAACAGCCCATCTCCCCGCTTTCCCACCTCCACCCTCAAAGCACGTCTGTAGGACCTGGCCCGTATCTGCCACCCAACTGGCAGACTTCCACACACGAAGCGCCCGCTGCCACCTCCTCATCTCTCCACTCTGTAACCTCACCTTTCCCCTTCCCTCCCGGCAGCTCGCGTGCCATGGACCTCCAGCCACCCTCCTGACCTGCCCCAAGCGCCCCCCACGCTGGTCGATGTGCAGCACCCCCCACGTTCCTCCAGCAGTCTCTGGTGGTAAGCATCTGAGCAGCTTCCACCGTTCCTCTGCAGTCCTCAACTGACGTCCTCACCTCTGCATCGGTGGGATCTTGGCAGCGGAGCTCACTGGGGCTCCCATAAAACGCTGCCTGAGAAACGTCTTCCCTCTGTCTCTGTGTGTAACAAGGGCTTTTCCCACCTGCAGAGGATGGAGCCACTGCTCGCTCCACTCCGGAGCAAGTCAGGTGCCCTCAGAGACCACGCTCTGATGGCCACCATGCATGTGCTGCCTCCTCCTCCTCCTCCCGGCCTGAGGTCTGACCGCAGCTGCTCTTGAGGCTGCTGCAGCCAGAAACTCTCCTTCTGGTGCCGGTGCTGGTGGGATTTTACCCTTCTCTTTCATCCAACCCGTTCCCCACCTTTGCCTGACCCACCACAACCCCTCCTGGGCCTCCTGTCCCCCCGACACACCGAGCGTCTCACCTGTGCAGCTCCCGTGGTGAACGATGACTCTCTGGATCTCGTTGAAGTCAGCTACGTACTCGGACGAGTCACCCAGGCTGGTTCCCGGGAGGTCCCTCGGAGGGGAGACGGAGCCGTAGGGGCTCTCGCAGGCTGCCTCCTCGTCCGGACTCTGGAAGCTCCCCTCCGACTGCCCCGACATCCCGTGCAGCTCGGGGTTTTCGGGGCTGTCTTCAGGAAGGAGCTCCTCCGTTTTGATCACAACCCTTATGCCAGCTGCAGCCAAGAGAGATTCCCGCCCGCCATCATTCCCGGGAGCCAGGACGAAGAAACCGCTCGCAACAACCCCCGCCGGCCCTGATCCCGCAGCGGGGTTTCGTTTGCTCGGCCGCTTCTGCTCTCCTGCCCCTCAGCCAGCCCTGCCACGCTCCTGCCTCTCGCCGGGGATCCTCCGCAGGCACAGGGGACTTGTTCTGCCCAGCCCGGGGACTCGGCGCTTGCAGCTCAGCGCCCCTCCGCCACCCCGCAGCCCCCGGCCGCAGCACTGGGCCAGCAGCTCCCCATGGGCTGAAGAGGATTTTTTTTCCTCTTCCCCTTGGCCTCAATTTAACTTCCTTGTGACCAAGAGCACGGGCAGGGGGTCGGAGCGACCCCACGACCTCAGCTCAGAGCCAGGGACCAGCAGCGGAGCTGACACCATCTCTTCTAGGACACCTCCTAACGTCCTCATCAGCCCCCCTTATCTCAGAGCAGGAGTCGCTCCGGGACTTGGGGTCCTGGGTGCCCCGCTCCCAGCCCAGCCCTGCCCTTGGAGAATCCCCTCAGCACCCCGGGTCTCGGCACGCAGGGTGGGAGCAGGCTGCCCTGCCCCAGAGGGATGCTCCAAGGATAAACCCAGGCACCCTCCACACAACCAGAGAGGATTTTGGGGGGGCATGGGTTTTCCCAGTGGGACCCAACTCTGCTTTCTCGCCGGGCACACCGCCTCCCTGAGGACCCGGTCTGGTTGCAGATGCTTCCCTTGCTGACGGCTCCTAGTGCCCAACTCTCCAGGCTCCGCTTGCCCTGGTTTGTACGTTGAGCTGTACCTGGACATCCAACCTCCCGTCACCCAAACTCAGGAGGTTCCTCCCGATAAGCTCCCGGGGCACAGCCCTCAGCAGCACCTGCTTTAGCCTCGGGGTGAGCAGCTCCCCTGAACGCAACCTATGGCCCCCCTTGTGCTCAGCTGCCGTCTCACCTGCGGTGGCATCGGTAATGATCTCGCTCTCCTCCAAGTCCTGCTCGTTCCTGACCGGTTCCTCTCCTTGCTCGATCTGAGACAAAATACCAGGTTTGGAAATTGCATAGTCTGTTGAGAGACAGAGGGATGGAGAGAGGGATTACTGCACAGGGAATCCAAATAGTGGCTTCCACCTCTCCCCAGCGCCCAGGGGGACACGTGAAGACGCTCAGGAACATCCAGAAAGGCTCTGCAGGCAGAAAAGCCCAGTGCTGCAGGCAGGCCGGGCTCCCCAGATGGGCAGGAGGGAGTCACAGAGGCAGGAGCTGAGCTGCCACACACCCAGGAACTACCTTCGAGGAGAAACCCAAGCTGTACGTTTTTCTGGAGGGGTTTTAGAACTTCCCAGGCAAAGTCCTGGCTCTCCTGAAGCCAAGAGCATTTCACCTCTGGCCCCAGCAGAGCCGGGATTTCTCCCGCAGCTGCAGCAGGAAATGCCCCAAAGCAGCACAGCCAAGACCGCATCAGCCAATTTTTTCCCTCTGCAAAAGCCTCCTCTAAAGGGGTGCGTGGGCTGGTACCCAGAAGATGAAGGAAACCCTTTTAACAGCCACGGGGAAGGTGCTGCTTTTTCACCGAGTGACTCTGGCTGGAAGGGGCCTCGGGAGGTCTCCAGCCCACCTGCCCTAACCCAGCCGGGACAGCAGCGCGCCCCGAGCTGGGAACGAACCTGGCCATTGCCGGAGGGATGCCCTTGCCCAGACTAGAAACACCCTCCCGTGTTTTTAAGCCTCCTTTTAAAATGAGACATTTGGGTCTCAAGAGGATCCGAGGGGACCTTTGAGGAGGCAGAAGATGCCCAGGCCCGTGGGCAACAAGGCGCCCCGGAGAACCTGCCTTGGCCAGGGCGAGGACACCCCGTATTTACCCAGGGAGATCAGCGACTCATAGTTGCCCTTCATCACGTTCTTGTACAGCTCCTTCTGCCACTCCTCCAGCTTCTCCCATTCCTTGTTGTTGAAATAGACGGACACGTCGTCAAACGTCACCGGCACCTGCAATCACGAGCAGCACGGGTTCAAGCGGCCGCCTCGCTCCCCAGCAGCCCGGCGCGTTACCTCAGCCGGCGCCGGTGGCTGCTCACTCCCGCTTGGACACAGCCAGGCTCCAGCTACTTCATGGCCACCACCAAGTCGGATTTTTATATTTAAAACGACTCCTGGACACGTATTTCTATGAGATTAAAGCTCTCGGGCAAACACCCGGCTCCCGGCGATGACCCCAGACTGTGATTTCCCCGAACGACACCAACCTCCTCCTCTCGGTCCCCGCACCGGCAGGGACGACTCTCCAGAGGTGACCGGGCTTGTGCCCGCCTGGACGGAGCATAAAGGAGATAAAAATCGTGTGCTAGGGCTGGACTTCATCTCTATTGATGAGCTGACGTAAAACCCCAGATTCAATTACCCCAGAACTCGAGGGAAAACTGCCCGGGCCTGAAGGGCTCCCGGTTATCGCCAGTTATGGGCCGGGAGCAGACCGCGGCTTTCAAGCCGAGTAATAATTTCTAAGGATAAACTCGGGATGCGTGAGCCAGGCTGTGTTTGGCTTCTGCTCCCTGACCGTGCTAACGGGGTACCAGGGTGTGAACCCCCCCTCTTCCAGACCCCCTCCGCTCTCTCTGGCGAAGCGGCGACGTTCACTTTGCCATGTCCCACACGATCCCATCTGCAAACTTTCAGTGAGAGGGTCGTGAAATCGAAGTAGGAACTGAATATTGACGGTGAGCTCCTTCTGAACTCGGTGAAGCCCAACCGCGAGCACCTTCCCCCGAATCCCAGAGGTTCCCCCTTCCCCACAGCAGCAGCAGCAGCAGCAGCAGCAGCAGCAGCAGCAGCTCCCGCTTGCTCCTTCCCCGGCCCGGAAGACCCCCACCGCAGCACCAAGGTGGTAAAAGAAATGGTGGTTAAAAAAAAAGATCAAAAACCAAACCAAAACAAAAGAGTAAATTGCTCCCGGGCTGCACAGCGCGGTGAAGCGGAACTGAAACCTCCGGCCTGAGCGTGGGGGGACGATCCCTCCCGGGTCCATCTCCCACCGCAGGCGGGTCCCAGCATCCCGGGAGCCACCGGGAACCTGTGAGGGGCAGGTCCGCTGCCTCCACGTCCTGACGGTGACTCACCTGCACCGGGGCTGTTCCCACTCACCCACCTTGCCTCCCCCCCCGTCCTGCCCTCCATGAGCGTTTTGGGAGCGTTTCGGGCGCAGAGCCGGGCTCCCGCACCCCAGGACACCGTTACCTTGGGGACTTCCCCCTTCCTGCCAGGGGGCAGCCGCAGGATCCAGAAGTTCCTGTTCTTCAGCAGGTTCTCCATGTTCTCCAGGCGCCGTTGGAGCAGCCCGTACTCCTGGATGAGGGTGCCCAGCGCCGCGCACTTGCTCTCCAGCTGGTTCCCCAGCTCCGCCGCCGTCTTCTCACAGTCGATCAGCTTCTTCTCCGCCATCCCCGTCCGACCCTCGAGGTCGAGCAGGCGGGTGGAATGGGAGTCCACCTTCCTCTCCACCGCCTGCACGGCCGCCACCACCGTCAGCGACAGCTCGGCCGTCTGCGTCTCCCGCTCCGAGGTGCGCTCGGGGCCGGCCGGCGGCCGGAGGGGCGAGGGGCAGCGCGGCTGCAGCAGCGGCTCCTGCGGGCAGACGGGTGCGGGGGGTCATGGCGGGGGGCGGGAGATAGGGACACCCCCACGGTGCTGGGGACCCCCGGGGGTGGGGTGGCGGGAGGGCTGCCGCAGAGCCCAGCCGCTCCCCAGGATGGCGGGGACGTCCCCGTGTCCCCGCAGGGCGCTGACCTCGCTAAGCTGCTTATGGCGACGGCCCCGTGTGGGTCCCACAGGACGGGCAGGACCCGCCGCCGGGGAGGTCGGGGCCGGGGGGAGCCCCGACACCTAGGGGACAGGAGGTGACAGTGATGGGGGGGGGGGGGGGGAGGTGACACAGGACTACCGAGCCCAGTTGCCATGGGCACGGCGAGGGGACACCCCGGGGGGCTGACGGGCGCTGTCAGGGCGCCCCGTCGCCATGGGGACGGGCCGGTGACACCCGGAGAGGAGGGGGGGGGGGGCGGCCTGTCACCAGGTGGCGGCGGGTCTGTCACGGTGGGGGGGCGCTCCCCGACCCGCAGGGCCCGGCCGCCGGGGCGGCGGGGGGGGGGGGGGGGGGAAGCGGCGGAACGGGCAGGCCCGAGCCCCGACGGCAGCTCGGGCGCCGCCGTCCGCGGAGGCCAGGCCCGGCGCGGCCCGGCCGCGCCGTCCCCCCGGGGCTGCCCGCGCCGCTGGCGGCCCTGCCCGGCCCTGCCCGTCCCCCCGGGGGGGCGGCCGCGGCCCCGCGCTCTGACAGCCCCCGCCGGTCTGCCTCCCTCCCGCCGCGCCGCCCGCCTCCCTCCGCGGCCCCGACGGCGCGGCCCGCCCCGACGTGCGGCCCGCGGGCGCCGGGCGAGCGGCGTTGGGCCGGGCCGCGACCCGCGGCGGGCGAGCGGGCGGGCGGGCGGGCGGGCGGGGAGCGGCGGGCGCCCTTACCTGAGCGGGAGCCCCCTCGGCCATGGCCCTTTGTTCCCTGCCCGGGGCCCCGGGGGCCGCGGCCGGGAGGATCCAGCGCCCGCTCGCTCCTTCACCTCCGCCCGCCGCCGGGCATCGGGCTGGGCCCGGGACGGCGCGGCGGGGCGGCGCGGCGGGGCGGGGGCGCGGCGGGGCGGCGCGGCGGGGCGGGGCGCGGCCCGGCCCGACCCGACCGGGGGAAGGCGGTAGGGGGGGGAGGGGGAGGGGGGGGAGGGGCGGCGGCGTGAGACCGAGCGCGGCTCCGGGTCCCGGCTCCGCCGCTCCGCGCTGGGCGCTCCGGCCCCGCCGCTGCCCCGCCGAGCCGGCAGGGGGCGGGCGGGCCGTCGCCGCCGCGCGCGGGCCGCGCCGGGGGCCGCGCCGGGCGGGGCGGAGCGGGGAGCCCGCGGTCCCCGCAGCGCCCCCTGCCGCACCGACGGCATCACCGCCGCCGCCGCCGCCGCCGCGCACCGTCGGGGCCCCCCCGCCGGCACCGCCCGGCCCGGCCCGGCCCCGCCCCCGCCCCCGCCGCGCGGGGAACCGACCGGGGCGGCCCTGGGGGGGGGGGGCGGGGGGTGCCCCGGGATCGGGCCCGTGGGATGGGGGGGCGGGGACGGGACAGGGAGAAACTGGGCGAGGGGGGGGGTGGCGCGGAGGAAGGGTTGGGGAGCGGGAAGGGGCTGGGGGGGAATTGGGGAGCACTGGGGGGGAACTGGGGAAGGACTGGGGGCGACTAGGGAGGGGCTGGGGGAACTGAAGGCGCTGGGGGGAACTGGAGGGGCTGGAGGAACTGGGAAAGGACTGGAGGAAACTGGGGAGGGGCTTCGGGCCACTAGGGATGGGCTGGGGGCCACTGGGGAGAGACTGGGGGGAACTGGAGGGGCTGGGGGAGCTGGGGAGGGACTGGAGAGGCTGGGGGAACAGGAAGGACTGGGGATAACTGAGGAGGTGCTGGCAGCAACTGGGAAGGAACTGGGGTAACTGGTGAGGGCCTGGGAATAACTAGAGCAGCTCCAGGGGTAACTGGGCTGACGGGGAGGGCTGGGAGTAACGGGGCAGGGGCTGCGGGTAACTGGGGGTGGGCTGGGGCTGTTCCCGGGTTAACTGGGCTGACGGGGAGGACTGGGGGTGGCTGGGGACGGACTGGGGGGGGAACTGGGGAGGACTGACGAGGGGCTGAGGAAACTGGGTTGAGGGGGAACTGGGAAGGCCCTGGGGGAACTGGGGGTCGGTGACCGGGGGTAACGCGGGGCGCTGGGCGGTCGCAGGGGACTGGGCCGACTGCAGGGGAGCGAGGGGGAAATGGGAGGGACTGGAGGGAGCTGGGGCGGTGCTGGGAGCGACCCGGCGGAGCAGAGGGGCCCTGACAGGGACCGGGGGGGGGCTCCAGGGGGGGCACCGGGGGCCGCTCCCCCCGCCGCGGCCCGCACCGTCGGGCGCCGCCATGGCCGGGGGCGGGGCTGGCGGCAGCGCCCCCTGGCGGCCCCTGCGCCCCCGCCCGCCCTGCGGCCTCGCGCCCCGCGGGCCTGCGAAATGGCGGCCGAGGTCGGCGTCGCCATGGAAACAGACCGCCCCCCCCCACCAACCCCCCCCCCCCTCTTCCCCGCCCCCCCCCCCCGCGGCTCCCGGGGGCTGTCGGGGCTCCACGGGGGCGGCCCTGACCCCGCCTGTCCCCTCCCGTCCTGCCCCGTCGCTGCCCCGTCCCGTCCCAGTCTGTTCCGTCCCATCCCCGTCCCGTCCCCACCCTGTCCCACCTCATCCCACCCTGTCGTGTCCCCTTCCATCCTGTTGTGTCCTGTCCGGTCCCGTCATGTCCCGCCCTGTCCCACCCTGTCCATCCCACCGCATCCTGTCCCATCCCATCCACCCCGTCCCATTGCCCCCTGTCCCATCCCATCCCCACTCCAACCCCATCCCCACCCCAATCCCACCCATCCTGCCGTGTCACTGCTGTGTCCCACCCCACCCTGGCTGGCTTATCCCATCCCATCCCATCCCATCCTAGTCTGTCCTGTGCCATCCCCATCCCACCCTGTCCCAACACGTCCCCTCGCATCCCACCCCATTCCCTTCCATCCTGTTGTGTCCCGTCCAGTCTTGTCATGTCCCACCTTCTCCATCCCACCACATCTTACCTTGTCCCATCCCATCCCATCCTGTCCCACCCCATCCCACTCCCATCTACCCTGTCCCATCCCATTCCCATTCCAACCCCATTCCCATCCCACCCTGTCCCCTCCCGCCCCGGTGCAGCCGCCTGCCCACACTCAGCCCCGGCAGGGCCCTGTGCGCGGCAGCAGCCCCCCAGCACGCGGCCTCGCTCCCCGTCCTGACCTCGGGGACCCCCGGCACGGGGTGACAATGGGGGGAAGTCGGTGACACTGAACACGGGGAAGGGCAGGAAACCCTTTGGTTTGCGGAAAAAGGAAGGGAACGAGGGGGACGGGGCCGCACCCTGCCACCGCCGCGATGCCAGGGCGAGGAGTGTGGGCTGCCCGCCGGCACCCACGCTTGGGGGGGGGTACAGCACCCATTGCCACCCACCCAGGGGGGCACAGGGGTGTGATGGCACACAGGGACCCGAAGGAGGGACCCCCTTGTCCAGGCCCCTCCTGGGCTGTCCCGGGGAGCTGCTGCCCCCAGCCAGGGGTGACCCCCTCTGGGAGGGGACACCGGGAGCAGCTCCGGGACAGGGCGGGGGTCACCACCCAGGGCTTGTATGTCCTGGTGCAACTGGGGAGACTGGGATCCAGGGGCGCCTACTGGGCAGAGGGAGTGCCTGAGCCCGGCTGCTGGAGGGACCCACGCAGACATGCGGAGAGCTGGATGTCGGGGTGTCGCGTGTGTCGCACGAGTGGATTTTCACTGTGACCAGCCGGAGCGGGATCAGGATGCGGCCCTGGTGCTGTGCGTGCTGTGTGCCTGCGCTCTGGGCTGCCGGCCCCGCACGTATCCACACACAAGCGTACACACACATGTACACACGTACACGTGCACACGTACACCACGGGAGTACGTCCGTGTGTGGTGATGAGGTCCCCGTGCGCTGCAGCAGCCGCCCCGCGCTCCGGCTGCCGGATCCAGCCCGACACGAGCCGCCCCCCGCGCTCGCCCCTCTTCCCTCCTCCCCGCCACCCCCAGCACCCCCGTCCCTGCGTGGGGAGCCCCATCCCGCCTGGCTGCTCCAGGGAGCGTCGGGGACTCGGCCGGGGTCACTCGCTCCGGCTCTGCGGGCACCCGGCACGGTTCGGGCTGGCTGAGGAGCCCCGGCACCCTCCGCTGTCAGCCCGGCAGCGAAGCCGGGGACCGGTAGGCCACAAGCGCCACATCCTTGTGCCGGCTCTGACCTACGGGCTGCCCTGTCCACGTCCCATGTTTGGTCCCAAGCCAGAACAACCCCCTGTCAGAGGTCCGGGGCGGGGGGTTCCACTGGCTGCCCCCCCAGGGAGGCCAGGCTGCACCCTGGGCAGGGCTGGGAGAAGGGAACCAGCCCCTGCGCCACGCTCCATCTGGGAAGGGCCTGGGGGGAAGCTCCTGGAGGGGCAACGTGTCCCCCCAGCACCCCATGTGCGGCACCACCCAGGCACCCCAGCACCCCCTCGCAGCGGTAGAGGGGGGCAGGAGCCGGGCAGCTGCCCTGTACCCGCTCCAGGATGGGAAGGGGGGGAGAAAAGGAGCTTCCACCAGCCAGGGCTTGGGACCCCTCAGCGGCAGCCGCAGCCACCACCCCCCCTGCAGAGCTGGTCACCGGGGAGGGAAGGTGGAAGAGGGGACATGGGGACAACTGAGGTCCAGGTGGGCCAGATCCAGCCTCTGGGCATGGCGGGGGGAGGGGGTGGGGGGTGGTGTCATCCAGGGCTGTGCCCTTCTCCCCTCAACCAACACCCCAGGAGAGAGGGGACCCCCTGCAGCATGCCCCCGTGGTGAGCGATGGGGGGGAAGGCTGAAGGGGCGCAGCCCAACGGGGCACAGCGCTGGGGGCTACGCTGCTGGGGAAGGGCAGGACCCTCCTGGGACCCCAGGGGGCACCCGCTGCCCCCAGAGGCTCAGCCCCACCAACCGGCACCACGTTCCCCCCCGGGACGCGCGAGGCCCCGGCGCAGTGACACCAAACGGTGGGCGCTGCCCAGCAGGGCCAGGCCTGGCAGGAACGGTTTATTGGCAGCCCCGGTACAACGAGCGCGGTGGTGGGTACGTGCGGGCGAGGAAGCGGCGATGCAAACCCAGCGCTGGCTGCCCCTCCGACGGGCAGCGGGCACGAGCGAGCCCGGCCCCCGGCGCCGAGGTCCCCCCAGCCCCGCCGGGATGCCACGGGGCATCTCTCGGCCCTGTCCGCCGGTGAGAGACGATCCGGCGGCGCCGGCGGCTGGACCCTCAGCAGAGCCCGACGGGGCTCTTCTCCTCTGCCGCGGCCGGGGGGCCAGTCCACGCCGTCCCGGCTCCGAGGCGCGGGGCAGCGCTGCAGCCGCGCACGCCGGCGCTTCTCCCGGCAACGGCACCGTCCCGGTTCCACCGCGCGGCAGAGCCTGGCTGCGGCCGGCGCCCCCTCAGCCATGGCCACAGCCCTGTTTGTGCGTGGCGCCGGCCCGCGCCCAGAGCCGCGACGTTAAGTCTCACGTAAAACCAAAGTCTGCTCCCAGCCATAGCGGCGGCAGAGGGAAAAAAAGCTCAAAACCCCGGAGCCCGAAGGCCGGACGCCGACCCCAGCAGCCCCAGAGCCGCGCTGAGCGGCCGCGTTTGCCGGACCTGGCTCCCCGGGTGCTCGGCTCGTGCGGGTCACCGGTTGTGCAAGTTACCTGCAAAAAGCTCACACATATCAGGCGGGTGCCGGGCAAGGGCGCTGCAGGCGTCTGGGGCGAGCAAGGGCGAAACGCGGAGGCCGGCGAGGGGACGGGGGCTGCGATCACTCACCCGACACGGGCTTCAGAATGGAAACACTGTATTGACGGACTTTACAAAAAGTTATTACAAAACACCATCACGAACCAGCAGCCGACGACACACAGCGGAAGAGACACCACTTACAGCCACCTCAGGGACAACACCAAGTAGCTCCGAGAAGTCCACCAATATTTACACAGACGTCTGAAAAACTGGTCAGTTATCTCATACATTTAAGTGTTTTAGATCAACTGTGAAATATAGTGCCACGCATTTCCTTGTAGTAGTATTATAATAATAATAATAATAACAATAATATTAATTAATAATAATAATAATAATAATAATAATACACTACTTCTAGGTTAACTAAAAACCAAACAGCTCTTTACAGGGGTTAGGAGAAGTTGCTTTCACTCGTCTGACTTACCTGAGTGTGAGACCAAACCCAGTTAAAAAATAATAATAAAATCGCCTTCATTGACAGGAGTTCGTGTGAGAGACCAGCGGCTCCGTTCCCTTCGGCCAGAGGGAAACCACAGCCCGACTGGTACCAGTAACATCCTTCGAAAGAACAGAGACGTGTCCTCCTCGGGCGAGTCACCCGATCGCGCCTCCACACGCTGCCCTTCCCGACTCCTCCTGCTCCAAAGTCCTCAGCCCCTTCTCCTGCCCGTCCTTTCCTCCTGCACCTACTTTTTCTCACCTTGCTCTCGGCCGCTCTCTCCTCTCCGCGTTTTTGCCTTCGACAAATCCTGCGCCGTGCCCCAGACCACATCTCTGCCTCGCCTCTCTTCCCGCCCTCCCAGCCCCGGCCTCGCAGCGCGGGGCTGCCGCTCGAGGGGCGGCGACGCCGCGGGAGCGGGCGGCCGGTGGCCTGGGAATGGCACCTTCCTCCCCTCCCTCCCTCCCTCCTCGCGCTTCCAGCCTTGCGGTGAAACGAGTGGGGAAAAAAGAAAGCGAAAGCTCGTCACTCCTGAATATGCACAAAGATTGGTGGGGAAACACCTGCTAAATACGGACCCCAGAGAATCGCTCGGGATTATTCTCTACGGGCAAAATCCAAACCTGCGTAGGGGACGACTAGTACGAGGCCTACGCCGCCGTGGAAGTCCCGCGTCACCCCGCGGGGTCGAAGAGGTGCCTAGGCCGTCCGATCAGAGTTTTTAAGAGGAATTCCTTTGATGCTTCGACAAAGCGGGCTTTGTAGCATGACCACACGGATTAGCTGCGATACAAGTTCACCTCCCATCGCGCTGCACGGCCACCGGCCAGACCGTCACCGTCACCGCGAGCCCTTCCGCCCCCGGCCTCCCCCCCGCCCCGCAGCGCTACTGATTAGTTTCTTTTTTCACGCAGAAATGGCCGGTTTGAGTCGCCGACTCCAGGTTGTGCTGCGAATCCTCCATGGGCCGGGGGTTGCGGGAGTGGATTTTCTGGTGGCAGTTGAGAGACTCTTTGTAGCGGAAGTGCTTCCCGCAGACGGGACACTGGTAGGGGGTCTCCCCGGTGTGGACCCGCCAGTGCTTGAGCAGGTGGTCCCGCCGGATGAAGCTCTTCCCGCACTCGGTGCACTGGTACGGCCTCTCCCCGGTGTGGATGCGCTGGTGGCGGATGGCTTTGGAAAGGTCTCGGAAGTCCTTCCCGCAGTAGGTGCACGTCAGCGGCCCGTCGCCCTTCCCCGTATGGAGCTTCTGGTGCAGGATCAGGCTCACTTCCAGGCTGAAGCTCTCCTTGCACTGGGAGCAGGTGTACGGCCTCTCCACCATGTTGTTCACCTGGTGCCTGACGAAGCCGTACTTGAAACCAGGGCTCTTCTCCCCGTCGGGGCGCTTGGACGGTTTGGAGCGGGAGGGCCCTTGGGCTTTCGCCGAGGTTTTGGATTTCTGCCGGAAGCTTTCCCCGTGCTCCAGGGAAGTGCAGGCCTCCTCGCTGGCGTGCGCTTTCTGGTGGGCGGCGAAGAGCTGCTTGTCCAGGAAGCTCTCCCCGCACTCGCAGCAGATGTACGGCCCCTCCACCGCGGCCGCGTCCTCGGGCGCGTCCTTCTTGGCCAAGTCTCTCCCGCGGCGAGCGGAGCGTCTCAGCCCGTTGCCCGTGGCGGCTCTCTGCTGCGGGGTCGATGCGCTCCGGCTCTTGCCGCTTGACTTTACCTCTTCCTCCGGGCTCGAGAAAACCTCTTCCCACTTTCCCGCCAAGGAGCTCGGAAGCTCAAGGCTTTCGGAACCTTCCTCATCGCACTGCTGTTCATCTGGCGGAGCAGAGACAGTCATGTCATTGCTTTGAGATAAGAACCGCCTCGTTTGTTAGAGCGCAGCTCTCTCGGGGCAGAGGAGGCCTCTGCTTCGCACGCTCAGCACCTGGCGCTACGGGGCTGCCAGTCCCGGCCGGGAGCCACCTAAGCAGTGCTGGAATCCAAACAAACCCCAAGTATTTTGACTTCGAATCAGAATCATTTGGGTTGGCAAAGACCTTTGAGATCATCGAGTCCAACCGTTAACCCAGCACTGCCGAGCCCACCACTAAACCCTGTCCCTCAGCGCCACGTCTACACGTCCTTTAAACACCTCCAGGGGTGGTGACTCAACCCCTGCCCTGGGCAGCCTGCTCCAGGGCTTGACAACCCTTCTGGCGAAGACATTTTTCCTGATGTCCAACCTAAACCTCTCCTGGGGCAACCTGAGGCCGTTACTTTTGTCCTGTCACTTGTCACCCGGGAGCAGAGACCGACCCCCACCTCGCCACAACCTCCCTTCAGGCAGCTGCAGAGCGATGAGGTCTCCCCTCAGCCTCCTCTTCTCCAGGCTGAACACCCCCAGCTCCCTCAGCCGCTCCTCACAGACCTGCTCTCCAGACCCCTCACCAGCTCCGCTGCCCTTCTCTGGACACGCTCCAGCACCTCCATGTCCTTCTTGCGGTGAGGGGCCCAAACCTGCACCCACCATTCGAGGGGCGGCCTCACCCGTGCCCAGCACCGGGGCACGATCACCTCCCTGCTCCTGCTGGCCACCCCATGGCTGGCGCAGGCCAGGAGGCTGTTGGCCTTCTTGGCCACCCCGGCACGCTGCCGGCTCACATCCAGCCGGCTGCCAACCAGTCTCCCCAGCTCCTTTCCCGCCGGGCCCCTCTCCAGCCGCTCCTCCCCAGCCCGCAGCGCGGCGGGGGGCTGCTGGGACCTCAGGGCAGGACCCGGCGCTCGGCCCGGCGGAACCTCAGACAATTGGCCTCGGCCCATCGCTCCAGCCTGTGCGGGTCCCTCTGCAGAGCCTTCCTGCCCTCCTGCAGATCAACGCTCCCGCCCAGCTTGGTGTCACCGGCAAACTTACTGAGGGAGCACTCGATCCCCTCGTCCAGATCACTGATAAAGACTTCTTGGGAAAGCTCAGACAGTACAATGATGAGATCTCTATATATAGCTAGACAAAGGGAAAAAGTGGGTTCCTCAGCAGGAGGTGAAGCAGAACAGGTCTTCGAAAACATGTGGTTTAGGACAAAGGCAAAAAAAAGAAAAAGGAGGGAAGGGGAATAAAATCTCTTTTCCTTCTGGGCTCGTACAGGGCCTGAGGCCGAAGGATCTCCCATGGCATAAACGGTAACTCGAAGCGAGCCAGGACCCTGGCAAAGGGAGGATGCAAAGAGCCCAGAGGACCTGGGGATGCGGAGGAGAGGGCCGAAGACCCCACAGGTTTCTGCAGAACGCCAGAAGGCAAAGCTGTGCCGAGCATTCGCGCGCCCAGAGAAGACGGCCCGGCGCTCCCCGCCACAGGGCTCCTCGTCTGCTTCTCGCGCCGCCGGACGCGAAAGGGGCGGCTTGGAAACGGGCCGCAACGCTGGCCAAGCAGGAGCCCCAACAGCCGAGCTGCTTCTGACCACGAGGCCGGGCAGCCAAGAGCACATCCTAGCGAGGGACGCTCCCCCAGGCGGCTCACGGGTCCCCACGCTCCCCAGCGGGGACAGGGACGCGCCTTTCGCTGCGCCACGAGAAGCCTCACGTTCGGCTGACGGAGAGCGCGGTGAAAAACACCGCTTTGAGTATCCGTGGAACAGACTTGTGAAGACCTCTGCGGCTCAGCCCCCGAAGCTTGCCTGCGCTGCGCTGCGCGGGCTCCGGCTCGTCTCTGCTCCGAGGCGGGTCGGACAGGCCGCCCGGCCGAGCGCCGCCACCCCGCGCAGGCGACCCGCACCCCGGGCCCGGCTGCTCGCGCGGGCCACGCGCCTGCCCGCCAGCTCCCGCGCCGGCCCTCGAAGCAGAGCTGGCAGAGCGCGCGGCGAAGGCAGGATCTCCCCCCCCGGAGCGATGCCCAGCGAGCGCCAAGAGCCCCAGCCCGCCTCCCGCGACCGCCCCCTCGGCGGAGCTCTGCGCTCCTCACTCACATGTACTGGGGACCTCCATGCTCTCCTCTTCTTCAGAGCCCTCGTGGCTTTCAGCCAGAGTCTCATCGTATTTACACCACGAGCTGTCGTCGGGACCGGGGAAGGAAAACTCTGTGCACAAGAGAAGGAACGACAGGAGCTTACGCTCGCGCCTCCCCGCTGCTTCAGAGAGGATCTGGGGAGAGGCGGCCGCGTCGGGTCAGGAAAGCAAAGTCCCGCCTGTACCCGAGGACAGGGCTGGCCGAACGCGACAGCGGGGGCAAGCGGAAGAGCGGTGGCAGCCACATCCCTGCTTTCCACCTCCCGAGTCTCAGAAACCTCGTGGCTCACCGGTGCTGGGGTCTGTAGGGCTTTCTCCTCCCTCCGAGTCATCCTGATCCTCCACATTGGGATCCTCTCCTTGCTCGATGCGCGACAGGAGGTCAGGCTTCGAAATGGCAGCGTCTGCACGTGGAAAAAAAAAAAAAAAAAAAAAAAAAAAAAAAAAAAAAGAGGGTGAGGACGTTTCCTTCGCCCTCGCGGGAGGGAGGCTCTCCGACCTTCGCCCACCAACCTTCCTTCGCTGCGGGGGGCGACGGGTAACGGAAAGAGAGGCTTAAGATGCTCTCACACATCTGCAGCGCTCACCTGGTCTGGGCCCTGGGAACATGAGCGGACTGCAGGAGCACACTCTGCTCAGGTGAGGAGCACCTCCCAGCCTGCAGCGTGAGGAGGAGAATAAGAAAATGCATCTGTGCTTACCTCCAGGCTTCCTTTCTTCTCCTCTCTGCTAAGGTCCGCGGATCCATTACAATGGGGACTTCAGCTCGGGGACACCACCAGAGCTGTCAGCCAGCGGCAGCAGGGGAAGTGCCCTCCCCATGCGGTTCCCTCCAGCCAGGACCGCTCCGTCCTACTCGTCCGAGTCACAGGCTGCTTGCGGATTTTGGTGGGGGAAAGGGGACAATCACAATCTCTCCTAGGGTGGAGAGTGCAAAACTTCATTTCCAAACAAGTGAGAGTCTCTGGGTGTTAATTTCCACCGCTGCTCTGGTGGATCCGTTTGCCTTACACGAGGGCCAAACCCCTAAACCTCATCGCTCAAAGGAAACCTTCAGATGAAGCACAGATACATTTTTCTAAGCTCCAGGCTCAGATCCACAGGTCCCCTTCAGCGGGACCGACACGTTCCTGCGCCTCTAGAGCGGGACACAGGACTGGTTTTGAAAGAGGAGAACGGGGGACAGGGTTTATCCTTCACCTTTTCCCCCTACGCACAAGGGCTGTGGAAGACCTCTGCTCGAAAAAATAAAGGAGAACAACAAAAAAAAAAAATAATGAAGGCCAAAAGGCCTGGATCCCCCCGAGCGGGACGGCAGGTGGGCCTGCACACCAGGGGCCTCAGCACAGGGAGGGCACTCCCGTAAGGGCTGCGCGGGCGTCCGGCCGAGGCGAGGTCATTTCCCGGCTCACACGCGCAGGCGACGCGTCCCCCAGCGGGGATCCCCGCGGCCGGGGCCGGCGGGAGCGAGCGGAGCGCGTTTGTTGGGCCGTGAATGCGCCGCCCTGAGCGGGAAAGCGGGGGGCAGGGCCTGCCTTCGCCCGCTGCTCCTCCCCAGGAGCAGAGAACGCGCCGGACGCCTTCCCTGGGATGAGGCTGGGGTCGGAGAGAGCCCTGAGCTGGCCAGCCTCACCCTCCTCCTCCCTTCGGAAAGGCTCTGCAGCGGAAGGACGGATCCCCCGCAGGGAGGGCTGGAAGGAACCTCAGAGGCAGGGCACCCCCCTGCTGCCCTAAGCGGCGAGCGGGCTGATGCCCCCAGCGCAGTGGATCTGTGGACCTTCGCGCGGCCAAGAAACTCCCCTCTGCCCCAATCCTTCCTCGGCCTGAGGGTCCTCTCGCCTCCCCTCCTCCTCACGACCCGGCTGCAGAGACCCTCGGGGAGCTGCGGTCGCTGCCGCGCCGCTCGTGACGTCCGCCCACCGTTCAACCAGACCGGTGAGGACCGAACCGACCGCCAGGGCGGCGGGGGAAAGCCGGCGGAACGCGGCCCCCGGAGCGGCACGCCGCCTACCCTCCCCGATCCTGCCCGGCACGGCGGTGCTTCCATCCGCCAGGCCCCGGGAAAACCTGGTGCCTCAGGAGGCTCAGGGCAAAGCCCAGCTCGTCTTTACCCATCGAGATGACGGCCTCGTAGTTGCCTTTCATGATGTGCCTGTAAAGCTCCTTCTGCCACTCGTTCAGGCTCTTCCACTCCTCCTCAGAGAAGTTGAACGAAGCGTCGTTGAACGCCACAGGGACCTGCAAGCAGAAGCATCCCGCTCTCAAATGCTTTGGTTCCTGAAGGAAACACCCGGGGACGCTTTCTCATTCCAAATCCTCAAGCGCCGTGCGGGACAGTCCCACTCCCGCTCCTTCCCACGCGCCTCGCTCGGCCCCTCCCCCCCGTGCCTGGCTCAGGCAGCTTCACCCCCGCCCGCAAGGGATGCAAGGGGGTTTTCCCTCGCCCCCTGCTTAGCCTCCTCACGCTGCTGTGCGCAGCGCCTGACGCAGACTCTTTCCCCCACTTTGTTTTTTGACCCGATTCCGCCGCCAATCGCCTCTGAAAAGGCCCTGGGGATGTCACTGAGCCCGCCAGGCACAGGGGGCTGAGCCACGCCATTCTGCGTGGCAGTAACACGGCTCCGGCCCCACGATGGAGGTTGCGCCCCCACGCAGAGCGGTGCGTAATTAACCCCACGGGACCCGCGCCGGCGCTCCTCGGCGAGCGCTGAAGGCAAGACGCCGCCGCGGGGAAGCTGCGTCCCGCTCAGCACCGCAGCCACCCCGAAACAGGGCTGCGAGGGGGTACACCCCGGTTCCAAAGAGGGAGCAGAGGACACCGTTACCTTGGGGACCTCCCCCTTCGCCCCCGGGGGCAGCCGCAGGATCCAGAAGTTCCTGTTCTTCAGCAGGTTCTCCATGTTCTCCAGCCTCTTCTGCAGCTGCCCGTACTCCTGGATGAGGGTGCCCAGCGCGGTCCACTTGCTCTCCAGCTGGTTCCCGAACTCCACCGCCGTCTTCTCGCAACCGATCAGCTTGGTTTCCGCCATCCTCATCCTCCCCTCCAGGTTCATCAGCTGGGCGGCCTGCGTGTCCACCTTCCTGTCCACGGCCTGGATCTCGGTGACCAACGTCAGGGAGATCTCGGCGGCCGGTAGCTCGGCCTCCCCGGCGGGCTCCTGCTCGGGGGCGGCCAGGGGCTGCTCCAGGGCCAGCTCCTGGGATTCCATGTCCCACTCCAGGTCCTGCGTGGGCACAGACACGGCCGTGGGCTCCACTGACCGAGACAGGCGGCGGCTCCGCCGGGGACCAGCCCGGGCCCGCACCGGCGCCGACAGCCCTCGGGCCCAGTCGCCGCCGGGAGACGAAGCCAGGCCGGGGGGCGGCGGCCCGCGGCGGAGGGAAGGAGCGCGGGGGGAGGGGGGGGGGGGGAAGGGAAGGACGGGGCGGCGGCGGCAGCGCTTACCTGAGCGGGGGCCCAGTCGGCCATGGCCCTGCGGGGCGCGGCGGGCGGCGGCGGGGGCGGCGGCGGCGGCGGCGGAGCGGAGCGGAGCGGAGCGGGCGGCGGCGGCGGCGCGGGCCCGGCGCCTCCTCAGCAGCGGCGGGGCAGAGCGGCCATGCCGAGAGCGCGGCGCACGCTGGGAGCGGCGGCGGCGGCGGCGGCGCCTGGCGGCGGGGCGGACCAGGCGCGGCGCTAAGGAGGCGGGAAGGACCGAGCGCCGCATCGCCGGCCCGCGCGCTGATTGGGCGGTGGCGCGGCCAATCCGCGCGGCGCCCGCTGGCGGCGGGACCAATAGCTGGGGAAGAGCGGAGCGGGGGGGGGGGCGGGGCGGGGCGTGCCGGTAACGCGCGCTCCCGTCGGCGGTAGCGGGACCGCGCGGGGCGGCGGCGGCGACGGCGGCGGGGACGGGGCTGCACCGGGCCCGACCGGGCGGGAGGGGACGGGGCCCGGCCCAGGTACGGCACCGGCACCGGCATATCGGCCCCGAGGCCCCACCGGGGCTCGGCGGCGCCGAGGCCCCCTCCCTCCACAAGCGGCACCGGCGACGCGCCGTCCCCCTGCCCGCGCCGCGGGGTCGGGGCCGGCCGGCCGTGCGCCGTCATCCCGATCGCTCAACCCACCGGCCTCCCTCCCGCAGGTGAGGCCTCGCCGGGAGCAGCCGCTGCCACCGCTACTGCTTCTCCCCGAGGACCGGGCCGGTGCCGGTGCCATGAAGGAGGACCGGGAGCGCCCCGTCGCCCTGGGTGAGGCACGCGGGTCCTTCCCGACACCAGCCTTGGCGCCGCCCGTCGCAGCCTGGCCGTGAGCGAGGCCGGTGGCACGGCGGTGGTGGCGGTGGCATGGCGGGGGGCGGGAGCAGGAGGCTGCGGGGCAGCGCCGGGGTCACGGCAGGACCGCGCCGGCCGCCGGTGCCCGTCACCGCGGTGGAGCTGTGTCGGGGGGACTCCAAGGCGGGCCCGTTGTGACCGGCTGCCCTGGTGCCTTGTGGCAGCGTCACCGGCGGCATCACCGGCCGTCCCTTGTCTTGTCTCCGTGACAGGTTACACCGTCACCAAACCCGACATCCTGGCCGAGGTGGAGCGAGGGGACGAGGCGGCGGCGGGGCACTACGGGGAGCACCGGAGCCCCCGGGCACACGCAGCGCCCGCCGGACCCTCCCAGGGTGAGTGGGACACGGGGGCCGGGTGGGACCGGGGACAGGGCTTGGGTGATGGACCGAATCCTGCCGAACCGGAGGGCGTGGTGCTGCGGGATTCCCGTGAGGGCGTCGCTCCCCAACCCGTTCCTGTCTCCGCAGGGGACTGGCTGGGGAAGGAGGTGAAGAGCGAGGAGGGGGTGTCCCCGCCGCCCGGTTCCCCCCTGTCCCACCGTGCCGGCCCCGGTGACTTCCCAATCCCGCTGCGGGAACGGGGCTGCAGCTACTGCGGCTTCCCCGAGCTGGAGCTAAATCCCTGTGCCGGTAACGGGGGGTTCGGCGCTCTGCCCCCCACCTTCGACAGCCGCCACTGCCGGCCGGGGGAGTCGCCGCTCGAGTGCGGCGACTGTGGCCGAGGCTTCGGGCAAAAGCCGGACCTGGTGCGGCACCGGCTGACGCACGGCGGGGACCGTGCCTATGCCTGCGGCCGCTGCGGGAGAGGCCTCGCCGAACCGGCGGGGCTGGGCACCGCAGGCAGCCCCTGCCGCCCGGCCCCCTGCGCCGGCCGCTCGCCAGGGACGACAGAGGGGGGAACGGCAGCCCCCCGAAAGGAGCGGAAGGAGCTGTCGCTGACGGAGAAGGTGCGGGTGCTGGAGATGCTGGAGGGCCCCAAGGTGTCTCAGAGCGAGCTGGCCAAGCGCTTCGGGGTGTCGCAGCCCCAGATCTGCCGCATCATCAAGAACAAGGAGCGGATCCTGAGCGAGTGGCACCGCCACGGCGACCCCGAGCGCAAGCGCAAGCGGGAGGGGAAGGACGCGGCGCTCGAGGCCGCCCTGCTGCGCTGGGTGGGGGGCGCCCGCCCCGCCGACCTGCCCGCCAGCGGCCCGCTCCTCCAGCTCAAGGCCAAACACCTCGCCGAGGCGCTGGGCCGGCCCGACCCGGAGCCCAGCGGCGGCTGGCTGGCTCGCTTCGAGGCGCGCCGCGGCTTCGCCTTCAAGAAGCCGCCGGCGGAGAAGGGGGACGCGGAGCAGCCCACGGCCGAGCACTGGGCCGGCGTGGTGCTGCCCGGCCTCCTCCGCAGCTACGCGCCCTCCGAGATCTACGCCTGCGGGGAGACGGGGATCCTCCTCCCAGCCGGCTCCCCCGGCAAGGGCGAGAGCGCCGGCGACCGGCTGACGCTCCTGCTCTGCGCCAACGCCGACGGCTCGGAGAAGGCCCCGCTGCGGGCGGTGGGGGAGAGCCCCCAGCCCCGCTGCCTGCGGGGCGTCAACCTGGGGCAGATGCCGTGGAGCTACCGCACCGGCAGCCTGGCCGGCATGACGGCCCCCCTCTTCGCCGAGTGGCTGCGGGAGTTCAACGAGGGGATGCGGCGGCAGGGGAAGAGCGTCCTCCTCCTCCTCACCAAGCACGAGGCGCACCCCTACCTCCAGCTTTCCAACGTCAGGATGGTTTTCTTCCCACCGGCCACCGCCCTGGCCCAGCCCCTGGACCGCGGCATCACCAGCGACCTCAAGGGCCACTACCGGCGCCGGTTGCTGAGGTGGCCGCCGGTGGAGCGCGGCGCGGGGCAGCCGACCCTCCTGGATGCCTTGCACATGCTGGTGCAAGCCTGGGGCGACGTGCACCCGGGGCTCATCGCCAGCTGCTTCCGTGCCGCCGGCTTCAGCCCCGACGCCGAGGCCCCGGGACCCGGCCGGCTCGGCCAGGAGCAGCTGGAACGCCGCGCGCTGACGGACGAGGAGCTGGAGCGTGACGGGGAGCCGGCGGACGGCGACGAGGGGACGGCGGAGGGCGAGGACGCAGGAGAGGCGGCAGCGGTGCGGCCCTGCCCGTCGGAGCGGGAGGTCTGGGGGAGCCTGGCCACGCTGCGGCGGTACCTGGAGTGCCGGGCCACCTCGCCGGACCTCTTCCAGGCCTTCTACGAGCTGGAGGATGCGGTGCACTTGGTGTCGGCCGGCGCCGGGCGAAGCCTCCCTGGGGACGCCCCTGCCAAGCAGTGAGCGGGGTGGCCGGCACGTGCCCGGACCCGCTTGTGCTCGTGATGGGGACCGGCGCTCGTCGGGGTCGTCACCGGACTGGCCCGGCTGCCATCGCCCATGGCAGTGCCAGCTGAGTCGTGCTGTGGGGTTTGCTGTGGGTCTGTGTGGCCCCCTGGCTCGGGGGGCAAAAGGGGTGCCCGGTGGGGAGCACCGTGCACGGGGGTTGCGGAGCTGCCGCACCCTGGCTGTCGCCCATCGGGGCAGTGCCGGGGGCTGGCGGTGGCAGCGCCGGGGACACGAACCTGCTGCCGAAACCTTGTCCCGTGGGTGGCTTCTGCAGCCCGTGGGAGCCATCGTGGAGCTGCCCCCAGCGGGGGATTTGCCCTGAGTGGGGTGGTTGTGTTTGCTGGGGGGGAGCGTGGGGTGGCGCTGGGCTGTCCCCATGCCAGGGGTGTCCCCGTGCTGGGGGCAGCGACTCCTTCCCGCCGGGGTTTGGGGGGGACCGGGTGCCACCGTCTGCTGTCACCGCGTGGCGCCCAGAGGTTTGCAACAGGCATTAAAAAGGCAGAATTGAGCCAAGTGCCGTGCGGGTGGTGGTTGTAATGTTTTAACGTCGCGTCCAGCCGTGCCGTGAGCCGGGTAGATCCCCCCGCGCTCCCCCAGGGCTGCCAGGAGCAGCGGGGCCACCCCAAACCTCCCCTTCCCCTCCCTCGCCCTGGCCTGGGGATGCCACGGCCACTCCTGGGCCACTGCAGCACCCCAACCTGTGCCATCCCCGCCTGGGGGCCAGGGCCACGGGCCACGCCAGCCCCGGTGTCCCACACGGTGCGGATGGCAACCGTGGGCACCCCAGGGGTCCCCTGCACAGCCCCCCACGCCGCTGTACACTGGACTGTGCACCCTACCAGGCACCCACGGTGCACCCTGACCCTGGCACCAGGGTCCCCGAGGTGGGACGAGGCAGGGGGACGACCCTCCGTGAGTGCGTGGAGAACCACGGGCAGCTGGAGACCACCGTGCCGGGCAGGGACAGGGACAGGCGTGTCCCCACAGCACCTTGGCACCCAGGGGTGCTCTCACCCAGCCCTTGCAGCCGGCCCCGTGGAGAGGACCCTGGCCGGGACCCAGGGGAAGGGTGAGCTGCGGTGCCCGGGGCGGGGGCACGGGGGGATTTGGGCAGGAGGTGCCTGTTGGGACACACCTGGGCAGGACACGCACCCCTTAGGTGCTCGACAGGGTGTCCAGGGTGGGGGACCCGTCGGGGTGCCAGGTGAGGGGCACCCAGGTGCTTGGGGGGGGGGGGGGAAGGGGGGCAGGGGTGCAAGGGGCCCCCGTTGGATGGGACAGGGTGCACCCAGGGCTCCGTTGGGGTGCTCAGTAAGTTGGCCTGGGGGTTGCCTGTGGGGGTGCACAGGATGGAGTGCACGGGGTGCCCGTTGGGGTGCCCAGGGTGCAAGGGGCACCCTTAGGGGTGCACAGGGAAGGGTGCACCCAGCGGTGCCCATCGGCATGCATGGGGTGCACAGGGGTACAACAGCCCCCCCACCCCGGGGGTGCAGGGGACGGGATGCACTGGAAAGCGCCCACCGAGGGTGCACAGTCACGGGGGTGCAGGTGGGAGCGAGGGGGTGCAGCCTGCAGCGGGGGGCAGCCCTCAGGCACACAGAGTCACCCAGGGGGGGCAGGGGCAGTGAGTACCACAGGTTGGGGCCTTGGGGTGCAAAGGAAAAGGGGTGCACAGTTACTGGGGCGCCTGTGTCACCCGGAGGGGTGGAGGGACGGGGCACACCGGAAAGTGCCCATCATGGATGCACAAGTATGGGGGTGCAGGGACAGCGTGTACCTGTGGGGTGGGGGCATCGGGGTGCACCACACATAGGGGTGCAAGGGCCGCGTGGGGGATGGGGTACACCGGGAAGTGCCCACCGGGGATGGGCAACCTCTGGGGTGCACGGGGCTCCCTCGGGGGTGCAAGGGGCAGTGTGGGGGCATCGGGGTGCAAAGGAAGGAGGAGGGGGGCGAGGGGCACCCAGGGAAGTGCCCGCCGGGAACATACGATCTTGTGGGTGCAAGCGGCTCCCCAAGGGAATGCAGGGATGGGGTGCTGCCTGTGGGGGTGCACGATCACGGGGGGTGCACGGGACTCCCCGGGGGCACAAGGGGCAGTGTGGGGGCATCGGGGTGCAAAGGAAAGGGGTGCGAGGGACACCCAGGGAAGTGCCCGCCGGGATGCACACCCACGGGGGTGCACGCAGCTCCCCGGGGGGGGGGGGGGTGCGGGGACGGGGTGCTGCCCACGGGGCTCCCCCGGGTGTGCAAGGGGCGGTGTCGAGGTATCGGGGTGCATAGGAAAGGGGGTGCGAGGGGCACCCGGGAAAGTGCCCGCCGGGAGCATACGATCATGTGGGTGCACGCAGCTCCCCGGGGGGGGGGGTGTGGGGTGTGCGGGGGGACGGGGTGCTGCCCCCGGGGACCGTCGGAGGGGGACCCCCACGCCGCGGTGCGCAGAGGAAGGGGGAAGCCACACCGGGGAGCACAGCCAGGAGGGGGGCACGCAGCGCCTCGGGAGGGGGGGGTGCAGGGACGCGGGGTGCATGGGCGGTGGGGGGGGGGGGGGGGGGGGGCGGGAATGGGAGGGGCGCTGCTTCCCCTTTGGCGCCCGCCCGCCTTCGCGCGGCGGCGGGGCGCGCCGCCAGGGGGAGCCGGCGGGGCGCGCCGGCGCGCCGCCACGCGCGCGGGCGCGCGCGCAGGGGGGCCCCCAAGCTTCCCGGGCCCGCGCCGCGCCGCTTCGGTAGGCGGAGGAAATGAAGGCGAGTTCCGCCGAGGCGGGAGGCCATTACCCGCCACCGCCGCCGGATCTGAACAAACACCCCCCCCCCCCCCCCTCCTCCCCTTTCCCCCCTTTCCCCCCTTCCCTCCCCTTTTTTCCTCCCCCTTCTTCTTTCGGCACCGGCCCCTCCGCCGCTGACCCTCCCCCTTCGCCCTTATTCCCCCCCCCTTCCCCCCCCCTTCCCCCCCTCCCCCCCCCCCCCCCCCCCCCCCCCCCCCTCTTCCCGGTCCCCTCGCACGCCCGTCCCGGCACAGGTAGGCGCCGCCGCCCTGCACCGGGGGGTGTTGAGGGAGGTGAGGGGGGAGGCCTGCTGGCGGGCCGGTGCCTGCCCCCGGCCAGCCCCCCCCCACCCCAGCCCCCCCCTTCGGGGGGGCTGGGGTGGGGGGGGGGCTGGCCGGGGGCAGGCACCGGCCCCGGCCCCTTTGTCCCCGGTGCCCGGCGGAAGCGCGAACAAAAGCTTCTCGCTGAAGCCCCGGGTAACCGGTTGCCCCCCCGCCCCCCGCCAGCAGCACGGGGCACCGTCGCTTCAGGGGTCGGGGGTGGTGGTGGGAGAGGCCGTTGGACCGGGGGAAGGGAGGCCGAGGCGTTAGGATGGTGGCCGGTGAGGCCTGGAGATGCTGGGGGTAAGGGGGATGGCGTGGGGGGGGGGGGGGTTGGGGGGCTAACCGGGGTGGGTATTTTGGGATGAGCCGTGGTCAAGGGGCTCGCTGCGGCCAGCGGCGCGGCCGGGGGCTTTGCCGGGGTCCCAAAGCCCCTCAGTTGGGAGCTTTTGAGGTGTTTCGCCATGGCCAAGGCCTTCGCCGTGGCCCTGAAGCGCTTGCTGTGGCCTTGGGGCTTTGCTGTGGCCACGAGGCCCTCAGGTTGTTTGCCGTGGCCGAGGCTTTCGCCGTAGCCCTGGTCTTTGCCACGGCGCCGAGAGCCTCGTTGGGAGCTTGAGGTGTTCGCCGTGGGTTTCGCCGTTGGCCCCAAGGCCCTCGGTGGGAGCTTGAGGTGTTTCACCATGGCCAAGGCCTTCCCTAACGTCTTTGGCGTGGCCTTGAGGTGCTCGCCGTGGCCAAGGCTTTCGCCGTGACCCCAGGGTCCTCACCAGGAACCCGAGGTGCTCAGTGGGGGTCTTGAAGTCCTCACCATGGCCAAGACCCTTGGCAAGGCCTGTGTCTTGGCCGAGGTCTTCGCCGTGGCCTTGAGAAGCTCGCCGTGGCCAAGGCCCTTGGCGTGGCCCCTAGTCCTCTGGCCAAGGTCTGTGCCACAGCCCCCAGGCCCTTACTGGCAACCTGAAGTGCTCAGCATGGCCAAGGCCTTTGCCGTGGCCCCGAGGCGTCATGCTTTCACCGTGACCACGGACCTGAGGTGCTCGCCATCACCACGGTCCTCGCTGTGGACCTGAGGTGCTGACCTCGGCCAAGGCCCCCGCTGTGGTGCTCGCTGTAGCCCGGAGGCGATGGCCGTGGCCCCGAAGCTCTTGCCGTGGCTCCTGCCGTGGCCCTGGGGCGCTTGCCAAGGCCGTGTCCTGGCGGCGCTCCCCCGGCGCCCTCGGCCTGGCCCCGAGGTGCTCCTCAGCACCCTCTGCGTGGCCCCGAAGCACGTGCCGCGGCCGAGGCGCTCGCCGTGGCCTCCGTCGCGGTCCAACGCGCGCACCGCGACCACGACCCTCTCCGCGGCCCCCGTGGTAGCTGGCTGGGGGGCCCCCGGGCGCCTCTGGTTGGAGAGGGCCGGGGGCCCTCGCCGTCACCCCGCGCTGCCGCCACCCACCGCTGCCCTTTCCTTTTCTCCCCTCCCAGGTGCTCTCGAGCCGGGGCGAGGGGATGAGGTGCCCCCCTGCCGCGTGGTGTGCCGAAGCGGCCCTTTAGATCCTCCCCGGCCCAAGCCTCCCCTGCCATGGATGCCTCGGGGGCTCTTGCTTCGGCTCCCTCCTCCGCGGCTCCCTCGGGCTCCCGCAGCCCATGTTCCCCCCAGGAGCTGACAGAGAGGAGTGGGGACCGAGGTTCAATTGTGCCCCTTCCACCTCTGCCGCAGCCTCGCAGGCGATGCCAGCGTCTGGCCGGAAGAGGAAGGCCAACTTCTCCAATGACGAGACTGAGGACGCTGGTCTGGAATGTGGTCCGGCATTTCAGCGCCCTGTATGGGTCTGAAGCCCTGCGGGCTCACCCCGTGCGGCGGAAGCAGCTCTGGACCCAAATCCAAAGCCGCGTCAACTTCCTGGGCTACACCGAGCGCTCCATCGACGACCTCAAGCACAAGTGGCGCGACCTGCGGCTGGACGTCAAGAAAAAGATCACCTCCAAGAAGCACCTGCCCATGAACCGCGCCGGCGGGCCGCTCCACAAGCCGCGCCTCACGCCCCTGGAGAAGATGGTGGCTTCCACCTTCTTGCAAGCCAGCCACGACTCGGAGCCCGAAATCATCTTGGACCCAGGTTCTCTGGGCAGAGGAGGGTTGGAGGGGCAGAGTCCCGTGCTGCGTCCCCACCTCCGCTCTCTCCGAGTGAGGTCCCCAGGCCGCGGTCCCGGCCGAGCTCCGGGCTCTGCCCAGCGTTTGCGCGTCCTGGCGCGGCGTGGAGCGTGGAAGGAGGCTCGCGGGTTTTGCTGTCGTGTGCGGGTCGTGTCGGGATCGCAGCGTCCGGCAGGGCCGTGGGCCTGAGCAGCAAAGCACCAGGGCTGGAAACTGCGTGCGCCGGAGTTAAAAATCCGCCGTGGAAGTGCCCTGCAGTTAGCAGCAACACCGCAGACTTTGTGGGAGCGGGGCTTCTTTGTGGGTTTTTGAAATTTCTTTTAATTTGATACAGTGCCCGGCCTTGCTGGGCGCCGTCTGAAGGCAGCTGGTGAAAGGCAGGGCGGGATTTGATCGCCCCCGTTCCTTTCGGGGCCAGTGGCCCCCGTGGCTTAGCTGAGGTGGGAGGGAGCGGCAGCAGCTGCTTCGGCGCCAAGTCGCACCGTCCTCCCGCCGCGCCTCGCAGCCGGGTGCTGTGCGTGGCCGGGGGCAGCCGGTGGGTCCCTGGGCGGGCCGTGCCTTCCCGAGGGGGCTGTGCCCTGGGCCCCCGCCGTTGCCTGCGGAGCAAACCCGTGCCTCGGCAGAGCCCTCTCGCCGGTCCCGCTCTCGCCTGACGCCTGTGCGGCTCAAATGCCCGAGAGATGCTCGAGGGGAAGATGTTGGTGAAAGACCCGACATGGCTCTTGCAGTAGAGCTGAGCTGGGGCCCGTGGCTACACCCCGGCTGGGCTTCGGTACTGGCCAGGAGGCAAACACCCGCCCTGCCCCTTCGTTCCCGCAGCGGGGATGTGTCCGGCTTCTTCGTGTCCCCAGAGGACACCGGGGTTGGTTGTTCCTGCTCTCTGGTTTTGGCTTGGCCCGTCAGGGTTCAGCGGGGCCGGCCGGGCGGCGTGGGTCTCGTCTCACTCGGGTCAGGCTCGGGCTGTCTCCGAACCAGACGCCCGTCGTGCTGCAGAGCAGAAGGTCTCGGGCTGAAGGAAGAAATCCTGCGGGACGCGTAGGGGACGCCAACCCCCTCGGGGCCGGGCGAGCTCGGGACAGTCTTGGGGGAGGGGACGGCGAGCGATCGGGCCGGCCGGCCTCGCAGGAGGGGCATCCGCGCCTCGGTGCGACCGTGTCCCCCGCGCGGCGTCGCTCCCCTGCGGATTCCCGTGGGACCCTTCTCCCAGGGAGCCCCTGCGGCCGGTGCCGCAGCGGCTGAGGCTGGCTTCTCTCTGTCCCGCAGATCTGTTCTTCCCCGGCGCGACCAAGCAGCCCTTCATGCACCTGCAGCCCAGCGTCAGCCACCCCAGCATCTACATCGACACCAACGGGCAGCCCTCGTCCTTGCCGGACGTGGAGGGCTCCGCCGTGCCCCGGCTGGCGGTGCAGAGCCCCGACCCCTCCGTCATCTGCGAGTACAGCCGAGGGGAAGGACAGAGCAGTTCGGGTGAGGCTGCGGGACAGGCTCCTGCGGGGCTTGCGGCGGTGCGCGGGGTCTGGCTGGGCATCCGCCGGGAGCGTGGCGGCCGGTAAAAGGTTGCGGGGGTGGTTTGCACCGAAAGCTGGGTCCCGGCGTGGCGTCGTGGGGGCTGATGGGGGTGGCACTGCGGGAGACGCCCCGATGGGAGACGTTTCCCTGCGCCTGCCCAGCCCCTGCGGTTGTCCTCCCGGTCTGCGAGTCCCCAGGGGCTGCGGGTGCGTAAGGGGGGACCCGGGGCGCCGTTTCGTAGCCGTCGAGGGTTGTTCGGTGGCAGGAGAAGGCGGCAAATCCGAGGGAAGGCAAAGGCCGTGGCCGTCCCTGCCTCACACGGGGACCTAGGGAACCGGCTGCGGGGGGCTGGGGGGGCGTGCGAGGCAGGCAGGGGCGAGGGCTGCGCAGACGGGGCGCGCTGGGCTGCTGCCCCCCCTCGGGGGTGTCCGTGAGGGAGTTGTCTGTGTGTCGGGGAGGGGCAGGGGGCCAGGTCGGCGGCTGGGGCTCACTGACGGGCTTCTCTTCTCTTCCAGCCGAGTCGGGACCGGAGCTGCGGACGCCAGACGTGTCAGCCATTTCCCCGTCCTTGCGAAACGAGTCCCTCGTCTCCTACGCCTCCATGTCGGAGGAGGAGGAACGGGAAGGCCGGGAGGTGGAGAGGGGCCACGGCGGGGCCGTGGGGGTGCAGCCCGGGCCCGAGGCCCCCATGTCCGCGGAAGAAGACATGAAACTGTCCCGCCAGGCGATGCTGATCCGCCGGTGCAGCTCCCAGGGCTCCGTCACCTCCCTGCCCGAGGACCCTCTCAACCCCGTGGACGCTCACTCGGACTGGGGCCACGAAGGGGTCTCCGACCTGCCCGCCCTGGGCCGCGGGCTCGACTCCTCGCACCCCGAGGAGCACGCGGGGGGCCCGGGCCCGGAGATGGGCGCTTTGCCCAGGGTACTGATGGGGCCCACCTGGGAGAAGCCGACGGCGGAGGAGGAGCCCCCGGCCCGCTCCCCGCTGCACGGCGCCCTGACCGAGGAGTCGCTGCCCTCCTCCGCCTCCCCCCCGGGGGACGCCCCCCGCCGCCCCCGGCCCGCCCCGCGGCCTGGGCTGCTCCCGCCTGCGGGAGGACCGCCGGGAGAGCTGGAGGACTAACATCCATCATCTGCTGGACCTGGAGGAGCAGTGGGACCAGCTGTACCACCAGGAGCTGGCCATGTGGCAAGAAGAACGGGCCACCCAGCGCGAGGAGAGGGCCCGCGACCGCGAGCTCCAGTTTCGGCTGCTGGGCGTCCTGACGGACATCCGCGACGAGCTGCGCTACCTGCGGCAGGAGAGGGCCAGCGCCCGGCAGAGCCAGGCGCCGCCGGCCGAGCCCCGGCCGGACCCCAGCCCGCTCCTCGAGCAGCCCAAAGCCGAGCCCAGTTTCCCCGAGCCGCAAGCCGGGACCACCAGCTGGGGAGAGACCGCCGTGCCCAGCCGAAGCCCCTTCGGCAACCGGGGCCGGGGCCGGCGTCGCGGCCGGCCCGCGCGGCTCTGCCTCCAGACACAGACGGCTCTTCCTCGCCAACAGCTAGGGACGGGGGGGGACGCTGTCCCGCCAAGGACGTGGTGTGCCCGCGGCCCTCCCGGCGCTCCGGCCGCGCGGCGGGCGCCCGGCCGTGGGCAGAGGGGCGTGCGCGTGGGGGGTCGGTGTGCGTGGGGGTGCGCGGGAGCTGCCCGCGTCGCGGGGGTCGCGGAGGGGGGGGGGGGGTGGTGTGTGTGCGGCGAGGTTGGCCGCCGGCACGCCCGGGCCCCCCTGCGAGCGCGGGGAAGGTACCCAGGGGGGGCGCGGGGGCGGCCGGGGCCGGGCACACCCGCCCGTGCAGGAGGGAGGCGTCGATACACACGCGCGTGTAAGGCGTGCGAGCGGCCGGCCTGTGCCTCTGCCTGCGCGGGCAGCCCCGGGCAGGGCCGGCGAGCGTGGCCGGGGGCGAGCGAGCGGGGAAGGCGTGCGCGGGCGTCGAGTAGGATTACTACCTTCGGGGGGGGGGGTGGGGAGTTAGGAACACTTAGTCGCTGATGTGCGAACATTTTATGCAAATCATTTAATGACCTAATTTGCATATAACCATAAACTTCTGTTTAAAAAAAATCCCCCAAAAAAACCAACAAAAAAAAAAAACCCACAACAACCCAAACCCCAGGAAAGCCGTCTCTGTGTGTGAACTCAGTGCTGGATTCCCCAGACCTCCCGCTCCTTTCGCCTCCCCGGGAGTTATCCCGCGCCGCCGGACGAAGCCGCGCTCCCCTCTCTCGGCCCAGGAGCGGTGCCGTGCCGTGCCGTGCCGTGCCGATCCCGCCGCGGCGCTTGCCAACGCTGCTCGGCTGCTGTGTCATGCTGCTCGTTCGTCGCCTGCCCCGCTGTTCCTGCTCAAATCCCCGGTGCTGCCGGCACGCCGCTGCCGCCGCGCTGGCCTGCTCTGCTCCTGGGCTGTGCCGAGCGGGCCGGGGGCGAGCGGCAGCCTGCCAGGGCGCGGGGCTGCCCACCCCGGGGCGGGGGTTTAGCCCCTCATTTTGGGGGAGCCCAGCACCCCAGGATCAGGGCCATGGGAGGACAGGAGCTCCCCAAGCAGCTCCAGCCTCATACACTCCACGTCCTCCTCTAAAAAGCCCACCCTGGGGTGGTGCCCCCCCCCCCCCGCCTCTGCCACCACCTCCCTCGACCGCGGCCGCGTCCCTGCTCGGTGGCAGCTCCTTCGCCACCCGGGTGGGACAGGGGAGGTGGGTGCAGCCGCCCGGCGAGGGGGTCAGCACAGCCAGCGCTTCTTGGGCCACCGGCTCTGGTGTTGGGGGGGGTGACCATCACCCTCGGGAGGGTGGTGGGGGACAGTGACAAACCAGCTCGGGGTGCCCGAGGGAAGGGGGCACGGCTTTCCATGGCTGGGGTTCGACCCCAGTCAAGGGTAGGAGGGTCCTGGGAGCTCTTTGGTGATGGGCAGGAGCCAGAGATGGGGCGGGGGGGGTCGGCTGGTGAAAATGAAGGCAGGGTGGGTGGGAGCGCTGCTGCGAGCAGGGCCTTGCCCTCTGGTTGTGTTGGTCGCGTTAATTGGGGAAATAATTTGCAGAGGGGTGGGGAGGGGGGTGCAAGGAGTTGGGCGCTGGGTCTGTGCCCCGGGGAGGGCTTGGCCACATCCTGCTGCCCACGAGTTTTGGGGGGGGAAATAAAAAACAAACAAAAAAAAAAAGAGGGCAAATGAGGTGTGTTGGGACTTGGCGTGGCCAGAAAGGGTTTGATGGGGAGTCGGGGGGGGGGGGGGGGGGTGTGGGGGGGGGTGTGTCCTGTGGGTCAGGGGCTGCAGCTGCCCAGGGAGACCCAGGACCTGCACCACCCTGGGGAGCGTGGCCACTTCCCGGCGGCCCTTGCACACCCACAGCTGGTGTGCTCACACGCGTGTGCATGCACACACATCCCCCCCCCCCACCCCCCCCCCCCCCCCCCATCATGGAAACCGTGCAAGGTTTCACCATGGGTGCAGCCACTCCCCTCTGGCGGGGGGGGGGGGGGGTGGTCTCTGCGCAGCCCCTCTGGCACAAGGCCACCACAAACGGTGACACCAGGACCACCAGTAGCCCCCACACCCCTCGGCTCCGTGGTGCTGCCCTTCCTGTGCCACGATTCCTGCGCCCCCCACCCCCCCCCACCCCCCCCGTCTCCATCCCGGCCGCTGCCTCCCCGGGGTGCAGCACCACGGGGACGGGCAGGACCCGGGGGCGACGGGGGGACCCCGCGGGGCCGGAGCCGAAGGCGCTGCAGCCCAGCACGACTTTATTCCGTAGCGCATCGTCCGTACAAAACTACACCCCAAGCGCTGTACAGAGCGGGACGGCGCGGGGCAGGGGTGGGGGGGGCAGTAAAAATAAGCAGCGGGGGGCCGGGGAGCAGAGCAGCAGGCGGGGGCGGGGGGGTGGTGGCAGCTGTGGCGAGGGGGGAGACACACAGCGGGGGGGGGGGGGGGGGCTGCTCCCCATCCCGTGCAGCAAGATTGTCTGGTGGTGGGGAGCAGTGGGGGCTGCAGAGCGTCCGTCCGTGGCGGGGGCCAGCCCCAGGTGGGGGGGGGGGGACACACACCTGTGGGTGCACAGTCACACCCCCCCCCCCCCCCTTGGGCCTCCCCACGTGCCCCCCACCCCGTCCAGGCACCTGTATTTGGTAGGAAGCTGCGTGGCCGGTGCCTGCCCCCGTCCCGGGGTGGGGGGGTGTTAGTCCGCAGTGGGGCGACCCCCCTCCCCCCCCCCTAGTCCCCGGGGGGCATGATGCCGGGGGGGGGCAGCGCAGGGGGTCCCGCCTCGGCCCCGTGGACCCGTTGGTGATCCTTGAGGGATTCCTTGTAGCGGAAGCTGCGGCCGCAGGCCAGGCACTGGTAGGGCCGCTCGCCGGTGTGGATGCGCTGGTGCTTGAGCAGGTTCTGCTTGCGGATGAAGCTCTTGCCGCAGGCGGCGCAGGCGAAGGGCCGCTCGCCCGTGTGCAGCCGCTGGTGGTTCTGCAGGTGCTCCTTGCGGCTGTAGCACTTGCCGCACTCGGTGCACTTGTAGGGCCGCTCGCCGCGGTGGATCATCTGGTGCCGCACCAGCCCCGAGTGGCAGTTGAAGCTCTTGCCGCACTCGGCGCAAGGGTAGGGGCGCTCGGCCGCGTGGCTCCGCTGGTGGATCCGCAGGCTCTTCTTCCCGCTGAAGCTCTTCCCGCACTCGGCGCAGCCATGCGGCCGCTCCTCGGTGGGACCCGGCGTCACCGTGGGGACCCCCTGCGCCTCCGGCCCCGGCCCTGGCTCCGAGCCTGGAGCTTTGCCCAGTCTGTGCTGCGCGGGCAGAGCCGCCGCCGCCGCCGCCTGTCCCTCGGGGTTCACAAAGCCCGCGCCGGGGAAGAGCAGCTCCCCGGAGCCACCCGGCAAGCCCACCTCCTCGGGGGGCTCGGCGTGGGGGCACTGCTCCTCCGTCTTCACCAGCAGCCCCTCGCCGGCTGCAGGGGAGGGAAAGGCTCTGGTCAGCGCCGCCTCCCCGAGCCACAGCCCAGCCTGGGTGGGCGCTCCCCAAACCCCAGCCCCATCCCGGCCCCATGGGGCCAGGCTCAGATTTGCTCACCAGGACCGGGACCCGGCAGCATCTCCCTCTCCGGCAGCTCCCAGGGCTCGCGGACGCAGGGCTCTTCCTCTTGCTTGATCCACGACAAGAAGTCGTGTGCCGTGATCAGGGCGTCCGCCCCTGCAGGGAAGGACGGGGACGGGGATTCAGCCAAGCGGGGGGGGGGGGGGCCCTAATCCTGCACCCCAAAAGGCAGTGGCCGCTGCCGGCGTCGGGCAGCCGGCGGGCGCGTGGCACAGCTCACCTGCGCAGGGGTCCGCCGGCATCGCCCGCTCCTCCGCGAACTGCTGCTCCCCCACGAAGGCCACCTCCTGCTTGATCCGGGACAGGATGTCGGAGGTGGAGATCAGCGACTCTGTTCACAAGGAGAGACTTGGCCGGCGCCAGGATGCGGCCGCCCGGTGCGACCCACGGCCCACGGCGCCTCGGGGTGTGGGACCCCCAGGCTCCGGCCGCGCGGGACGTCCCCGTCCTACAGCAGTTATGGGGCATCAAACACCCCCCGGGGCAGCCCATGGGGATGGACAGGTGACTGTGGCACAGCTAATGGGGGCGGGTGACTGTGTCACAGCCCAGGGGCTCTGACACGACCTGGTGGCGGTGGGGGACGCATGGATCTCCCAGCGATGGATGCCCAAGACCCCCGGCACATCAGTCATGAGGGATTTTCCAGGGTCACTCGTGGTGGCCGCTGGTCACATGGCGGGGGCAGAGCCTGCCTCCATCTTCAAAACCGGGCCCTGGGGGGCCGGGAAGGAGGTGGGGGTGTCCCCAGGGTGACGGGGGAAGCACGAGGTGGGAGGCAGCGTGGGCAGGGGAGACCCGGCGCTGCCCGGGTTCCCGACTGGTGCCTCACCCGCGCAGGCGTCCGGCGGCAGCTCCCTCTGCTCCAGCTCCCTCTGCTCGGGGACGCAGGGTCCCTCCCCGCGCTCGCCACGGGGCTGCGCCTCGCTTCGGGACAGGGCACCGTCTGTGCGGGGAGACAGCGTGGCTGGCACCGGCGGCGGGGCTGCACCCGCCCGACCCTCCCCCTCACTGAGAGGTGGGGGGGAAGCCAGGCCCTGGCTTCTCTCCTGGTGGAGAACCTGCCTAAATTCGGCAGGACCTCCGTGCCGGAGGCCCGTGTAGCACAGACGCTCTGGCCATCGCTTCTGGGGGACGAGGACCTGCTCCAGCACCCCGGCACTGGGCAGCACGGGCTGCCCCGCACGGCAGCACCATCATGGCGCGGCACAGCCCATTGTCCCGTCCCCACGCACATGGCACGAGCTGCACCGGTTCCCTCTGAAACAGGAGGCCCCGGAGCCACGGTGAGTGCCACCGCTGACCGTTTGTGAGGGACCGGGGCACCCGCGTCTGCGACCCTCTGGGGAGACGCGGCCATCACCTGCCGGGAAAGGGGCAAAAAGGGGTGTTTACCCAGGGAGATCAAAGACTCATAGTTCTCCTTCACCAGGTTATTGTACAGCTCTTTCTGCCACTCCTCCAAATTCTTCCACTCCTCCGCCGAGAAGTAGACGGCAATGTCAACAAACGTCACCGGCACCTGCAGGGACAAGCCCCCAGCGGCTCAGCGGCGCCCGCTCCCCAGGGGAGCCGAGGGTCCCCCCACCCAGCCCGCAGCCCCGCCGGGAGCCGTTACCTTGGGGACCTCGCCCCGGGGGCCGGGGGGCAGCCGTAGCACCCAGAAGTTCCTGTTCTTCAGCAGGTTCTCCACGTTCTCCAGGCGCCGCTGGAGCAGCCCGTACTCCTGGATGAGGGTGCCCAGCACGGCCCATTTGCTCTCCAGCTGGTTCCCAAACTCCATGGCCGTCTTCTCGCAGTCCAGAAGCTTCTTCTCGGCCGTGCCGGACCGACCCTCCAGGCTGAGCAGGCGGGTGGCGAGGAGGTCGATCTTCCTCTCCATCGCCTGCACCGTGGCCACCACGGTCCAGAGCGAGGCCTCGGCGGAGTGGAGCTGCGCCTCCCGCACGTGCGCCCGCTCCGGCAGCAGCGGCGGCTGCAGCGGCATCAGGTGGGAAGCCTCCACGTTCCACTCCTGCACCTGGGCCGTGGGGAGGGTGTGGGTGAGAGGGGGGCCCGCAGTCACCCCCACATCCCTGCCCTGGGTCACGCCTGGAGCTCCGGCCCTGCAGCAGGTTTTGGGGGGTTTTTGGCCACCCCCATGCCCACCGCCACCCCCAGACCCACGCTGGGGACCCCTGGGTGCGACACCCACCACCAACCACCCGCCCCCCAGCCGACAGCGCTGCCTTCACCCTGCCCGTAGGAAGGGCCCCCCCAGCCCCGGGCACCACCGGGGACCTGCCCCACGGCCGCTGCCGTGTCCGGCCGGTGCCCAGGCAGGACCCTCCGTCCCCCGGGAGCAGCCGGGGCCACGGGTCAGCCTGGGCCAGGGGTGCCCAGGGCCATCCCGGGGACACGCGGGGCCATCCCGGGTCAGAGGCGCCCGGGGCATCCCGGGGCTGGAGCCCGCACGGAGCATCCCGGGGACACGCGGACATCCCGGGGCAGCCGTGCCCGGGGCATCCTGGTGGCACCGGGGACATCCCGGGTCGGGCCCCCGCGCCCCCCCCCCCCCCCCCCCCCCCCCCGGGGGGCAGCGCGGGGTTGGAGGACGCGGGGGGTCGCCGGGGCTCCCCGGGGCGCGGGGTACCGGGGGAAGGGCGGGGGGGGAGCGGGCGCGGGTGGCCGCGTGGGCACGGCGGGGGGGTCCCGGCCGCGGCGGACGGGCCGGCCCGGGGCGGCGGCGGGGAGCGGCCGGCGGGGCGGGCGGGGCGGCTCCGCCTCCGGTGCCGGTGCCCGTGTCCCCGGGAGCGGGCCCGGTCGGCGCTTACCTGGGCGGGCGCCCACTCGGCCATGGCCCCGCGGTGCTGGGCCGGGCCCCGGCGGCTGGGGCCGGGCCGCGGCGGGGAGAGCGCGGAGCGGAGCGGGGCCGCGCTGCCGCCCGCCGCCGCGCCGGGAGCGGGGCCGGGAGCGGGAGCGGGGCCGGGGCCGCTGTCGGTGCCTGCGCGCTGCGGGCCGGGCCCCGCCGCCCCGCCGAGGAGCCAGGGGCAGCCGGGGAATTGCATCCGCCTCCTCCGGGCTTCGCGGCGGCGGGCGGGGGGGAGCGGCGACGAGCGCGGAGCAGTGCCGCCTACCGGCACCGGCAGCCCCGGCCGCCCCGCCGCCGGCACCGCCACCGGCACTGGAACCGCCACCGGCGCCGGCATCGGCACCGGCACTGGGACCGCCACTGCCACCAGCACGGGCATCAGCACCGGCACCACAACCAGCACGGGCACGGCCACCACCACCGGCACTGGAACCGCCACCGGCACCACCACCGGCACGGGCACAGCCACCGACACTGGAACCGCCACCGGCATGGGCATCGGCACCGGGACCGCCACTGCCACCGGCACGGGCATCGGCACCGGCACCACCACCGGCACGGGCACAGCCACCGACACTGGAACCGCCACTGGCACAGGCATCGGCACCGGCACTGGGACCGCCACTGCCACCAGCACTGGCACCGGCACCACCACAGCCACTGCCACCGGCACTGGAACTGCCACCGGCACGGGCATCAGCACCGGCACCGGGACCGCCACAGCCACCAGCACGGGCATCAGCACCACCACCACCACGGGCACGGCCACTGACACCAGCACTGGAATCATCACCGCCACTGGCACCAGCACCAGCATGGTCATTGGCACCAGCATGGGTATCAGCATGGACACAGGCACCGGCACCAGCACAGGCATCAGCACTAGCACCACCACCACCACCAGCAACAGCACTGGCATCACCACTGGCAGGGCACCAGCACCGGTACCAAGCTCCAGCACCTGTATCACCATCAGCATTAACACCAGTATCAGCATCAGCACTGGTATTGGCACCAGCACCAAGCCCTGGCCCTGGTATCGGCACCAGCATCAGCGCTGGTATCAGCACTGGTCCCTGCCACTGGCGCTGGCATCAGCACCAGTGTTGGCACTGGTATCAGCATTGGCACCAGCACCAGGGCCTGGCACTGGTACTTGCATTGACATTGGCACCAGCATCACCACCTGTATCACCACCGAGTCCCAGCCCTGGCACCAGCATTGGCCCCGACCCCAGCTCCAGCACCAGCACCCAGCCCAGAGCCCCCGGGCTGCCCCGCTCAGCCGGGCACCGCACCCCCGCCAGCACCCTGGGGTCACAGCCCCGCAGGTGGCAGGTTGGGGCTGGAAAAGGGGGTGTCTTCCCCCCACCCCTTGGGCTGTGCTGCTGGGACCCCCCCTTCTCCCTCCAGCAGACACCCGGTGACACCGGAGGGCCATGGGGCGAGGGCCCGGTGCAGGGAGGGGACCACCTGGACGTCCACACCAGGACCCCCCGTCCCGGCCGTGTGGGGATGTGCTGGTTTTGGGGGCCCCCCCACACGGGCTGGGGGCTGGTGCCGATGGCAGACCAGGGAAACACGTTACAGTCCTGCCTTCACGGAAACCTCCCGGGACAAGCTCCTCTGGCACCTCGGTGCCCCGGGGTCCATACAGGTGGTCTGTGGTGGGGGGTCCCTTCCCCTCTGCCGGACATGGACCGGGACAGCCCCAACCTGCGGCCCACGGAAAGGGTTAACGGGCTGAGCAGCCGTCACGGGAGCCCGAGCAGCCATTTCGCTTCAGGACACGATGGTTCTGATGTCCCCTCCAGTGCTTTGTCCCCCTGCTGGGATGCCCGAAGCCCCCTAAAACCCCCGCGCCCCGTGCCCATGGCCCAGCACCCCGAGGGCTCCCGCAGCCGCAGCCCTCCCAGCTGATACAAAATGCGGAGCTTCCCAACCCCCTCGCTGTCTAACGCTGCTCACCGAGGTGGGAGGCTGGGAGCGGCTGGGGGAGGGTTCCCAGGTGACAACTCGGTACCACCGGGGGTTATCCAGCGGGCATCCTGCATGGCAGCGCTGGGGATGCTCCACCAGGAGCACCCCAACGGGTCAGCAGAACCCATCAGTTCATACCCACAGAAATCATCCATATTCATCAGATTTCCTGAGAAGGGCCGTCTCATGGGGATGAGCTCCCGGGATTCATCTACGTAGTCCAAGCAGGAGCAGTAAATTTAGGGATAGGGTCTTTTCACCCTCCGGTGGTCGCTCACAGTCTTCCAGTTGAACCCTCCTCCTTCAGCACCAGCCAGGGCCCCTTGTCTGATGCAACCTCTTGTACCAAGTGGTTGGGTAGATGTTCGCTGGGCGTCTCCTGAACGTCTGCCATGGGTAGACGGCTTTGTCCCCTTGATGTCTCCTCGATGGCTCCTTGATATCTGGAGCTTTGTCTCCTTGATGTCAGGCAAGATGTGATCTATTTATCAGCTCTGCTCAGCCAAGAGCTAAAACCATCCTTGTAGGGGAAGGAGAACTCAGGAGAACAAAGACACGAGCGAAACTCAACAAAAATAGGCGAGGAAAGCTTTTATGCACCACGGTGAGGCCTTAGTCAGGGACTGTCGGGGTTCAGCTCTTTCACAGCCCCCAGGGCTGAGCCGGGGAAACTGGCACCCACGGGCACCCGGGGCAGGAGGGGCCTCTCTGAGGAGATGAAGGTGTCCCCTGGGACCCGGGGTACAGACTGAGGTGTGAGGTGTTGGGTGGCTGGTGATGCCCCCAGGGACCGGGGAGGTGTGACAGGGAGCGACCGAAAGCAGCTTTAGGGGAGCCCGTTCTCTCGGCACAATTAAGGGGAGGGGGTGGGAAACGATGGGCTTTGGCAAAACTAAACCAAAAAGCCCAGCTGGGGTGCGCAGAGCTGCCCCCCGACCAGTGCTGCCCTCTCCAACCCCGTCCCAAAGGCGCCAGGATTCATCCCTGGAGCTCGGTCTGCAGCACCTCCGGCACGACCGGGGGGGACCGGGAGGGCTCCGGGGGACAGTTTGGTGACGGGCATCGGCAGGCAGACACAGCACGGTCACAGAAGCCCTGTTTCTTTGGAAAAGCAGCAAAGAACGGCGGTTTTCTGGGTTTTTTCGCTCCCCACCATCCTCTCGCACCCAGCAGCTCCCACCCCAGCTGTCCCTGCTGGTGGGGACGGGACCGGCCGCGCTCCCACCGTCTCACCAGCTCGGGCAGCAGGTCCTTGCTCCCGGGGAGGGGGCTCACACCGGGGCCGGCGATGGATGATGCCAAACTGACACCGAGGGACGGGAGACAACAGGGACCCCCGAGGTCGCCGTCACCCAGCAGCTGCCAGGCCACGGCCCTTCGGCTGCACGCAGCGGGGTAAAACCAAACCCACCGAAACCCCCGTCTCCATAAAACCCGCTCCAGGCCGTTTGCTGTCGGTGACCCCTGGAGACCGGGGTACGAACCCAAGCCCTTTTGGTGACGGGTGGGAGGAAGGACCCGTCGCTGCGGCTGGTCCCTGGGGGCTGCTGGAACCCCTCCCCGCCGGCAGCAGGTCCGTGTCTCTTGCGTCCACTCACCCCTGTGGCGTTTAAGGACACCCACCGGGCCGCTGCCGCCGCCGCCGCCGTGAGGGCACAGGAGCACAGACACCCCCTGGACCCCACCGAGCGACAGCACAGGGGGGCTGGGGCACCCAGCGCCCCACGGCCGGGGCTGCCAGCCCCTCGTTGGAGCCTCCCCTCCCAGGAGGCCTCTGGCCGGCCCGTGGTTTTGGCGGGCCGGGGACGCGGCTCTGCGTGGCGGTGGGGAATTCGAAGCACGGCCCGATGCGGCGGCTTTGCCCCCTCGGGAGGAGCGAGGGGAGCCGGGGCCAGGAGCACCCCGGGGGATCCAGGGGTCGGGGGACAGAGGAGGCACCCCCTGCTCCGGGGCTCGTGGAGGGCTGGGAGCGGTGCGGGACGCCACGTCCCACGCAGGAGCATCCCCAGGGTTGGGTGAGCTTTGCCCATTTTGGGGCTGACGCGGAGGGCTCGGGCGCTGCGCCCTCACAGCCCGTCCCCGCCACCGCACCCGAGAGGTGCCACGAGCACCGAAGTCCCCAAGCCCAGCGGCAGCAGCTCAGAGCCACGATCCCGCCGGGCTCGGCCCTGCCCCAGGAGCAGCTTGGGCATCGCCGAGGAAGGGCCGAGGACCACAGCGAGGGGGCAGCGCTCCCGCCGAACCCCTGCACCCCAGGGACACCCTCAGCCAGAAGCAGCATCTCTGTATTTAAGAGTTTCCATCGCTTTTTTTCTTTTTTCCTCCTGGGAATTTATGCGGCCGATGCCGAACCGCTGTGAAGTCCCCGCACCCACAGCATCTTGCCGCGGGGGAGGCCACCGGCGCGAGTCGGGGCTGAGCGACGAACCATCGCCCCCCCTTTGCCTTGAGCCTGCCCCTTCCCGCTTCCACTCGTCGTCTCCCCAGCACCCTCTGCCAAAGCCCTTCCCAGTTCTGCCTCCAAACTGGGGCAACGGGAAGCGCCTGGGGCGCGCAACACCTCTGCACAGCCCGGACCCACTGGGGATGGGAGAGGGTAGAAACGGTGCACAACGAACGTGGCAAGCCCAACCCCCCGCCAAAGCAGACGGAGCTTTCTGGGAAAGGGCTTCTTTTGTCAACTGCTTTTACTGAAAAGCCACGCGGGGAAGGGGAGACAACCTCCTCCCAGAGAGTGCTCGTACAAGGCCCCAGTTTCTGTCGTTCTGTGCCGATTTGCAGCACGGCCGCAGCCCACGGTTGGAGACACAAGACGAGACCCTTCACCCGAGGGGGTGAGCGGAGAGAGAGGGAGAGAGAGACAAGCGGAGAGAAACTTTAAAAAGAAACAAACCTTTATCAGCATTCATCAGGGAATGCCGGACCGCTCGACCTGCAAAGCGAGGAGAACGGAGCGGGAGAGGCCGCTCCCAACCCGCGAAGCAGAATCACAACGGGAAGGGCAGGAAAGCCCCACGTGCGACACCCTCACCTCGGCTCTACCCATCGGGGGACGGAGGGGCCTGGAGAACCGAACCGGTTTTACTCTCAGACGTGTTTCTGTCACCGCTGCTCCCGACGGGGTGGCGCACAGCAGGGCGAGCTTTGTCCTTGCAGGTTAAACACGACCTAGAGCTTTTTAAAAATAACTTAATTTGTTAGAAACTCTCTTTAAAGAAACCCTGTCTTGCCAAAGATTTGGCTTTCTGCCCTCTGACTGCACAGACCCAAGAGTTTACGCGGTTGCCTCTATTTCCCAACGCACTTCTCGAGGCAAGGACGCGGGTTCTCCGCTTTGGTTTCTCACTAAATAACGTGGTCTACAGAAAAACTCTCCCTCTCCCCGCTGCAAGAGAACAAAGGCGAGTTTCCCCCAGAGGAATTCAGAGAATTTCACGATTCCCGTGCACATCCCTGGGCAGAGACCCGGGATGACGAGTCCCTACAGCCCTTCCACCCCTTCCCCACCTCAGCTGCCCCAGCGCCCCGGCAGGTGCCGCGCCAAAGGACCACCCGATTCTCCCCCGGCTCCAGCCAAGCCCGCCCTGCTCTCCTCCAGCCCCAGCTTCGGGCTGCACGAACGGTTTGTCCCGCCGTGTTTTCCCAGCACCTGACACTCCTCCCGTTTGTTCAGCTCCTGGTTTAATCATCCCGGGCTCAGCCGAGGCTCAGTCAAGGCAAAATTCCTGCCAGCACCAGTGGAAGGGGCGTCTACATCACAAACCAAATCAACAACACTTACCTTTTTTTTTTTCTCACCTGGATCTCTGCAGGAACCTCTCTGCACTCTCTCTACCCCAAGCAGACAGCACCTCCCGCCAGGACGCCGTAAGGAGCCGCGTTTCTCTCCGCCTGCGCTTCGAGCTTCAGGTGAGAGGGTTGGGACGTTGGGAGAAACACCCCCCCACACACCCCCCCACACCCGAGCCCTCCTGCCCGCGGGAGAGCGCAAAGGGACACCAAAGTTTTCACCAAACCGCAGAGACAGCGCCTCAGTACTGCTCCACGCAGCTCCTCCCCCCAGCTATGGATCGTCTAGCCGCTAATTACAATCGGGTCCTAATCAATGACTATGAGGCTGGCCCCAACCAGGCGCCCTTCGTGCTTGAACTTGACGAAGTTTAGTAAAACCAGCCCAAAGCTTCCCCTGCAGCCAGCCCCTGGGCACGGGCCGTCAGCTCTGGCCAGAGAGGGGTTTTTCGGCAGCGGAGTGGAAACCCCTGTCCCGGGAAAGCTGTTGGCCGCGGGGTTACAGGTGTCTGAGCCCGCAGGCGGCTGCTGAGTCTCGGCTGCTCCGCGAAGCTCTTCTCGCACCGGGTGCGCTGGGACGGCCTCTCCCCACGGGCGCGTGGCGGCCAAAGCTTTTGCCGCAGCCGGCGCAGACGTACGCCGCCGCCCGGCTCTTCCTGCCGCGCGCCTCGCGCGGTTCAGGAGCCCGGTTTTCAACGTAAGGCTCTCCTGGCACTCTGTGCCCAGGCACAGCCTTTCTCCCGGAGGGGTTTGCTGACAAACAAGGATCTCTCTGAAGCTCTCACGCGGCTCTCCCTCCTCCGCCACCTCTTCTGCTTCCCGTCGGAGCGGCCGGATCTGCCGCTGGCGGCTCTCAGACGTCACCGCCTTGTCCGAAAGCGGGCGGCTCGGGACTCGGGGTCCTCCCGAGAACGACCCGCGCTGTCCCGCGCCTCCCGCGCTCTCGGCGGGACTCCGCAGCTCGGGTCTCATCGCGGTACCACCGCTGCCTGGAACACAAAGACCCCAAACGTCCCTCTGACCCCACGTGATCCTTCCAAGGACAACAGTTCCGCGTTCACCGCGGCTGCAAAGAAAACAAGTTTTGGGTAAAAGCGCAGGGACGCACCAGAACCCCCTCCCTCTCCCCCCGGCCGCCCGTTGCCAGCTCGGTTCCCGGCGAGTCTCCGGCCCCCACGCGCCCGCGCTGAGGCTCGCAGGAACCCCCCTTCGCTCAGACCCCCGACACGTGGCGCCCCGCTGCCCTGGGTATGGCTTTTGGGAGCAGGGGAGCCCGCACGAGGAGCGGAACACAGAAGTGACAGCTGTTATTTTCCTGGGTTTTTCCCCCCCGTTATTCCAAAGGTATTTCCTGAGCCCCGTTGCTGCGTGGATGCGGCCAAAGGACCCGTCACACCAAGACCAGCCCTTCAGGCGGCTTCCCCTCGCCGAGCCCGGCCGTCCACGTACGCCCTCGGTTTGTAACGACTCGTCGTCGTTGATTTGGACCCAAAACACCGCCTTTCGCTTGCGCAAAGAACAACATTTCCCTGGTTGCTCCTACCAGAAGAGCCTTTGCGAGGCCGTTCCCTAGCGCGGACCTGCACCACCCCTGTCGCAGAGCACGGCCCTCCTGGGGACGGGGTCCTGGGGACCCCCGGGACGGGTCCAAGGAGGAGGTAACAGCAAGCGCAGCTGCTCTGGGGGGTGGCGGGGAAGCGGCGAGCAACGTCGCCTTCCCGCTCTTTTAAACCTCCCGGAAATCACACCCGAAAGGCTGGAACGCTCCGAAGTGAAAGGTCTCGGATCCATCGCGGCCCTAAAGCCCAGCTCAGCTGCCCGGTGCCGCGCGTCCCGCGCCAGCCCCAGCCGCCTCTCTGCTACGGGAACTTCTTTTCCCCCAGCTCATCCCTCCTCGTGCAGCGCGCAGCACGTGCCTTTTCAACAGGTCAGAGCTGGACAAAAACTGGAGGCAGCTGCCCGCAGACGCCGGCTTTTCCGCTGTGAAAACCAGAAGGTGTGTAAAGAGTAATAAAAAAAAAAAAAAAGAAAAGAAAAAAGAAGCGGAATCGCACTGTCTCATTATCTCACGTCATTTCAGATTTGAAAGTGCAGCAGCAGCAGCAGCAGAGTGAGGTGAAGCTAAACCAGCGTTTCTGAAACGGGGCTGGAGCGTCAGGAAGCACAAACTAGAGTACGTGACCGCTGAGGCTCCTGGGGTTCACAGTTCCTCCAGTCCAGAGGACAAGCAGAGGCACTCTGAGCCCCTAATTACAGCAGGGTCGTCTTCTATTGATCCGAGGAATTGCCTGAAAGCTGAGGAGCCCACCAGGACTCGTCTCTTCAAATTTAAAAATAAAAAGACTTCAAACAAACGCATAGCTGGGCACTTAAAACCCACCCCTAAGGCTTCATTTTCTAGGGCAACATTTACGTTATTCGACCATTTCTGCGTCAAACTGGTTCAACCCCCTGGTGAACCACAAAACCAAACGTACATCGGGATGGGGGATGACGGAAACACTCAGCGCCACCGCAATTAACCAGCCCAGGTCGCCGTACGTCGCCGCAGCTCCCGAGCTCGCGTACCCAAACCTTTCCCGCTCTCCTTTGCCCTTGGTTTAGCCAGCACGTGTGCTGCCGGGGGCACCGTCAGGGACCCTAAACCCCTCGGCCAGGGCAGACCCCGTCGCTCCCCGTTATTCCCCCCGTGGGGCGCAGACAAGGCACCACCGACACGCACAGACCGCGCGCCCGACCCCAGCAGAGCGCAGGGAGGCAGCAGGCGCGAGGAAGGCGACGGTCCTGCGGCCTTTAAAGGGAAGGTTGTGGAGCTTGTCCCTCGGGAAGCTTCCGAGGCACCTGGGGATCAACTCGCGAGAAACCAAGGGATTTGAGGAGGGACCGTTGGCCCAGAGCCAGGCCAGAAACAGCACCGATCCGCCAGCCTCCGGCGAGCGAGGGAAAACTGACCTTCACCCGAGGCGGTTAAAGATTCATAGTTCTCCTTTATCGCTTCCTTGTAAAATTCTTTCCGCCAGGCTTCCAAGTCCTGCCCCTCACGCGCCGCAGCGCTGTCGGACGCCCCAGGGACCCGGCACAAAGCGGTCGACAGCCAACGCCGCCGGCAGCCGCGCGCCCCGGCCGCCTTTTCAAACCAGCGGCCGCTGCTCGCGGCGCCCGCGTTGGGGACAACCCGCAGGCGACCCGCCAGCCTTCCACCGCGGCTCTGCACGTAGCTCAGGAGAGGGAAAGTTACTCAAAAACAGCGCGAGTCAACCGAAACGACGACTTTCTCTAACAACTGGGTCAAAAATTAATCATAAAAAAAGAAAAATTAGCTGTGGTCACCGCCGGCACCCAGCCCCATCGGGGGATTCGGCTCTTCCTCCCACCGAAACCCAGAAAATCCTCCAGGGTGTGTTTTAAACAAGCCCCGAGGCGGCGCCACGGGCTGCCCGGTCTGGCTGTGAGGGCTCTGCCCTAACGCCGAGGCGCCAAGCGGAGCCCCACGAACGCCGAGGGCCGGACGCTGCGGTGCCGCCGCCACCGCCACGCCGGCGGCGCGTCGGGACTCCGCACCGGCCGGCGCCAGTGGCCGAGCGCCCTGCTTTCCCGCCTTCCCACCCAACGCCCGCCTCGCCGGCCCAGGCGCTCTGCCCCTCGCGCCACGCGCGAACCCGCCGCCGGGAGAAATAATTAACTCTGGCTCACCCGCGGCTCGACGGGCGCGCGGTGCAAACGAAACACACAGGGGAGCGGCTGAGCAGAAGCCAAGCCTTCGCCTCAGCCCCAAACGCCCAGGCCGTGGGCACGGTGCCACCAAAAAACGACCTCGGTGCCTCTAAAGGACGTTTCCCCGAGCACGAGGAGCGTCGGGTCCGAACGCGGGGCTGGGGGGAGCGAACCCGTCCCGCAGCACGAGGCGGGGCCGCGCTCCCCACAAACGGCAGGTTTCCCCCCCCCCCCCCAGCGTTTCAGCACGGAGCTGGAGCACAAAGAGCACCAAGACGCCTTTGGTTTCACCAGCCACCGACCTCCCAGCGCCAGGGCGAGAAACGAAACCTGCCATGGTGCCAGGAGCACGTCTCGCCGCTTCCCCGAAGGGCTTGACCTCCACTTCTTCCTTAAGGGAGGGAAATACAACAGCAAACGCCTCAACTGCCCTCGAGCGCCCGGGATTCGGGAGCCCTGCGTGAGTTTTAGCGCTGACCCCACCGCAGAAACCCCGGGCCGTGCCAACGAGCCGCTTCCCGTCTTCACCCAAAAGGAATTTCTGGGGAACGGCTCCTTTTTCAGCTGACATCTGTTTTTTTCTGCCGTTTAAGGGGTCAATTTCGAAAGAACTGTCCTCAAAATGCTGGGAGCACAGTCTCTGGTACTTGGAGGGGGTTCCCATGTCCCAGCCCGTGCTGTGAACCCACTGCTCCAGGAGAGGGTTGTTTTCTAAGGGGAAGCCGTAGAAAGTCACGGCGCTGTTCCTGTACGCCCCGCTGGCGGCATTCTGACAGCTCAGCGCCGAGCAATAAACCGTCGTGAAACGGGGGCAAATCAGAGCTAACGTGCCAGGAGGAGGGTTTAAAGAGTTTCTAGTCAATCTTAGCATTAAATGGGCCTAAACTTTGCGAGAAAAAACCCACGTTTTTGAAAGACAGAGAGCGCTGAGGTCACGGAGCAGCGAAACGTCGCTGCCAGCGGCACGGAGCAGGGCACAGCTGATGTCTGGAGAGGAGCAGCCAGGTCCCTTTCGCACCCTGCGGCTTCCCCGCTTCAAAGCGACAATCTGGAAGGCAAAAATCTTTGAAATCAGCCTAATGGGCCATTACCATGCAGATTCACATTCCGAGTAATTCCTGCTACGCACCCGCACGACCGCAGCTCCTTCAGCTGCGCATCCACCAGGGATCCTCCCACGCCCCACCACGAAGCTCACTGCACGGCTCTTCAGAAGGCAGCGGCCACAAGGGGACGGGCAGGTGACCTCCAAAAAGTGCAGACTCGGGTCTGCAAGCCGGGGCTGAACGAGGACTTCCCCACCGCCTCGGCTGCGCGCTGGAGGGGGCGAGCGAGGGGGTGCCGGTGGGAGAGGAGATCTTGGGACAGGCGCCTGGAAAAGAGGCGAACACCCCCCCAGGAGGCGCCGTTAGAAACGGACGGCGGCAGGAACCGCCCGGGCGCGGACCCACGGAGGGAACCCAGGGAGGGGAAGGGCTCCGCGGGGGACGCTGCTGGAGCAAACGCGACCCCCCAGCAAGCCCCCTCACCGCCGCTCCGCGCTGCTGGGAGCACGTACGGTTCACGATGGGATGGAGGAGGAAAGGGGAGACCCCAGACCCCCCCGCCCCAGGGCGTTCGGCCAGCGGGGAGCCCTGATGGACACCCCCCCCCCCCGCTCCCCGCAGCGGCGCCCCGCGGGGCAGGAGGTCGGACTCGCCCCCCGGGCCGACAGCCCAGCTCTGTGAACCCGACGCTGGAGGAACACCGGGCACCCCCCGCCTCTCCCGAGGCGCTGCCGCCATCCCCCTGCGCGCCCCGCCAGCGGCTCCGCCTCACGACCGCGGGGCGGGGGGGGAAGCTCGTCCCGGCGCTCCCCTGCCGGTGCTGCGGGGCCAGCCCCGAGGGAACGCGCCTATGCAGCCCCCCCCGGGCAGCGTGCGCGTAGGCAGGACACGGCCCACGGGCGGCGGCGGGTGCCAGCGCCCGGGGCACGGCAGGGGCTCACGGGACCCTCCCGCGCCCCGCGTCCCCCGGGACTCCCCTCACCCGGTGCCGAGAGGGGACGCGGGCCTCCCCGCCAGGGACCCCGCGGGCCGCCCAGGGAGGGCCCGAGCCCCGCGGGACGGGCAGCGCCCCCCGCCCACGCCGCTCACCGCCCACGCCGCTCACCGCCATCTTCCGCCGCGGCGCTATGGCCCCGCCCCTCTCCCGGGCCGCAGCCAATCGGGCGGGGCGCCGGCAGCGCTAAGCAGGGAGGGGGTGGATGTGCCGGCCCATCTCCCCTCGCCATTGGCTGACACCCGCTTGCCCCCGCCCTCCCGCGACGGCGGCGCGGGCTCCGCCAGGAAGGTTGGGCAGGCGCGTTCATTCCCATTGGCCAACAGACGAAGAAGCAGGGCGCTGATTGGAAGAGGCCTGCGTGACCTCACGGGAAGGGAGGCGGGGATTAGGAGCCGGCGGCTTCTCGTTGTCATAGCAACGGCGGAGCGGCGGGGCCCGGGCCGGGCCGTGAGGCGCCGGCAAACGGCCCCGGCGGCTCCGGGACGAAGCCCCGTGTCCGGCCGCCCGCAGGGAGGGGAGGAAGAGGAGGAGGAGGGGGCGCAGGCCCGGGGCCTCCTGCCGGAGAACCGGGCAGCGGGAAGGGCCCCGGGAGCCTGAGGGCGGCGGGAAGCGGGGGTGCGCTGTCGTGGAGAGCGGGGCTGGCTCTGCACGACCCCGGCCCGGGGGTGGGGGCACGTTCGGAGCCCCCCCCCCCCCCCCCCCGGGCCGAGCCCCGTCCCAGCCTGGGGAAGAAACCGGCCCTTCCCCTTCCCGGGGGGCTCCGCACCTTCCAAAGCAACGATTTGCCGTGAAAAGGGGCGCGGGGGGGGGGTGGGGGGCAGACCCCGGGTTTCTCCTCATGCTTCAGCCCCGCTCATCTTTTCTCCACCCCCAAGGGAAGGACTCACGCCATTTCTCTAACACTTTTATTAAAAAAAAAAAAAAAAAAAGAAGGAGAAATTTCCAGGCCACAAAACCGGCTCCGAACAAAACCCCGGCAGAAACACGCCCGTAACAGAGGCCGTTGGACCAAGCTTGTCACGACTGTCACCGTGAGCCAGGACGGGCCCTGGCCTGGCGCAGCCAGCGCGGCTGCCTCTGTGCTTTCTGTTCCACGGGGCTCAGCGCCACCGCCCAGGGGCCAGGCGACGTATCCAGAACCTTTTATCCCTACAAGGAACGAACCGTGTCCCCGCAGCGTCACAGCAGGTCAGACCCACAGCGCTCTCCGCCCCCTTAAGGGACACTGAAGACGAACAAAAGGACAATTTCTGAAGGCGAATGTTTAACAGCATCCGAACGTTCTGCTTTCGCAGGACTCGGAAAATGGAACAAACTGTAACCACGTGGGAAAGGCACCGCACACGACTCGGAGGCTATGGAAATTAAAACCATATTCCAGGCCCCCCGGTCGTTGTGCACCTCCCGGTGAGGACCCCGGCCTTCAGGGATCCTCTCTCGGGGTGCAGCCGCACGGAGCCCCGCCAGCATCGGGGAGGTGGACCCCAAAATGGTGCTTGGTCCATACTGGGACCAGCCCTGTGGCTCAGAGAAGGGCGTCTGGACCCCAAAATGTTGCCTGGTCCACACTGCCGCGATTTCACCGCGGGAACAAGCTGCCCCCCCAGGCTCCGCTCCCCTCTGGAAGAAGCTCCTCCAGGACACGGCGCCTCGACAAACGGCCGCAGGGTCAGCGCTTCCTTTCGCAAAGCATTTCACACGAGCCGGCGTCTCCTCACGCTGCTCCGCTCGTTTAGTGGACAATTGGTGACTTTAACACGCTTGTTTTCACCCCAGACCCTGGACTCGGGGCGCTCAGCAGCCCAGGGATAACATTCCAGCTGTTCTCCAGCCCGAAGCGTCACAAACCGTTCCGTGGGCCGCTGTGGCTCCTCTCCCGCGTGGATTCACGGCGAGCGGCACCTCCGAGCACCGCGGGCTTCCCCCACAGCCCCGGGCACCGGTGGAACAGCCCCGCAGACCGTCACAACACAGTCTCTGGAAAACAACCCCCCAGCCTTCTCCCTTTGCCTGGGAGGGGGCTCAGGACGGCTGTTCCACAGCCTCCTCCTCCTCCCGCCACGGCCCAGCACAGAGCTGGGGGATCCTGCCGCGGCCCTGCCTCCTGCCCAGCACGGGTGAGGGCCAAGGGGGCCGCGAAACCCCCCCCCCGGCGAGGCGGGCTTTGCTATAGGGAGTGCATCACCGACCCCCGGAGCTCTGCGCAGGGCCACCCGGCCAACGTCAGGTGTGTTTCTTGCACGTGGCTTTCCTGATGCTTCACGAAGCTCCTCCTGAGCACAAACCTCTTCCTGCAGAGGGGGCACTGGAAGAGCCCCTCGCCCGAGTGCCGCCGCTGGTGGTTCAGCAGATAATCCTTCCGCCTGTAGCTCTTGTCGCACTCGGAGCACTTGTACGGCCTCTCGCCCGTGTGCGTCATCCGGTGCCGAACGAGCCACGAGTGGCAAACGAAGCTCTTCCCGCAGTCGCTGCAAATGTAGGACTTGCCCCTGGCCTGGCCCTGCTGCTGGGTGGCCGGGCCGCCCCTGCAGCCCCCCGGCTCGTCCGGCGCGGGACCCCAGCAGGGGCTGGCGAACGCGTTAGCCGCGGGGAAGTTCTCCTCGCTTTCCGCTCCCACCGGGCCGTCGGGGTTGGGTCCGCGCTCGGCCACCCGGCGCGGCCCCGCGGGCAGCCCCTCGCGGGGGGCGGGAGCAGCCCCCTGCCCGCCGGCTTTCCCGCCCGGAGCGCAGGGCTGCGAGGGCAGCAGCTGCAACACCCTTTTGTTGAGAGTCTTCTCGCCGGCGGGGCCTGGGAACGTCTCCCCTTCCCGGGCTCCCTGCGGAGGCTCCCGCTGGCTGGGGCTCCCCTCACGCGTGCCGTACGCGCACGGCCTCTTCCCGACGCCGTTTTCCTGGGGGCTAAAGAAATCCAAGTGCTCGCCAAACCCTCGGTCGTACCGAGCGTCACCTCCAAGGCCGCTCCCGGCGGTGGTTGTTTCCATCGTTTCTGAGTTCCACTGGCTGTCCCATGTCACTCCAGGGCTAGGATCCTTGGAAAACTTCTCTCCAGGTCTTCCCGGTACCTCGGCGTCGCACACCGTGCCTTCAAAGCGATCCGCCGGAGGGTCCCTCTTTGTGTTTTCATCGCGCACTGAAACAGAGAGATCTGAGCCCTTCAGTTAAGGCAGCCTCCTCAGAGCCTCCCCCCAAGCCTCCAGCCACGTCACGCCAACGGACAGACAAGGTAAACAAGATGGGAGGTTTTAATCCCGAGGGGGAGAGCAAGAACCTGCGTTCCACGGAAACTCCAGCAAAACAAAAGGTCTTTTTGCAATTATTTTTCGAAATCCACGTGAAAATTCACTAACGCCACGGCTCATCCTCACCCTCCCATTCTGACGCGCGAGGTCCGAGTTCCCCGGCAGAGCAGATACCGTCACCCCTCGGCGCTCTCAGCCGCTCTGGACGCTCCAGCGAGCATCTAGAGGCGCGAGGGTCCCGGCCAGCTCAGCGAGCCCACGTGGGGGCACCCCTTCTCGCTGGGAACCGTTGTCTCCGCGGGCTGGGAGCCGGGAGACGCTCTCCGGCCGAGTCTTTGCTCGGAGGGCTGGGAGCAGCGCTGGGCGGAGGAAGCTCTGCCCCTCGGGCAGCCCCAGGCAGGCACGCAGCTCCGGACCGAGAGCTGTCCGTGACCGCCTCTCCCCTGGGCGCCTCTCCTGCTTCCTTCGGAAAACATCCACGACTCCTGACAACCCAACCCGAAAAGGCACCGGGCACCTCGGCTCTAGGTTTGCCACAAAACTGCTCTGCCGACCTGCAGGTTCCCTCTGTCTGTCACGGCTCTTTCCTGCCACAAAACACCCGGTGTTTCACTTCCCAGGTTCTTTCCACCAACGCTCCTCAGCCCGGCTCTCTAACGCCCCGTCATTCTCCCGCCCTCTCAGACCGGCGACGCTTCCAGCCGACGAGCTGCCACGGGACAACTCCGCTGAGCATCGCGCAGGACCGCCCCAGCAGCGTCAAGCAGCCGAGTCCCGCGACCTGCGCTGCACAAACCTCCCGAGCTCTCACTTCTCCGGCAGCGCCCTGGGACACTCAGCGCACCAACGGGTTCCCACAGGCCAAGCCGAAGCGCGGACGGAAAAGGCACCGGTTGCTCTACAGGAGTTGCCTCGGCACGTCTGCTCGCCCCGGTAACCCCCGGTTACGGGTACGCGCAGACGGGCAGGGCTGGAGCAGAGCGAGTCGGCCGGGAAGGCCCCCTGGGAGCCCCCCTGGGAGCTCTCGGAGCAGCGGGAACAGGTCTCCCTCGGGAAGGAGGCGGGTGGGGCTGATCCAGCCTTACCCAGGGCAATACTCTGCACGACCCAGGGCAAAATCATTCGCTCCCACGCAGCTACTGAGAGTTTATCCCTCGGTTTACTCCACAGTAACCTCCCCACGTGCCACGAACGTTTAAATCCCTGGCATGAAGTGATCAGCTGCCAACCGATCCCTACACAAAACATTTCTCTGCGCCGCCCCCCCCCCAGCCCCGGGGAGCCGCTCGAGAGCGCTGCTGCGTGGTCCCGGGCTGTGGCCCACGAGGTGGCACCTAACGGATGTCCCCATCCAAATCTGCCCACCCGTTCCCCGAGGTTAAGCCCTGGCCCAAAGATGAACCTCCCTCTACTAACTCCACCCCAAACACGATCCGCACAAAACGCCTCCGAATGAACGCCGGCACGTCCAGCTCCAAACCCCAACGGCCCAAAACTGGGGTTAAAGCCGCCTTCTCTCTCGCCGCAGGGCAGCTCCCCTGCCCGGGAACGCAAGGTCAGGCCTCCATGGTCGTGGGAACCAGGTTTAGACACCATCAAGCCAGCGGGAAGCACAGACTGATCTGTAGGGCCCGAGCACACCACTGGGCTGGCCTCCACAGAAACCCAAGAGAGCGCCTTTGGCAGCTTTAGGCCAGCTGAAGGCGGCAGGAGCCTCTTCACCGGACAGAACCTGAGATTTTTGTGAACAAATACCACCTAGCAGAGTGAGGTTCGTTCCAGTTCTTTCATGGCTTACAGTATAAGGCCGTGACATTTAATATAGTGTAAAAAAAAACCCTCTAAATTGGATTTACTGTCTCCAAAATCCAGTACTGACCTGTACATGGATCCGTTGAGACGTCTTTCTCCAAGCCTTGTCGTTCAGGGCCCCGCGGCTCCTCCTCTTGTTTAATCCACGACAAAGCATCAGTGGCATAAGTCTGAAATCCTGCTCCTTGGGGAGAATTTACACAACTGAGAAACACTGGAGAAAGAGGCAAAGCACGGCAGATTTGGGAATTCACAAAGCCAAGGCAAGCGCTGGCAAAGCCTCAGGGAAGACACGACGTGGAGAGGCACCTGCGGGGTAATTCCTGCAGTGGGAGTTTTTGCCAGGGAATCCTCACCTGCGTCAGGGTCCCTCGGGAGGTCCTCGCCCTCCAGCTCCCCGGCACACGCCTCTTGGCCTCGCTTGGTCTGACTCGAAGCCTCAGGCTCGTAAAACACTCGCTCTGCTGAAGGAGAGAATTCGAGACGAGCGTATCACAACTGCGTAAGCTCAGGATTTCACAAGGGCGAAACCTGCTCTTGCTCTGGGTTTTCCCACAAGCCCAGTTTCTTAGTGAAACCTGATGGAAAGGTCTGAAAATCCCAGTTGGCTACACGTCCTGGAAGCAGAGGCAGTTTACTTGGCAACAGCCAAGTAAAATTACAGCAAGGCCAACAGGCAGGGCTGCTGCCCTTTGTAAAGAGCGAGGGCAGCCAAGCTCCACAGCGGAAGGGCAACGCAGAGGGACCGCCGGGAGAGAAGGCAAGAAGCCGGTCCCTGGGTTCGGCAGCAGCGCTACCGGGGAGTCGTCGCGCTCGCTCGCGGGCGCAGAGAAACCACAGAGGAGGAGGAGGGAGGGAAGAGGCCACCTCTGGATGCGCAGGAGGAGAGGCGCTGCGGCCCCCCGAGAGGAGCCTGCGGGGGACACGGCGCTGCGGAGCTGCCACGGCCGCGCCGACCCCCCGGGAGCCAGCGCAGGGCACGCGGCCCTGCCTCCACGCCACCGCAGCCCCCTGCGCGGCACCAGCCACACGCCTCGGGCTGGCACTGGTTTCTGCCTCCTGCACTGGTTTCTGCCTCCTGCACTGGTTTCTGCCTCCTCCACGTTAAACCCGTCAGCCCCAGTGACTAACGGCCCACTGGGCATGAGAAACTTAACCAGCTCAGAGCCACCGACGGGAGGGCAGCAAGGTAAGGAATTTAAGGGAGAAGGAAACGATTCCTGCACTGCACGGCGCGGGTGGAAACCAGCCACGTGCTCTGCAAGCTGCAAAATGGCCGGGAGAAGGGAAAGACGAAATACCAGCCCTTACCCGTCGGAGCTGGGAGCAAGTCTGTTCAAAACCTGTGAGCTTTTTATGAAAGATCTGGAATACATGAGAAGAGGCGGGGAAAAAAAACCCCAACCAACCAACCAGCCCTTGGAATTAAATCCCTCTGTTTCATTTTCCCTCCGAGGTATGCAGTTACTCACCCGGGCAGGGCTCTTCAGGAGCTTCTCCAGCTGCCTCCTCCTCCTGCTGATGTGCAGCGCACAACTCTTCCTCTTCCTTAATATGGATTATGCTGTCTTCTGTTAATGGGAACCGGTGTTATTTTAATTCCACACACAAAATTAATTCCAATTCTCACCCCACCCCAGGCACAGCCGCTCTGTTCTAGCTCGCAGTCTGGAGAAAACCTCACTTCAGTCCCAGCTCTCGCTGCCCAAGGTCTCTAAAATACTTGTCGCAAACCCCTCGGCAGATATTTGAGCCTCAGAAACACACAACGTTTTCGGGCAAGTGGAATGTCCACTGGGCTGAGGTGCCCATTACCGAACAAAAACGCGTTCTACGCGGCCCCAGGAGAGGAGCGTGCCACTTGAGTTCTCGTTCTCGAGCTTTGTTTCTCTTTCGGCTCTGCCAGAGCTACGCCGGGCCCTTTTCAGTCGCTCTCGGTCAAACGCACGCCGCTTCTCCCCCATCAGAATAACACCAGTGAGAATTATGAATGAAACTCACGGTAAAAAGACAAAAAAAGGTCTATGAAATTCATAAGGAAAAGGAGACGGGCTAACGCTCTACGCGTTACCTTTATTCCCCCGTGACGCAACCCCCGAGCCAGAGGAACACTTCACGCGTGCGCAACACCAGCGACTGCGCACGCTTGTGCACACGGAACGGAAAGTCCTCCTGACAGCCAGCCTCCAGACTGGGAACCCCAACGTCACCCCACTTCACCCAGCAACGCTGAGGTGGCCTCACTGGGAGGGGACCGCGGGTTTGAGACACGCAGCCGCAGGCAGCTCAGCAGCCAGGGGCGGGAAAAGGAGCGGCTCGACGCGGCGTTCTGGTGGGACCAGCGGGGACCAGGGGCCCAACAGCCACGTCGGGAAGACCCCGCTCAACCCAGCGAGCGCCTCGGAGCGGGGCTGACGTCCCCAGCCACGGCCCAGCCGGTGGGCGATCGGCGCTTCACGTCCCAACAGCCCGGTCGTCCCGAAGCCACTCACCGGTGCCGGTCTCCGCAGCATCACCTCTCCCGTCCTCGTCCTCGCAGCTCCGAGCACACGGCGGGTCCCCATCCTCCGACCGGGCCCGGGCGTCACCTCCGGGAGGGTCCGTCTCTGCGGGGGGCGTGCGGTGAGGCGCGGCCGGGGGTCCCGCCAGCACGGGACCGGCGGGGGGACGGCGGGGCCCCGCCGCCTGCCCACCACCCGCTCCGACCCCTCTCCGCCCGCCGGCCCGGAGGCGCGGGGCGGCGGCGGGCCCTTACCGAGGGCGAGCAGCATGCGGTAGTTGCTCCTCATGACGGCGCGGTGCAGGGCCCGCTGCCAGCCGCGCAGCGCCCGCCACTCCCGCTCCCTGAACTGCACCCACACCTCCTCCAGGCTCACCGGCACCCGCGCTGCCCCGGGCCGCGCCGCCTCCCGCCCGCCGCCGGCCGCCCCGCGCCTCGCCGGCCCCCGCGGGGCCCCGCCGCCGCTCGCCAGCCGCCGCTCCAGCGCCCGGAGCCGGCCCCGCAGAGCCAGCGCGGCCCGCAGCTGCCGCTCCGCCCGCGCCAGGCGGGCCTCCAGCCGGAGCAGCCGCGCCGCCACCGCCACCGCCTCCGCTCGCCCGGCGCGGGGACCGGCCATGGCCGCTGCCGCCGCCCCGACACCGGCCCCGGCCCCGGCCCCGGCCCCGGGCCCGGCTCCGCCGCCGCCGCCGCCGCCGCCGCCGCCGCGCTCCGCGGCCGCCCCGCAGCGCCCCCTGCCGCCGCCCCGCGCTCGTGCGCTGCGGCGCCCCCTGGCGGGAGGGCTCGGGGCCGGGCGCGGGAACCTGGGAACCGGAGGGGCGGGGGCGGCGCCGCGGAGCCGGCGGGGACCGGGGTCCCCTCGGAGCCGTGAGGGACCGGGGAGCCCTCGGAGCCGTGAGGGATCAGGGTCCCCTCGGATCTGTGAGGGATCGGGGTCCCCTCAGAGCTGTGAGGGATCGGGGTCCCCTCGGAGCCATGAGAGATCGGGGTCCCCTCGGAGCTGTGAGGGACCGGGGTCCCCTCGGAGCCATGAGAGATCGGGGTCCCCTCGGAGCTGTGAGGGACCGGGGTCCCCTCGGAGCCATGAGAGATCGGGGTCCCCTCGGAGCCGTCGGGGACCGGAGTCCCCTCGGAGCCGTGAGAGATCGGGGTCCCCTCGGAGCTGTGAGGGACTGGGGTCCCCTCAGAGCTGTGAGGGATCGGGGTCCCCTCGGAGCCGTCGGGGACCGGAGTCCCCTCGGAGCCATGAGAGATCGGGGTCCCCTCAGAGCTGTGAGGGATCAGGGTCCCCTCGGAGCTGTGAGGGATCGGGGTCCCCTCAGAGCTGTGAGGGATCGGGGTCCCCTCAGAGCCGTGAGGGATCGGGGTCCCCTCGGAGCCGTGAAGGACCGGGGAGCCCTCGGAGCCGTGAGGGATCAGGGTCCCCTCGAAGCTGTGAGGGATCGGGGTCCCCTCGGAGCCGTGAGGGATCGGGGTCCCCTCGGAGCTGTGAGGGACCGGGGTCCCCTCAGAGCTGTGAGGGATCGGGGTCCCCTCGGAGCCATGAGAGATCGGGGCCCCCTCGGAGCCGTCGGGGACCGGAGTCCCCTCGGAGCCGTGAGAGATCGGGGTCCCCTCGGAGCTGTGAGGGACTGGGGTCCCCACAGAGGCACAAGGGATAAGTTCCCCACAGAGCTACGATGGCGCAGGATCCTCAGAGCCGTGAGAGTTCGGGGTCTGCTCAGAGTTGTGAGGGACACAGCATCGCCTCAGAGCCACGAGGGAACAGAATCCTCTCGGAGCCATGGGGGTCAAGATCCCCTCAGAGCTGGGGGGGCTCAGGGTCCCCCTCAGAGCCAAAAGGGAACAGGATCCTCTCGGAGCCGTGAGGGCCCAGCGTCTCCTCAGAGCTACGGAGGCTCAGGATTTCCTCGGAGCTGCGAGGGGCTGGGGACCCCTCAGAGCTGCGGAGGGTGTCGTATCCTCTCACAGCCATGAGGGATCCGTTCACCGCAGATCCGTGAGGGCGCAGGATCCCCCCAAGCTGTGAGGATGCAGGGTCCTCTCACAGTCACGAGGAATCAGAGTCTGGATCTCTGGCCTTGCCGGGGAGGCTCTGTCCTCCTCCAGCCTGAGCTACAGCAGCCCGAGTCACCGAAGGTCAGGGAAAAGTTACACGCTGGGAGGAGCTACCCAAGGATGACAGAGGCTCGGGGCTTGTTCGTGGGACATGCGGAGACTCCGTGAGGCATCTCAGGGTGGGCGCAGGAGACCTTGCGCTCCCCCAAAATTCCCTCCCTCTCCATCACCACCTCTCCAGCCTTCCCATCACTTCTGCTCTTTCCTGTAAGCATCACTCTATCCGCGCACGGGGAGGGTGTCTCTTCTTTCTCCGTCTTGGAAGAGCAGCACGTTTCTACGTCACTTGACATTTATCCTCGGATTCAGGTTGAACGTCTGCAATTGAAGCAGCAAGAACCTCAGAATAGCTCTGAGATTTGTTATAAATAGGCACGTTTGTCTCCGAAATGCAGGGGAGCTGGGCTGGAATAAGGAAACCGTGACTCGCTGTGCAAGACACCGCTTCGTCCGTGTTACCAAAGGCCGCACCAAGCAGCGATGAAACTCGGAGCGCATCAAGCGCTCCTGGTGCTCAGACAGCGGTTTACAGGACCTCTCCAGTCAACACCAGGAGAGTGCTGTTGATGGCACGGCCCTCCCAGCTCATTCGCTGTCCCAGCGCCGGGTCTTTCAGTCACAGGGACATCTCTCGGGTGCAAACACACCGTCAGGTATCCGGCAGCTTCTTCATCTTCTCTGACGTTTAAAACCAAAACGTCTGATAACAACGGAGTGGCAGGAGGTCAGCGCTACAAGATGCACGACGGCGCAGCGGGGAGGCGAGAGGGCAGCGTCCGGCACCTCTGCCCCGGAACACAGCCAGCTCTCAGCTGGCAACGGCTGCAGCCCCGCAGCCGCTGGAAACTGCCGGCAGCAGGATCGCTGCGATCTGCCTGCAGGGTGGGGACGGTGCAGCCCGTGTGCAACGCTCACCCTTCAGGCCGTTCGGATCTCAGACGCACACACGGCAAACAATTCTCCTGCTCAGGTTCCTCCGTGGTATTTAAAAGAGCCATGGAAACCCACTCCATTCGTTTATTCCAAGTCAAGGGAGGCTTTTGTCTCTCCCTCAGTAAGGGACAACACTACAAACTGCCATCTACCCGCAGGCAGAGTGATTTTTAAAGAAAAAAAAAAAAAGGCGAAGCATTTGGAAGTTCACAGCTTTAATCCACTCGAGTTTAATGTTATTGTTAGTAAAAATCCAGTATCTACCGCCGCAAATTTAACTAGCATTTTACAAACAGACAGAAACAAGTTCCCTGCCCTGAAGGCTCACAGTCTAAGTAACAAAAGTGTAAAACATAAAGGAGCAATTTTCCTCGGAGTCAGTAGGAAACCACTGGAGAACCGGTTAGTTCACCCGCTCATCGAACAGGTCCCAAACCGCGTGTGTCTGGATATCGAACGCCCCGTGCTGCCGCCTGCCAGGAGACTCCTTCAGCACGTCCAAGAGCGGAGAAAAGCCGCCCCGTGTGCGCTGCCTTACGGTAGCAAGTGGCCACCGAACACAGAGAAGCGACGAATCGCGGAACCCTCCGTCCTCCCAGATGCCTTATCTGGAAACGGGCTCCGAAAGGGGCTCACCACGCAGGAAAGGCGGGGGCAATCTTAGCAGGGCCTGTCCTGATGGGACAAGGGGGACCCGTTTTCAACGAAAACAGGGCAGATTCAGACTAGATGTAAGGAAGAAATTTTCTACAATGAGGGAGGTGAAACACTGGCACGGGCTGCCCGGAGAGGTGGTGGATGTCCCATCCCTGGAAACCACCAAGGTCAGGCTGGACGGGGCTGGGAGCAGCCTGATCCGGCTGAAGATGTCCTTGTCCATGGCCGGGGTTGGACTGGACGGCCTTGGAAGGTCCCTTCCCACCCAAACCGTCCCGCGATTCTACGAAAACAAGCAGTGGGTTTAATCCAGGCCAAGCAGCAGGTATTTGGGCAGTTTGCTGAACACATTTCAGGTGCCGGGTATCTTTTCTTACCGGTTTGGGCTATGATGAAAGCTGATTCCCAACGGCAAAGAGCATCCAGGAGGTGGATCATCAAAGAGCATCCAGGAGGTGGATCATCAAAGAGCATCCAGGAGGTGGATCATCAAAGAGCATCCAGGAGGTGGATCATCAAAGAGCATCCAGGAGGTGGATCATCAAAGCGCATCCAGCCCCAAGCCGCCAGGAGGAGAGGGGCAGGAAGGCAACAGCGGAATGCGAAGAGAAGAAGTGCCAGCGCACGGGCAGGCAGCGGGAAGTTATCCCCACGCTCGCTTCAGCCTGGGAGTCCGGGTGCGCCCCACCTCCGGCGTACGCGTGGTTTCCCCACGGGGAGCATCGCAGCGGCACGAGGAGGGGTTGGGGCGCCACCGCCGCCTCTGGCTGTGCTCGGGGGTGGCAGGCAGCCGAGCAGATCCCGCTCCATCACCGCGGTGCCAGCCCAGTCTCCAGCGGAGCGTGTCCCAGCGCCCGTCAGAACTCCAAGCAGAACGTGGCCCCGTCGTCACAATTTCCAGCAAACCAAACCCACGGAATCACACAACGGTAGGAGCGGGAAGGGATTTCTGGAGATCACCTGGTCCAACTCCCCCGCCAGAGCAGGTCACGCAGGAACGCGTCCAGGCGGGGTCTGGATGTCTCCAGAGAAGGAGACCCCACAGCCTCCCTGACAGCCTGTGCCAGGGCTCTGCCACCCTCAGAGGGATGAAGTTCCTCCTCATGTTCAAGCCGAACTTCCTCTGCTCCAGTTTGTGCCCGTTGCCCCTTGTCCCATCACTGGGCACCACTGAAAAGAGCCCGGCCCCATCCTCTCGACACCCGCCCTTTAGATAGCTGTAAGTGTCGGTAGGGCCCCCCCTCAGCCTTCTCTTCTCCAGGCTAAGGAGCCCCCAGGTCTCTCAGCTTCTCCTCGCAGGAGAGATGCTCCAGCCCCCCAATTAACCCGATTTCAAGCTCTAGAGAAGGAACCAAACCCAACCTTCTCCAGCCACCTTCCCGAGCACAAGCAGCAGCGAAAACGTCATTCGGCCTGTGCCGGGGCACGGCGAGAGCTGGGAACCGACGGGCTGCCCCTGCTCGGCAGAGGGGGCGGCCGGGCGAGCCGTCAGCAAGGCGTGGCCAGGAGTCTGTTGTGAACGCCCAACTTGGACTTGCCCACGGAACTGAGAACAGCAGAACTTGATCAAGGGAGAAACTCCCAGTGAAGAGGAGCTTCAAAAAACTTGGGTTCAGACTGACCCAAACCTGGAGAGGCCCAAACCACTTTTATTCTGGAGATTTCTGGGCAGGCTATGAGGAACTGCGCCATACCATCGCCACCACGAAGACAAGGGCCGTGGTGCCAAGGTGGGTCCTAATTCTGCTTTGCTCGGATCTTTGGGACAAATTGTGAGGGAGCCTCTCGTGCTGAGCAGCCGAGACTCTCTCCTCCCCTCCCCTCCCCTCCCCTCCCCTAGCAGCCGTGCAGCGGTGCCTTCCCCCCGCTCTGCGGGACCACGCGGTGCCTCTCGCGCAGGTGGATCTTCTCGTGCTGGAGGAGGTGCTGCTTCTGGGTGAAGCGCTTTGGGCACTCGTGGCACTGGTAGGGCCTCTCCCCCGTGTGGATCCTCTGGTGCCGGATCAGATTGGAAGGGTGGCTGAAGGTCTTCCCACAGTACGAGCACCAGAGGACCCCTCCGCTCCGGCCCGAGTGCGCTCGCCGGTGGATGAGGAGGGTTTTCTTTTGGGAGAAGTACTCCTGACACTTGTCGCACCTGTAAGGCCTCCCCCGCAGGTGGCTCCTCTGGCTCGGCTTGCGGCCGGCGTCGGCGCTTCTCACGTGCCTGGGGCTGCCGCACGCCGCGCCGGGGGCTTTGCCGTTCTGGGTCTGCGCGAACCTCTCCGTGGCCACGTGGGTCCTGTCTTCTAAGCGGCTCCTGCCTTCCACGAGGGTCTCGTCTTCCACGTGGGTCCGCCAGCGCTGCTGCTGGAGGAAGCCCTCGTCTCCAGCGTGCCCGCCGCTGCCGTGGCTCTCCTGGCTCGTCAGCAGCAGCTTCTTCAGACAGAAGCCCTTCCCACACGCAGCGCACGAGTGGGGTCTCTTGTCGGGACAGTTGTGCCCGTAGAAGGTGACAGCGTTGCTTTCGCCGAGATCCTCCTCCCCCAGGGCGGGCGGCACCAGCCGGCTCACGCTCGGGTCTGCCGGCTGCGCGGCAGAGCCGTACTGACCACCGAAGGGCAGCGCCTCGCCGGGTCCCTGGAAAAGCAGCTCCTCCGGCTCCCCGGATAACGCGGCGTGGGGCTCGGAGCTCTGGGGGCATTCCTCGGAGTCCAGCTGCTCAATTTTGAACGCTGTCACCTCATCTGCTGGAACTGAGAAGAACGAGAGGGGGCGTTCACTGGGGCGAGACGCCTCTGAAATCCCCCCGGCTCCTTCCCCCGCCTCCCACGAATCGGCCAGGCCCGTCCCGCACAGCACAGCCGGCAGCTGAACGAGCGAGGGAGAGACAACAGCGGAAAGGCACAGGAACGCCGCCCTCCCGGCTGGCTGGGCAGCGCCTGCCAGGAGCTGCGAGGGAGGGAGCAGAGGAAGCGCTGCCTTCCCAGACGGCAGAGCTCAGCGGTTTCCAAAATCACAGGACGGTTTGGGTGGGAAGGGACCTCAGAGATCTTCCAACCTCCTGCCACGGGCAGGGACACCTCCCACCAGAGCAGGTCGCTCCCAGCCCCGTCCAGCCTGGCCTTGAGCACTGCCAGGGAGGGGGCAGCCACGGCTGCTCTGGGCAGCCTGTGCCAGCGCCTCACAGCCCTCACGGGGAAGGATTTCTTCCCCTACATCTAATCTCAATCTGCTCTCTTTCAGCTCAAAAACATCTCCCCTCGTCCTGCCACTGCACTCATTGATCAAGAGTCGCCCCCACCCCTCCTGCAGCCCCCTTTCAGCCCCTATAGGGTCTCCCCGGAGCCTTCTCCTCTCCAGGCTGAACACCCCCAGCTCTCTCCTAACGGCTCCCTGCATCCCGTTGGATTTGTTCCAGGGACGGCTGTCTCCCCAGGTGCAGCGTCTCGCCTACCTGGCACTTCAACCCTCCTGCCGGTAAACCCTCCGCCCGCTTTCCTCCCCGCAGCGTGGCTCTTGCTCCTGCCCCGCTGCCCCGCCCGCCTCCCCTCAGCGCCCGTGCCTCGGCACACGCCGCCCCCCGGCAGGAACGCCAGGGACCCCCGGCACCTCCTCCGGCCGCACAGCGCGCGGTGGGACAGCTCGGCACTCACCCACGCTGAGCTCGGTGAACTTCGCATCCTCCGCCACCCCCTGCTCCTCTTCCTCCTCCTCCTCACACGGCTCTTCCTCCCGCTTCACCACGCCCACGAAGCTCGGCTCCGGGACGCCGTACTCTGCTGCGGCACAGAAGAACCTTTGCTGGTTGCCGCAGCACCGCTCGGCTCTTCCCGGGAGCTTTGCTCCCCGCTTCCACACACAGCCCCTCTCCAGCCCGTCCTGCTTGTGGGAGCTCCGCTCTGCCCCGCTCAGAGGGTTCCCCCCCTTGCCCCCCGTTTCAGGGGAGCACTGCCCCCCCCCCCCGGCCCTGGTGTCCAAGCGGGCCCTCGCGGAACAACACTCACCAGGTGCCGGATCAGCCAGCACTGCTCTTCCCTGCGCTGCTGCTCCGCTCTCCTGGCGGCTCCCGTCAAGTCCGAACAGCAGAGCCTCTGCGAGCGAGGAGGATCACACCCGTCACGGTTTGCTCCAACACGGTTACCCCCCCCCCGCGCCCGCCCCCCCAAGATCCGAGACGCCTCCTCCGCAGCAAGCCAGGACTATCACCTCGCGACCTCCTCCGCCTGCTGGCGGCACCACGCGACCCTCACGCCTGAGAATAATCTGAAACTCGTCTCTTGCCTGCGCTCGGTTCTGCTGGAAGCTCCCTCGAAGCCGCCCCGTCGCCGCTGCAGGGCGCTTCTCTCCGACGCTGGGGCGGGAGCTCAGGTTTGGAGGTTGCGTCGCCTGCGGAGGAGCAGAGAGAAGGTTTCTGTGACCCCCGCCGCGCCCGCGGGGAGGAACACGCTCGGCTGCGCTCCCGAAACCGGCTCCACCGGCCACCACGTGCCGCTGGGCAGCGCGGGGAGCCCCCGGCACGGCCCGCCGGGAGACGGCGGGGGGCTGAGGGAAGGGGCCTGCGGGCTGCACCGCGCTGCGCTGCCCTCACCAGCGGGCACCGGTTTCTCCGGGTTTCTACAAAGCTGCTTCCCAAGTGGGGGGGAGGAGAGGAGAAAGACCCTCAAAATGGAGCTGGTCCAGAGGTGGAGTGACTGGAAGAGCGACACGTACCCAGAGAGACCGGAGCTTCGTTCTTCCCTCTCAGCACGTTTTTGTACAGCTCCCTCTGCCATTCCTCCAGGTTCTCCCACTCCTGAGCAGAAAAGTAAGCGGCGTTGCTCCCCACCGCCACCGGGGCCTGCAGCTGCAGGAGGGCGACGCTCGGCACCGGGTCCAGGACCTGGAGGGACAAAACATCCTCAGGGAAAATCCCCAATCCTATCTATTGCTGCTGCTGCTGTGTCCGGCGCTGGAAAAAGGAAAAAAAAAAAAAAAATCCTGCTTTGGGGCATCCCGGTGACACAAAGAGAGTAAAAATGTTTAAAGATCTTCAGCAAGTCTCGGAGAACGACCTCGCAGCTCTCACCTCCCCCTGCGCAGAGCCTGGCCCCGTCGCTGGGGCGGTTTGTGGACCCCGGGGTGGGGAAGAACCCCCCTGCTTGCCGTAAAAATCCACCAACCGGCGCTTCGGCAGCGAGGTAGCTGCGCCTGAACCCCCGCAGCCGCTCCCCGGGGCGGCAGAAGGCGATGCCCCAGCTCGGAGAGATGGAGGGGAGCTGGGGCAAAGCTGTGTGCGCCCCCCGCCCCGCTCCCCCCAGAGCCCTTAACGAGCCATTTGTCACCTTGGGGACCTCGCCGGCGGGGGGCAGCTGCAGGATCCAGAAGTTCCTGTTCTTCAGCAGGTTCTCCACGTTCTCCAGGCGCCGCTGGAGCTGCCCGAACTCCTGGATGAGGGTGCCCAGCACGGCCAGCTTGCTCTCCAGCTGGTTCCCGAAATCCACCACCGTTTTCTCACAATCCAAGTATTTCTTCTCCGTGGTCACCGTCCGGCGCTCCAGGTTGAGCAGCCTCGAAGCGTGGGCGTCCACGCTCCGCTCCACCGCCTGCACGGCCGCCACCACCGTCCACAGCGAGATGCTGGAGCCGCTCGGCCTCGGGGCTTTGCCCGGGGATGGCGGCGGGACCGCGGGGAAGCTGGAGCTCGCCGGCTGCGGGGGCTCCATTCCCGCTCCGCTGCCGGGGGAGAGACGCAGCCCGGGGCCGGGCAGCGCCGGGGGTCCTCCGGGGGGGGCGGCAGTACGGCTCCCACCGCCGCCGGGGGTCCTCCGCGGGGGGGGGGGGGGGGGGGGGGGGGGGCAGCACGGCTCCTACGGCCGCCGGGGGTCTCCGGGGCTGCTGACGGGGCGGGAGGGAACCAGGTCAGGAGCGCCCCGGGCGGGCCGCGGGACACCGGGCTCGGCCTCCTCCCGCCCGGGGTCACGGTACACCGGGCCCGGCCCCTTCCCCTCGCGTGGAGCCACGGCACACGGGTCTCCCCCCTCCCGCCGGCCCGGGGACACGGCACCCGAGACCCCCGGCCCGCCGCTGCCCCCGCCGCTCACCTCCGCCGCTCCGAACCCGCCGCCGCGCCGGGACCGGAAGCGGAAGCGCGCGCGGTAGCCCCGCCCCTCCCACCGCCTCCGCTCGCCGCAGCGCTCCCGCGCCCCCTACCGGCCGGCGGCCCGCAGCGCCGCCCCGCGGCGGTGATTGACAGCTGAGAAGCGGCTGATTACTAAAAAATAACAACCCTCCGGTGTCCCCGCCCCCCCCCCCCCCGCCGCACCACGGCGGCGTTCCCTCTCCCGTGGCCACCGGGGAGAGCCCGGCCCCGGCGCTACACCGGCCGGCGGCTGCCGCGCCCCCCCCCCCCCCCCCCCCCGCGCGGCTCCGCTGCGGGCGGCCGGCAGGGGGCGCTGTGCGGGGCGGCGGGAGGGGGCGGCGCCGGCACCGGCCCCGGCGGCGGGAGGGCGGGCCGGGGGGCGGGGGGCGGCGCGGCGCGGCCCGGCCGTGCCCGTGCCCGGGGCCATGGCGGAGCCGCACGCCCACCTCGAGGAGCTGGAGCGGCGGCTGGAGCGGGCGGAGGCGGCCCTGAGGAACGGGCCCCCCTGGGCGCTGCGGCTCCCCGCGGTACCGACGGGGGCGGGGGGGCCCTGGGGGTGGGGGTGAGCCTGGGGGTCGCTGATGGGGAGCAAGAGGGGGGGGGGGGGGGCGCTTGTGGGGAGCAATGGGGGAGGGGGGGGCGCTTGTGGGGCCATTGTGGGGCTGAGGGGTGGCTGGGGGGCGGTAATGAGCCGTGGGGCCACTTAGGGGGGCGATGGGGGGCTGGAAGTGGGACCTTGTGGGGCCATTGTGGGGCTGAGGGGTGGCTTGGGGGGGTGGGGCTGAGCCTGTGGGGCCGCTGCTGGGAGGTTGAGGGGGCTGAGAGGGAGCCTGGGGGTGGCTTAGGGGGGCGTTGAGGGGCTGGGAGCTGTTTGGGGGGGTGGCTGAGGGGGGGGTTAGGAGGCGGTGGGGGAGCCCAGCAGGGTGCCTGGGGGGCTGGGAGCTGGGGCTTTGTCAGAGCTGGGGGTGAGCGTGTGGGGGACTCCTTACGGGGGCTTTTGGGGAGCTGCTTTTCGGGCTGTTGAAGGGCTGAGGGGTGGCATCGGAGGGGCCAGCAGCCGGTTGGGGGGAGCTGCCTCCTCCTCCTCCAGCCCAGCCCCTGCGCTCCCAGGTGCTGGTGGCTTTCGAGGACGTCGCGGTGCACTTCAGCAGGCAGGAGTGGGCGAGCCTGGACGAGGGGCAGAAGGAGCTGTACAGGACCGTGATGGAGGGCAACTACGAGACGCTGGTGTCCCTGTGTAGGCTTTGTTCGTGCTGGTTGGGCGGCCGCCGGCGCTGCCCAGCAGCTCTCTCGGGGTCACTTTTCTGCCCCTTTGCGTTTCTCCGGCATCTCCAGCCCCCAAATGATTTCTGCTCAATTCTCTGTCCCCTCTGGCAGAGGTCGGAGGTTGGCAGCTGCACACGGGAGGGAGTAGTAAGCGCTCGGTGTCCTCCTCATGGGGAACAGGTACACTGAGCTCCCTGCGTTGTCATCACAGAAATTCCCTCTTTTCATCACAGAAATTCCCTCTTCCACGTCTGTCTAGATCCTCGTGTGGTTTCCCATCAGCGCGGTGGATGCGCTGTCCGTCTGTCCCGGGGTGGGCAGCGAGGCGAGTCGCCCTCCCTTGGTGCAGGGGGAGAGCTGGGCAGCGGAGGAGGTCTCGGGGGGGGCAGCGTTCGGGGTGCTTTTCTGGCTGGATTTTCAAATGCCTGACCCTCTCAGCTGGAAACGAGCTTCCCAAAGTCCGGCTGGCCTCGATCTTAAGGCTCTTTTCCATCCTCTGTGCGACGCCGTGACACCCCGCGTGGCCCCGCCAGCGCCTCACGCTCGTAACTGATTCCTTCCAGCGCTCGGGTGGTGGAGCGGGAGCCTGGATGTCCCCCAGCAGGGTGGGCAACCCCTGCCTTCCCCTGGCGGTGCCCCTTGCCGCGGCGGGGCGAGTCAGCCGCGCGTCCTCGCCCGGCGCCGTGTGCCCGGGCTGGCGGCGCTCCCGGCCGGTGAGGAGCCGCGGCACCGACGCGTGGTGCTTCGGAGCAAGGCAGGCTGCGGAGCTGCGGGGGGTGGGCTCGCACCAACCTCCCACCCAGAGCCTCGCAGTCCTCTTCCTGTGCTTTGGGGTGTTTTCCTGCCTGCCAGGTGAATTTCGGGGGGGGGGTCTGTAGCAGGGATGGTTTCCCCCGCGTGGGGGATGGATTTTCTTGCTGTTGTTGCTGGGGGAGTCGGCTTTTCACATCCCCCCTCAAAGTGCTGCCTGGTGGCCCTCGCCTGTGTCCGTCCCCGTGTGCCGGCGCTGACGCCGCCCCGGCTGGAGACGGCGTTTGTCTGGGCCGGGACTGACGCTGTGGGGACGGGCTGTGGGGGCACCCGCCGGGACGCAGCCCCCCCCCTCACCACTGATGCCCGTCTCGCTCTTGAACAGACTGTGCCCTGTCCAAGCCTGAGCTCCTGTCGCGGATCGAGAGGGGAGAAGAGCCGTGCGCGCCGGCGGAGCCAGACCCCGAGGCAGCAGACGTGCCCCGGGCACCCGCCAAGGGTACGTGACGCTGGGATTTCTCCGTGCCAGAATCGAGGCTCCTGGCCGCTGACCGGGACGACTGCGGTCCCTGCCCGCAGCCACGGGGACCGAGGTGTCTCCCGTGACGGCTGTGGGCGGTCTGTGTTGGGAGAGGACGCAGGGGACGTGTGCTGGGAGACCTCGATAGCCTGGGAACCCTCCCCTGCCCCAGCAGCTGCTGCGTGCTGCAGAGTCCTGATGCCCTGTGGGCTTGGGAGGGGGACACCCTTGGGGGCTCCTCCGAGCTCCCAGCTGGCTGCTGGTAAAACCAAGTGCCCTTCTCCTCCCCAGAGCTGGACTGCCCAAGCTGCCCAAGCGAGGAAGGTCTGCGGGAGGTGAAGACGAAGGAATCTCGTGAGGGGAACTGTAGGGACCCGGAGGAAAGCAGGAGCCCGGCGGTCCCGGAGAGCTGCAGCGCGCGTGAGTGGCCGGCCGAGCCAGCCGGTGCGAGGGATCCCGGGCCCCTGCCCGGCTTTGCCTCGCCCAGCGTCCTCATCCCTCCTCTTGCCTTCGCAGCGCACGCCCCTCCTGAAGCCACCGCTGTCCCAACGGACCTCAACCAGCCAACCCCGTCCCCCTCCTGCCCTGTCTCCACGTGCTCCCTCGAAGCGGTGAATCCGGACCTGTCTCCGTCGCTTCACGCCGCAGCAGGTACCGGCTCACAGAATCACGGGGTGTCAGGGCTTGGAAGGCACCTCGGAAGATCGTCCAGTCCAGCCAGAGCCCTTCGTCCCTCCTTGGTGGTGCCGGCAGGCTCGAGGAGCCGCTGGCGCGCTCCGAGAGCAGCAGGACGTTTGCACGGGGCTCTCTCGAGGCCCGGGGCTTTTGAGACAGGATTTTGTGCGATTCAGACGGGCCAAGGGAAGGTTCTGGCAGTAAATCCTCTTGCCAGCCTTGAAACCGTCAAGGACGAGGCACGGCGTGGTGTGGACGGGCCCACCCAGCCCGTTTGCTTCGAAGGACCAGCCCCGACGTTCCTGTTAGTGCCCCCGTCCTACCTGGGTGACGTTTGTCATCTCAAACCGCCCCCGGGGCGCCGGCAGGGATGAGCCGTAGCTGTGCCGGGCCGTCGCGCAGCCCGGGTTGCAGGCGCCGAGCTGGACGCGGAGAGCGGGGCTGCCGTTGGGCTGGGGCGGGCGTGGGAGGGACGCGCTTCGCTCTGTGCGCCTTCTCCTCGGAACGGTGCGGCGGAGCGACGCTGGGGTTCTGGCACTTTCCCAGCAGATGCCGAGGTGGGGATCCCGACGGACGTACCGCCGGAGGAGGGGGCTGCGGAGGAGCCGGCGGTGCCTGAAACGCCCTCGAAGGCTCTGGAAGAGGAGGACGCGAAAGACCTGGGCGACGGCGGCCGAGGTCTGGCAGGAGACGTTCCCGCAGCGCTGGGGAAGGAGGCGATCCAAGAGGGGTGTGGAGGGACGGCGCCGGCGGGTCCCGACTGCGCCGCGGCTGCCCCGGGAGAGCCCGTGGAGGGCTCCTACACGGGCCGGGCTGCGGCCTGCCAGCGAAACGCCGCCCGGGAGAAGTTCTACTCGTGCATCGTGTGCAAGAAGAGCTTCCTGCTGAAGATCAACCTCGTCATCCACCAGCGCAGCCACAGCAACTGCACGCCCTACGTCTGCGTGCACTGCAGCCGGAGCTTCATGTCCAAGAAGAAAATCCGGTGTCACCTACGGGCCCGGGCGGTGAAGGGGTTCTGCCAGCCCTTGGAGGCGGAGGAGTGCTCCAGCTGGGTGCCGGACCCTTCCACCCAGCTCCAAGCGCTGGGCACGGACTGCGACGCGTTGTGGGAGGATCCCAGCCCCGACAGTTACCCGCTGCTGCCCGGGAAAATGACGTACACGTGCAACGAGTGCATGGAGAACTTCTCCAGCCGGAGCTTCCTGATGCTGCACCAGCGGCGGCACACCAACCGCCACCTCATCCTCTGTCCCTGCTGCAACCGCAGCTTCGTGTGGGCCGCTGACTTTGTCCGCCACCACCAGACCCACACGAGCACCCGGCCCTACCAGTGCGGCGTCTGCCAGAAGTCTTTCAAGCGGCGCTACAACCTGAACGTGCACCAGCGGATCCACCAGCAGCCGGAGGTCCCCCAGCCCCCCTGCGATGGCGACAACCAGCTCCCGATGCCCGTGGCACCCGTTTAAGCGCCGAGGCGGGCAGCGTGGCAGAAGAGGGGGTGGGAAGCCGGGAGGCGTTGGAAGCCGCTGTTGGACCTTCTCCTCCCCCGGACACGGGCAGGTCGGACGAGGGCCGGAGCACAGGCAGCAGCGCCCAGCTCCTCCCGCCCTGCCGCGGGGAGCAGAGGGGGCCCGGCCCTGCCCGTCGCAGACCTGTGGTGCGCAGGTCGCTCCTTCTTCCCGAGCCCCGGTGGGGCGGCCGGGGCGGGTGGGACGCGGGGAGCAGGACGGGGCGCGGCTGTGGTGGAGGACTCGTTCCGGTTTTCCGGAGAGCACCAATAGATGCTGTAGAAACCAGGATGCTGAGCTTCCTTCGGCTTCGGGGGGGTGGGAGTGGGGGGCTTTCCCTCTTGGCTGGGTGGGGGGTACCGGGAGTGTCAGTGGAGGAGTGAGGCTGGGGGAGCACCGGGCGGGGCGGGGGTCGTGGGGCTGGAATACCGTGCAGGAGCTGTGGTCCCACTGTGGGGGTGGGGATAGGATGAAGATGGCATGGGGATGAGGATGGGATAAGGATGGGGTTTGGGATAGGAGGGATTGGGGATGAGGTGGGGGTTGGGGTTGGGGATGGGGATGGGATGGGGATGGGGTTGAGGAGGGGGATGGGGTTGAGGAGGGGGATGGGGTTGAGAAGGGGGATGGGGTTGAGAAGGGGGATGGGGTTGAGAAGGGGGATGGGGTTGAGAATGGGGATGGGATGAGGATGGGGTTGGGGGTGGGATGAGGATGGGATGGACTGGGGATGGGGTTGAGGATGGGGATGGGGACAGGATGAGGATGAGGATGAGGATGGGATGGGGTTGGGGAAGGGGTGGGTTGAGGTTGGGGATGCAGATGATGGGGATGGGGATGAGGATGGGATGGGGTTGGAGATGGGGTGGGTTGAGGTTGGGGATGGGGATGGGGACAGGATGAGGATGGGGATGGGGATGGGATGAAGATGGGTTGGGGATGGGATTGGGGAAGGGATGGGTTGAGGTTGGGGATGGAGTGAGTTGGGGATGAGGATGGGATGGGGACGAGGAGGGGTCGGGGATGGGATGGGGGGGGTCCGGCGTTCCCGGGGACACACACCCACACCCCCCCGGGGCGGGGGGCGGGCGCGGGGCGGCGCTGCGGGCGGGCCGCCAGGGGGCGCTGTGCGGCGCGGCGGCGGCGGCGCGGGCGGCCATGGCCCGTTGGGGCCCCGCTCAGGTACGGGGCGGGGGGCGGGGGGGCGCGGCGGGCGGCGGCGGCTCCCCTGGGCCCCCGGCGCGGGCGGCGGGCGGCGGGCACCGGCCGCGGGGCTCAGCCTCGGCGCGGAGCCGCGCTGAGGGGGCGGGGGCGCGGCGGGCCTCGGCCGCGGCCGGGAGGGAGGGGACGGGCCCGCCGGTCCCGCGGCCCCAAACCCGCCCCCCGGCGAGGGGAGGGGGGGGGGCGGGGGAGCAGCCCCTCATGGCCCCTCTGCTCCCCGCGACAGGAGCCCGAGTGGGGGCCCGAGGCCTGGCAGCCGCTCCCGCCGCAGCCCCACGGCCCCGGCCCCCTCCCCGGGCCCGGCGCCGAGCGGGAGAAGGCGGCGGCGGTGCCCGAGATCTCGCTGTGGACGGTGGTGGCGGCGGTGCAGGCGGTGGAGCGGAAGGTGGAGTCGCAGGCCCTGAGGCTGCTGAGCCTGGAAGGGCGAGCGGAGACGGCGGAGAAGAAGGTGTCGGGGCTGGAGAAGGCGGTGCTGGAGTTCGGGAGCCGGCTGGAGCGCAAGTGGGCCGCGCTGGCCGCGCTGGTGCGGGAGAACACGCGGCGGCTGGAGCACGTCGAGCGGCAGCTCCAGCACCGCAGCTGCTGGGCCCCCCGGGCCGGGCCGGGCCCCGGCGGGGACGAGCCCAAGGTAACGGGGACGTGTCCTCGGTGAGGAACGGGGGCGAGCCCCAGGTAACGGGGACGTGCCCAAGGTGAGGAACGGGGGCGAGCCCCAGGTAATGGGGACGTGCCCAAGGTGACAGGGAGGAGCCCCAGGTAATGGGGACACACCCAAGGTGATGAACAGGGACGAGCCCAAGGTAACGGGGACGTGTCCTCGGTGAGGAACGGGGGCGAGCCCCAGGTAACGGGGACGTGCCCAAGGTGAGGAACGGGGGCGAGGCCAAGGTAATAGGGACGTGCCCAAAGTGACAAGGAGGAGCCCCAGGTAATGGGGACGTGCCCAAGGTGATGAACAGGGACAAGCCCAAGGTAATGGGGACGTGTCCTCGGTGAGGAATGGGGGCGAGCCCCAGGTAATGGGGACATGCCCATGATGAGGAACGGGGGCGAGGCCAAGGTAATAGGGATGTGCCCAAAGTGACAAGGAGGAGCCCCAGGTAACGGGGACGTGCCCAAGGTGAGGAACGGGGACGAGGCCAAGGTAATAGGGATGTGCCCAAGGTGATGAACAGGGACAAGGCCAAGGTAATAGGGATGTGCCCAAAGTGACAAGGAGAAGCCCTGGGTAATGGGGATGTGCCCATGGTGACAAACAGGGACAAGGCCAGGGTAACGAGGATGTGGCCAAGGTGACAGGGAGGAGCCCCGGGTAACGGGGACGAGCTTCAGCTCATGGGGACGTGCCCATGGCGATGAACAGGGCCAAGGCCAAGGTAATGGGGACAAGCCCCGAGTAACGGGGACGTGCCCTCAGCGAGGAACAGGGTTGAACCTCAGCTAATGGGGATGTGCCCAAGGGGACAGGGAGGAGCCCTGGGTAACGGGGACAAGCCCTGGGTAACGGGGACGTGCCCAAGGTATCGGGGAGGTGCCCGGTGAGGTGCGGCGTTGGCTGCAGCAGGGAGCGGCACGGACGCGGCCCCCGCGGTGCTCTGCCTCGAGAGCCGGCCCAGCGAGGCAGCAGCCGGGGACTTCGCTCCTCCCTGTCCCCAGCGAAGAGGGGGAGCCCAGCACACCCCCTCCCTCTGAGCATTTTCAGCCTCGTTGGGTCCCACTGGTCACCTCAGCGCTGGGACGGTGCCCTCCCACCCGTCCTGCCCCCGCGTCAGGGGGTTGCGGCTCACACGGCGGCTCCAGGCTGCGGGCGCGGATCGAGGGAAGGAGAGGTGCTGGCGAACCCGTCCCGGCTGCGTGCGGGGGGGGGAAACGACAGCCTCGCTGGGCCGCCCGGACAGCATTCCCTGGGCTCGGGCCGTGACACGGCTCCTTCCCCTCGGAGCTCTGGGCCTCACCCCGCCGTCAGCTTTCCCGGGGGAGCAGAGGGGCCTGGGGGACGGACGAGGTGCGGCAGCGCCAAGGCGGTGCCTCCTGCGGTTTCAGGTGCCGGCGGCGTGCGAGGATGAGGCGGCCAGTTTGCCGGAGCAGGAGTGGGGGAGCTCGGAGAGCCGGCAGAAGGAGCTCTACAGGGTCGCCGTGAAGGGGAACTACGAGCCCGCCGTCTCTCTCGGTGAGGATCCGTCCGTGCTCGCGTGTCAGGCACGTTACCGGCCCCCGGGCTGGCTCGAGGCTGCGGTGGCGTCTGGGCGCTCGGCGGAGCACGGGCAGGGAGCGGCGACGCCTTGACGCGGTCGAGGTTTGGCGCCCCTCGGTCGTGGGCGACAGCGGTGCTTCCCGCTCCCCCCGCGCGTCCCAAGAACACCTCGTCCTGCCCACGCAGCGGCGCTCTCGGCGGGGGGCAGGCGGGCACCGCCAGGATCGGGCCCTCCGCCAGCCCTGCCTGGCGCTGCCGGAGGAGCCCCGGGACTCGGCGCAGTGTCTGCGTGGTGGGGGCTTCAGCCGACGTGCCCGCAGCCGGGGTCCCAGCACCGTTTTTTGGCAGGACGCGGCCCGGACACGTACCGCCCTGCAGGGGTTGGCTGCAGAGTCCTCGATTGTAGCACGGGTTATTTCTGACTGGGATTTTAAAGGCCGAGTGGGTGACAGTCACGTGTTTTCGGGGTAAATGAAATCGTTGGTCTGGTCTGGCTGACGCCAGGCCGCTTCCTCCCGGGAAACCCGAGGTGCTGCTCTGGGGGCCCAGGACCCCTCCGGGCGCCCCACAGCCCCCGCTGTGCCCCAGCAGCCCGTGGTCGAGCTGGTGCTGGTGCCCAGCGTCAGCGGTTCGTACCGCTGCTTCCTCCTCCCCAGGGCCCACGGACGCCGGCTCCAAACCCGCGCTGCTGCCGCCGGCCGAGGAGGAGTCGGGGCTGCCGGAGAAGGGAGCGGTGCCGGGGCACCTCGGCGGCGGTGAGTCACGGCGGCCGCTCGGCTCAGGACGGGCACTCGCGACACGCGATCGCGGCCGCCTTAAAACTGCTCCCACCAAACCTGCAAGCCCAGAAGTGCCCGAAAGGGCGGAAAACAGGGAGAGCTGGGGCGAAGCTTAGCGTGGTGCCCGCAGACAGACCCTCCCTCCTGCTCCTGGAGGGTTTTGCTTTGATCCTTCTCCCCGGAGTCACCCCCTAAACTCTGCCGGTCCCGACAACGTTCCCTCCGGCACCGAGGACTCTCCAGCCTCCGCGGTGCCTCCGCGTTTCCCCCGGTTTCTTTATGCACGTTGTGCTGTCAGTCCGTCGGATGTCCCTGAGGTCCAACAAGACACCCAGATAACCCCCAAAGCCCCCCGCCATCTCGGGTGTCCTTCTCCCGCTTTGCTCTCGGTGAAACCTTCCTGCCCCCTCGCTAACGGCGCTCCGTCCGTCCGTCCGTCCGTCCGTCCCCCCAGGGCGCCGCAGGGGAAGCTCAGCTCCCGCTCCTGCCCTGGGGCTGTGAGCCCAGGAGAGCTTCCCTGGCCGGGGATGAGTCGGTGCCTCTCTCGGCAGGTGAGATGATTGTGATCAAGACAGAAGAGCAGCAGCCGCAGGAGGAAGGATCTGCCGTCCTGGCTCTGCCGCCGGCGTCCTCGGCGAGGCTGGACGAGGAGGTTCCCCTGAGCCAGGAGCCGCTGGTGCCCTGGGAGAGCCACGCCGGCTCGGACGAGCAGAAGGCGGCGGGAGAGGCCTTGGGGGAGTTCTGCGAACGCGGGGCCGCCCAGCCCGAATTTAAGCCCGTGGTGGTGCCGGTGGAAGCTCACCCTGCCGCGGGCTTGCCCTTCCCGGCGGAGCACGTGCTCGGCGCGGGGACTGACCCGCCGTTCGCCCTGCCCCAGGGGATGCCGCTGGGAGGAGACGCCGCCGCGGCAGAGGCGGCCGTGTCGCGGCCCGGCGCGGAGGAGCGTCGGCCGTGCGCGGCGGGGGAAGAGCCCCCCGCGCTGCCGCTGGGCTGGAAGAGCGTCCGGCTGAAGCGCAACCTCCTGGCGCGGCAGCAGAGCCAGGAGAGGAAGAGCAACGGCTCCTTCATCTGCACGGCCTGCGGGAAGAGCCTGGCCCACCACGCCGCGCTGCTGCGGCACCAGCGCCTGCACACGGGCGAGCGGCCCTTCCAGTGCCCCGCCTGCGGGAAGAGCTTCAACGAGAAGTCCAACCTCAACAAGCACTACCGCATCCACACCGGGGAGCGGCCCTACCGCTGCCCCGCCTGCGGCAAGGGCTTCATCCAGAAGCACCACCTCCAGAAGCACCAGCGCATCCACGGGGGGCAGCTGCGGGGCGGGTGGGCCGGCCGGCCCGCGCGGGCCAGCGCCGCCGGCGAGCGGCTCTACCGCTGCATCGAGTGCGCCGAGAGCTTCCCCCAGAAGGCGCTGCTGGAGGAGCACCAGCGCCGGCACACCCAGCAGCGGCCCTTCCAGTGCCACAGCTGCAGCAAGAGCTTCCGGCACCGGCAGTCCCTGAACCACCACCAGAAGGTCCACGCGCTTGCTGCCTCGCCCGCCGGCGGCTTGCCGAACCGCGACCGGGAGCCGGGGGCCAGCCCCGGCAAGGTTTCGCCCCAGGATAACCGGTAGCGCGAGGGCCGGCGAAGGGAAGGGGCGGCGTTTCTCCGGGCTGCGCTGCAGAGGTGCGGCAGCCTGCGACGACGGGACGCACCCGGCAGCTGGTGGTGTGCCGCCGCGGCGCTGCCCGCGGCGCTCATGGCACCGCCGCGGGGCTCTGGGCCTCCGGGAGGAGGAGGAGGATGGAGGCGAGCTGATGTGCTGGGCGGGCAGGGGAACGTGCCGGGGGTGAAGAGACTGCCCCGGGGGGCAGCGGAGGAGGTTGGGCGGCTGGAGCCGAGCCGGAGGGTGCCGCTGCCTCGTGGCAGGAGGATTCGGCCGAGGAGCAGCTGCGCCGGGCACCGCGGAGCCGTGGAACTCAGGGTCATTTCACCACCCCCGGCGTGGCGGTGGTGCGGGGGCGCTCGGTGGCCCGGGGGGGGGCAGACGCCGGGGCCGTCGGCTGAGCTGGGGACAGACTCGGATAAAGGACGGGGCTGACGCGGTCTCCTGTGGTGCTCTGGGGTGTCGAGGAGGGGCCAGCCCGGGGCAGGGGGAGCCGGGGCGGCGCTGCCGCCACCCGGTGAAGGGCGCTGCGGGTGTGCGGCCCCCTGAGCCGTCAGGCCGCGCCTCGCCCGTGGGCGCAGACGTGCGGCTCCCGCTCGGCACGTCCCGGGCAGCGTCCCCGCCGTCCCCCGCTGCGGCGAGGGGCTTTGCTCGGGGCGGGAGGAAGAGCTGCAGCCCGGGGGGGATGAGGGCATCGGGCACCCTGGGGATGAGGGCTCGGAATTAATGCAAAGCGGGGGTCTGGAGCGCCGTGGGGCCCTGGGGAGGAGGAGGAGGAACGCGGAGCTGCCCCACAGGAACGCAGCAGTCGCCCCACGGGAAGGCGGAGCTGCCACCCGCAGCCCCACTCGAGGCTCTGGGATCCACGGGCAGGGCCGAGGGGCGCAGAGCGATGCCCCCCCTCCTGCCCGTGGCCACTCCACCCCCTGCCCCCGTCCCCTCGGCCTCCCGCGGGCCCCGTGTGGCAACCGCCGCGGTGGGGCTGGGCTGGCGCGGGGCAGCGGCAGGGCCGAGTGTCCCCAGGGCTCAGCCCTGTGTTGTCCCCGCGTGGGAGTGCCCACCCGGCCGAGGGTGACAATCCCAGGGTGATGGTGACATCCCAGGGGACACGCTGGGGACAGCGGTGGGTGACAGCACCCCCGAACAGCCCTCCCTGCAGCTCCACCCTCACACGGGTCACGGCAGCCACGTCCCCTGGCGCAGGCAGGGTGGCCCGTGGGCGGCTGGAGCTGGCGGGGGGTGTCCCGGGCAGAGTGCCGGGGGGGAGATGCTGCCCCTCTGCCTGGCGCTGAGGCACGCACCAGGGCGCTGGGCCCAGTGCAAGGGACTGGGACATACCGGGGGGGTGTCCGGCGAGGCCTGGGATGGCAGCAAAGGGCCGGAGCGTCGCCCTGGGCGGCCGCAGAGGCGGCTCGGGGGCTCCTCAGCGCGACGGGAGGGAGCCCAGAGGCTCTCGGGGCTGCCCCCGGTCCCCCCAGCCCAGCTGCAGCGGCGGGTGACAGTCCCCCGCCTTCACCCGAGGGACATCCCGGGGGTCTGGGCTGGTGGCCGCGTGCAGAAGGGGGCGATGGGGCTGCCGGCAGTGACCCCCCCCCGGGGCCGCCCCCCGGGTTACCCCACGGGCAGCGCCCAGGCAGCTGTACAGACAAATCCTTTATTGACTCTACGGCCTGAGAGGGGGAGCTGGGAGGTCACGGGCAGCTGGTCCCAGTCACGGCAGCGCTGGGAGAAACGCCCCGGTTGGGGCGGTCGGCCACAGGGAGAGGCTGGTCCCTCCACGCCCCCGACGCTGGCCTCGGAGGTATTTCCCACCGGCAATACCGTCATGCCAGCCGACTCGTCCCCTGTGTCACTGGGATCAACTGGGGGGCACTGGGATCTCTACCTGGGCAGGGACAAGCAGCCTGGTCCCTACAGCCTTTGCCCCTGCGCCGTGCCGGAGCGCGGCTCGCTGCCGGACCCGTCCTCACCCCTGCAGCCCTGGGGGCTGGCAGCGGGCGACGCCGTCCCTTGGGGACACGGGGCCGACCTCTCTGCCACCGGCACCCCCCCCGGCCAACGCTGCGCTCCAGGCACACGCCGCAATCCCGGGGGACGGGAATGGCGTGGAGCCGGTGCCGGGGAGCAGCGGGACGTCGCGCGCGGCCCCGAGGAGCGGCCGTGACGCGGGCAGGGAGGCGGCCGGGCGCCGCTCGGCACCGGGGATTACACCAGGACGCGGCGCTGGCGTTTCCTCGGTGCCCGCCGCAGCGCCGCCTCGCGAGGGGCCAGGCCTGAGAAATGGGATAAGCCAACGGGTTCCCCCCGCTCCCCGCCCGGAGAGGGACAGGGCCTCGGTGATGCCAAAGAGCTACGTCAAACAACTCAACGAAAAGAAAACCCGGGAAACGGAGAGAGTCCCAACAGCTGCTCCGTGCGGGCCGCGTGGCGATGCCAGCAGGACCCGCTTCCCCTCTCGCTGTACCCGACCCGTGCTGCCCAGCAGCGCCCGGGGCGCGCGCAGGGCTCGGGCCGCGGACGCCTGGCGACGCCGGAGCCCCGCCGGGCCGGGCCGACCTCGCTTACCGGGCTCCAGCGCCCCGTCGGGCTGCGGGCAGGCCGGGCTCCCGAGGCGTCTGAGGTAGCTAGCCGGACTCGTCTTCCCCGGGGCGAGTGGCGGCGGGGCTGTGCGGGGGGACAGGAGGAGACGACCCGCAGGCGGGAGAGCGGGAAGAGCCCCGAGGAGGGGGGTCCCGGGTGGGCTGCTGCTGCGGCAGCGGCGGGCAGTCCTCCCCGGGAAGCGGTCCTGAAGGGACTCTCCGTTTGGGCGGGCTGGTCCTGAGGGAATGAGCTCTCGCGGGCTGGCCTCGTTGGGAGGGAAGGAGGGAAGGAGGCAGGAGCGCTGCCGAGACCTCAGGGGCGCCCGCAGCACCCCCGCAAGCGGAAAACGCTGTGGTTTGATTTGCTCTACGGGGCTTCCAGTGCGGTGTTCAGGTGCTCCCCACCCGACCGAGATTTCCTCGCCAGGGTGGGTTATGAGACCAGCGTGGCCAGGACGCAGAGGGGTCTCGGAGATGCCACGCTCTCTTCATCCGGCGTCTTGGTCAAGTTTGTCAGTGAAGTGAAGAGCTCCGTGGGGATCCCGCCTGGCTCGCCAGCTCGGTTCCCTTCCGTCGGTCCTGCTCCCCGTGTGACGGCATTTCCAGGCGCCAGCATCCAGCCACGGGGGAGCTCGGCTGCTGGAAGGTCCGCCTGGGCACGTTCTGCGCAGCAGCCGTCGGACAGGAGAGCCTGAGGAATGGTCAAGTGTTTGGGATCACTGGAGGCTTCTGCAGTTTTCTCTCTAGGGTGGATCCAAGCGCTCGCTTCCCTCCACGAACCAGGGAAGCTCCTAAACCCCCCCCCCTGGACAGGCGGCTCAAAACCCCAGCGCCCCACCATGTGCAAAATCGATGCTCACAGTTTCTCTCCGGCGACACGAGCGGTTCGGACCTCTCCCGTCGTCATTTCTGCGTCACCCTCGACACCACTGCCCGGTTTCCCAGTCTGACCACGGGCTGGACGGCTCTCCCGCCCCAGCCCTGGCTCTGGCAGCTCTTGCCTGCCGGGCCGAGCTCCGCCGGGCCGATCAGGAGCACGTTCGCGCTGGCCGCGGCGGCCGCAGGGCTGACGTTTCTCTCGGACGCCTGCGCCGGGGAGCGAGGGACGCCCCTGTCCGCCGCCGCGGCGGCTCCTTGCGGCGGGGGCTGCCGGGGCGCTGGCGCGACGGCCGCCGGCGGGGCCGTGGCGGGCGGCTGGAGGGCGGCCAGGGCTTTCTGGCGCTCGTGGATCTTCTCATGGCGCAGGAGGTGAGTCCTGCGGGTGAAGCTCTTCTTGCAGGCGGCGCAGCAGTAGGGCCTGTCCTGCGCGTGCGTCTGCAGGTGCCGCTGGAGGGAGAAGGGGCACGAGAGGGTCTTTTTGCAGTGGTTGCACTTCATCGGGGGCTTCTTGCGCGCCTTGGGGCTCTGCTGCTGGGAGAAGCAGCTCCCTCTGTCCGGCTCCTCCTTGGGCTGGCCCAGCCAGGGCCCCCCGGCGTACGCCCCGTTGCTGGGGCTGTGGGGGGCGCCTCCGCAGAACACCTCGCAGATCTTCCTGCGCGGCCGGATCCTCAGGTCCGGGTGGACGTTGCCCCAGACCTTGGCGCCGAAGGCCCTGTCCTTGATGTGGATGCTCTGGTGAAGGTCCAGGTGGCTTTTGTCGGCGAAGCTGATCTCGCAGGTGGCGCACTCGTAGGGCCCCTCCTTGGCGTGGCTCCGCTGGTGGATGATGAGGTTGATTTTGAGGCGGAAGCGCTTCCCGCACTCGGTGCAGGGGTGCGACCACTCGCGCACGTAGCCGCGCCGGCAGTTGCCCATCAGCAGGTTGCTGCTCGCGTACCTGCTCGGCTTCTTCTTGCTCTTGGCCTTCGCCTGCTCGCTCTTGGGGCACTTCTGCATCTCCGGGCTGGGAGAGGGCGTGGAATCCTCTGGCAACGCCTCGGGCTCCTCTTCCTTCACCTTGACATCTTCAGGAGAAGCCCCTTCGCGTGGCGTTCCGTTCTCCATTGACAGCTCTTCCTCTGAAACGGAACGACACGGGCATCGGTCGCTCACGCTCCCAGGACGACCCCAGGCTGTGGTTAAGTCCCCAAGCACCCAGCAGGCCTTTAGCCATGAAGGAGCTACCGACAGGCCCGTTTGGGAACGCAGTTTGGGACGGTGCAGGTGCCACCGCAGCGTCCTGCCCCCACCCCCTGAGCGACCCAGCGCGGCCTTGGGAGGGGCAGAGCTCTCGCCCCCAGGAAGAGCCAGGCTGCGGCGGTGCCAGCGGGGCACAGAGGGATCCACCTCTAAAACCACGACACCAACGACGGCCGCAAGATGCAGCAGGAAAAAAAGATCACCGCGGAGCGGCAGCGCTTGAGGCGCTTCACCTCCGCCGAGCCTGCGACTGCCAGCCCGCGCCAAACGCCGCAGGCAAACCGGCTCCGGTGAGGGCTGCGGCGAACTCTCTGCACCCCACCACAGCCGTGCCCACAACCAGCGCCTTTCGGCTCGGCCCACCAGCGCCAGGAACGGGCTCCGAGTCCCCGGAAGAGGCGAGCGCTCGGCACGTCCGCTTGGCAAAGCCTCAGGGCCGGAACGGGGAGGGGGGGGTGCTGGCCGGCGGCCGCCCCCCACGTCCTACACCCCCTGCTCCTGGCACGGACCCGAGGGCCCTGCCCCGGGACGCGTTGGGCCACCTGAGCTCAGGGCCGGCGCTGCCGTCCTGCGGCAGAGCTGGAGGAAGGGAGGTGCTGCGGCAGCTCTGCCCCGGCGTCCGACGGGAGGAACCCCAGCCGGACGGACGGCTGTTCTGCGGAGCGGACAGGCCTGAAACACCCCACACCAGCCCCCTCCCTTGCTCCGGGACACAAGAGAAGCCCAAAACTTCCCTCTCCCGCCACGCTGGTGTGCGGGGAGCCGCTGCCCGCCCGCAGGCCCCCCGTGTCGCCCCCGCGCAGGGTTACTCACCCCCGCCGGGCTCAGCCGGGTCCTCCTCCAGCTCCGCCTCGGGCTGACCCTCCCTGCGCAGCTCCTCCTTCTGCGCCTGCAGGGACGTGATGTTCATCACCAGGATGGGGGGCTCTGTCGGCAGAGAAGAGAGGAGCAGTTGCGGGGAGCTGTGGGGAGCTCGCGTGCCCCCCGCTCCGGGGCGGCGCTACCCGGGACACGAGGGGAGCGTGCCGGAGGGAGCTGCGGCTCAAGCAGTCGTGACAGGTTGTGCCAGGGCAGGTTTAGAGCCGATAGGAGGAGAAATGTCTCCACCGAAAGGGCTGTCAAGCCCGGGAAGAGGCTGCCCAGGGAAGCGGCCGAGGTCTCGGACTCCTCTCCACGGCCGGCTGTCCCCGGGACAACTCTACACGGGCCGGCGGATTCCGCGGGTCCTCGCCACCACACGGCGCTGCGCCCGTTCTCGGCTTGACGGGCTCTTTTCTCCAAAAGTAAATTTTCTTGAGCCCAAAATTTAACAAGCATTGCCTTTGAGTCCCTCGAACACACAAAGGCGTCCCTCACAAGCGAACGTTTCCCTTCCTCTCTGGTTTCGAACTGTCACATCTCGCGAGCAGCAGCCAAGCAGGGTGACTTTGGCAAGGGAACTGGGAATGTTTAAGGGGGTTGAAGTGTGAGAAACAACGAGTCGCACAACTGGCAACACGTGCCGGCCGATCGATCACACGCCCTCCTCGTGCTCGGCCGTCAGAGGGGTCCAGCTCGCTCTGCGACGGGTTTTGGCGACGCATTAATAAAGTAATATTTAAATTAATGCTGGGATAAAGGCAACGGTGAGGCCAAGGCAACGATGAGGCCAAGGCAACTCGACCACACGTGAGACGCAGAACTTCGAGCTCTGGCCGGCAGAAGCGCAGCCAGCGAAGGCGCCGGCGGGATGCGGGCGGCGGGGAGACCCCCAGGAGGGTTCGCTGGGGAAGCCGGGGAGGGGGCGGCTGCCCCGCTGCCTCCCACCGAGCCCCCGCTGGTGGTGCCGTGCGCTGGGCAGACGGGGAAGAAGCGCAACGGCAGCGGGGACGGCGCCGAGGAGGTCTGGGGTGGCTGCGCAGAGCTGCCCACGGAGAGTCGTCCCGTCGTGCCGCTGCCGCACGGTGAGCTGCCGGGAAGGAGGAACGGCCCCGGGAAGCAAGTCCTGGCACCCCTGGAACTTACCTGCGTCAGCGTCCATGGGGACTTGATCTCCTCCCAAAGCCTCTTCCTTCTGCTCCAGCTCTTCTGGTGTCTGGGGGGGCTTCTGGCCATCCGAGATGCTGGTCTGGGGGGGCTCCTGGCCGTCTCCGACGCAGAGCTCTTCATCCCTCTGCCTCCGGGCCAGGACGTGAGGCCGGGGCACCGCGCCGCCTGCTCACGGGGCAGAGGACACCGTGTGTTACCAGGAACCGGCTGCCCCTTTCTCCTGCCAGCCTCCCCAGCTGCCCCTTCTCCCCCTGCCCCCCAGCCAGCAGGCCGCACAGACAGACACGGATCGCTCATCCCTGCTCTCGGGGCGGTGCTGCTTCCTCGGCCCTGTGGCAGGATCCACGCACGAGCCCGGCTGCAGCTCGAGCCGCTCGACAGAGAAGATCTGAGCAGCAGAACACGAACTGCCATCTCAAAGGTGGCGCCCTTGCTTCTCTTCCCGGGAGCACTTGACAAAACCAACCCCCAAACACACCCTCGGGGCTTGCATCGTTTCTGGGTAACGCTCCCCCACGGACAGAGCCTGCCCTGCCCTCTGCCCCCCCCCCCCAGCGCTCACCCAGCCGCTCCTGGGGCTTCTTTAGCCCCCAGCTCCTCAGTCCCGCAGCGAAGAGCTCTCGCTCACAGCCCTGCCCGCAGATTTCTTCTTCTCCCGGCTCCGGCAGGGTCTGCCTGTCCCTCTCCTACCTTCTTGCCCAGCATTCACACCCTTAACAATTGATTTCTCCACCTCTCCCGTGCCATGCCCGAGGCCATCCTGACCGCTCCTGCTCCCCCCAGCACGAGCAGAGCCGCTCCAGCCTCCTCCTCCCGCTGCAGGCTCCCAGGTTCCTCGCTTCCCACCGCATCTCCTCGCTCACCAAGGTAAGCAGGAGGGCCTTTGGAAGCCCTAGGGCTCCTGCGTGCCACCAGGCGAAGGAGGATTGCCGAATTCACAGAAACAGGACCAGAAGGGGTCACAAGAGGTTTGTCCCATCGCGCCAGACTCCAGCCCAGCCCCTCCTGACAGGCTCTGCCTTGTTTTCTCCACGGGATTCATCTGACCAACCGTACACTTCCGAAAGATTCAAGATACTCCGTGGAGGTTTAGCCAATACAGTCCGCAGACCCCCAGAGCAGTTCATTTCTAGCACAGACACTGCTGGGAGACCTCCTGACAAAGCTGGGACAGCAACCCCCCCTCCTCCCGGGCTGGGACAGCAACCCCCCCTCCTCCCGGCACCCCCTGAACCCACCTGTGTCAGCTTCCATGGGGACGGCATCTTCGCCCAGAGCCTCTTCCTTCTGGTCCGTCTCTTCTGGCGCCTGCGGGGGCTCCCGCTCTCCTCCGGCACATGCCTGCGGGGGCTCCCGACCGTCTTTGGCGCAGAGCTCTTCATCCCTCTCGATCCGTGAGAGGATGTCAGGCTTGGACACCGCGTAGTCTGCTCACGGACAGAGGACACGCTTTGTCGAACTCTCGGGTGTTGCCAAGTGCCCCTCCTCTCCCTCACCCCGGCGCTGGCAGGCAGTCCAACAGACACAAACCACCCATGCTCTAACCAGGAAGGGGGTGCTGCTTTCTGGGCCCCGTGGCAGGATCCACCCGTGAGCACGGCTGTAGCTCAGGTACGGAGAGAATCTAAACAGCAGAACGCAACTAAAACCCTAAAGGAGAGGGAAAGGCCTGGTCTTCAGCACTCTCCTCCCATTTCCACTGTAGCAGTGATTTGAACAATCCTTCTGAACTATCAGAACTCCCCGCTCCGCAGAGAAGTCTGCATCAGATGGACCACGGAAGGAACAGGTTTGCTCCTTTCTGCAGAATATTGCTGAGAAAAGCGAAGCCTCAACTTCAGTGGCTGCACAGAACAGCAGGTGACGAGTCGTGCCCCAGGAGGAGCTTTTGGTGGGGAATATCCTACAGCCCCAGTCACCCCAGAACACGTCCAGTGCCCTTAGAAAGACCGAGCACGATTGAGTCAGTGCTTTACCAAAAGAGGGAAGTGCCCCCGTCACCTCACACAGGGGCTCAACAGACAGAGAACAACAGCTAGTTCAAGATGCAATCACCAAATTTCACCCAGATAATTCCTGAACGGTGCTGGAAAATCCTGATGGGTCCCTGACCCTGGAATCCACTTACGTAGTTTTCAGCAACAGCACCTCACCCAGAGAGCTTTTACAATCGACGCCGCTTGGCTCGCTACCGCTGCCGTTCCGTGCTGCAGACCCCTCTTACACCGCTCCTCGCCTCACCCGCGGGAAGGAGCGTGGGTCTGGCTGCCCAGGAGAGGTTCTGCCACCTACAGGGGTCCAGCCCCACCGAGCCAGACCACCGGCCTCCCCGCAAGAGCAGCTCCCCCAGAGGCACAAACCCTGTGCCTTACCCAGGGAGATCAGCGTCTCGTAGTTGCCCCTCATCACAGCCCTGTACAGATCCTTCTGCCAGCGGTCCAGCCTCTCCCACTCCTGCTCGTTGAAGTACACCGAGACGTCGTCGAACGTGAGGGGCACCTGCAAGCACAGTTATTCCACCCTCGGTGACTTCTGGTGCGGTTAAGGTCACTGGAAAGCAGGCACGGGCAAGCGAGCGCTTGGCTTTGCTTGCCAGAGCTCAGGGCAGGCACCGAGCAGTGTCCCCGGCCCGATCAGGGCTTGCGAGCAGCAAGGCCAGGCCTTGCAGGTGCTCGGCCACCCGAACCCGCTGCTAAGACCCCTCCGGCATTTCCTAAACCCCCTCCACAGCCCCGGCGGCGGCGCTGGTGGTGCCAGGGGCCGGGCCGGACGCCTTTACCTTGGGGATCTCGCCCCGGGAGCTGGGGGGCAGCCGCAGGATCCAGAAGTTTCTGTTCTTCAGGAGATTCTCCACGTTGTCCAGGCGCTGCTGGAGGTGCCCGTAGTCCTGCAGGAGGCTGCCCAGCGTGGCCAGGTTGCTGCCCAGCTCCCCGACCAGGTTCTCGCAGGCCAGCAGCCTCCGCTCGGCCCGCTCCGTGCGGCTCCGCAGCTCCTGCAGCTGCCGGGCCTCCGCCTGCCCCGCCGCCGCCGCCGGCCCCATGGCCCGCAGCGCCCTGCGCCTGGGGGTGCTCGAGTCCTGGGGGGGGGGCAGAGGGGAAGGGCAGTGGGGGGGGAGGCCTCAGCCCTGCCCAAAGTGCGGTCGGGGCTTGGGGACCTGCTTGTGGGCCCCCCCCTCCCCGCCCCGACACCCCCCAAGGGATCCACCCCCCCCACCCCCCCCCCCAGGCCCTGCATCACCCAGGGGCCCTGCCAGACCCTGGCTGCACCCCCCTCCATCCCCCAGAACCGGCACCCCTGGAGGTCCCCCCAGACACGGCTCCCCCAGGACCGGCACCCCTGAGGGACCCCCCCAACCTCCTGAACCGCCACCCCCGGGGACCCCCCTGAACGGGCACCCCGGGGTCTCCCCCATCGCCAGGACCGGCACTCCGGGGTCTCCCCCACCCCCCTGAACGGGCACCCCGGGGTCTCCCCCACCCCCCGAACGGGCACCCCGGGGTCTCCCCCATCGCCAGGACCGGCACCCCGGGGTCTCCCCCTACCCCCCTGAACGGACACCTCGGGGTCTCCCCCACCCCCCTGAACGGGCACCCCGGGGTCTCCCCCATCGCCAGGACCGGCACCCCGGGGTCTCCCCCACCCCCCTGAACGGGCACCCCGGGGTCTCCCCCACCCCCCGAACGGGCACCCCGGGGTCTCCCCCATCGCCAGGACCGGCATCCCGGGGTCTCCCCCTACCCCCCTGAACGGACACCTCGGGGTCTCCCCCACCCCCCCGAACGGGCACCCCGGGGTCTCCCCGGCTCCCCCGGGCTCTGTGGCCCGCCCTCCCGCCCGGCGGGGTCCGCACAGGGGGGCCCGGGCCCGGCGCGGCCCTCACCTGAGCGAGGCCCCGGCACGACATGATGGCCGCCGCCGCTACCGCCGCCGCCGCCGCTGCCGCCGCCGCCACCGGCCCCGCGCGCCTCGCGGCAGCTCCGCCCTCCGGCCCGCCGGGAGGCGCCGCCTGCGGGGGAGGGGCCTCGCCGGGGGAGGGCGCCCCCTGGCGGGGAGGGGGGGGGGGGGGGGAGGAGGGGGAGGAGCCGTGAGTCCGGGGCGGGACGGGCGACCCCCGGTGCCACCCCCACCCGGAGCCTCCGGTGCCCCCGGTGTCACCCACCTCCCCGCACACCACAGGCTGTCCCGGATCCGCCCGTGCCTCCGACCCCAGACCCTCCGGTGACACCGACCCCCCGCACCCCAGGCTGCTCCTGACACCCCGGTGCCGCCGAGCCCCTGGACACGATCGGCTGTCCCGCTGCCCCGCTGCCACCGACCCCCCCGGTCCCCCAGTGCCACCGGCTCCGACCCCATTGCCCGTCCCGGATACCCCGGTGCCGCCGAGCCCAGACTCTCCGGTGCCACCGACTCGTACCCCATTACCTGTCCCGGACCCCCCGGTGCCGCCGAGCCCTGTCCCGCCCCCCGCCCCCCCCCCGCCCCGTGACACCCCCCGGTCACCCCGCCCGGGGCTCTCGGGCCGGGGGCTTTGCTCCGGGGTCGGGTGAGGCCCGGCACCGGCAGCACCGGGGGGCGGAGCGGGGGCACCGGGCCGGGGCTGCTGAGCGCCGCGGTCCCGCTAAGAGCCGTAGCGGGGGGCGGGCGGCAGCTCCACCGGGACCGGGGGACCGGGAGCCGGGAGCGGGGAGCGGGGAACGGGGCTGCTCCGCCGCTGCCCGCCGTCGTGGAGCGGGCACCGGACCCGCGCCGCCGAGCTATGGCCGCGCCTCGGCAGGTAGGAGCGGGAGCGCACCGGGATGGGGGAGCTCCGGGATGGGGAGAGCACCGGGATGGGGGAGCTCCGGGATGGGGGAGCTCCGGGATGGGGAGAGCACCGGGATGGGGGAGCTCCGGGATGGGGGAGCTCCGGGATGGGGGAGCGCACCGGGATGGGGAGAGCACCGGGATGGGGGAGCTCCGGGATGGGGGAGCTCCGGGATGGGGAGAGCACCGGGATGGGGGAGCTCCGGGATGGGGGAGCTCCGGGATGGGGAGAGCACCGGGATGGGGGAGCTCCGGGATGGGGGAGCTCCGGGATGGGGAAGCGCACCGGGATGGGGAGAGCACCGGGATGGGGAGAGCATCGGGATCGGGGAGCGCACCGGGATGGGGGAGCAGCGGGGTGGGGGAGCAGAGGGATGGGGAAGAACACCGGGATCGGGGAGAGCACCGGGATGAGGGAGCACCGGGGTGGGGGAGCTCCCGGGATGGGGGAGCACCGGGGAAGGGAGCACGGGGGCGGGAGCCCCTCCGAAGCGGTTTTGGGAGAGGGTCCAGCCGGCGGCGCGGGGCTGGGGCGCTGCCAGTTCTGCCTGTGGCTGCCGGTCCCGGGGGGGGTCACCGTCCCACCGGGGTGGCCCCGGGCACGGCGGGAACGGGGCCGCCCCGAGGAGCAGCACCCCAACGCTCCCCCGGGACACGGGGGCAGCCGGGCTGGCCGTGACGTGGCGGGCAAAGCGGGGGGGGGGGGGGGGTGGGGGGGGGCGGGCAGCCCGGGACTTGGGGGTCCGCTGTGATTTGGGCGCTGGTCCTCACCCCCCCAGCTCGGTGCAGGGCGGCTGCCGGAGCTGGTGGGTGTCAGGTCTGTGTCGTCCCCCCCCCCGCACCCAAAGAGCTCCAGGGGAGCCCCAACCCCCCCCAGGGGGTCCCCTCCCCAGGCCGGGGGGGCTCAGGCACCCCCACAGGATCAGCCCGCGGGTGCTGAGCCCGGTCCTGCCGCGCCGCAGGGGCGACCTGCCGGGGGCACCGGCGGCAACGCGCGGCTTTGCCCGCGGCCGCTCACCCCTCTCGCCGGGGGGGACGTGGGGAGGGGTCGTCCCCGTCCCCCAGGAGAGGGGCCGGGGTGCAGCCACGGGGGGGGCTGCTCGGCGCGACGCCGTCTTGGCAAAGCCCCGCGCGGTTGGCGCCGGCGGGACCGGAGCGGCGGGACGGAGCTGGCAGCGACCACCGCGGGTGGCACCGGGCCGCGGCGCCGGGGGCGGGGGGGGCGGGAGCGGTTGGGCGAGGGGGCTCCCGCGGCAAATGCCGGGGTGTCGGGGCCGGTTATCCGCGTCCTCCTGATGGGGCGTGAAGCGTGGGGACCTGGCAGCAAGCGGGCTGGGAATTGTGTGCTGGGAATCGTGTGCTGGGAAGTGTGTGCTGGGAAGTGTGTGCTGGGAATCGTGTGCTGGGAATCGTGTGCTGGGAAGTGTGTGCTGGGAATTGTGTGCCGGGAAGTGTGTGCTGGGAATCGTGTGCTGGGAATCGTGTGCCGGGAAGTGTGTGCTGGGAAGTGTGTGCTGGGAATTGTGTGCTGGGAATTGTGTGCTGGGAAGTGTGTGCCGGGAAGTGTGTGCTGGGAAGTGTGTGCCGGGAAGTGTGTGCCGGGAAGTGTGTGCTGGGAAGTGTGTGCTGGGAATCGTGTGCTGGGAAGTGTGTGCTGGGAATTGTGTGCTGGGAATCGTGTGCTGGGAATCGTGTGCTGGGAAGTGTGTGCCGGGAAGTGTGTGCCGGGAATTGTGTGCTGGGAAGTGTGTGCCGGGAAGTGTGCCGGGAAGCAAGCTGGGAAGTGTGCTGGGAAGTGAACCGGGAAGCGTGCCGGGAAGTGTGCCGAGAAGTGTGTGCTGGGAAGTGTGTGCCGGGAAGCGAGCCTGGAAGTGTGTGCCGGGAAGTGTGTGCTGGGAATTGTGTGCTGGGAATTGTGTGCCGGGAAGCAAGCTGGGAAGTGTGCTGGGAAGCGAACCGGGAAGTGTGGCGGGAAGTGTGTGCTGAGAAGTGTGTGCCGGGAAGTGTGTGCTGGGAAACGAGCCGGGAAGTGTGCTGGGAAGCAAGCTGGGAAGTGTGCTGGGAAGCGAACTGGGAAGTGTGCCGGGAAGTGAGCCAGGAAGTGTGCCGGGAAGTGTTGCCAGGAAGCGAGCTGGGAAGTGTTGCCGGGAAGTGTGCCGGGAAGTGAGCCGGGAAGTGTGTGCCGGGAAGTGTGCCAGGAAGCGAGCCGGGAAGCAAGCTGGGAAGCGAGCCGGGATGCCTTCGCCTCCGTGCCCGCACGGGACGGGCGCAGCAGCACCCCCTTTCCCAGCCCCATCCCAGCCCCGTGGCCACCCACACCCACCGCCCCCCACACCTCAGGCCCAGCCGGGGGGTCCTGCTGCCACCCGGCACGGCTCCGCACGGGGCGCGGGCGCTCCGGGTGCTCCCGGGGACGGTGGCTTCGTCCTGTACGCGGCACCCGCTGCCTTCTGCTCTCCCTCTCCCCCGGCAAGTGGCTCTGTCCCCGCACCATCCCCACGCCCCACAGACACGTCTGGTTTCTCCCCAGCTCTGCCGCCCCAGTGGGAGGCGGGCACGGACCCCCTGGTTGTGTCCCCACAGGCCCCGGTGACGTTCGAGGACGTGGTGGTCCGGTTCTCGGCGGAGGAGTGGGAGCTGCTGGAGGAATGGCAGCGGGAGCTGCACCGGGAGGTGACGGAGGGGACATCGCTGCTGCTGGCCTCCCTCGGTAGGGCCCTGCCCCCCGTGTTCGTCCCAGCCAGAGCTGGGGGGTCCCGCTCCTCCAGCCGGGGAGAGCTTGGCGGCTGCGGGGGGCTGCCCTTCCCGGCACCCCCACCTCCCCTGTCCCGCAGGGCCCCCCAGCAGCCCGGCCCTCAGCGCCCTGGTGCAGCTGGTGAAGGGGATCCCCGAGTTTCTCTTCGGTGGCCCCAAGGCCGGCGCGGAGCCGGGCGCTGCCAGCGGCGGGGACACGGCAGCGGGCGGTGAGCACCGGGGCTGTGCCGGGTGGGCGAGAGCCCCGTCCTGCCCTGCTGGGCACGGGGGACGGGGGGGCTCTGCGGGTGACGGCGGGGGTGCGAGGGTGCCGGAGGCGAAGCCACCTTGCAGCCCCCGCCAGCACCTTCGGGGACCCGGGTGCGCCCCGGCGGTGGCGGGGTGCGGGGGAGCCAAGTGCTGAGCCACGGTGGGGTGGGGGCTGCACCCCCCGCTGTGCCGGGGAAGGGCTGGGCAGGGGGTCCCGGTGTCAGCGCCCCGGGAGCTCCCAGCCCCGAGTAGGGGGTTTCTCCTACTGCCGGCGCAGGCGTCGCTGCGGAGCAGGGGTGTCCCCGGGACCAGCCCCCCTGCCCACGGGACGAGCCCCCCGGCAGCCCCCAGCCCCCGTGGAGCTGGGCCGCGCTGGGAGCCGGGGGCTGGCAGAGCCTCGCGGTGGAGCCGGGGACAGCGTGTGCCGCAGGTGAGCCACGCGGGCGGGGACCCTGGCACGAGGGCCAGAGCGTGTGGGCGGCCAGTACCGGGGGTCCGGGGGTCCCCCTGGCCCCCTCGCTCCCGGCCGTGTCCGGGGGTGCCCGGCGGCCGGGGGGCCGGGCGCTGGAGCTCGCTTTTGCAGCGGGAACGGAGGTGCCGGCAGAGCCGTCGCCGCTGCGCAGCCTGGAGAAATGCCTGGAGGAGCTGGCGGGGAGGGGGTCCGGCCCCCCCAGCCCCCCGGCCGGCGGCTCCTGCACCCCCGAGGAGAGGCAGCGGGGAGAGCCCGGCGGCCGGCAGGCGCTGCCCGGGAGGTGCTCGCTCAGAGGTGCGGCACTGCGCGGCACGGTGTCCTGCCCGCGCCGTGGCACCGTACGGTGCGGCGACGGCACAGCGTGGCGCGGCAGGGCTGGGCGCTGGCAGCGGGAGGGAAGTGCTGGACCCCAAACTCGTTGGCCCTGGGGTTCAGGTACCACCCCGTGCCCCCGGTGGGAGGGTGCCAGGGAGGTGCTCTGCCCCCCGGGGTGGCGGCAGGACATGGGGGGCCAGCGCCGAGCCCGCCAAGCCGGGGCGGGTGCCGGGGACACAGCGCTTGGCACTCGCTGCGGCTCCCGCGCCGTGCCGGGGGGTCTCAGGAGGGTGGGACGAGCCGGGTTCCCCACAGGCCCGGCCGCCCTCGCCGGCCCCTCGCCAGCCGAACCGCCGGCAGCCGCTGCCCACCACCCCCCACAACCTGGGGATGGTGCCGGGCACCCCGGCTCCGCGGGCGGCAGCACCCTGTGCCGTGGGCTGGGGCCAGGACGGTGGGCTCTGCCGCAGCCCCGCGCTGCCGGCTGGGGAGGTCTTGGGGGGTTCCGGGGGGTCTTGGGGGGTCTTGGGGAGTCCCAAGGGGTCTTGGGCAGCCCTGGGGGAGGCAGTGCCGGGGCTGGGGTCACGCAGTGGCACTGGGGCAGGATTTGGTCCCCGGGGGGTCGGGGGGGGCCGTCCCCTCCCCGCACAGCCCAACCCAGGGGGCACGTGCCTCATCCCTGGGAATCCAGACCCCCCCCAGTGAGGTCTGGGGGCACGTGAGGATGTGGGTGGGGGGTGCTGAGCCCCAGCGTCCCGAGGGGGGAGTGCTGCTCCTGGAGAGCAGGGGCTTCCCTGGGGGGTCTGGGCTTTGGGGGTTAGGAGGGGATCCTTGTGGGATCTGGTCCATGGGGGCATCCCTGGGGGGTTCTGAGCTTTGGGGGGCATCCCTGCAGCGTCTAGTCCCTGGGGAATCCCTTGGGGGGGGGTGTGTGTCTGAGTTTGGGGGGACACACACACCTTTGTGGGGGTCTGAGCTTCGGGAAAGCATCCTTGGGGGGTCCCGTCCCCCGGGGCAGCCCTGTGGGATGGGGTCCCCAAGGGGCATCCCTGCAGAGCCCGGGTATCCCTTTGGGGTCTGGACCCCGGGGGTACCCTTGTGCTGCCGGGGCAGGGCTGAGGGTCCCCTCTGCCCGTCGGGGGGGACGCTGTGGGGTGTCACCAGCCGGGAGCGTGGGGCAGAGCCCCGGCGAGGGCTGCTCGGTGGCCTGCGGGACACCAGCGCCCCCGAGCCCACCCCGGCCTGGCCGGGGGCACCGGGGGCTGCAGCCCCTCGGCAGCGGGCGGGTGGCACCAGGGGCGGCAGCGGGGGTTCGGGGGCACTTGTAGCCCCTCTCCCGCTGCAGGGGGTTGGTGTGGGGGGCGAGGGTGGGAGAAGGGGCTGAAACCCCAGGGCGGAGGGAACGGCAGTGCCTGGGCTGGGGACACACGTGGAGCCCTGGGCCACCCCCCGGGGACGGTTTCGGGGGGCTGCCCCTGCAGAGCGGGTGTCTGTGCCGCTTCCCAGGGGCGACGGCGCCAGCGGCGCCCCCTCGCAGCCCCGCAGGGACCCGAGCGCTGGGGGCGCGCGGCACCGCCGTGCCGGGGGACGCCCGCGACGCCAGCGGCACACGGCCACCCGTCTGTCCCCCTGCCGCGGCGACGGCGACCAAGAGACCCGTCGTGGAAGGTACTGGGGGGCTGGGGGGCAGCGTGGGAAGGGGCTGGCGGCACCAGGGCACGGGCTGAGCTCCCACCCTCCGGCTTGCAGCGGGACCGGCGAGTGCCACATCCGCCGCGGGTTCCGGCACGTGTCCCGGCGGTTGCGGTGGGCCAAGCTCGCCCAAGAAGAGACACCCCGGACCGAGCCCCCCGGCCCCGTGGGAGCCCCCCGGCGAGGCCCGGGACCCCCCGCAGGTGGAGGTCGGCCGGGTGGGCACCGTCCTGGCGGAGGAGCTGGAGCGGCTGTGCCGGGAGCTGGGCTCGGTGCGCCGGGTGCTGTGGGGCGTGCGGAGCCGCCTGGAGCGGGGCTGGGCGCGGGAGCCGGCTGCCCTCCGCCATGGCCGCCGGTGCCTCCGCCACGCCATCCGGCGCTTGGCGGGAGGGTGCTGGGCGCGGGAGGCCCGCTGCTGGCGCAGCCTGCCGCTGCTGGGGCTGCCCGACGGCGCGGAGGGTGCCGGCGCCATCGCCTCCCTGCAGACCACGCTGCCGGCGGTGCCGGGCCTGCTGCCGGCACCGGCTCCGCCGCAGATCGAGAGCGCCCGCCGGCTGCACGGCCTCGCCGCCCTGGCACGGCCGCTGCTCGTCAGCCTGCTCTGCCTCGCCGACAAGCCGGCGCTGCCGCGGGCGGCCCACCAGCACCCCGAGCCCCCCACCCGGGCCGGCGCCCGCCTCGCCATCGTCCCCGCCGCCTGTCCCCACGGCTGCGGGGACACCCTCGCCGCCGGCCGCTGGGCCTGGAGGGTGGCTGAGCCGGGCTGCGGCACCCCCTGCCCCGCCGCTGGCCGTGGCTGGGGTGCCGTGGGGCCGTGACCGAACCTGGCCCGAGGACGCCGGATCCTTCCCCCCCGCCGCCGCGGCCGGTTCCAGCCCCGTGTTGGCTCCCGCACCGCAGCCGCCCCACGGAGGCCGTCCCGGAGCCCGGGCAGGGGGGCTGCTCGCAGCAGGATCCAGCCCCCGACGGGGAGGGGGTGGCCGAGCCGTCCTGGCCGTGCCAGAGGGGCCAGTCCCAGTCCCGTCCTGGCCGTGCCAGAGGGGCCAGCGCCGGTGCCAGCCGCTCGGCAGAGCTCGGCCTCCCCGGGGTGACGCCTCCTGCACCCTTCGCTCACTGCTGTGGGGCTCAGCACCCCCCCCGCCCCACCCCAGCCCCCGTGGGTGTCCGTGGTGTGTCCCCCTCCCCGCTCCCTGCATTAAAACAGTGATGGTGACACCGCCGTCGTCTTCTCCGCGGCTCCTGCGGCCAGTGGCCCCAGCGGGTGCCGGGATGGCCAGGAGGCGCTGCCCGGCTCGGCTGGCTCTGTCCCCGGGGTGGGGGGCAGGCAGGGGGCAGGGGACGGGCTGGGCAGCCACGGGGGTCGCGCGGCTCAGCCCCTCCCGACGGCAGCCGCCCTGCCCGTGCCGCGCTGCCCCCCGGCACACGGCGCCCACCGGAGCGGACGGAGCCCGGCGCGTCCCACCTCCCCTGCCAGGCAGCTTCTTGGCCCGGGCAGCCCATCGCCGTCGTGCGGGGAAGCGGCGCCCTGCGCCGGCACCGAGCCCACCGCGGGGACCGCGGCGCTGCCTGGCACATCAGCGCTGAGCCCTCGCTGCCGAGTGACGGGGTGACCTTTCCCCATGTGTCCCCCCGGGCTGATGGTGTGCGTGTCCCCCCCCCGCCCTGCCCCCCGCAGCTGCCATCGGGAGCTCCCTGGCCCGTGGTGGGGACGGGGACGGGGGCGGGGATGGGACCGGTCAGGATCAACAGCCCCGCGGCCACTGCGAAGGGATGCCAGGAGCTGCTGTTCCCAGTTTCCCCAGCCAGAACCCTCCTGCCGAGCTGCTGGAGCCCAGTACGGACCAGTAGCACCCAGCACGGTCTGTAAGGGATGCCAGGAGCTGCTGTTCCCAGTTTCCCCAGCCAGCACCCTCCATCCCGGCCGCTGGAGCCCAGCCTGGTGCCCGGGGTCTCTGCTCCGGCTGGGGGACACGGCCGTCGCCTTCCCCAGTGTCCGACCAGCCGCGGAGCTGAGCTCGTGCCCCGGAGACCCCCGGACAGGACACCCGGTGCTCCCCTGCCCCTGCACGTCCCCCCACACCCCCCGGGACAGCCCGAGCGGCGGCAAAGTCCCGGTTGCCACCGCTGCCCACGGACCAGCTGCCGGTACTTGCCTTCGTTCGCGCTCATTGGGCTGGGCTGGGCCCCCCCGTCCTTGTCCACCCCGTGGGACGCCGGCGTGGGGCCCGGCTGTCCCCCACCCTCCCGTTCTGCCCTGCCCTCGCCGCCGGTTTTCGGGGGGTGCTGGGCAGGACGGCGGGGCTGGGGGGGCAGGAGGGACGGGAGCAGGGGCTGAGCGGGAGGGGGTCGTCCCGGTGCCACCGTTCCCCCCCCGCCACGGGGGTCCCCGGGGTGCTGTGGTGCAGCCGTGCGGGGCGGTGCCGGTGGGGCGGGAGCTGGGGCTGGGTCCCGGCTGCCCCAGCGAGGTGGGCTGGGGGGGGGGGGGGGGAGCACCCACTGTGACCTCCCTGACCCAAAAGCACCCGATGGGAGAGGACGAGGAGACTTTGGGGGGGAAAGGCCCCCCCTGAGGGTTCCCCTTCGGGTGTCTCCAACACCGGCAAAGTCCCCGGGGAACAACACCCGCGGTCACCGGGCGGGTGACGCCGAGTCGGCCCCGGTGGCCTCGTGCTCGGCCTCAGGCCGGCGTCTCCTTGGCTGGAGGGGGGAGCTGGGGGAGCTGGGGGGTTCTGCTCGGGCCCGGCTCGGTCTGTTCCCGGGACCGTTGTGCCCCACGGACGGCCCCTTGCGCGTGGGAAGGCAGGTCAGCGCGTGTGTGTGTGTGTGTCCCCCCCAAACGTCACCCGGGGAAGGGGGAACCCCGAGACTGGGCAGCGTGGGGGTCGCACTGACACAGCGAGTGTGAAAGGGGGGAGGAGTGACCCGGGGGGCGGAAAGAAATGCCGAGGAGGAGGACAAGGACAGGCAGCAGAGCGCTCCTGGGAACCGGGGACACCCCCACAGCTGGAGCAACGCTGGAGCCCGGAGCAGGGATCCGGCTCCCTCTTCTTTCCGCTCTCCCCTTTCACTTTTGGGCCCCATCCAACCCTTCTTTCCCCAAGTTGGTGCTGTTTGGGTCAGAACTCCCTTTTGCTGGAGGCGTCGCCTCGCCTGGGGAAGCCCTTTTTGCTGAAGTTGTTGTTATTTTGGCTCGGGAGAGCTCTCGGGCCGCAGCTGGGGGGTCTCTGTGGGGGAGGACCCTTTCGCCCCGTGAGGAAATCCGTGATTCCAACGAGCCGCCGGAACAGCCGCCGTTATCCCGGATCACCGCGCCGGCTGTTTTAACAGGTCGCCCCCCCCTCGCCCCCCGAGCGGGACGGGACAGACGGGCGCCTGCCCTGGGCAGCACCGGGTCGCCCCGTAGAGGGGCACCGGCCTGTGTCCCCCCCCGAACACACCCGCTCCTCGGGCTCACCGCCTTTATTCGGTGGCTTGGCGAAGCGGCGGGGGGCAGTTGCCGCAAGAAGCATTTTGGGGGCGCGCGGGGCGGGCCGTGGGGCTGAGCCGGGGGGTGCCCTGGGGTGCGGGGCGCAGCCCTCAGGGCTGGGCACGGGCGGGTGGGCCCCACGGCACGGCCTGGGGGCGGCCGGGACCGCGGTTCTGCCCCGGCGTGGGGCTGCGCCCGGCCGCCGTCCCCGCTCCTTGTCGCGCCATCGGGGCGCTCAGCACCTCCTGCAAGACACGGCGGGGTCTGCCGGGGGGTCCCCACGACGGCCGGGGGGCGCCGTCCCCGGGCCTCGCTGCTGCCAGCGGACGGGGACCCCGCGGGGGCTCCGCCGTTACCTGCCGCGGCAGCCGGGCGCTGCCGGGGTGTCCCGCGGGCCGAGCCGGCGCCTCGTCCTCCCTCCTGGCTCTCTCCTGCGGGAGCGACCACAGCGTCACCCCAAACCCCGCGCCTGGGCAGGCCAGGGGACAGCCTGTCCCCGGGGGGACGTGGCCGGGGGCCGCCTGCGGGCAGGGCTGTGCGGGGTGACCCCCCCGGGCAGCTCCGGCGCGGGGACCGGCACCGCCCGGCGCGTTGTGGCACCGCCAGACCCTTCGCCCTCGGCCGCCGGCTCCGTACGCACCCGCCTGCCCGGCGGAGCCCCGTCGTCCTCGCCGGCCTGCCGGGACATCGACCGCGACTCCTGCGGGGAGAGACGCCCGTCGGGGCTGTGGGGGGGACGCCGAGGGGTCACGGCACCGGGGCTCCTCCTCTGCCCGCGCGCCGCTCCCCACCTCGACGGGGCGGCATGGCCGCGGCCCGGCGCTGCCGGCTCACCTCGCTCAGGACGGAGAAGCACCCCGAGCAGGGTCTGTGGGGCCGCCGCCGGCCCCCGCCGCTCGTCCCCTGCGGAGGGAAGGGTCGTTACCGGCTCTGCCGGAGCCCGCTGCCGGGTGCCGGCGTCACCGCCCCGGGCTGAGCTCGACCAGCACCGATCCCGCCCGGTGCGGTCGCTTGGCGGCCGCGTCGCTTCCCCGTGCGGCGCCTTCCGAAGCGACGGGCGCGTGGTGCCGGCGGGCGCCCCCAGGAGCGGCAGCGCCCGGTCGGTGCCCCCCGCAGCGGGATGCAGAGGGGCTCCGGCTCCTCCTCGCTCCTGCGGCGCCCACGGTCACGGCCGGACCCCGCGCCCCGCGTCGGGGCCGTGAGGGCAAGGGTGGCGCCGGCGGGGAGGGGCGGACAGGACGGGTGACCCCCGCCCACACGGCGTATTCGGTCGGAGCTGAGGGGTCACGAGGGCCGAGCCCCCTCCGCGACGGCCGACATCCGAGCAGGACTCCGTCCGTCCGTCCGTTCCTCTTCGATCCCGGTCTGCGCGTTCCTGAAACCGGCCCCCGTCTGCCCCAGAGCAGCCCGGGCCTTCCCGGCGCCGTCGGGGGTGACCTGTCACCGTCGGGGCCGGCTTCGGTGTTGGTTTTGGGTGGATTTGTATATATTCTGCTATTCTCTTATGTACTATTATCATTACCTCTTCTTTTTATTGCTGTTCCGTTAAAGCCGTTTCAGGTTTCCAACCGACAAAGAGGCACCGGCAGCACAGGCAGGAGCTGGAGCTGCTTTGGCAGTGCCGGTCCCGAAGCACGGCTCCTCCCGCGCCACCACCACCGGCACGGCGCCGGCTGGCCAGGGGGCAGGTTCCTGCCGCCCACCGCGCCACCGACGCCACAGGGAGAATCCAAATTCTCCCAGACGTCGGCTTCGGTGTAAAAAGCAGCGAAGTCGAGGGACCCGCGCGGGAGATCCCGTTCTTGGGAATGAAACGGCCAGACGGGCGCCGCCAGGGCCCGACGGACGCGGCTGAGGCGGTCGGGGGGCAGCCCCTTCGCGGCCGTGCCGGGAGGCGGACGCCGGTAACGCTTCGGAAGGTGCCGCACGGGGAAGAGACGCGGCCGCCAAGTGAACCCACCGCACGGGACCGGTCTGAGCTCAGCCCCGGGGCGGTGAAGCACCCCCAGGCCCGGGCTGGGCGGCGGGAGCGGGCGGGAGCGCCCCGGGGAGCAGGAGCCGAGGGGGAAACGGCCGGCGAGGTCCCTTTGCCCGGGGTGGCCGCCGTGCCCAGACCCTCCCCCGGGCCAGCCCCGCTCAGGGACCCCCGCCCTGCCCGCGCTGAGGGCCCCGCTATGGAAAAGGACGGGCTCCCCCCTCCCCCCGGCCCTTCCCCGCTGCCCGTGGGCGCCGCGAAGCCCCCGGCCCCGCTGAGCAGCGCTTGGACCACCCCTGGCCGCCAACGCCCCCTCCTCCTCCTCCTCCTCCTCCTCCTCCTCCCTCGCCTGAGCAAATGTTTGCCGGTTGTGCAAGCGCTGGGGCTGCGGGAGGGGCCCTGGCAGAGCAGCCGCCCCCCGGGACGCCGGCGGAGCGCAGCCCCCCGCCGCCTCGGCCCTGGGGGTCAAGGGCTCGGCCAGACCCCGGTGCCCCGAGCCCGTCCTCGGCCCCGCCGGCGCCCGGCACGGGCAGCGGGGAGGGCGGGAAAGCCGCTCGCCCGGGATTTGGCCTGTCCCCGTACCGCGGGGCTCGGCGCTGCTGGTGGAGCAGCCGGTGCTCCCTGGGGACAAGGTGGGCTTCCCGCCGTGCCAGAGCCGTGCCGAGCCGTGCCGTGCTGGGCCAGGGGAGGTTTCCCCTCCCCGCAGTCTCCCCCCGTCCCAGCCCCACCGTTAACCCCCCCCCTCCGCGCACGACCAACCTCCCTCCCTCGTGCCAACTTCTTCCAGTCGTCACGGTCGGCTCCGGCCACGGCCACGAGGGCCACGGCGGCGGCGAAGCCGCAGAGCAGCCACAGCCTCATGGCGCTGCACGGGGGGCACCGCCGCCCGGCTCGGGCTGTCCCGGCGCTGCCGCCCGCTCTCCTGCCTGGACCTTGGCCCCTGATGTCAGCGAGCGGCGGGGGCAGCGCCGGGGCACCCAGCCCGGCGGCCGGCGGCTCGCCGCGGTCCGTCGGGGCGAGGTGTTGCCGCAGGATGGCGGGGAGAGCGAGGGACGCTGGGGCGGGCGCGGGCAGCGCCGTCGCTGCTGGCCGAGGGACGGGGCAGGTCCCCCAAAGGTCGGGTTGGGGGAATTGTCTCCCCAAAACCGGTGCCCTGGGGCTGCTCCTCTTCCTCCGCCCACCCCGCCGTCCCGTCTGTGGGCGGCAAAGAACCGGCAGCCCGGAGCAGCTCCCGGTGCCGGGACAGCCCCGAGCTCCCCAAACCAACCGCCGGGAGAAGCCGGCGGGGAGAGGGTGCCGAGACCGGCCGGAGGACGCGAGCACCGGGGAGGCAAGTTAGAGAATCCCGCGAGCCCGGAGGTCCCGTCGCGTTAGAGGTGAGGTCACTTGCGGCGAGAAACCCCGGATTTCATGACCGTCGGGAGAACCGAGCGCCCTGAGGCGAAGGGGAGGCTGCGGCGGGGCGGCTGCCGCAGGAGAGGAGGTCTCACGGCTCAGGCGCCGTTTTAACCAAACCCTGGGAGATGCCGGAGCATTTCCTCTGGCAAGGGAAGCTGTTCCCGGAATTATTCTTGGCTCTTCGCAGCGGGGATGTGCAGACCGACGCCAGGGCGACCCCCCGGCTCCGACCCCGGACCAATGCCGGCCCACGGGCGCCATCCCGGCGCGGCAGAGGCGAGCACCCCGGCTCCCGGCGGGTCGCCAGCCCCAGCCCGGGGGCTTCAAGAGACGGAGAAACCATCGGCTGCTCCGGAAAACTTCCTCCACGGCCGGCTCCTCCCCGAGCTGCCGACCCGCCAGAGCCGCGGTCGCGTGTTGGCCCGGCCCCGCTCCCACCCCACGCAGCCCCTCGGCACCGGTGCTTCTCTGCCCCGAAAGCGCCGCCACGTCACCGTGGCTCGGCCGCAGCCACCGCCCGTCGATGGCCCCTCCGCTGCCCACCCTCCCGCAGAGGATCCCTCCGCCCGGGGCGTCACCAACGTCACTCAACTGCCCCGGCCCTTGGGGTGCTGCGGGAGATCCGGGCGCGATGCCGCCCGCGGGGGCGCCGGGCCCTGGGCACGTCCCTCCTGACCTCGCGCGGGTTTGGGGTCACGGCGAGGTTTTGCGGGCGCAGCCGGCGATGGCGGCCCCGGTCACCCGGTCTCGGGCGGTTCCTGGGGGTTAACGGCCGGTCCCCACAAGAGCGAGCGGGCGGCGGAGCCCCCTCACGTCACCGCCGCGAAGGGAGCGCCCCGGCTCTGCCGAACGGGGGGAGCCCCGCCGAGATGGCACTGAGGGGGGGTCACCGGCTCCGAGGGCACCCGGAGAGGGCGTGAGGTTTGTGGGGGGTGCCCAGGGGAGGGCCCGGGGGACCCGCAGCGCCGGAGCTCGGGGCGGGAGGGATCCGAGCCCAGGCCCTGCTCCTGGCGGAGCTGACGGGCGGGACACGGGCTCCCCGGCTCGTCAGGGTGTGAGGGCGGTGTGTTCCGTAGGGCGGGGGGGTCTTCACAAAAACACAGCACCGTTTCCCCGGGCGGCTACGAGATCCCACAGAGCTAAACCGCGGAGAGATAAGGAGGAGAGTGGATTTGCAAGGACAGGGCCCTGTTTATCCGGAGGAGCCGTGCGGTTGGTGAGCAACGAGCCCAGGACAAGGAGACCCCGGCGGAGGCACGGCACTCTGCAGCAGGCCTCGTGGGACACGAGGCGCCAGGACGGCTCAGCCACGGGAGGACCTCAACAGGAACCAAGGACCAGAGGACACCGCGCTGTTAGAGGAGACCACTTGCAGGAGAGAAACCATCGAAAATAACTTTCCTCGAAAACGCCAAGGGAAGTTCGAGCTTTCCCACTTTAGGAAACAGTGCCCAGGCTTAAAGGGCTCATTAATGTTCCCCTCTGCGCCCAGGAGACGCATAATGACACGGTAACGAAACACAGGGTGCGGGATGCAAAGGGGGGGGCATGTTTAGGGTAAAAACGCGGTGTCTGTAGTAGGCGGATGGGGAAGCCTGTGCCTTCCTGGTACCTCAGCCCACGGGGCGCGGGAGAGGGTCCTCTGCGGGCGGGAACTGAGGGTGAAAGGGGGCTGCGACCCCACGGGCTGTGCCCAGGGGGCTCCCCCTCTATTTGAGTAAAGTCGATTGGACAGGACTCCTCTGCGCCCTCGGTGAGCACTGACCCCCAACGCCTCCCAGCGGCGCGTGCAGGGCCTCTTGGTGCCCGTGGGCCGGGCTCTCGGGGATGAAGGCTGCGTGTCTTCCTCACCATGTACTTTTCACCTTCTCCTCAAAACTTGCTCGAGGCGGTTTCTTCAACAGGGTGATCACGACTGTTCTGCTTCCTCAGCAACTTCCCGCTGTTAGTTCCCGTCAGACTGATGATTTAAGCTCAACTCTGCTGTTAACCCTTAAGTGTCAGTTCCTCCATCGGAACCGCGCTGGGAAAAGTCCGAGGGTCGCCGTCAAAAGGCTGAAACCAGGAGCGGGGCGCCCCGTGAAGGGCCAGAACCCCTAGAAGGCGCGAGGAATGCCCTGAAACCGGCGTCTTTCAGGACAGCCTCCTCATTCCGGCGGTGCAACGCAGTGTGCGGTTTGCGGAGGAGAAGTCAAGGCGCCAGTTTTGAGCGGCGACACCGCACGTCGCATCCCCAGGGGGAACAAGGACGGGAGAACAGAGGGGGTGGAGGCAGCGGAACTGTCATGAAGAACGGCTAACGAGCCTTCAGCTAACGAGCCCTCAGCAAAGCGCTGCCGCCCGGCCTGCAGAGCCAGGGAGGAGGCCAGTTCGCACCAGCCCGTGTGCACAGGTCCCTTGTGACTGACCCACGCTGTAAGGGTGAGAGCGAAGCAGAGCCCGCCAGGAGGGTTGGTGAGGGACACCCGGTGAGGGACACCCGGTGAGGGACACCCAGTGAGGGACACCCAGTAAGGGACACCCGGTGAGGGACACCCGGTGAGGGACACCCGGTGAAGGACACCCGGTGGGATCCTCCCGTCCGACCGTGGGGCTCGAGGAACACCAAGGCCTGAGCAGGAGAGACAGGGAGGGCAGCAGGAGCTGGTTCTGTGAGCTGGGAAAGGCCCAGGACGGTGCAGGGCAGGCGCCACGGGACAAGTTCAAGAGCTCAGCCATGAGGAAGACTCGGACCTTCATCCCCAACGACCACCAGGGACCCCCGATGGGGGCGTAACTTGGGTGGACCGAGGTGGGACTATGGGAGGAATTTCTGTTAATGAATTCCTGGAGATAATTAGCATAACCCGGCCTTTTCTCAGAGATGTAACGAATAAAGATGGAAGCTGGAAACATCAGGCCAGAACCCGAACGCTTGGGCGCGCGGGGACGGAAGGAGCCACCCCCGGTGCTGCCCGGCGCCGCGATGAGGAATCCCTGCTGGGTAACACCGAGGTGTCACGGAGTTTTCTGGGATTCAGGACGGGCCGGTGCGGCCCGGTGACGCCCCGCCCTGAGGGCCCCCCCCCCCCGCGCCCTCACCCCTTTCCCGCCGCCATTTCTGACGAGCGGAGGGACGAACCCCCCAACATGGCGGCCGGAGGAGGGGACCCCGGGGATCCTCCCCCCGCCGGGCCAGGCCCCGCCCTGGCACGTTGTAGGCGGCGCCAGTGGCGCAGGGAGCCCCAAAACCGGCGTTTTCCAGCCCAAAGCTGCCCCCCGGGGCGCTGGAGCGCCCCGGGGGGCAGCTTTGGGCTGGAAAACCGCCCGCCGTGACCATGGCAACGGCGCCGGAAGGGGCGTGTCCTCCCCTTGTCAACATCCGCTCTCGCACTTCCGGCGGAAAGAGCCCCGCCCTCCCCGCGCCTGTCAAGCCCGTCCCCTTTCCCCGTGACCCGGAAGTCGTGCGGCTGTCCCAGAACTCCCCGCGCCGCCCCCCCCCCCCCCCCCCCCCCCCCGGTCCCATGTGACGCCCAGCCGGACGCGCCATTGGCTGCTCTCACCGGCGGCGCCATTTTGCGACGCTCTGGGCCTAGGCCTTGCCCGCCATTGGCGCACCGACGCCACGTGACTTGCGGCGCGCTCTGCCATTGGGCGGTGGCGCAGCCGCCTGCCGTGGTGGGTGCGGGGAGGGGGTCAGGCCCGGGGGGGGGGTCGCCCCGGTGGCGACCGGGCCCGGGGGGGGGGGGAAGCAGCGGGGCCGGAGGGGGGGGGGGGGCTGGGCCTCGGGGCCGTCCCCGTCCTGCCGTGGGGGGCCGCAGCCGCAGCCGTGAGGGCGGGTGGGCCCCGGGGGTCCGGCGGCTCCTTCCGCGGGGGTGGGGAAGGGCCCGAAGACCATCGAGTCCCAGCGCTGCCCCAGCACGGCCAAGGGCACCGCTGAGCCCCGTCCCTCAGCCCCACCTCGGCGTGTCTGTTAAACACCCCCGGGGGGGGGACACACGACACTCAGCCCCTGCCCTGAGCAGCCTGTTCCGGGCCTTGACAGCCCTTTCCGTGAGGAAATTCTTCCTAAACCTCTTGAATCCAAGAAAACCCGACAACGCCTCGGTGTTATCCAGCAGGGATTCTTCATTGCGGCACCGGGAGCGCAGGGGGGTGGTTCCTCCATCTGTGCCCCAACGGGTCAGCAAAACCCATCAGTTCACAAAAATCATCCATATTCCTCAGATTTCCTGAGAAGGACCGTCTCATGGGGATGAGTTCCCGGGATTCATCTACGTAGTCCAAGCAGGAGCAGTAAATTTAGGGATAGGGTCTTTTCACCCTCCGGTGGTCGCTCACAGTCTTCCAGTTGAACCCTCCTCCTTCAGCACCAGCCAGGGCCCCTTGTCTGATGCAACCTCTTGTACCAAGTGGTCGGGTAGATGTTCGCTGGGCGTCTCCTGAACGTCTGCCATGTGTAGATGGCTTTGTCCCCTTGATGTCTCCTCGGTGTCAGGCAAGATGTCAGCTGTTTATCAGCTCTGCTCAGCCAAGAGCTAAAACCATCCTTGTGGGGGAAGGAGAACTCAGGGAAAATGCAGTAAAGTTTTTACGTCTCTTAGTCAGGGATTGTCGGGGGTTTCACTCTTTTGATTCAAAATTCGGAGCTTCCAAACCCCCTTGCTTTCTAACACTCCTCACCGAGGTGGGAGGCTGGGAGCGGCTGGGTAAGGATTCCGAGATGAAAACTCAATAACAACAGAGTGTAATTAAGCAGGGTTCTTTGTTGCAGCAGTGGGGATGCTCCACCACGAGTGCTCCAACGGGTTAGCAAAACACACCGGTTCATATACACAAAAATCATCCGTATTCATTAGATTTCCTGAGAAGGGGCAGGCTTATGGTGATGAGTTCCCGGAATTCATCTACATGGTCCAAGCACGCACAGTAGATTTAGGGTTAGGGTCTTTTCATCTTCCGGTGGTTGCTCATAGTCTTCCTCATGCTAGTTGAATCTTCCTTCTGGAGCACCAGCCAGGGCCCCTTTTCTGATGCAACCTCCCCTTGTAACAAGCAGCCGTGCAGATGTTGGATGTTTGCTGGGCATTTCCTTAACGTCTGGCACCTGTAGATAGCTTTGTCTCCTCGGTGTCAGCCAAGATGCGATCTGTTTACCAACTTTGCTCAGCAAATCGCTAAAACCATCCTTGTGGGGGAAGGAGAACTCAGGAAAACAAAGACGCAAGTAAAACTAAACAGATCAGAGCGAGGCCTAAGCCAGGGACTGTCAGAGTTTAGCTCTTTCACTTTCACTCTCCTGGGGCAACTCCAGGACGTTTCCTCTCGTCCCATCGCTTGTTCCTTGGGAGCAGAGACCGACTCCCACCTCGCCACAACCTCCCTTCAGGCAGCTGCAGAGCGATGAGGTCTCCCCTCAGCCTCCTCTTCTCCAGGCTGAACACCCCCAGTTCCCTCAGCCGCTCCTCACAGACCTGCTCTCCAGACCCCTCACCAGCTCCGCTGCCCTTCTCTGGACACGCTCCAGCACCTCCATGTCCTTCTTGCGGTGAGGGGCCCAAACCTGCCCCCACCATTCGAGGGGCGGCCTCACCCGTGCCCAGCACCGGGGCACGATCACCCCCTGCTCCTGCTGGCCAGGCTGTTTCCAACACAAAATATTATTTAAATAAACACATAAACCACTAAATAAATACATAAACTACTGACGTTCACCGCGGTTTTGCTGCACTTGCAGCCAAATCTGGCTTTTCTGACACCACCGGAGTAACCCCGGCCCTGTCAGGGCGCCGCTGCTCTTGCCAGGCTCTCCCCACGCTCCCGGTTCCCCCTTCCCTCGCCCGGGGGGTTCGGCTCCCCCGTGAGCGCCCACCCCCACGGCACCGGCCTCCTGCGCACCGGCGGTTCCTCCTGGCGCCCCCGCGGCTGAACTCGGGGAGCTTCACCCCTGGCCGGGGACCCGGGACCCATCCTGCCGGCAGCCGTCCCGCTCCCGCAATCCCGAGGGGAGGCCGCGCGCCCGGCACGGCCCGTCCCCCCCTGCTGCTGCCAACCCCATCGCAGCCCAACGCCCCCCTCTCCTCCTGCAGCCCAAACCCCCTCTCCGTGCACAGGCCCTCAATGCACCGGGGGGAATCCCGGGGAGCCGGGCACGCCACGTCAGGCAGAGGGAGGCACCGACGGCAGCCGAGCGCCCCCAAGCCCCCGGGTGACCCTCCCGGCCCGCCCGGGGCCGGACAGAGCGGCGGCGACGGCACGGACGAGGATTTCAAGCGCTTTAATAACGAGGGACCCGCGGGGACGGGGCACCGCCCGGCCGGGAGCGGCACCGCCCGGCTGCCCGTCCTGCCACACCGGTCCTTCGTCACCTGCGCCGGTGCTTCCCGGTCCTTCGGCCTCTTCCCCGAAGCCTCCCAGACCGTCCCAGTTTCCCCAGGAGGCGCCACGGGCAGGAACCGGCCTCCATTCGCCCTCCCCGGTGCTGCTCCTCTCTCCTCTCTCCGGTCCCTTCAGCGGGGGTGGCCGTGGGGCAGGTCCTGCCCGTTCCCCCCGGGGGGCGCCGGGGCTGCCACCGCCCGCTGCCGGTCCGCCTTGTGCGGGGAGCAGCCCCCCAGCTCCCAGCCGTGGCACAGGGAGTCCCACACGTGGTCGACGGTCCGCAGCACCATCCGGTACGTGTCCCGCAGCAGCACGTAGTCCGGCCCCGGGCACTGGCGGCTCTCCCCGTCCCGCTCCCCGTCGGGGCTCCGCGCCAGCCGCGCCCGCTGCGCCCTGCGGCGCCGGGGCGTCCCGGGGGCCGTCGCTCCCCTCCGGCGCCAGGCTGGGGGCGCGGCCGCGCGGCCCAAAGGCACCGCGGGGGCACCGAGCGTCGCCCCTCGGGGCCCGCCCGCGCTCCGGGCCTGGGGGGGCGCCGCCTCCTGCCCCGCGGGGGAACAAACTGCCCCACGCGTCCTCACCGGGGGGTCGCCTTCGGCCTCAGCGGGCGGGCCGGGGCGTTCGGAGGCGCCACCGGCGCGAGGGGAGCCCTGAGCCAGCTCCAGCCTGTTGCTGGCGCAGCGCCGGCAGCGCCACACGGTGAGCTTGGCCTTGCGGAGGATCTGGCGGATTTGGTGCTTCCGCTGCGCCAGGCGGTGAAGCACGGCCTCGGCGCCCCCCAGGAGGGGAGCGGTTTGGAGGCCGTCCCGGTCCCGCAGCCACTCCACGCGGCAGTACTCGTGGTCCCGGAGCGCCGTGGCGCCGCCGCCGCCGCAGCCCCGGCAGTAGTTGTGCTCCCGCAGCGGGGGCAGGAGCCAGCCCTGCCGCAGCGCGCAGTAGCAGTGGTCTTTCCAAACCGTCTCCTTCCGCTCCCTGACGGACTCTTCCCCGTCTCCCTGGAGAAACGTCGCTTCTCCCACGGCGCCCGGACCGCTCCGGCTTGGAGACCCCTCCCCAGGCAGGCGCCCCCCAGGAGCTGCCCCTTCGTCCGGCTGTTCCGCCGCGGGGCCAAGCGGGAATCCTCCGCTGCGGGTGACGTTCGCGGTGACCCCGGGTTTATCCCCGGCTGCTTCTTCCTTCCCAGGCCAGGAGACCGTCCGCGCCCGGTCATGGCGTTCCACCGGCCCTTCTCCGCCGGCCGCCTCCGCCGGCACCTCGCTCCCACCCTGGCGCCCCCCGAACTTGCTCAGCAGCCGGCTGGCCCGGAGGCGCCACGGCACACACCGTCCTCCTGCCAAGAGAGCGCCGGGAAGGGGTTGCCTCTTCCTGGCCAGGGCAGCGCAGAGGGGACGGAGGAGGTGCCGACAGCCGGCGAGGAAACCCCGTTCTCCCCAGGTCAGGGGCGGCCTGGGCTCCGCACCCCCAAGCTCGGCCTGGGCGGCGGCAGCGTCAGGCCCTGCCCGGGGCCGCTGCCGGCGCAGGGGTGGGAGAAGCGGCGGCCGCGAGGCCCAGGGGCGGCACAGGCCACTGGGGACAGCGGTGGGGCCGGCACCCACCTCGGCCTGGTGACGAGGAAGGGGGTGGGGCAGCAGGACTCACCTGGGCAGGGGGTCGGCGTCCTCTCCTCCAGCACCCGGCGCCCACCAGCACTGGGCCACCAGCCTGAGGGCGGCTCCTCCAGCCGGCTCCCGGCGCCGCCGCACCCTGCAGCGACACCAGACGGGCGTCCCCTTGGCGGCCACGGGCCCAGAGGAGGGAGCCCCGTCTGCCACCAGCAGCCAGGGAGCCCCAGCCCCGCGCGGAGGGGACGGAGGTTGGGGAGGATTCCAAATCCTCCACCAGCAGCCAGGCCTCGGCAGAGCAGCCCCCGTTCCCCTGGAGGCTGGTGCTGCCCTGGGTGTGCGGAGGGGGGGGCTGAGGGAAACGGGGGAAGGCGTCTCAAAACAGGCGGTGAGGAGGTGGGGATGGACAGGAGGGCGAGGGGGAACCCCGGTGCCACCGCGGCCCGTGGTGGCGAGTGGCCCTGCGGGGGCTGGGTTGTCGCTGCTCACCTGGAGGGGGGCTGTCGGGTCCCTCCCACCTCGCAGGGCTCCGGGACGCGCAGACCCACGGCTCCTCCCCGCGCTCCAGCCGGTACAAAATGTCAGGTTTGGGGCCTGGGTAACCTGCGGGGCGGAGCAGAGCCTGTCGTTCTACCCCAAACCGCAGCAATACACGGCCAACACGAGGAAAGGAAGGTCTTTGGGACGCCCCACGGCCCGAAGAGCCCGAGCAGAAACACCACCGAAACACGGCAAAAAGCAAGAGGGACATCGGAGCGGCCACCCAAGAGCGATTTACTCCCCAGGACGAGGGCAGAGCCCCGATGGGAGCACGGGTACCGACTCCCAGCCCCGCTGACGGGCTTCCCCAGCCAGGGGTGACCTGCTGCTCATCCTGGGGGCAGCTCCTGGGCGCAGAGCATCCTCCCAGCCGCCCGGCTCAGGCCCTGGGGGCAGAGATCCCCGGCCTGTCCTGGTGGCAGCGGGCAAACCCTCTGAAGGGACCTTGCTGGTTCAGGGAATTCCCCTCCCCTGCGCCCTGCCTGGCGTGTCCTGCTCCTGCCCCTGCAGCTCGAGCGCCCCGGGGAGGGGACAGAGTCGTCGGCCCACGGCCAGGACCCCCCGCCAGGTCCCCGCCTGGCCCCTCCGCCCAGGCAGCTCACCCGCAGTTACATTTTGAGAGGTGGCCATGAGCTCCAAGAGACCCAAATCCTGCCTTTTCCCAGCACTGGACTCCCCCAGGACTGGCAGGTGCTCAGAGCAGTCAGCCCTGCCCTGGAGCCACAGTTCCAAACGCACCGGCCACCCCTCAGACGCGGTTCCGATGGAGGCACGTCGGGTGGCAGCCCCCCGCCCTCCCCTGGCCGACATCCCAGCCCGGAGCTGGCGAAACTGCGGGTTACCCAGGGACGTCAGGAGCCCGTAGTTGTCCAGCATGACGCTGCGGTACAGCTCCCTCTGCCCTGCCGCCATGGCGTCCCACTCCGCGCGGCTCAGGTAGACGGCGACGTCCCTGAAGATCACGGGTTCCTGCCACACAGGGATGGCGCCCTCCTTCACACGGGGAGGCCCGCAGCCGCCGCGAGGGGAGGGGGGTTTGGGGTAGGTTTTGCTCCCCAGATGCTGTCCCCACCCGGGGAGAGGCGCCACAGCGGGGGATTCAGCACGCTGACGGTGGCTGCGCGCCCGGAGCGGGAGGGAATCGCGGCTCTTCTCAGCGAGACGCTGCCGGGAGCTCGGGGCTATTTTCAGGGCAGCTGGCGGTGACCCCACACGGGCCATCCTGCCGGAGAGCGGCCATTGGGCCGTCGGGAAGGGGCTCTGGCTTCACTCGGCCATGGAGCAGGGGGATGGCCGGAGGGATCCAATGTCACGGGGTGGGGGGAGCAGCACAGGGGGTTGTTGTGGAGGGGCTGGGGGAGAAACATCATGGAGGGAGGAACGCCATGGGGAGGGGAGGAGGAAGCCATGATGGCGGCTGTTGAGAGGGAGCCGCGGGGCAGGAGGACGCCAGGCCAAGCCGTGATGGCGGCTGCTGAGGGGGAGCGGCGGGGCAGGAGGACGCCAGGCCAAGCCGTGATGGCGGCTGCTGAGGGGGAGCAGCAGGAGCTGCCCCCGAGAGGCGTGAGGGGGGTGGGGGCTGCGCAGAGCCGGGCACCGAGGGGCCCGGTGGCGGGAAGGGCCGCCCGGGACACCCTCACCAGGGCCCGGCCCTACCTGCGTCTGTCCCGCCATGGCGGCCCTGCCCGGGGGGGGCGGTTCCGCTCCCCGTCGAGAGGTTCCCGCTCCCGGCCGGGCCTCAGCGCGGCGCTTCCGGTGCGCCCGCCGGCCGCAGGCTCCGCGCCGGAAGTAGGCCGCGTGACGTCGCGCCCCACCAGCGGCCGCGCGCTGTCCCCGCAGCCATCTTCTCCCGCCGCCGTCGCTCCCCGTCACGCGCTTCCGGCCGGAGCCCCGCCTCTCCCGGAAGCGGCCGCGGGACAACCGGAAGTATGGCGGCGCGGCACGGCACGTGACCCGGGGTTCCGTTTCCGGGGCGGGAATGAGCGCGGTTCGTGTCCGCGCCGCCATTTTGAGCGTCGCCTCCGCTCGCCGCAGGGCGCGATCGGCAGCGGCGCCGCCGTTGGCCCGGCCCGTCGGGGCGGCGCTGGCGTGGGGCGGCTGCCGGTGCGGCCTCCTTGGCAGCGCTGTTGTATGCTAATGAGCGCTAATGAGCGCTAATGAGCTCTTGGTGGGGAGCGCCGCCGAGCCGGGCGGGAAGGCGGATGTGCCGGGGGCGGGAGGCTCTGCCGGGGGTCCGGAGCAATGGGCCGAGGCCGAGGCTGCGCGGTTCCACCGGGCCCTGGGGTCCCAGCGGCCCCCCGCCGCGCTGCGGGCTGGGGAGGAGCGGCTGGAAAGGGGCCCGGCGGGAAAGGCCCTGGGGGGGCTGGTCGGCAGCCGGCGGGATGTGAGTGAAAGAGCTGAACCCCGACAGTCCCTGACTAAGGCCTCACCGTGGTGCATGAAAGCTTTCCTCGCCTATTTTTGTTGAGTTTCGCTCGTGTCTTTGTTCTCCTGAGTTCTCCTTCCCCCACAAGGATGGTTTTAGCTCTTGGCTGAGCAGAGCTGATAAATAGATCACATCTTGCCTGACATCAAGGAGACAAAGCTCCAGATATCAAGGAGCCATCGAGGAGCCATTAAGGAGACATCAAGGAACATCAAAGAGACAAAGCCATCTACAAGTGCCAGACGTTAAGGGGACAAAGCTGCAGACATCAAGGAGACATCAAGGAGACATCAAGGAGACAAAGCTCCAGGTATCAAGGAAACATTAAGGATAGGCCCAGCGAACATCTACCCGACCACTTGGTACAAGAGGTTGCATCAGACAAGGGGCCCTGGCTGGTGCTGAAGAAGGAGGGTTCAACTGGAAGACTGTGAGCGACCACCGGAGGGTGAAAAGACCCTATCCCTAAATTTACTGCTCCTGCTTGGACTACATAGATGAATTCTGGGAGCTCATCCCCATGAGACGGCCCTTCTCAGGAAATCTGATGAATATGGATGATTTCTGTGGGTATGAACTGATGGGTTCTGCTGACCCGTTGGGGCGCTCCTGGTGGAGCATCCCCAGCGCTGCCATGAAGGATGCCCGCTGGATAACCCCCGGTGGTACCGAGTTGTCACCTGGGAACCCTCCCCCAGCCGCTCCCAGCCTCCCACCTCGGTGAGCAGCGTTAGACAGCGAGGGGGTTGGGAAGCTCCGCATTTTGTATCATGAGCCGGCAGCGTGCCCGGGTGGTCAAGAAGGCCGACAGCCTCCTGCCCTCTACCAGCCCCGGCGTGGCCAGCAGGAGCAGGCGTTGGCCCGGAGAGCGGGCTCTTCCCCGGCGTGTGCAGCCCGCAGCGTGCAGGGCCGAGGCGTTCCCGTTATCCCAGGTTTGGGCAGCGCTGGGGGGGTCCCGCAGCTGCGTGGCTCTGAGTGGGACCCGCAGCCTGTTTGTGGTGCGCCCGCGCAGGAAACCCCCCGAGTGTGGCCGGTGCTTGCTGTGCCCGTCCGCTCGCGGTCGTGGCACTCTGGTGACTGACGGCGCTGCTCGGACCGGGGCGGCCAGTGGCAGGCAGGGGGTTCGGTGGAGTCGGCGGCCATGATCTCCCCCTGCCGCGTTCGCCTTTGGTCACGGCCCGCTCGGTGGCCTCGGGACGGTTCCTTCGCTGTGGCCTCGAAGTGCCAAATGGAGGCGCCGGCGCCGAAGGGGTTTGCTGCCATCAGACAGGGGAACTTTATCGTTCGCCCGTGAAGCGGCAGGGAAAGAGGGGAAAAGGAAAGGGGAAAGTGAAGTGAAGAGAGGGCAGAGATGGATCGCTGCCGCCGCTGTCATGAAGAACGGCTAACGAGCCTTCAGCTAACGAGCCCTCAGCAAAGCGCTGCCGCCCGGCCTGCAGAGCCAGGGAGGAGGCCAGTTCGCACCAGCCCGTGTGCACAGGTCCCTTGTGACTGACCCACGCTGTAAGGGTGAGAGCGAAGCAGAGCCCGCCAGGAGGGTTGGTGAGGGACACCCGGTGAGGGACACCCGGTGAGGGACACCTGGTGAAGGACACCCGGTGAGGGACACCCGGTGGGATCCTCCCGTCCGACCGTGGGGCTCGAGGAACACCAAGGCCTGAGCAGGAGAGACAGGGAGGGCAGCAGGAGCTGGTTCTGTGAGCTGGGAAAGGCCCAGGACGGTGCAGGGCAGGCGCCACGGGAGAAGTTCAAGAGCTCAGCCATGAGGAAGACTCGGACCTTCATCCCCAACGACCACCAGGGACCCCCGATGGGGGCGTAACTTGGGTGGACTGAGGGGGGACTATGGGAGGAACTTATGTTAATGAATTCCTGGAGATAATTAGCATAATCCGACCTTTTCTCAGAAATGTAGCGAATAAAGATGGAAGCTGGAAACATCAGGCCAGAACCCGAACGCTTGGGCGAACGCTTGGGCGTGCGGGGGCAGAAGGAGCCACCCCTGGTGCTGCCCGGCGCCGCGATGAGGAATCCCTGCTGGATAACACCGAGGTGTCACGGAGTTTTCTGCGATTCACCGCAGGTCCAAGGCATCCCTGTAGTCCCAGGTCCAGGCAGCATCCTGCTGGTCCTAACCATCGTCGTGACCCTTGGGGGGGGGGGGGGGAAGCTCCCACAGTTCGGGTGCTGAGGAGCCGTCGTTTATGCCCAGTAACACCCCGTGCTCCTCCTGTGCATCTCCGCCTCTTCTGGGCTCCATCGGTGCTGATCATCTTCCATGGCAGCAGTTACGCGGCCCACCCGGTCAGCTGGGGCTTGTCCCCGACCAGAGAAGGGCCCAGCGCTCTCCGTGCCGTGCAGCTCTCCCTCCCGGGGTGTTGGTACCACGTTCCATCCCCAGGATCAGCAGCCGTGTCTCGGGCAGGCCGCTGCAGCCCCCTGTCAAGATGTCAGCCTGACTTTTGGGGCACCTTCTCGTCCATATCCCTGAGGACCAGGTTGAGACCGTGCTGTCGTCGGACTCTTCCACCCCGCCCCAGGTACCGCAGGTTGTGTTGACCTCGTGCTTCCTTGACGGTCGCCCATCTCTGGGGCCTTCTGGGGCGGGACGGTCCCTTTCCACCCGCCTTTCAGAGCCCGCCGGGACGCAGTCGGTGGCGCGGCGCCGTCGTTCCCACAAAGAAGCCGGGCTCACGCGGCGAAGCTGAGGATGAGCGATCCCCCCTTCAGCAGCGTCACCGCAGCCGAGGCTGCCACCGCCGTCTGGTTCACCTCCGCCTGCGCAGGGCAGGGATCGGGCCCCTGCACCCGCCACTGGGGAGGCCGCCCCTCGAACGCTGGGTGCAGGTTTGGGCCCCTCGCTGCGCGAAGGGCACTGAGGTGCTGGAGCGGGTCCGGAGGAGGGCACGGAGCTGGTGAGGGGTCTGGAGCGCAGGTCCGATGGGGAGCGGTGGCGATTGTGCCCTGAGGGGCCCCGCGGAGGGGGCTGAGGGGGCGCAGGTGGAACGAAGAGGGTGCGGCCAGTGACCGCCGCCCCCTGGCGCCGGGGACGGAGCTCGGCCCTGCGGGGGTTGCGTGTCCGTAGCGGGGTGGGTGCCACGGGCTGAGGCTGGGCCGGCCACTGACGGGTGACAGACGCTCTCCATGAACCCCTGTCCCCTCCCAGAAGGGGGAGGGAGAGAGAACAGGGGAGAGGCTTTGCGGTTTGGGAAAGGAAACTAAACCAGCTGGAACGAAACAGCAACAGGAAAAGAAAAGGGAATAAGAATGGAATAATGGGATATGTACAAATCCGTACAAAACCAGTGCAAAACTGATATGGAACCCACCTCCCCCCCCCCCCCCCCCCCCCCCGATGACGACACGTCCCCACCACGCGGCAGGGCGGCGCTGGGCAGCCCCAGGCTCGGCAGCAGATGGAGCCGGGTGCAGGAGCTGGGCTCAGGCACGGCTCGGGGTGAGAGCCACAACAGCCAGAGCCCTCCGCAGGCGTCGGCACCGACGGAGAGAGCTCGACCCTCGTGACCCCTCAGCCTGCACCGAACGTGACGTGCGCCGGCGGCTGCGTGAGGGCAGGCAGCGGGCGAGGAGAACCGCTGCCGTAACACTGGCGAGGGCGGCAGGGGCAGGGCCCGGCAGCCACGAGGGACGGGGCAGGGACGGGAGGCGCTGGGCTGCGGCTGTGCCGGGACGGCGACCATGCTGCCCAGGGTTGTGGGGCAGAGACAGCCGTAGGGCACCGGGACGTGCCGCAAGGGAAGCCGCCTGCCCGCCGCAGCCCACGTGCCGACAGCAGAGCTTTGGCCACGCTCCTGCAGCAAATGCCCCGTGCCGGCCATGGGAGCTGCGCCGGGAACCCTCTCCGGCACGTTATCCTTGAAACGCCAGCGCCGAGCGGCGCTCCGGCAGCGCCGAGCACCAGGAGGATTTCCTGGGGGCTCAGGGCCAGCAGCACCTGGGGCGGGGTGCTCGGGGGCCGGCAGGGATGGCTGAGCCGGCGGCACAGCCCCGGCTCACCGCACCAGCCAGCGCGCCCGGCCCGAGCCCCTGGAGTGGTCCCCGAGCTGGTGTACGGCTCGCGGCGGGGTTCCCGGCTTCCGGCCACCGCTCGTCCCGGTTACGTCCCGGAGGTTTTCGTGGTTACGTCTCGGGGGTGCAGCACACGCTCCGCTGGTCCCCGGCACAGGATCCGGCCGAGCCCTGCGGCAGCCGCTGAGCCAGGCAAGGAGGAGCTGGGAGAGGCGCCCGCGGGGGCTCGCTGGGGAGGGGAGCCGGGGTCTGGCTTCGCCAGCAGCGCCGTGGGGCCCTCGGCAGCCGGAGAGCGCGAGCAGCGGGCGGGAGGCGGGAGCGAACCGCGCTGCGGCCGGCCCGAGGCTCAACGCCCGCTCACGAGGGGGAAGACCCCCGCGGCGTGCCGGAGGGGAAGGGGCCGCGTGGAGCCGTGGCCTGCGGCTCGCCGGCAGCCGGCGGCGCGAGGCTGGTCACGCTGGTGCCCGAGCAGCTCCGTCCTTGGCAAAGCGTGGCCTTGGTGCGGCCCCCGCCGCCGCGCCGGGCCTGGAGCCTTGGCTCAGACGTGGTTCCCAGCTTGACGGCGCGTCGGGGGCCACAAACACGGAACAAAACTCGGGGGTTTGCGCTCAATGCGTGTTCCCGGGGCTGCGTTTGCCCCCCAGGAGACCCCGGCTGGCTCCGAGCACCGGCGGGAGGGCCGGGCCGGCTCTGTGCCCCCAGCCCGGGCGCCCCGTGGCCCACGGGCTCCCAGCGAGGCGGAGACGGGGATTTTCCAGCTTTAATTCATGTATCGATACACAGGGAAGGACCGGCAGTTCCACACAGCAGCGGCAAAGGGAGCGGCGGGGGGACGGGGCAGCGCGGGGGGTCCCTGTGCAGGCGCCGCACGGGGCTTCGCTTCTCCCCCGAGGGTGCCGGCGCCGAGGGGAAGCTCGCGGGCGGCGCGGCACCGGCCAGCGCCGAGACGGGCCTGCGCGGAGCGACACGTCTGGGGGAAAAACCCATCCCTGGCTTTGGGAAACGCATCTCTGCTGCTCCGGCTTGGCGTCACCCCGAGGGAGCCTCCTGCCGGGGACGGGCACGGCGCGGGGGGAGGCCGAGGTGTCGCCACGTGCCACGTGTCCCCTCCCCGTGGGGACGCCCACCCCGGACGCTTGTCCTGGAGCCCGCGGCCGGCCCAGGGCGTCCCACGAGGGCGCGGGGCGGTTCTGCGGGAGGAAGCCCCAGCCCAGCTCCCTCAGGACTCGGCAGCGACCGGGACATCGCCGTCACCGGGAGCCAGGGCCATGCCATGCACCGGTGCCCTCCTGCAGGCGCCGCACGTGCCAGCGCGGCAGAGAAGGGCGGTTTTCCCGTCCCGGCTGTGGCTCACCTGTCCCAGCCGGGCTGCGCTGGCTCTGCCGCCGTTCGGTGCCGGCCCGTCTCCGGAGCGGAGCCTTCCCACCCGCCGGGTGCTCGTGGTCCTCCCCAGCCGTGCCCCTCCTGGCCAGGGGCTCCCGCGGGTCCTCCTTCGGCTCCTCACCGCCGGCGCCACGTCGGGCCCTCCGCGCCGCCGGGGCCGGGGGTCTCTGCCTCGCCGCGGTGGGGTGCAGCCCCCCGCCTCGCCGCAGTCCCTCCTCCGGGCTGGAGCTGCCGCCGGGGGGGAAGCAGTCCCCACCCTCGAGCTTTGTGGTTTATTTTGGTTTTTATTTCGAGTGATCCCCGTTGGCGGTGGGGGCTCCCCGCTGCCCCCTCCTCTTGGCGCCCCTCTCCCCGGCAGCGTGGCTCCTTCCCGGCGAAACGCGGCGTGTGGCCGGCGGCGGCTGAGCTCCGTCATTCCCTAGGCGAGCAAGCACAGCAGAGGTTACCCCGCGCCAGCCAGCCGGCACATCGGCCGTGCCGCGTGGCGAGCGGGTTCACCGCGCCAGGCCGCCACCACGCCAGCCAGGGCAGGGCAGGGGGAGGCGTGGGGATGCCCTGGGGAAACCTCCCTCCTCCTCCTCCTCCTCCTCCTCCTCCTCCTCGGTCTCTTGCCCTGGCCTGGGGGGTTCAAGCCGTGGCATGAGGCTGCGCCACCGCGGTGCGGGGCGAAGGGGGGGAAGGGCTCCCCGGGAACCACGCGGCTGCACGAGGCTCTTCCTGGTGTGGGGGGCGGGAGGGCCCGAGGCTCCCGGTGCTCCCGGCGCTGGCGGGACCGGCCTCGTGACCGTCAGGAGAAAAACGCCAGCAGAAGGACGAGGGGCAGGAAGGAAGCGGGCGAGGAGCACGGCCCGGGGGGTTCCCAGGCCCGGCCGGGGCTGCGGGCGCCCCGTCGTGCCGGGCATGGCCGTGTGCCCCGAGCAGGCGTGCCGGCGGCTCCCTGCGCCACGCCGACGGGGCTGTCCCGTGCCCCAAAACCCCGGCGAAGCGCCTAGTGACCCCCAACTCCCCCGGGACAGAATCCCCCGTTGCAGGAGGAGGCGTGAGCGGGGCGCCGGGGGCTCCTGCAGCACCGTGGGGGGAGCTGGCTGGGGGGGCTGCAGGGGGCGAGCCCCGGCGGGGCAGCCCCCAAGGCAGGGGTCCGGCGCGGGCAGCACCGGGAGCTGCGGCTGGAGGGAGGGCGGCGCGGGCCGGGGGTGCCGAGGTGGGGCGGGAGCTCACGTGAGGGCGGCCTCGGCGCCGTGGGCGCGCTGGTGCGCGGTGAGGTTGACCTTCTGGGCAAAGCTCTCGCCGCACTGGGCGCAGGCGAAGGGCGCCTCGCCGGCGTGGGTGCGCCGGTGGATCTTCAGGGAGCCCTTTTGGCCGAAGGTCTTGCCGCAGTCGGGGCAGGCGAAGGGCTGCTCGCCGCCGCCGTGGCGGCGCTGGTGCGTGGCCAAGCTGCTCCGGCAGCTGAAGCCCTTCCCGCAGCGGGAGCAGGCGAAGGGGCCGCCGGCTGCCTCATGCGGCTCCGGCGAGCGGCTGCCGCCCGGCTGGACCTCGGCGGCGGTGCCGGGCCGGTCCTCGGGGTGGGTGCGTTGGTGGTTGAGGAGGAAGCGCTGCTCGCGGAAGCGCTTCCCGCAGCGCTGGCAGGAGAAGGGCTTCTCGCCGCTGTGGATGCGCTGGTGGGTGAGGAGGTTCTGCTTGAGGCTGAAGCTCTTCTGGCAAACGCCGCACTGGTAGGGGCGCTCCCCGGTGTGGATGCGCTGGTGGATGATGAGGTTGTGCTTGAGGCTGAAGGCTTTGCCGCACTCGGCGCAGATGAAGGCGCGTTCCCCGGCGTGGTGCTTCTGGTGCCGGGCGAGGCTGGGCTGCTGGCCGAAGCACTCGCCGCACAGGATGCACTTGAACTCCTTCCCGGCCTCCTCCTCCGCCTGGCTGTGGATCACCAGCGCCTTCTCGTCCCCCAGCCCCTCCTCGCCGCCCGGCAAGCCGAAGGGGCTCTCGCCGGCGGGCGAAGCCAGGTCCGTCATGGGCGCCCGCCGCCGGGCTCCCGGCGCCCGCCTGCCTGGGGAGCGTAGACAGGGAGAGGCTGCAGCTCCCGGCACCGGCACCGCCGGGAACTGGTCGGACCGGGGTGTGCCGGGACCGCCAGCACCCACCGACCCCCTCGGGTGCTCCCACCCGCCGTGTCCGTCCCCCCGGCTGCGGCACCGGGGTCACCCGGGTACGGGGGTCGTGGCAGCCCCACGCGAGGAGGAAGGTGCCGGGGCGCGGCCGCCACCGGAGCGGCAACGGGGGCGCGGGGCTGGGGGGCGGGGGGGGGGGGCCGGGCCCAGGATGGGGGGGGGGGTGGGCAGGGCACCCCCAAAAGCAGCGCTGGGAGGGAGCCGGGCTGCGCCGCAGTGCACTGAGCCGAGCCGAGCCGAGCTCAGGCGGGCTGGGCCGGGCCGGGCTGAGCCGCACCGGGCCGAGCCGAGACGGACCGGGCCGAGCCGCACCGGGCCGAGCCGAGCCGGACCGGGCCGGGCCCGGCTGAGCCGAGCCGAACAGGGCCGAGCCGAGCCGAGCCGAGCCGAGCCGAGCCGGGCCGATCAGGGCCGAGCCGAGCCGAGCCGAGCCGCGCCGGGCCGAGCCGACCAGGGCCGAGCCGAGCCGAGCCCGGCCGGGCCGAGCCGAACAGGGCCGAGCCGAGCCGAGCCGGGCCCGGCCGGGCCCAGCCGCGCCCCCTCACCTGCCCCGGCCCGGCCCGGCCCGACGCGCTGGTCCCGGCCCCGCTCTCGGTCTCCCCCGGCGCATCCCGACCGGGGGGGGGGGGGGTGGGGGGGCCGGGCCGGAGCCGCCGCGGGGCCGCACCGGGGTGTCCCCCCGTCCCCGTCCCCGCTCCCCTCCCGTCCCCCCTCCCGTCCCCCGCCGCTCCCCCCCGTCCCCCCCCGGCGCTGACCTGCCCGAGCCGCCGCCGCCGCGTCCCGCCGGCCCCGCCCGGCGCCTCCCGCCCCGCTGACGCACCGGCGCCCGCCCGCGCCCGTCACCCCGGCCTTGCGGCGGCTCCGCCCGGCGGGCGGCGGGGCCGGGCCCGGCGGCACCACCCCCGGGCTGGGGACCCCCCGCCCCCCCCGCGCCCCCCCCCCCCCCCCCCCCCCCGCCAAGGATGCTCACCCCAACCCCCGGCAGCGTCACCCCCCGCCCCCCCCCCGGGCCGGGATCTGGCCCGAATCGCCCCAAAACCGGAGGAACCGGCCCGGCTGCCCCAGCGGGAGTGGCGGCTCCGGTTGGACGGGGAGGAACGGGAACAACCGTAAGCCCCCCGGACCCGCCCCCCCCCCCCCCCCCGGTGTCCCCAGCCCACGTGCCGGGCCGGCGGCACGCGGTGCCCACGGTGTGCCGAGCACGCGGCTCCGAGCCGGCGGGGCGTTCCGGCAGGCGGCGAGGCCGCCGAGCGCCCGCACCGCGGTTCGGCGACGTTCGCCCGGCGAGGAGCCCCCCTGGGGGCCACCGGCCCCCGAGCTGCCCCTGCTGAGCCGCAGGGCTGGCTGTGACCGCGGTGGGTGCCGCGGCGCAGACCCCACCACGCGATGCCCGGCACGGCACCGGGGCTGCCGTGGGGAAAGGAGCGGCCGAGGCCGAGGTCGGGCACCGGGGGCTGTGCAGCACCCGGCGCGGGGATGGCGCTGGTCCTCAGCCCCCCGCCGCAGCCGGGGATGCGGCATTTCTGCCCGCCGGGGTCCCACGGCACCCCCAGGCACCGCAGCGGGGCAGCCGGCACTGCCGGGAGCTCGTGTGTGCCATGAGCGCCTCCAGGCCGTAACCAGCCCCCGCGCTGCGCCGACCTCAGCATCCTGGAGAGGTTTGGCGGCCGCAGAGGTTGCTGGAGGGTGCCGGGCCCGGCACGGGCAGCGTGGCACGGCCAGGTGGGCAGGCGGCAGCTTGCCGGTGCTCAGCTGGGACGCCGTCGGCAGAGGTTGCCATCGCTCCGTTGCCCGGACTTGCCGGGACAGGGCTGGGCGATGCCAAAACACCGGCCCCCATCCACGCCTGCCTTCCCAGAGCCTGTGCCGACGCCAGGAGCTGGCTGGTGGGGCTGCCCGGGGGCAGCGGGGACGGGCCCCCTCCCCAAAGGGCCCGTGACCAGGAGCGCAGAGCCGGCCCGGGGCGACGTGGCAGGGCTGGGGGGGACAGCGGGGACAGGAGCTGGTGGCGCTGCCGGTCTGGTGATGGTGGTGGAGCCGGGGGCTGGGACAGGGGACACCCGTCCTAAGCAGGGGGGTGGCTCCGTGGCCCCCCGACCCCAGCTGTGGGGCGGAAGGCCCGTGCCCACCGCGGCCGGGATGAAGGACCGGCGTGGGCAGCTGGCCGGCACCGCGGCTCCTCCGGGACGGCGTCCGCGGCGCCCTGCAGTGCCGTCCCTGCCGCCCCCCCTCTCTGTGGGAGCCCCGGGGCCGCAGCCGGCCCTGGCACACGGCACACGTGCCAACCCGCAGCGCGGTGCCGGCCGTGCCAACCCGCCAGTGCCGGGATGCCGCCGGGACGGAGGCGCGTGGCCCAGGGATGCGGCTGGAGCCCGGCAGAGCTGGAGCCCGAGCCGGCACCTCGCCGGCCTCACCCGAGCCGGAGCTCAGGCCTGGATTCGAGCTCGGGGCAGAGCCCACCGCCCCAGCCCCCCCGGCTGTGCCCACCCCACGGCGCGGCCCCGGCGCTTCGCGGCACAGAGGAGCCCGCAGCCTGCTGTGAGAAAGCTTTTATTTTAAATAACCTCAAAAAATAGAATTGCAAGGACCTGAAATGCGGCAGCAGCGGTGGGGAGGGGAGGGGGGGGGGGGCGCGACTACCCCGGGGGGGTGTGGGGGGGAAGCGGGCGAGGGGTGACGAGGGACCCCTCTGCCAGGCAGCTCCCGCCCGGGTGCTCCGTTGGCTCAGGCTGGAGCTCGCCGTCACCGTCCCGGCGTCCCCTCGGCTGCCGCCCCGGCCGGTGACGAAGCCTCTCCTTGCGCTGCCCCCCTTGGGGACACGGCTGGGCGCTGGCGGCACGGCGCTGGGCTCCAGTAACACCATCCCCCGTGCCCGGGGACGGTCTTGGCCCAGCGGTGGCAGGGCCGAGCCCAGGGACACGCGGCTCCCTCGCCGCGGCACGCCGGGACGCGGCCGGTGAGTCGCTTCCCCTCTCGGCTGAGGCTCCGGCGCGGGAACAGCTTCCAGGCGCCCGGTGCCGGTTTCTGGCGCTCTGCCCCTGCATCCCCTCGCGAACGCCCCCCAACGCGGCTCTCCCCACCTCCGCCTCCCGGCGCCACGGGCTCCGCCGCGCCGGTGGGGAGGCGCGGGCAGACGCCACCAGCACAAGCGAGGGCTGCGGCTGCGGTCAGCGGTGAACGGTGCGGCGTGGCGGGGCGAGCGGCCGCCCAGGCAGGTTATCCACAGAGCAAGCAGAGAAGCACAAGCTACACCCCCCCTCCCCCCCATCCCACCCCCCTTGTCCCCCTGAACCTCCTCCGGGTCCCTTCTGCAGCGGAGGGGACCCCAACTCCGGGCCGGTTTTCCCGGCCGTTTCCCATTTTCCCGGTGCTCGCCCAGCCCCTGCGGGAAGCCTCGGCCGGGGAGCACGGGCAGGAGGTCACGCCGTGGCGAGAAGGGCCCCGGCGGCTCCCCCGGCTGCTCCCCGTCCCAAATGAGTCCTTGGGGAACAACCCCCAGTCCCGAAGAGGACGGAGGGCGCCGGGAGGAGCTCTGGACCCACGGGAGGAGCTCTGGACCCACGGGGGCCCCTCTCTGCCCCACGGCCGTCCCCGGGTCTACGCTCCCGAGGCCGGAGCAGGCGGAGGCCGAACGCCGAGCTCTCCCCACGGTCCATGCGGCCCCGGCGGGAGCAAACGCCGCGGCTGCGGGTCCCGCGGCGGCTCCTCGGCTCCGTCCCTCCGCGGGGTGTCGCGGCGTGGCCGAGCCCCCCTCCTGCTTCGCCCCGGCCGATCCTCCGGGCCGCCTCGTGCTCCCCCGAGAGCCGCCGCCGCCGCCGCGCTCCTCCCGAGTCCCCGCCGCCACGAGCCCCGGCTTTGCCGCAGCACCGTCCCCCCAGAGCTCCGGCGTCCTTTGGTGCGGGAGCGGCGAGGGCGGGTGGTGCCCGCGGGCCGGGGGCAGCGTCACAAGCAGCTGGGGCAGGGCGAGGGCTTCTCGTCGCCGCGGGCTCCCTCGGGCGCTCGCAGGGCTCGTTTCTCCTCGAAGCTCCGGCCCGCAGCCGCCGCCGTACTTGCCCCAGAGCTCGGCGCGGCAGTCGGGCGGCGGCTTGGCGAGCAGCTGCCGCTGGCTCACGCAGTCGGCGCAGCAGCACGGCGGCGGCAGGCTCGGCGCCTTCGGGCTCAGGCCTTCGCCGCCCTCGGCGCACTTGCAGGGGCACGGCCCCGCGGGCCCCTCCTGCGGCGGGGGGGGCGCGGGCCCGAGGTGGGGGTGGGGGTCGTCCTGCATCAGCTGCAGGAGGATGTCGGCGGCGCCGGAGGGGCTCTCCGCTCGGTCGGGGGGCTGCGGCGCCGGCCGGAGCTCCTCGCGCGCCAGGGCCGGGTGAGCGGCCCCGCGGGAGCAGGGGGGCAGCAGCATGGCGGGGGGCTCGGCGCCCTTCCCCAGGGGAGCGCCGCTGCCGTCCGGCTCTTCCCGGTGCGCCGGGCAGGCGCCCTGGCAGCAGGAGGGCGGGAGGCCGCCGGCGTGCGTCCTGCGGTGCCGGAGGGAGGTGAGCCTTCTGGCTGAAGCCCTTGCCGCACTCGGCGCAGCGGAAGGGCCGCTCGCCGGTGTGGGTGCGCTGGTGCACGGCCAGGTTGACCTTCTGGCGGAACCGCTTGCCGCACTCGGCGCAGGCGTGCGGGCGCTCGCCGGCGTGGCCCTGCCGGTGCAGCTGCAGCTCCCCGTGCTCCTCGAAGGTCTCCCCGCAGAGCGAGCAGGGGTAGGGGCTGCCGGCGAGGGGCAGCAAGGGCCGGGGGCCGGGCCCGGCTCGCCGGGGGGGCCGCTCGGCGGCGTGGACGCGCTGGTGGACGCGCAGGGAGAGTTTGCTCTTGAAGCGCTTGGGGCACTCGAGGCAGGGGAAGGGCTGGCGGCCCGTGTGGGTCTTCTGGTGGGCGATGAGGTTGGGCTTCTGGGCGAAGCGCTTGCCGCACTGGGCGCAGGCGAAGGGGCGCTCGCCGGTGTGGGTGCGGTAGTGGGTGACCAGGTTGCCCTTCTGGTTGAAGCGGCGGCCGCAGACGCCGCAGGTGAAGGGCGCTCGCCGGTGTGGATGCGCTGGTGGGTCACCAGGTTGGTCTTGAGGCTGAACCTCTTGCCGCAGACGTCGCAGCGGTAGGGACCGCGGCCCCGGTGGTTCTGCCGGTGCTTGAGCAGCCGCTCGTACTGGGCGAAGCTCCTCCCGCACTCGGGGCAGACCCAGGCCCTCCCCTCCGCCACCTCTCCGGGGGGGCTTTGGGGGAGAGCTCGTCGCCGGAGCTCTTGTCGTGCTCGGGGCACGGGTAGGCCTTCTGCCCGCCGTGCGTCTTCTGGTGCGCCACGAGGGAGAGCCAGAGGCCGAAGCTGTTGCCGCACTGGTTGCAGATGAAGGGCTTCTCCGCCCCGGGGGGGGGCCGGGGGGTCGCGTCCCCCAGGCCGGGCTGCACCCCGAGGTGCCCCAGGAGGTGGGGGCCGTGGGCGAAGGCGGCGGCGGCGGCGGCGGCGGCGCAGCCCCCGGGCGCCTCGGCGGCGGGGCCGTGCTGCGGGCGCAGGAGGGCGGCCTTGGGGCAGAAGCCCTCGCCGCACTGGGCGCAGGGGAAGGCCGGCTCGCCCAGCGGCGCCTGCGGCGGCGGCAGCAGCGGCTCCTTGGCGGCGAAGCTCTTCTCGGCGCACGGGTACAGCTCCTGGCCCTCGGGGAGCTTCTGGCCGGGCAGCGGCGGCAGGGGGCTGAAGGGGCCCTCCTGCTCGGGACCGCCGGGCTGGAGCAGGGCGGGGGCGGCGCCGTAGGGCAGGCCGGGGGCCAGGCCGCGGCCCGGGCAGCGCCGCTGGCGCGGGGCGTGCGTCTTCTGGTGGGCTTTGAGGGAGACCTTGTCCTTGAAGCACTTCTGGCACTGCCCGCAGGGGTAGGGCCGCAGGTCCGTGTGGGTGCTCTGGTGCGTCACCAGGTTGGTCTTCTGGGTGAAGCGCTTGCCGCACTGGGTGCAGGCGAAGGGGCGCTCGCCGGTGTGCACCCGGTAGTGGGTCACCAGGTTGGTCTTCTGGTTGAAGCTCCGGCCGCAGAGGAAGCAGGTGAAGGGGCGCTCGCCGGTGTGGATGCGGCGGTGGGTGATGAGGTTGGGCTTCTGCCGGAAGCTCTTGCCGCACTCGGGGCAGACGAAGGGGGTGTCCTCCTGGTAACTGCGCGGCTGCGACCGCAGCTTGGCCTTGCCGGCACCGCCGCCGTCCTCCTGCTCGCCCCCCGCCAGCGCCTTCTCGCCGGCGGCGTGGATGCGCTGGTGCGCCAGCAGGTTGGCCTTCTGGCTGAAGCTCTTGCCGCACTGGGCGCAGGGGAAGGGGCGCTCGCCGGTGTGCACCCGGCGGTGGGTCAGCAGGTTGGGCCGCTGGCTGAAGCTCTTGCCGCAGTCGCCGCACCGGTAGGGCTTCTCGCCGGTGTGGATCCGCTCGTGCGTGATGAGGCTCTGCTTCTGGCGGAAGCCTTTCCCGCACTGGGCGCAGCGGAAAGGGCCGGCGCCGAGCTGCGGCACCCAGCAGGCCACCCGCGGCGAGAGCGGGCCCAGCCCGGCGGCGCCGTCCCTCTCCGCGCCCGCCCGCTCGGGCGCCCGCTGCCCGCCGTGGAACCAGCGGCCGGAGCTGCCGGCGGCGGCGCCGGCGGCGCTGGGGGATAGAGCTCCAGGGAGCCGGCGGATCCCCCGGGCTTCTCCTCGGGCTGCTCCACCTTGTTCACCCGCCCGGGCTCCACTGGATGTCGGAAAGATTCAAGACGTTAATTCCAGAGTCGCTCACGGCTCTCCAGCGGGGA